>NC_080101.1:15198295-15862581 GCF_950005125.1 Chionomys nivalis | reverse complement strand
GAGCACCCAATCACTCTGTAGCTGCAGTCAGGGAGCAGGCTGATGAGTTCCGGTACGAAACTTGTTTCCTCCTTTTGTTTCCGTCTGCAACCCCAGTCCATTGGATTGTGATGTCCACATTCAGGGTGGCTCTCACCGCTTCATCAACCCAGTCTAGAAATTCTACAGACAAACCCAGGCTTTGCTTCCTCAGTGATTCTACACAATCAAGATTAACCATCAGAAGACATGAGCCCTTTCTGGAAGGAAAAAAAAAGGTTCCTGTCCCCAGTGAGCAAAGAGTTCTATTGTGTCTAACATTTGCTGGTCAAAAATCCCTCTTGAATATGTCTTGTTAACTTGGTAATTGATTTATCTTTAGCTAGATTGAAGTGATGTAGAGAGATACGGTGAAATACATCTGGTAGTGCCCCCTGAATGCTTGACTTAATCTGGGATTGGGTGTCTTGCCTCTGTGAAGCAGCCTAAGAGGTTTACTGTTCCCCACCCCCTTCTCCACCACAGAGTCACTTGCACACACCCCCACCCCGTCTCTGCCACCTGCAGGTGAAAGCCACACCCTTTTGTTGTCTCCCTGTGTTGCTGAGTGAGCCGTTTCCAAACCTGCTTTGGGGCCCCGGTTACCTCCACATCTAGGCAGAAGGACAGACAATAACACAGCCGGTAAAACCCCTCATCAGAATAACCAGGCAATAATGAGAGGGTAAAAATCCTTTTGTGTCTCATGGTTTCAATCTCATTGTCATCTAGGATCAAGTACAGTGGCAACCACAGGAGGATGCCCAGCTCTGTCAGCTCTGTTTCATCTTCGCTCTATTGGGCCTCCTGGTGTGGTAGAGTATATGGTAACCAGCCTTCTTTGCATGGGCAGGTGGAGGGACCCCTCCTCCTGATCTATATTCCCTCAGATTCATACGCTAGCACATCATATACATTTGGACGAATCTGCCGTCCCAACTGTGAACTGTCCTGCTTCTTTCCTTTTTTTTTTTTTTTTTTTTTTTTATGCTTGAGGCCCACATAGGATCTGTTACTGAGAGTGACAAGGGGGTGAATGGGTTGAAACTGGTTGACTTTATTTTTCTAGAGATTCAGTGTGTGTGTGTGTGTGTGTGTGTGTGTGTGTGTACACATGTACATGTATATGAGTGTAGGCACACTTGAAGGCTGGAAGAGTTATGGAGTTACTTACTGGTGGTTGTGAGCTCCCTGACATGGGTGTTAGGAACCAATCTGAGTTTTTCTGGAAGACCAGTCCTTGCTTTTAACCGCTGAGTCATCCTTTCAACCCTTGGTTACCTTATTTTTATTTACTTTTTTTTTTTTTTTTTTTTGATGTTGAGATTGAACCCTTGGTCTTGGCATGCTAAACAAGTTCTCTACAACTGAACTATGTGCCCAGCCATTGAACTATGTCCACAACCACTGGGCTATGCCCATAATCACTGAACTATGCCCACAACTACTGAACTATGCCCACAGACACTAAACTATGCCCACAACTACTGAACTATGCCCACAGACACTGAACTATGCCCACAGACACTGAACTATGCCCACAGACACTGAACTATGCACACCGCTCTAGAGTACCTTATTAACACACGCAAGTCAAACCATGTTTGTGAGTCTGTTTTTGAGATAGAGTCTCATATCTTTCAGACTGATTTCAAGTACATGGTATAGCCAAGCATGATGGCCTTGGGCTTCTGAACCCTCCTGCCTCCACTTCCCACATTCTGAGATCACAGGTGTGAAACACCATGCTTGGCATATGCAGTGTAAGGGAGCAAACCCAGGACCTGTATAAGCTAGGCCAGTACTCTACCAATGGAGCTACGTCCCTAGCCTAAGCCAAGTCTGTTGGCTTATGAAAGCTGATTCAGTTTTTTTTTCCCATTACACTAGCTCGAGTGCTATAAAAAAAAATATACATAAACCCAGGACATATTTCAAATGCCAGTGCATGCAAGGGAACAATTTCCTAACAGTGTTATCTAGATGTTTCTCAAGTTCCCTTGGTTGAGGTCATTCTTTGTAGTTTGTCTTGGGCTCCTGACCCAAACACAGCCCATGCCAGTTATGAGAAAAGTAAAGGCCAGTTTTCCATGGTTTGGACAAAGGGGGGGGGGGCGTGGGAACATGCACAGCTTTCTCCAGTTGTGGCAAAATCAAGGAAAAACCAACCCAGCCAGGCTGTCCTATGTACCCGCGTGGGAAACGGGGACAGATGAGGACTGACAACTGAGAGGAAACCAAACAAGAGGAAACAGGCTCGCTCTGAAAGGCTTGGCTCTGCCAGGCCAGCTTTTGCTCATAGAACAGAAGAAGGCGTGCATCTCATGTGGGAGAAAGAGGTCCCTTCAACTGTTCACTGGTAAACACTGAGAGGTCCCTTCAACTGTTCACTGGTATACATTGAAGCAATCTTGAACACCTCAGCATGAAAGGGGGGAAAAAACCACGGACTTAATCCATTCAAGGGGGAAAAAATCCAAGCGCAGATCAAGACTTCTGCTCTGAAATGAGTCATAATAACAAGGCTGGTAATAGCTAGAGATATGACCCAAGTGACTAAAGGAAGATCAAAATAGCATGACTTATGGCTTATCGTGTAGCTGGGCTGTTTGGCAGGGGTTGGAATGGCATGGACCATTTCTAGTGGTAAAGTTTAGGTGAACATCGTGGTCCAACTAGGCTGAACTCACGACATTACATGGTAAATGAAGACACTTGTACACATGAAAACATCTAGAAGAAGCTCAGGAAGGTGGCTCAGCAGGTAAAGGCGCTTCTTGCCGAGTCTGAGACCTGAGTTCCAGCCCCGGAACCTACAGCACAAAGAGATCTCCATGAGGGCACCAGCATATTCTCTCTCCCTCCCCACATCAACAAAACAAAAAAACAAAAAGAAAAAACTTAAAAGAAAATCTCCCATGAAACTTCAACTTTGTCCCCAGAAACAAACACACGAAAGATACAGGAGTATGCCTTAGATACTGTGACGATAGCACAGGCCAGGATTCCTGATGGTCCTTTGGGAGTTTCAGTGGTCCCTTGACAACTGTCCAATGCGGATTCTTACATCCCCACGAGTAAGAGTCCCCAGGACTCTAGAGGAGGACTTAGCGTATCAGCTGGATTCCTTCATGTAGAAATTTATACTGAATGCCGGCACACAAGAGAATCCCTAGGTCAGGAGCCTGCCAGAGTAACTGATTCATGGCAGTGACATGCGAAGAAGTCACCCTCTGGTGTCCGCACCACTGTGACTTCCCTCCCATGTTGGGCTCAGCATGGCTCCCTCTTGATTTGGCCAGCGGGACATCTGTAGATACAGCACGGAGGGACTAGGCAGACATCTGTTTGTTCATCCTGCCCTGGTAGAACGCTGAAACCGTTAACCAGAGAAGATGTCTAGAAATGGGGCTGACAGGGCCTGCTCGGCACAGCCTGTGCTTAGCGTGTCTGAGGCCCTGGGCTCCATCCCCAACACCAAGATTAACCTCTCTGTGGGAAGAGACCCAGCCATGTTAGCTGAACATGAAGCAGATTACGAGAGCTGCCTGCCTACACACTGAATCATAAGAAATAAAAAAGAAACCACGGCCGCTTTGTTACCAGAAGCATAACTAAGGCAGTCAGAGGAAGGGACCCCGCTGGCTTTGCCTAATCCTTGAGTTCTTCCACAGACGACTGCTCACCTAGCTCCAGCTCAGCATTGCTTCCTATAGCCCACAACAGCCCCCTCGTCATTGTTTTCACTTTTAAAATAGGTATCCAGGGTCTTGGATGCCATTATAAAATTTTTAAACAAACTGGGTTTTGTGATTCTCTTTTCCATCAACTCCCCTATCCCTGCCACCCTTCTCCCACTCTGGTGGCACCCCCTCACACACACATACTTATTATTTTAAGGAGGTGGTTCTCAAACCCTGCCTAAAGGAGCTGAGACAAAACTTGTTTCTTTAAGGGAGCTCCGTTATTAGTCTTACGAGTATATCCTCAAGCCTAGAATATATCATGTAGTTAGACCCAAAGAAGTGTCTGTGAATAAATGAGCAAATGGACTTTGGGAGTTTGTTTAAAATATGGATCACAGGGTACCTCTGGAGACTGGAAGGTCTACGTGGGCACAGGTAACTGTGTCAGCCTGAACACAGCTGAGCGATGCTGAGACAGACAGCAGAAGGACCACACCAAACCAATTTTCCAATAACTGCGCTTTGGAGCCACCCCGAAAACCACTTCACCATAGTAACCCTTGGTCTTCCCGCAGAGCAGAGAGTTACAGACTATATTAAGGAGCTCCTGGGTCAAGGTGGTCCATCATTGAGGACATTTGGAAGCCACGACTGAGAACTCAAGAACAATGGCAATGGGTTTTTGATCCTACTGCACGTACTGGCTTGGTGGGAGCCTAGGCAGTTTGGATGCTCACCTTAATAGACCTTGATGGAGGTGGGTGGTCCTTGGACTTCCCACAGGGCAAGGAACCCTGATTACTCTTCGGGCTGATGAGGGAGGGGGACTTGATTGGGGGAGGGGGAGGGAAATGGGAGGCGGTGGCGGGGAGGAGGCAGAAATCTTTAATAAATAAATAATTTTTTTTTTAAAAAAAGGAAGCCACGGCTCCAGCCAACACAACTTCTGAAAGCCAAGTGGCAACCATCCTTGCTCATCTCACTCCTGAGAGCTGAGTACACACACCCCACTTAGTTAAACAGCACCACACCAGTCTCTCAGCCTGCGGGGGGGGGGGGGACACACTCTTTGTGTGCCTGACTGGCTCATTGGTCAAGCAGAAGTGAGTGGTTTCTGCCTCCTGTATGCTGCGAGGCTGAAATAACTAAGGTGTGTGTTCCTATGTTCGAACTATGAACACCATGCACAGAATTAGGAATGCTTTCACTACATGTATGTCATGGAGAGGGCTCTTATATTTTTGGTTGTGAGCCTAGCCTTTAATGGCTGAGCCATCTCTCCAACCCAATGGAGGGGGCTAAAACGGCTCATCTACATTATTTATTTATTTTTAATTGTGTACGTGCTTACAGATCTATGTGGGCTGTATGCATGTAGAGACAGTTGCTCTCAGAGGGTGGCAGGTCCACTGGAACTGGGCTACAGGTGGTTAGGAGCTCCCTGAAGCAGGTGCTGGGAACTGAACTCAGGTCATCTGCAAGAACAGTACGAGTCATTGAGCCTTGTCTCCAGCCCCATCTTACCTAATTTAAGAAAACCAATTAGGAATCACAACAAGAAGCAAATCTTTGAGATCCCTGCTGAAAAAAGAAAATGTCTCAAGAAAGGGTATCCCAGGACCCATGTCTTTTGTTTTTGTTTTTGTTTTTTGTTTTATTTTTTCAAGTCAAGGTTTCTCGATATAGCCTGGCTGTCTTAGAACTCACTATGCAGACCAGGCTGCCCTTGAATTTGAAGAAATCCACCTGCCTCTGCCTCCCAAGTGCTGAGATTAAAGGTGTGTGAGACTATACCTGGCTCTGGACAAGTCTGGATCCTTCCCTTGGTGAATGTCACTTGGTATCTCCTTTCCTTCAACATCCTCGTCCCTTCTTCTTGTCCTTTTGATCCAGTCCTTTTCATATACCAGCACAGTATATATTTGCCTCTTTCCTTAGTCCTGGCTCAAGCCAGACGCCGTATCCAGAATGTTCTTTATTACCCCTCCACATGCTCTTGGGTCTTGAACCTTCAGTACCTGTTAGCGTCGGCACACTCTGTCCAGACACAATTGACTGAGCTTGTTTATCCAGGGCCCCTGAGCTACCTCGTTCTTGGGGAAATTCTTAAATTTCATGCCCTTCCCCACTGAGACCCAGCTCCTTGAGGGCAAGACCCTTGTTCTCTTACAAGTGTCTTACCCTGAGCACACTCAGGGAATTTACACACATTTGTTGGTTGAGCATGTGGAAGCTAGGCGCTGCCTTTGACCAGCACAGATGTCTAGAGACAGAGGCACTTCCCTGCAGAAGTGGCCTCTTATTCAGATTTTGTGTGTGTGTGCTTCTCTTAAGTTTATTTTTATTTTATTTTCTTTATTTTTAAATTTTATGTGCATTGGTGTTTGGCCTGCATGTATGCCTGTGTCTGTGTGAGGGTGTTGGATCCCCTGGAGCTGAAGTTGCAGACAGTTGCGAGCGGCCATGTGGGTGCTGGGAATTGAACCAGGGTTCTCTTGAAGAGGAGTCAGTGCTTTTAACTGCCGAGCCATCTCCCCAGCGCTACTTTTGTGCTTCCTGCACCCACAAACTGCTTGCCTGATATTTGGCTGGTGGGGCCTTCCAGCAACTGTAGGAGAATTTGTCTGCATGAGTATTGTGTGTGAATGTCGTGGCTATGAATGGCTGGGTTGGTATATTGATGAAGAGTTGCTTCTGAAAGACACTTCCAAAGTTTTGCTGTTTACTAGACTCATCGGCTGAATGTCCCATGAACACTTCAAATTCAACAAACCTCAAACTGATAGATATGTTTTATCTACTAAAAATTATTCCTTATCTGTTGGCTCTTTTCCCAGTTGCCCAGACTCCAAGCCCCACATGCTAATACTATCCCTCTCCACCCCAGAAAATGACATTCTCTCCACTCAACTCACACAATGCTTTTTACCCCTTCCTAAGCCCAACTTTCTGCTCCTCCACCTACATATCTCTCCCTTGTTGTCTTGAAAACTCCCACTTCATCTACCAGTCTCTACCCACCCCCACTCCTCTTCAAATACAGGCAGCATGTTAAAGCGCACTTTTGAAATGGTTATACTTCTGCGTGATACTGCGCAGTGGCCTCTCCTCTGGACAGAGCCCAAACTGTCATAGTGCAGACATAGAGCAGCCTAATTTAAGATGTCATCTTTGGTAAGTGAAAACTTGGGAGAGGCAGCAGAGGATATTTTGTCATTTACTCTTTCAACAAATACTGGTTAACAATAACAATATGCCATGTGCTGTCCTAGGTCCCAGGGATCCACAGAAGACCTTGGGTCTTTTGGTGTCTATATATGAGGAGGGGAGAGGAATGAAGTCATTGGTATCTGCTCCTAAGAGGACCAGGTCACATGAGTTCCTCCCTCAGAAAGGAGGGAGGTGGGTGGTGTATGTCCTTGGGCACTCTGTAACTTTATTTTTTGCTATGTGGCTTTGTAGTTTCTTCCTTGAAAAGTAGAAGGACTTCCCTCTGCTAGGCATTGGAGTTGGCCTTGAATCTTGCGTGGGCATGTTAGAAGATGGGATGCGGATGCGATGGAGCCTTGAGATGGACTTGTGTGGCTGCAGGTTCTCCCTGTGCGCTTCCATCCACTTCTGTGGCAGAGAGATTGTCCCAGGTAACCCCAGGCCCCAGAGGAAGGAGAAAAAGCAAAGTACAACTAAATCGCAAGCAAGTGGTTGTGTCGTGATGTTGATTTTGGGGAGTGGCTTCTGACGCAGCTTTGAGGTGACGCAAGAGGTGACGCAAGAGGTGACTGATACGAAGGATATTAATTCTCTCTTCTGAGAGGTCTACATGACAACGCTGTAGTGTGGAAATTACTTTAATTATGAAAACATATGTTACATTTGTTTATCTGCAGAATATTACTTTGACGGTGTAAAGGTGTGTCATATTTGTTTATACTGCGTTTGTTTAATGATGTGAGAATGTGTGTTTAATCATTTAAAGATGTGTTGCATCTGTTTCACCTTGCCTGCCTAAGGCCCTGATTGGTCTAATAAAGAACTGTACAGCCAGTAGCTAAGTAGAAGAGGGATAGGTGAGCCTGGTGGGCAGAGAGAATAAATAGGAAAAATCTAGGCTCCGGAGAAGGAAAAATGAAAGAAGGGGGAGGGGAGAAGAGGGAGATGTGCAGGGCAGAAGCCAGCGAACCACCAACCAGCAGACGCAGAGTAAGACATACAGAAAGAAGGCGAAAAGCCCCGAGATCAAAGGTAGGTAAAGAGAAACAGATTAATTTAAGTTAAAAGAGCTAGCCAGAAACCATCCGTAAGCTAGGCTGAGTACTCATAGCTAATAAGTCTCTGTGTCATGATATGGGAACGGTTGATGGGCTAAAGGAAAAAGCCTGGAACAGCCCTGAACTGGAAGTACTGGTCCAAAGGAACTGGCTTGCACTAGGACGGGTTCTCAGTTCTTATATGTGAGAAAAACTCCATAGAAAAAGTACTTTATAACCGGGTGGTGGTGGCTCACGCCTTTAATCCCAGCACTCAGGAGGCAGAGGCAGGCTGATCTCTGTGAGTTTGAGGCCAACCTGGTCTACAAGAGCTAGTTCTAGGACAGGCTCCAAAGCTACAGAGAAACTGTGTCTCGAAAACAAAACAAAACAACAAGTATTTCCTATAGCTATTTCCTTTGCACCTGAGAAATCGGAGATTCTTCCCTGTACCCTGAAAGAGTCATTTGTTTAAATACTATCTTTGGACACCATCCAGAGGTCCTAAGCAGCAAGTCCTTTGTTCTTCTAAAGATCAGTTTTTATTATTTTTAATTGTATGTATATGTTTATGTGAAGGTATATACACTTGAGTGCCGGTGTCCTCAGAGGCCATTGGCTCCTGCCGCTGGAGTTTTCCACAGATGGGTGGGAACTGAACTCTGGTCCTCTGCAAGGGAGTACATGCAACCATTGACCCCTCTCTCCAGTCTAACATTGTTCTTGACTGTTACACGGGCTCAGAAGGTGGAGGACTATCTGCTATACTGTTCTAGTGGTAGAGTCTGATTTAACTCCTGTTAAATTAGTGAGTCGAATGAGACAGTTTGCCCAGCATCTTTTCCTGGATGATAACTCCCCATACATTAATTTGGTGTATCTGTCTTCTTCCCCTCCCACTCACCCATGGGGGCTAGAAGATACTCTGTACGCATCAGGATGTAGAGATGAAGGCTACCTGAATGATCTGCTCTTAGTAACAGAAGGGGCGGGCCTTGGTTCTCTGTGGGTTGCTGTGATAAAATGCCCCGAGCAAACCAGCTTAAGGAAATAAAGGCTATTTTTGGTTCACAGTTCCAGGATATAGTACATCGAGGTAAAGAAGTCGAGGCAGGGGCTGCAGAGATGGCTCAGAGGTTAAGAACACTGGCTGCTCTTCTAGAGGTCTTGAGTTCAATTCCCAGCAACCACATGGTGGCTCACAGCCATCTGCAATGAGACCTGGTGCCCTCTTCTGGTGTGCAGGCACACATGGAGGGAGAATGTTACATAACAACAAATAAATAAATAAACAAATCTTTAAAAAAAAAAAAGAAGTCGAGGCAGCAGGGGCTTGAAGCAGCTCATGTCATACCGATAGTCGGGAATAGAGAACAATGAATGCCTGCTTGGCTCCTCTCTACTGATACAGTCCAGGGTCCCAGCCAGGGGATTGTACCACCCACAGTGGGCAGATCTTCCTATCTCAGTTAACTAATACAGTCAAGATACTTTCCCATAGGCATGTCCAGAGACCTAGGTGAAGTCTAGATTCTGTTGAGCTGATTGTGATAATTACCACAGGACCACAGACTATTATAAGGTGGCGGGGCACTCTTTTAATCCCAGCTCTCAGGAAGTAGAGGCAGGTAGATTTCTGAGCTGGAGGCCAACCTGGTTGACAAAGCAAATCCAAGGACAACCAGGGCTACATAGGTAGACCCTGTGTCGAAACCAAGCAAACAAATGAGAAAGAGAAATTAGCTTTTAAGCAGTTCTGATGCCAGTGCGGAGTGGAGGGTGTTTGGGGGAAAGCCACTTGCTGGTGTTGGGTATTCCTCCTTCTCCCATCCAGATGTGCTGGTGTTGGGTATTCTTCCTTCTCCCATCCAGATGTGTTCTTAGTTTCATCCCTTTTGTTTTGAGCCTAGAAAGCTGCTTTTTATGGCTTGTACCCCAGGTTTCGTTGGCTTCTATTTGGGTCCAACCACTGAGAGACAACATCAGGGTATAAGAGCACAGAGAAGGGAAAATGTGGACTGGATCTTTACTTCACCCTGCATGCTGGCTGCCTTTGGGCACGGGGCTGCTTCCTGTCCTCAGCTCCTCTGGAAGTCTGCAGCCTGCCAAGTTCTTTCGAAGCTCCCTTTCTTTGCCTTTAAGTCTGGGAGCGATAACTGCTTCCCCTGCCTCATCTTAATTTCCTTTAACTCGGTCAGCCCGCCCTCAGGAATCTCTCCATGACACATTCTCCAATTGCCTTTTTGAATGTGCCCTGTGCGTCCTGTAGAGACAGGAAAACAAAAACGTTGCCTGGAAAGGTCAATAATCCTGGGCTCCGTGCAGCTCAGTTCAATTCAATTTAGCAAACATTGACTGAGTGAGGTCCTCTCCATCAGTTTCAGTGCCAGGAGCCGGGGCCAGAGAAAACACGGGCACAGAACCTACAGGCAGGGACCCAGCCACAGCTTCCTGGGAGGCAGGATGCAGGGAGAACATGGAGGAGGCACTCAGCTGGAGTGGAAGTACCAAAGTACCTACCACTTACTGCACCAGGGAGAGTACAACTGAATCTCAAGCTGTGAGGCGCTCCTATCTCTAGGTTGCCTGTGTTGGTTGGTTGGGCGCCCTCGCTATCTTCCAGTTCCCAGACTTCTGGCTTCCTTTCTTTTCAAGGAGCCCCAAATCTACTGGGCTACCTAGGTCGTCCCTCTCACTGGCTCCCAATACAGAGGCATCTGAGAGGAAGCAAGGAGGCTTGGTATCATGGGCCTGGAGGTCCCAAGGTGAAGAAAATAGTTCTGTCTGTATTGCTCTAGATAGTCCACTGAGATTCCTGAGGCTGTGAGCTGCCTCTGCTGACTTTAAAGGAGGGTGAACCTAACATACTCTTTTTTAATATTTTTTATTTATTTGTATTTTATGTATATTGGTGTTTTGCCTGCATGTATGTCTGTGTGAGGGTGTCAGATCCCCTGGAACTAGAGTTACAGACAGTTGTGAGCTGCTGTGTGGGTGTTGAGGATTGAACCTGTGTCCTCTAGAAAAGCAACCAGTGCTCTTAACCACTGAGCCACTTTTTCCAGTCCCTCCTTGCCCCCCAACTCTTTATCCCTAAAAAGACAATGAGATTTCACCTCCTCCAGTGAAAAAGGAAACACAGGAAAGAGCTCTGGTCTTGGAACCATCTGGCTTGTTTCCTTTCTAGTGCTTTCCTTTTCTGTATTACAAGCCTGGGAGTTGCAGCACTCGGGAGGCCGAGGCAGGCAGATCACTTTGAGTTCAAGGCCAGCCTGGTCTACAGAGCAAGTTCTAGGACAGGCTCCAAAGCTACAGAGAAACTCTGTCTCAAAAACAAAACAAAACAACAACAACAAAATAAATGTGAGGATTGTGTCCTGAGTTCTGAGTACACTAGGTAAGAACTCTACCACTAAACAACTCTTGCTCCTCTCCACCCCCTCCCCTGCCTTTTGAGATAAGGTCTTACTAAGTTGTTGAGGCTGGCCTGGAGCTTGTGATCCTTCTGGAGTAGCTGGTATTATATGTCTACAGCACCAGGCCCGTTTTTAATATGGTCTCTGATAGTTTGTTGCAGAGATGAGTTTGTACAGCACCCTTGGTTGCTAGCTAGACCTTGGGCATTTGTCTCGAACCCACTTGTCCATTTCTTTCTCGGACCTAGCACTGTGCCCAAAGCTTAGCAAAACAGTGGAAAATATCTGTTTTAGCAGGAGAAGTAGTAGGAATAACAGTGATGTTATGAAAACTATTACATAGAGAAAGCTTGTCTCGAAAAAAATCAACCAACCAACAAACAAGAACAACAACAAGAACAACAAAAAACCCAGTGATGTTATCATCCTTGTTTGAAGAATGAAATGACTATGGCTTGGCACAGAGATAGACCTGTGCCATTTATGACAGAGCTGGGACTTGATACAGAGGACCATGGAGCTTGAGACCGCCAATAAGAATGATGGAGCAGGGCGGGAGGTGGTTGCGCATGCCTTTAATCCCAGCACTTGGGAGGCAGAGGCAGGTGAATCTCTGTGAGTTCGAGACCAGCCTGGTCTACAAGAGCTAGTTCCAGGACAGGCTCCAAAACCACAGAGAAACCCTGTCTCGAAAAACCAAAAAAAAAAAAAAAAGAATGATGGAGCATCTGCTCCTTGCTAGAGACTGTTTGGGACAAATTTACACCAATTCTGTTAACTTTGCTGATGGTCTTGGAAGTATAGATGTGAACAGCTCCTGGTTTAACAGTCGGGTCCAAAGACCCTACCAAGAAAAGAAAGAGCTTCCACTCAAACCAAGACACCTTCGCTTTGAGTTGCCGGTTTCATTCAGAGGCAGGAAGGGAAGACATGGGCCAGTCATATTGTCCTTGTGAGGCATTTATACCGAAATAGGCCTCTACACCGTGGCTCGTTTTCCTTCATCACCTCATAAGGAAAAGGAGAAAACGGAATTTAAAAAGTGATGCATGAAGCATCTGGGTTTTAAGAATTGAGGATTTTGGAGAATTGAGAGCAATACAGGGTAACTTGAAAGAGCCTGGTGGACCAGTCTCCCCCAATAGTAAGGAGATTTGTGCCCCTGACCACACTCTTTGGACTTCATCTGCTTCCTTATCTTTTTCAGAGAACTTTCATGAAATGTTTTTTTTTGGGGGGGGTTGGGGTGGGACGCGGGGTGGGGGGGGTAAGCGTGCATAATTGTAGCATCAAGAACAAGTCTTTGGTGCCCTCTACTGTTTAGGTGAAGCGCTGTTGGTCTGATTTGTTAGGTTGCTTTCTGGAGAGCCAGGGCTGCGGCTTTTACTCCTACAAAAAGCTGAGCGCTACACAGCCACAGAGGTCCGTCATGTAACACAGAGAAAGCTGGTTGCGTTTCATCACAACAGATTCAGAAGTCCTGTGGATCTCGCCCACACGATTTCAATTATTTCCCTAAGTGCTGCCTCCTGACTCTGCAGGCACACACCCTCGCACCACTTTGTCATTATGGTCACCACACTGGATGCCAGCTGCCCGTGGGCATGCCTGTCCTTTTAGCCCAAAGTCTGGTGACACTTGCCCATCGTAGTCTCTCCACTGCCCCTTGTACAGCATGAGACACATGAGCCCTCCATTCACCGGTGAACGTTATGTACTTGAACAGCGCCTGAGAGGGACTTCGCCTTCTCTAGCTTAGCCCAGGGTTCTCCCCCGTGTCCCCACATTGTATCTAGGCTGGTTTGTACTGTGGGAGAAGTGATCTTCCTGACTCTGGATTCCACCCTCAATCCCTGAAGCCTAGTTACAAGGGTAGGGCAGGTGGTTGAGTTCTTTAAAGGTGTTTTCCACATTTGCTGTCTTAAAAAAAAAAAAAAAGGATTTTGTGTGTACGTGCATGTCTTTGGTACAGTCAGAGGTGCCCCGTGGACTCTCCCTGCAGCTGAAGTTACAGATTGTTATGAGATGCCAGATTTGGGAATTGTACAAGATCACCTAAGGAACATTGAGTGCTCTTATTGCTGAGCCAAGTCTCTAGCCCTATCATTTGTTGTCTTCTAGTCTACCTTTGTCACAGGTGCTGGGCAAGCACTCCACCACTGAGCTGTGTACACTCCCAGGCAGGAAGCCCGTCTTTGACTGCCCCGTATCACTGAAATTGATCTCTGATGGTCAGAACCATCAAACTTCAGTTTGGTGCTCGAATCTCCTGACTGCTCTCTTATAAAACACCCCATCCACAGTTCCTAGAAATAACACCTAGTCTCTTTTGCAGGTACTTTCCCCCAGGAACCTTACTTTGAAATTCTGACTGTGCTGTGCTAGGCCTTTTTTGTTTCTAACTCTGCAGGTTTTTTCAGGATGACCTCATCCCCTCTCCTGACCAACCGCCTGCTGGTGACTCATCAAGACTATATCAACCCATTATTACTGAGCCCTGCAGACCATCTATCCAGATGCTCTTTTCATACCTCCGCTGGAACATCTCATTGGCAATAGGCTCAACATGTCCTAGAAGGTTCTCTTTATTTTCCCACCCAAAGCGGCTTTTCCCTTCTATGATCTTCCGTGGATGCCCCCCTGCAGCTGGCCTGGCTTCCTGTTTCTAGAATATACTATTGTTACGCAGTACCCACTGTCCCTCACCATTTTGACTCACAGAGTTTATTTCTGTCTGTATCATTTGGACTTGGCTCCTCTATGGGTCTTGCTTTGAACAAGGGAATGGCCACGTGATATTTTCTAACAGGCTCTTCCTGGTTGTGTGCTGGGGTCTCTCACTTCGTCTCCCCTGACACTCCTGCCATCCGTGGGGAGAAGAGCAAACTGGCTGGAGATGCCATGGGTGATGGTGTTGCCTTCCACCTAAATGCCTGGACGGGAGATGCTCGGAACAAACCTGAACTTGCCCAGAACCAAGTCCAGCTGAGCGAGCTCGAGCCCGGTAGACCCACAGGCGCACAGACAGGACGTGATGTAAGCCACCAGACTTCTGCTCGCTTTTGCTCCTCTCTTGCCCCATCCAGCCTGCCCATTTCTCCTCCCACATCTGTCCTGATTCTTCCAGATGTCTCCCTTCTCATCACTGCTGCCACTGACCAGACTCTATACCATCAGACTCTTACAAGGCTTTCTCCTGATCGCCTCGTGTTCGGTCTTGTGCCCTCCTGTCTAACCATTGCCTGCCAGCAGAAGTGATGTTCTGAAACTCCAATCCCATCCCAGCCACAAGGGCTTGTCATCACTCTTCGAGAAACACCCACACCTGTGGCACAGGAGGTCCTCAGTGCTTTGGGAAGCTCTAGATCTCTGGGCTTTTCTCACCATAGCTCTTCTATGTTCTTGAGCCATTCTTGGGCCTCTCTGATCTCCGTGCTTGTTCTTGCTCAGGTCCTTCTGTCATGTCTTTTCCTCTCTACTTCCTTGGCCAGTGACACCTCACTCCCGTCTCATCTCTCGGGTGTCAACCTGCAAGAGGTTCCCGGAGGAAGTCCCCGATCCCTACCAATGGCCTGGGTGGCATTCCGAGTCCATTTGCTTGCACAGCAACCCTGGCTTTCCTATCAAAACATCTATCCGACCCTTGCCCACCTTTCGTTTGCTTGTCTCCTCCACAAAGGGAGGGATGATGTCAGGCTTGCTAAGGGGTTAAATGGGGGCCGTGGGCATTCTCTGAACTCAAGAGCTGCTTGTTTAATGAGTGTGCTGTGGAAATAATGTGAAGGAATAACTTCAAGACGGATATGAAAATCGAGGAACTCCGATGGAGAAACTGAGGCACAGAGAGAGTTGAGATTGCAGTCCCGGAAGTCATCTGTGGCAGATCTGGAAATAGGGGGTTCTCATGGGGATTCTGGGGTATTGTTTGCTGTCTGGCTTATCTAGGACTAGAGGGTACTTTGCCCTTCAGCCTCTCCATGAAGGGAGTTATTAGATTCTTGGGTCCTTCCCTTGACCCCTCCCACACACCTTGGACAGAAAGAGACTTTCAGAACCCTAGCAGCAAGGCTATCTACCATGGCAGGTGGCACAGACTGCCAACCCGCTGTGCATCTATTAGGCTTACAGACTGCCGGATTGGGTGTTCATTTCTACAGACGATTCGTCATCTGCCCCTTGTGGTGGTGAGCGGAGTCACACTCTGCGCTGTAAACGGAGCGCCGCCTGTTTGGCAAACACCATGTGTAGCAATGACTGCGGAGTGTTTCATCACCTGGGACAGAATCACGTCACGGGTGGCGATCCTGAGAGATGACCCCATAGAAAAGTTTCCTGCACAGAAGTGGAAACTGTCGAGGACGCTAAGGAGAAGCGGTAATGCGGTTTCTTTATGAAGCCTGCACAACACTCATATGCTCTGGTTCACCTGCTTGGGGTCCAGCGGTTAAGAACGCGGTCTCTGGGACGCAGTTCTCTGTAGTTGACTGCACGACTCTGGGAAAGCTAGCTTGACTGCTGTCTGCCTGTATTTCCTCTTCTGGAGAATGGGGATGATAACAGTATCTACTCTGTGGGGTTGCTGGGAAGATCAAATGGCTTAATTACATTCATTAAAGGGCTGGGAGTAGTGCCTTTCCTTAGATTTATATCACCATTTTAATATGCAAATGGATAGTCTGCTACCCCCACCCTGACTGATGCAAGGCTGGCTTTCTTTCTTCCTCAGGGCTAGATGTCTTGGGATAAATCCAAGACCCTGAAGACATTGTCCCAGCCGTATTTCCAGTCAGTATAGTGTTTTTCCCCTCCTTTTCTTTCCAGGCTTAAGTAGAGAGAATGAGTGAGGGCCGACTAGCTTATGCCGTCCATTCATCGTAGCTCTTGGGGTTGTTGTGTTGTTATTGAGACAGGTGATCCAGGGACTTTTTAAAAAAAATTTCTACTCTGGGGTTTGGGGTAGTCACAGGTGGGGAGTTGGTTCTTCCCTTCCATCCTATGATGTTCTGAGGCTCAAAGTCAGGTTGTCAGACTTAGCAGCAGTCACCTTTACCTGCTAAGCCATCTTGTTAGTCCCCAGGGCCATTCTTGAATCCCCACCGTCATCACCAACTTTTGCTCTTTTATGATAACTTGATCATACAGAGGCCTGGACCAACAGCATTTAGTGTACACACGGATACATACATACACATAACGGATACACAACAGCAAAGGCTAAAGATGGGGAGAGCTAAGAGGATCAGTGATAAATTTGTATTAGAAGCAAACAAACTTAACCTAGGTGTGATGGTGCACGCCTTTAATCCCAGCAGGTGGATCTCAGAGAATTCAAGGCCAGCCTGGTCTACAAAGAGAGTTCTAGGACATCTAGGACTACACAGTGAGACCCTGTCTCAAGACAACAACAAAGCAAGCTAACAGATAGGCATAGTGCCTATCTTTAATCTAGCACTTGGGAGGCAGAGGCAGGTGGATCTCTGTGAGTTTAGGAGCAGTCTCTTCTACATAGTGAGTTCCAGGACAGCCAGAGCTACAGAGACCCTGGCTAAAGAATCACACAAAACCCCCTGCAGTAATTAAAGCAGCTGGACAATTGAAATAGATTGGAGAGTCCAGCCACAGTCTCACTCTCGTGAGTGCATGATTTCAGACAGGTGTTCTAAGAGCAAGTCAGTGGGAGGGCTGACCAGCTGAAATGTCATTAAATGAAGTTGAGTCGATTGTTCTAGGAAGAGAAGGTGGGGAGGAGGAAGAAATGAAGGGAAGACCTGGATCCTTCACAACACGCACAGATTGCACATTGGATTATAGTTATAAGGACAAAAGCAACTGTTGTAATAAAGATTCTAAGAGGAGGGCCTGGAGAGTTAGCTTATTGGTTAAGAGCACTGGCTGCTCTTGCAGAGAGGAGGTCTGGGGTCTGTTCCCAGCACCCACACCACCTGGGCCACAAAAGACCTATAATTCCAGTTCCAGGAATCAGGTGCTTTCTTCTGAGCTCAGAGGAGACCAGCTCTCAAGTGCACATATCCTGCCTCCCACAATTAAAGATAAAGTAAATCTTTAAAAGAAATTATTATTTTTTTAATTTTTAAAAATTTTACATTCGAGTCCCAGTTCCCCCTCCATCCCCTTCTTCCATCCCCTCACCCTCTTCCCACCCCCTATCCACTCCTCAGAGGAGGTAAGGCCGCCTTTGGGGAGTTAACAAAGTTTGGTATACCAAGTTGAGTCAGGACCAAGTCGTCCCCTCCCACCCCTGCCACCCCGCCATATCAAGACTGAGCAAGGTATCCCTCCATAGGGAATGGACTCCAAAAAGCCAGTAAAGAGATTCCAAAAGAAAACATAGCAGAATATTTCCGAGTACTTGAGGGTAAGCATCAGTTTTCACAATAGAATACAAAGATACACAGAAGTACAAACTAACAGAAAAGCTTGATAAGCAACTTCATTAAAGTAAACTTTTCTAATAACCATAAGGCATCATAAGGTCAAGAAGGGAAACCAGATTGGTAGAGAATAACTAAAAACACATGGAGGTTATTAAAGGACTCAAATATATCCTATGTAAAGACCTTTTACAAATCAATAAAAAAATCAATCCCATGACAAAATAGGCTAAAGACTGAAGAGAGAAATTCAAATAATAGGTGTATAAAAAAGCACTTATCATTACTCATTAGGATTATGTGAATTAAAATTTCACGTGCCTCTGCCCTCGTCATTTGCAGTAATTCAAATAATTGATATGGTGTGGTGGTGGCAGTTATCTAAACAACTGGAATCCTCAGACAATACATGGTATTAATTAAAGTCAAGGAAATCTTTATTTTCGAGCAATGCCAGTCAGCACGGACATTCTTCAGCATGCATGTATATGAATAGTCTTTCTATCGCTTACAAGAGCTAAGTGGAAACAACCCAAATGTCCATCAGCAACTGTGTATGAGTGTGCCCTCAGCTGCAGGACATGACTACCAGTGACAAAAGACAGCTGTCCACAGCAAGGAGGGTGCATGTCACAGACAAAAGCCTGCAAGAATGATTAGACATGAAGAATACGTCGTCTTTGGTTCCATTTCTATGAGGCTTTGAGCCGGGCATCTGGGGGTGGAGCAGGAATTATGGGGGTCATTGACTGGGAAAAGAGCCTTCTTCAGGACTGGATGCGATTATTCATTCATCTATTCTAAATTTCTTTTTATTTCTGTTTTAGTGACAGGGTCTCTCTGTGTAGGGAGAAGACTCAAACTCGTGACCCTCTTGCCTTAGCTTCTAGTGTCCGGAACTGACAGGTGTGGGCTACCATGCCTGGCTCTGGATGGAGTCTTCATTTGGATACAGGTGGTGGTTTCAAGCGTGCTTACAGTCTGAAAATGATCTCCATGTATTAGAATGAATTCCAGTTGTAGCTGAGCTCAACACGGGTACCTTTTGTGTATATCAGGCCTACTGGCTTTCTTCTAGGCTCCTTCTCTTTCTGTATCTCTAGACTGGGAGAAGTTAAGATATATACTTTTTGACCATGTTGGTTTAATTGATTCTACTTCCTAATGTGTTGATTCTTAGTCATTTTTGGCTGAGGTTCTCTAGGATTTTAGAAGTTTGTTAAGCTTACATGATCAGTAACACAGTTTCAGTAGCTGCCTTCCTTCGATATAAGGAGAACATGCTTGTAGGTCCTGGTGGAGGTCTATTGGTGTGGAGACTCCTAGTCTCTTGAGTGCCCTTTTGCCTGTACCCTTCACTCTCTCTGGGATGGATGCTGCATCTCTGGACAAGTGAGGGAGGAGGGAGAGCAGGCAGGTGTGGCTAGCATCATCTGGTTTCTAAACTTGCTCTTATTAGAGATTCAAAGTCTGTGCTCCAGCCAGGTCATCAAAATCAGAAAGTCAGGGTGGGCCAGCAGTCTGCTTTTACCTGTCTTCTAGTTCCTTGTGGCTTGAGACTGACAGCGACTGTACATGAAAATGTCCCAGTTAATGTCCTGAATATCCACAGCTTTCTTTATCCCTGTTGGCTGTCACTCAGCATGTCTCCTGTTTCAGATAGCTGTTAGCACATTTTTTTTTTTAAAAACATAGCTCAGTCTGGTTTGCAACCCAGGATCCTCTTTTAGCAATCTCCTGAGTATTGGGGTTTATAGGCATGTACCACTGCACCCAGCCTTGTCATGGATGGTCTCAAAAGTTTTAATTGTAAACTACACAACACGGAGTTTGTCTTCTTAACCGTTCATGAGTATACAGATCAGTAGTGTCCAGTCCCACCTGCCTCAGCCCTGGAGTGTAGGATTACAGGTGTGTACCACCATGACTGGTTTTAATGGATGTTTTTGTTGAGTTTGTTATTGTGTGTGTGTGTGCGCGCGCGTGCGTAGGTGTGCACGTGGAGGTGAGGGCAGCTGCGAGGAGCTGCTTCTTTTTTTCCACTTTTTTTTTTTTTGGTTTTTCGAGACAGGGTTTCTCTGTGGTTTTGGAGCCTGTCCTGGAACTAGCTCTTCTAGACCAGGCTGGTCTCGAACTCACGGAGATCCGCCTGCCTCTGCCTCCCAAGTGCTGGGATTAAAGGCATGCGCCACCACCGCCCGGCTCTTTCCACCTTTTACATAGGTTCTGGACATTGAGTTCAGGTTGCCTGGCTTGTGCAGTTAGTGCCTCAGTAGATAACTTACAGAACCATCTCACCAGTCCTTTAATGGATTTTTATTCTTTTTTTAAATTCTTTTTTATTTTTAATGGCTTTTTGAGACAGGATTTCTTTGTGAAATAGCCCTGGATGTCCTGGAACTCACTCTGTAGCCCAGAATGGCCTCGAACTCACAGAGATCTGTCTGCCTCTGCCTCTCAAGGGCTAGGATTGAAGGCCTGCACCACTACTGCCCTGCCCTTTAGTGGGTTTTTTTTTTTTTTAATTTCTTTCTTTTTTTAAAAATATTTATTTATTTATTATGTATACAACATTCCTTCCATGTATGTCTGCAGGCCAGAAGAGGGCACCAGACCCCATTACAGATGGTTGTGAGCCACCATGTGGTTGCTGGGAATTGAACTCAGGACCTTTGGAAGAGCAGGCAATGCTCTTAACCTCTGAGCCATCTCTCCCTTTAATGGGTTTTTAAAAACACATTTTTGGTTTATCAAATACAATTTGGGGGGAATCTGAGATCAGTAGATGCTGGTGTTTGTATGGCATTTTAATTTTTACCTCACTGTGATAGAACCTATAAAACATAACATAAAATATATGAAATGCACAGTTCCGAGCATTGGTAGGCCTAGTTTGTAGGCACAGTTATGTGCACTCGAGGTGCTGTGCTACCGTCAACACGAGCCACTCTTCAACCCCAGAATGCCTCTGTCCTCCTCAGACTGCATTCTGAGATTCTGTGCTCATCTCCCACCCCTACTCCAGACATCCAGTCACCCTCCTCCTCCCTGTCACTGTGAACTTGACTTGTGGTCACATACAGTTCCGTCTTTGTGTGGCTGGTTGGTTTTCACTGGGTGTAGTGTTTTTGAGGTTCATTGGGGTTACCGCATGTGTGTGTGTGTGTGTGTGTGTTTGTGTGTACGTGTTTGAAAGTCTGAAGGTTGTTCCATTGTATAAACTGATGACATGACCTCTCCATGGTATGATATGGTATGGGTAGGTTTTGAGAGGGTTTATGAGAGGGAGAACAAGCAAAGGCATCCGTAAGAGTCCAGAGCAGGGGAGAAAGAAGTAGACTGAACATGGCCAGGGCTGTCTGTGAGAGAGGGGAGAAGAATAGCAGGGATCAGAGAATAGAGAAAACATAGCAAGAGAAGCAGGAGAGAGAGAGAGAGAGAGAGAGAGAGAGAGAGAGAGAGAGAGAGAGAGAGAGAGAGAGAGAGAGAGAATAGCGGGTTATAAGGAGGAAGACTAGCTGGGTGGGGGGAGGGAGCTAGAGGGAGTTTAGGGCAGGGGACAAGGTGAGAAGGGAGAGGACACTTTGAATTGTGTAATGGGTGCTAGTGATAGCGGCTGAGCCTGACACCACAGGCAGTCATATGTCCTTTCTGTCAGGGCTAAAGGAAATGACTCTTTTTGGTGAACGGGAATGGCTTCACTACTTCCTGAAGAATGCTGGTGTTTATCTAACCACCAGAAGTCTTCCTATGGCCCAGGGTGAACTCTTCCCTGGATATTCGGACTGCCTTTTGGAGTTTGGGGGACTGTGTTTCCTTTGGACCTACCTCCAGCAGTGTATGCCCAGCACACTTTCCTGGATTCACTGACAATGAACACTTGAGTTGCTGGTGTGTTTTGGCTGTTGTGAACAATGCTGCTAAGAACATGGGTGTGCTGCCTGCTGGGCAGTGGTGGTGCAGGCCTTCAATCCCAGCACTAATTCTGTAGACCAGGCTGGCCTCAAACTCAGAGATCTACCTGCGTCTCTGCCTCCCGAGTGCTGGGGTTAAAGGCGTGTGTCATTCCACCTGGCTGCCCAGTTTTAACTTTCTCAGGAACTGCTGTGCTATGTTCGATTGAAGCCACATCACTTTATATTCCCAGCTGTGGCTTGCAAGGGTTTTGTTACGGCTTTTGGTACCAGTTGTGATTTTTCTGTCTGTTTTTATATAAATAGTCACCATCTATGTGTACTTGTTTGTGGGGGGAGAGTGCACCTGGGGGGACAAAGGTTGATATTTAGTCTTTCTTATCGGGCTAGATCATTTTTTTTTAAAAAAAAAACATTTGCCTCTATTTAAGTGTATGGGTCTCTCTGTGTATATGCTCTGTGAGTATGGGTGCCAAGGGAGGACAGAAGAAGGTGTCAGTTCCCCTGGACTAGAGTTCTGGCATTTGTGAGCCTCCCAAGGTGGGTACTAGGCATGGAATTTGGGTCTTCTGGAAGAGTAGCGGGAGCTGTTAACTGCTCAGTCACCACTTCAATCCCTCCATTAAGTTTTTCACACAGGGGCTCTCTGTGACTCCGGAGCTTACCTAATCTGCTAGACTGGCCGGCTAGCAAACTCCAGGAATTCTGTCTCGGTCACCACTATGCGGGGATTACCCATGTGCCAGCATAACTGGCTTTTGACATGAGTGTAGAGCATCTGAACCCAGTACCTCATGCGTGTATAGCAAATGTCTTAGCAACTGAGCCGTTCCCCACAATAGCTGTTTCAGTGAGTGAAGTCTGGGTACACTCTCTTGACTGCAGGGACTCACTCTTTAAAATGTAGCATTCATTCACACATACATAAAGGTTTTTCATTTTGATGAAGTTCATTGAGTATGTTTCTCCGTTTTGTTTCTCATGCCTTTGGTGTCTTAAGAAAGCATTTCCAGGGGCTGGAGAGACTGCTCTGTGGTTAGAGTACTGACTGTTCTTCCAGAAGACCTGGGTTCAATGCCCAGTACCCACATGGCAGGTCACAACTGTCTGTAACCTCAGTTCCAGGGACCTAGCACCTCCACACAGACATACATGCAGGTAAAACCCCAATGCACATAAAAATAAATAAATCTTAGAAAGAAAGCATTGCCAAAGTCAAACTCATAAAACTTCCTGGTGTTTTCTACTCTCCTTCCTTCCTTCCTTCCTTCCTTCCTTCCTTCCTTCCTTCCTTCCTTCCTTCCTTCCTTCCTTCCTTCCTTCCTTCCTTTCTTTCTTTCTTTCTTTCTTTCTTTCTTTCTTTCTTTCTTTCTTCCTGACTTTTCGAGACAGAGTTTCACTGTAGCTTTGGAGCCTGTCCTGGAACTAGCTCTTGTAGACCAGGCTGGCCTCGAACTCACAGAGCTCTGCCTGCCTCTGCCTCCCGAGTCTGGCATCAAAGGTGTGCGCCACCACCGCCCGGCCTGTTTATTTCTTCTACACATCCTCCCGTGGTAGTTTTCAAATATCTACTACTTATAAGTATCTAAGTACCCTAGTTCTCTATCCTGCCATTACACAGGAATGTTTAAAACCCGACTATTTTGTTATGAATCCAGACTATAGGTACTGCTGTTTGATAAAAGACTAAGACAAACTGGAGGAAAGTCAGAAAAGGCGCCATAACTGGTGAGAGTGAAGCCTAGTGGTTAAGAACCTATGCTTCTTTTTCAGAGGACTCCAGTTCCCAGAACACATGTCCAGTGGCTCACAAACACCTCAAACTCCAGCTCTGAAGGACCCAGCACCTTCTTCTGGACTCTCACACCCTTGCACTCATGCGTACATACCTCCCCACACTCATGTGCGTAATTAAAAATAAACTGAACCTTAAAAAAAGAAAGACATGACCATGACCTTAACTCTGGTCATGCTGAAAGGTGCCCCAGGACCAGCAGAAGGGCAGAGCCACTGCAGCCGAGTGACCTTGTTCAGAGCCTTGGTATGCACTTTGTTCTGCTAGTACTAGGTGGGTGGCCTTGGCTAAATTCCATAACTTCCTATGCTTAGGTTTTATTTTTCCTTATCTTTAAAATGGGGATAATAGCAATCTCCTTGAGGATTTTCTTGTAAGAATGAGAGATAATGTACGCAAGCCTCTCACTCTTGGAGGCTGGGACCTGTAATTATTAGTCCCATTGTATGAGACAGATTATCTCTCCTTACATCCTCCTCTCAGCCTGGAGCTGGTGAGCATCTCCAGAGACCAGCCTGAACCATCTTCCTTTCTGTATACCAAAGCCTAGCCTAGCACATGAAGGACTCCAGTAGGATTTGTTTGCTGGATCGTTTGAAAAGAAAAGGAAAAAACTTCTCCTGCAGCCCGCCGGGAAACCACAACATGGTCTGGATACACATTTGCAGCCAGTGGTCTGAGAACTCACTGGAATCCTTACTCTTTGATCACACAGGCAGCCTTCTGAATTGATAGGGGATTGGTCCCAGGACCCTTCCAGACACACAACTCCTGGATGCTCAAGTCCCTCACATAAAATACATATAACTTGTGCAGGGCTCTTGTATACTCCAACTACATACTTCAAACACTGACACAAGGTCGGTGCTGGATGAGTACCCCTCAGTAGTGCTTCAAGGCTAACACAAGGGGAATCCCTGTCAGTGATCAGTACAGTTGCAGATTTTTCCTGAGTATCTTGAATCTGCAGGCATGGATGAAGCCTTAGGACCCGGCTAATGGGAAACCAACGTGGCCAGTAAGCTGTGGATGTGGAGGTCCACTGTGCTTTCTCTACATGAGGGAGGGCAGATGTTCTTATCTTCTATCTTTTTTTTTTTTTTTTTTTTGCTTTCCAAATGAAACCAACCAACTCTGTGGTTTTGATAGAGGAGTTTTTGGTGGCAGTGGAAGCTGGGTGCCTAGAAATTCTAGTTCGGAAAACCCCTTGGGCCTTTGTTTATTTACTTTTCCTCCAAGTGGTTAATTTCTCTACTGCAACAGGGAGAAGCTGGCAGACAAAAATCACCCATTCCAAGACTAAGTCTGAATTCCACCTGCAGTTTGACTCAGTTGGCTCTGTTAGGATGTATTGAAGTTAGGGCTTACACAAATATGGGGTAGATCAAAGTTTTATTCTGTCTTCATTCAAAAAACTTGTAAAAAGAGTATATGTGTGTATGTGCATATGTGTGCGTGGCTACCCATGGAGGCCAGAAGAGGGTATTAGATTCCCTACGGCTGGAACTACAGGCAATTGCGTGTTGCTCCATATGGGTGTTAGGAGCAAGTGCTGGTAAGAGCTGAGACACCTCTGCAGCCTCTTGTTCAGGTTTGACTCTGTGTAAGCAAGTACTGTAGCTGGCGATGGTAATGGGGCCAGGGTGCATTGTTTTCAGCATGCTAATGGGACCTGACCTTGACCCGACCTGACATTAACTACAACTCAGTTCCCCTTCCAGCCTGCTTTCTGGCTGCAGTTTGTTCTCATCAGAAATAGGCTTGCTGCTTTGGTGAGGTGTCTGTGCATGAGTAATCCCCACAGGAAGAGGAAGTAGGTTAACTTGGATGCCAAAGCTGGTAGGATGTGCAAAACCATAGGCTTATGTTGTTTTAAAAATAAGTTTGAAAGGTACTTTTTTTTTTTCCTCTCACCCTAGCTAGCATTTCTGGATTTGAATGTGGCAGAGAATATTTCCAGTGACTTAGCTGAAACAAGATCTGGCAGGTGTTTTATACCTGACCATGTGCTTTGTGATTTCACAGGGCCAGCAGGCTCGACATATGGCTTCCGTCTTCTTTCTTTGCAGCCCTCTACTCAAGTGCCCAGGGCAAACCACAGATCTGATCGCAGCTGCTCAAAGGTTTCTAGTGGTTGGTCCGCTTCTCTCAGGATCAAACCCAAAGTCATTTCTACTGATGCTACCAGCTGGGTCTGTGCTCCCACAGCTTCCTTAGAGGCCCTCCCCTAACTTTGCTTCTCTCTCCCTCTCTTCTTCTCCCTCTCCCCTCTTCCTCCCACTTTCTCTCCCTTTCTCCCTCTCTCTCCCTCCCTCCCTTCTTCCTTCCCCACTCTCTCTCTCTCTGTCTTTCTCCTTGTCTCTGTCTCTTTGTCTGTCTGTCTGTCTGTCTCTCTTCTTTTTTTAGACAGCATTTCTCTATAGCTTTGGAGCCTGTCCTGGAACTCGCTCTGTAGACCAGGCTGGCCTCGAACCCACAGATATTTGCCTGCTTCTGCCTCTTGAGTGCTGGGATTAAAGGAGTGCACCACTACCTCCCAACTTTTTCTTTCTTCCTCTTTTTACAATTTGGATAAAATTCACATATCTTAGAAATAGCCATGTTCTTAGGGACCCTTTTGCTGTTATGAAACACCATGACCAAAAAACGTCCTGGGGAGGAAAGGGTTTATTTGGCTTTACACTTCCACATCACTGTTTGTCATCAAAGGAAGTCAGGACAGGAACTCAGACAGGGCAGGGATCTAGAGGCAGGAGCTGATGCAGAAGCCGCGGAGGGATCTGCTTACTGGCTTGCTCATCATGGCTTGCTCAGCCTGCTTTCTTATAGAACCCAGGGCCACCAGCCCAGGGGCATCTCCACCTATATCACTAAGAAAATGCCCCATAGGCTTGTCTACAACCTGATCTTATGGAGGCATTTTCTTAACTGAGGGTCTCTCCTCTCCAAAGACTCTAGTTTGTGTCAAGTTGCCATAAAAACTAGCCAGCACGGTATTAAATAAATAAAGTGATTCTGGGTGTTTAGTTCACTTACAGTGCTCTGCAAGACTGGACCGCCATCCTGACGGGGTCCAGGATCACTCAGGACACAAACCTCTGGGGATGTTTAAGAGGAAATTTTCATTTGGGTTAGCTGAGGTACGAAGACCCCTCCTAAATGTGGGTTAGGGCCTAGGACTGAACAACAAGGAGAAATGGAGCTAATCGTCAGAATTCATGCTCTCTGCTTTCCAGCTGCAGATGCCACTGCCTCAGATGCACTAGCTCTTAGAACCGTGAGCCAGAGTAAACCGTTTCTTCTAGATTGCTATTTTCTCAGAGCGAGAAGAAAAGTGCTAACACAACTGCAGTCAAGTTTTTGGAGGTTTTCATCACCCCCAGAGGAAATCCTGTCCTAAGAAGCCCCTCCTTCTGGGGATACTACTGCCCTCAGGAGTAACTCATCTACATTCTGTCTGTGGGTTTGCCTCTTCTGGATACTTGCGTATAAATGCAATCATACAGCTCCAGACTTTTGAGCCTGGCTTTTTTCGCTTGACTTAATGTTTCCGAATCTCATCCACAGCTGGCTTGCGGAGCCTCGTTCTCTTTAGTGGCTGAGCGACAGCATGGGCACTTCACACTTGATTGACCCATTGACCTCCCAGTGGGCATCTGGGTGACTCCTGTCTTTTGGCTCGTGTGAGTAGTATGAATGTATGTCCACATGTGTGTTTGAGCACCGGTTTTATGTTCTTTGAGACAGCATATATATATATATCTATCCCTGACCTGGCTGGCTCATGGTGTGATCCTATAGCCAACACATGAAAGGCCTACCAAACTGTTTCTCTTCTCTGTTCCCGTTACACATACCTACAAGAGAATGTATGTCATAGTAAACTTATGAAAGAGCTTCAGTCATAACAGATTATATAGATATTTGGGGGCAGGGATTGTGTCTGGGATTCTTATGTCAACCTCTCGTACCTGGGACAGGGAGGGGCTGTGCAAAAAGGTTGTTCAATAAATGCTTGTGGGATTGGATTGTCTCTAGAGGGGTGTTCTCTCTCTCTCTCTCTCTCTCTCTCTCTCTCTCTCTCTCTGCATATGTAAGCCGTAGGTCAACCTCAGGAGCTAACCACCTTCTTGTTTTGGAGGCAGGATCTGTCTCTCACTGGCCAGAATTAGGCTAGGCTGGCTGTCCATTGAGCCTAAGAATCTGCCTGTCTCAGATTTGCCAGCCCTGGGATTACAAACATGACAGTTTATTATTATTTTTTCTAATGTGTGTTCTGGAGATCTAGGTCTGTTCTTCACTGCCGGCATGGCAAGCATGTCAGTGATAGGGCTGCCTTCCCAGCCCACAAAGAGTTTCATCTTTAGGGAGGAGCTGGTTTATCTGTGGTGAGGCTTTGGAATTTGGGCGATACCCAGGTGGGAAGAGGGAGTGGACAGGGCCAGGACAACCTCTCCCATTCCTTTGAGAAAAGAGAAAGGAAGATGGTGGGAGAAATAAGTTATAGGCTGCTGGGCTTTTACTACTGATTTGCCTTTAACTCATAATTCTAGGGGAATCACATCCTTCTTGTCAGATGGAAAGATCAAATATTTCAGTGGTACCCAGTTCTATTTGTTGCTTTATACAGTAGACACACGGGGCTGGAGAGATGACTGGGAGATTAGGAGCACTGCTGCTCTTGCAGAGAGGGTCTGGATCAGGGCTGATACCCTGTTCTGACCTCCCGGGGCACCAGGCATGCATATATGTGTATGAGCACACATGCAGGCAAACACCTCATACATGTAGAATGCACATAAAATACAATAAATGAATAAAAACTTAAAGAAAAATTGAACTCGTAGGTGAAAACTTTGTGGGGTTCGAAAGTGCAATTGAGGAGGAGAGACCACGTGGTGATGGGGTAGAATGGAGGCCGGGCACAACATGGCCTAACTTTCTGCATCCCAAGAACCTCGGCAAGCCTCCAAGGCTCTGAGTTCCCTGCTTATTCTGAGCCTCTCAAAGACAAAGAAGGCTAATAGACACAGGTTTATATTGATCTTCAGAAATATATTTTTCAAGAAGAGGGGACTTAAGACTTAAGTAGCAGGGATGGAGAGATGGCTCAGTGGTTAAGATCCTCCAGAGTATCTGAGTTCAGTTACCAGCACCCACGTGGTGGCTCACAGTCATCTATGACTCCAGTTCCGGAGGATCTGTTACCTTCTTCTTGTCTCTTCCAGCACCAGGCACATAGATTCACATGCATACACGCATACCGGTAAAACACTCATGCACATAAAATAAATAAATCTCCAAAAAAATTTAAATAGCAACTAAAGGGCTGGGCGTGTGACTCAGTAGTACTAATAGTGCTTGCCTTGCACGCGCGAGGCTCTGAGTTCCAGTCCAACACTGAGAAGTCAATAAATAAACATTTTTTTAAAAAGTAACTTAAGTTAGCAAAGAATCAAACTCATTTTTGAAATATAGTGAGTAATTATCTTACCTTGGCTAAGAAGGGGGTTCTGTTTTTTTTTTTTTTTTTTATTTTTCGAATCAGGGTTTCTCTGTAGCTTTTGGTTCCTGTCCTGTTTTTATATCAAACTTTTTATAATATATATCTATATCAACTTTCTATTTTATATATATACACAAACTTTTTATATTAAAAATGAAAATATGTTGAGAATAGATTTCATGTCCAGAATTGCAAACCATTTTTACCTATGAACTGAATGGATTCCTGTCCCGTGAGAACATTTCCTGTGAAAATGCCCAACTCTGTACAGAGGCTCGGCACAGGAGTGGGCAGGCTTTGTCTTGTCCTGCACCTGGTTCCTTAGCTTTCTCTGTCTCTCTCTTCAAACAAAATGTCTTGAGAGCATGACATTAACACTCCCCCTAGCATTGTTTTTCTCTCTCTCTTTGCTTCTGAATTAGGGTTTAGCAGGGTCTCCCAAGTACTACCTGTCCCACAGCCGGGACCACAGCTCAGCTTTCACTTCCCCCGGGTCTGGCAAGCTTCTTGACGCCCACTGACGCTCATGTGTAGGCAGCTTCTGGAGCTCGCCTGCCCGAACCTCAAACTCTTTTCTTTATGCAGCTTGAGAGACAGTGAGCTGGGAAGATGGCTTACACAGACGTCTGAATTACCGTGAACATCACACTCGCTGTTACAGAATGTACGCGATTCCTAGCCCACTGCTAACACTGTCGCTTGGTTTTTGTGGGTCGCTTCCTGGATGGAATCCAGATCTGCTTTTTCACAGGCTAAGCCCCGATTTGGAAACAGACAGATATCTCAGGCTTAATATCCCATGCCCTTTACTTCCGCAACGTAGGCTTTCACTTCAAAATGGGAGCCAACGTTAAGAACACACAACAACCCCATTCCCTCTAAATCTCAAGAGAACTCACGGTTGTCCTCAGGCGGCCCACGTGGCGGTAACCCTTCTTGCTCCACCATGCTGCTGGTGGCCGGATGGTTCCCGGAAAGCTGTAATCCTTTAACTAGCACTTCAGAAAGGCTCAGGTTTGCCTGGCAAACCTGGGGACCAGATTCAGAAGTCTCGCCTCCATCGGCTTCCAAGCGCTAATGTTACAGGATTCTTTCCTTCTGGGTAAACCTGTGAAACAGGTCTTTGGGCTCCAGCTCGTGTGTCAGAGTTTTTAATTGATTCTTCACCAGGTCTATCCACCCCATAATAGTAGTGCTGTGCGCAGGACGTGTTTTACAGGAATAGTCACCCGCGCTTAATTTGTTGTCGCATAGCAGATGAACTGTTTCACAATGCAAATAAATTTGTTTTGCGCCCTGATGATTGTGCTCGAGGAAGGGCTCTCTAGGGAGGCTGAACACAACCCGTGAAGTCCCCAGTGAGTGCTCACATGGTTCACATAAGCACTGCTTCCTCCCAGTCCCAAAGAAGGAACAGAACAGTAGAGTAATTCCACGGGGCTAGGCCACCAGGCAGGGGCGATCCAACATAAAACACCTTCAGAGACGTTCTCTTGTTTCCTCTTCCTGATAAAAATTTTACAGAGGGCATAATGACCACCATTATGCCTATTTTTAGAGGTAAGAATACTGAGGCCCAAAGAGGCTTTTATGCCACGTAAGCCTAAGTAGCCGATGCTCTGTTTGGTACTTATCGTCTCCCTTGGCTAGGAGCCAAGGCCGTGCCTTGAGACAGCTCCTGGCTTTTCACACGGATGCTAAGGACGGTATTGTGGCCCCCTTTTCTTGCTTTCTTCACAGTTGAAGGTCTATTTTAACGTTTAAAATTTCCTGTGTACTTCCTCTACCAACTGTGGAGAAAGAAACACCAATGGTGTATTTATCTATTTGGTGTATGTATCATAATTTTTAAAGAGTTTTAAAATTTTATGTGTATGGGTATTTGTCTATGTGCATGTACCACATGCATGTAGTACCTTAGGAGGCCAGAAGAGGGCAGTGGGTTCCCCTGGAACTGGGGTTACAGATAGTTGAGAGCCACCATGTTGGTACTTGGGAATTGAAAGTGGGGGGCTTTGAACCGGGGATTCTTTGGGATGTTGAGTTAGTAATGTGAACTAACTTTAAAATGGACAGCGGAAGGAAACTTCACAGTGAAACAATCACAGTTTTGTACCTAGGATCTCACTGGACCTTCTCTATTTCTGTGGGTTATTCCCATATGGCCTATAAAATCAGCCTGGCTCATGGCCCTGCCTAGGCATTACTGTGTGCAATGCAAAGTAATCTGAATTTTTATCCCTGTCACCCAAAAAGCCCTGAAGGAAGTCTGTCTGTGACAGAGTGGATCCTTCTGCTGTCATATCCTGTCCCCCTTCCCTTCCCATATGTTCTGTTCTATCTATCTATCTATCTATCTATCTATCTATCTATCTATCTATCTACCTATCTACCTACCTATCTAGTCCTGCCCCTTCCTTCCCATATGTTATCTATTCATCCATCATTTGTCTGTCTGTCTGTCTATCTATCTATCTATCTATCTATCTATCTATCTATCTATCTATCATCTCTCTCTATTATCCTTCTATCTATCAATCTATCATGTAATCTAGCTATCATCCATTCTTGCTTGGCTACCCATCTGTCTGTCACGTATTTATCACCCATCCACTCTCCTGCCTGCCTCACATCTGTCTTCTCTTTCATTGGGTCAAACTCAAAATCCAAATCTCTCAAACTGAGATAGTATAATGCTTAAAAATAGTCTCAATTGACCGCCATGCTCAGAGAGCCCGGAATCAACCCATGCTTATTCAGTCCTAGACCAGCTGGCCTTGGTGGGCTCCCAATAAATCAGTTCCACTGTCACAGTGGGTGGGTGCATCCCTCGTGGTCCTGATTTTTTGCTCATGTTCTCCCTCCTTCTGCTCCTCATTTGGACCTTAAGAGCTCAGACCGTTGCTCCAAATTGAGACTCTGTCTCTACCTCGATCCATCGCCAGATGAAGGTTCTAAGGTGATATGCAAGATATTCATCAGTATAGGATAGGGTCATTTCAGGTTCCCTCTCCTTAGTTGCCCAAGGTACCAGCTGGGGACATATTCCTGGACACCTGCGAACCCCTCAAGAGTCAAGTCTCTTGCCAACCCTAAGATGGCTCCCTTAGATAGGATATATACTTCGCTGCTCCCGTATCCATCCTTCCTATATCCCAACCATCCCAATCCCCCGAGCTCCTCCCATCCTCCCCTTCTCATGTTTATCATCCCATTTCCCCTTTGCCCCATGCCACCTCACCTGCAAGTTCCCAGTTTTTGCCCTGCAATCTTGTCTACTTCCCCCTCTCCATGCGGATGAGAAGCCAAGGACAATGGCACTAGGTTTCGATCCTAATACATGAACTGGCTTTGTGGGAGCTTAGCCTGTTTGGACGCTCACCTTTCTGGACGTAGATAGAAGGACCTTGGTCTTCCCGCATGGCAGGGAATTTGGACTGCTCTTCAGTATCGAGAGGGAGGGGGAATGGAGTGGGGGGAGGAGAAGAGGAGTGAGGATAGGGGGAGGGAAGTGGGGGGAGGGGGCAATATTTGGGAGGAGGGGAGGGAAATGGGAAACGGGGAGCAGGTGGAAATTTTAATTAAAAAAGAATAAAAATAAAAAAAAAGGAAAAAAAATAGTCTCAATTTCTCCCCATTTCATACTTTCTTTCTCCTTTTTTCTTGTTTGTTCCCCTTTCCTTTCCTCTTCTTCCTTCTCTTCTGACATTTTCAAACCCAGTGACACTCTTTTCATTTAAACACGAGTGAAAATATTTCTTAATCTACATGACACAGCTGGGGAAAGAACGCGCGGAAGACAGCCATCAGCAGGGCTGGGGTAGCCCTGATGGGTGATGGGTAGGAAAGGGAGAACCGCAGATGCAGACAGCATTTTCCTTAGTGAATAAGAAGATAAAGGCTTATCACTATTTGCTAGTATTTTTTGTCCCTTCTCAAACCATTTACAAATGAGGAAAATAAAGGCTTCCTAAGGTCACACAGCTAGTGACAGAACTATGTGTTAAGTTTGTACTAGTGACAGGGCCATTCTATGTAGCTCTGGCTGTCTTGAGATTCACTATGTTTGGCCTCAAACTCAGAGCTCTGTCTGCCTGTCTTCTAAGAGCTGAGATTAAAGGCTGTGCCACCATGCTCAAACCTGTGAAGACAGTGGATGCTCTCAACTGCTGAGCCATCTCTAACCTTCTGCCTTGTCCTCAAGGCCGAGTCTCTTTATTGAGACTCGGGGATTCACTGGTTAGCCTAGAATGGTCAGCCAGTGACACCCAAGAATCTACTTACTTGTCTCTTGTGTCCCCAGTGCCAGGGTTAACGAGCACGCCAGCACGACTGGCATTTATGGGACAGAACTCAGGGCTTTTATGGCAAGTGCTTTACTCACAGCTTTCTCCACAGCACAATTTTCTATGTACTTCCTCTACCAACCGCCGAGAAGACTGAATTCTCCAACTATGACTGTGTGTTTATATCTTTTTCTTTCTTTCTGTTTCATATACTTTAAAGATTTGTTTTCAAGTACATATTCTTTTATAACCATAATGTCTTCTTGGTGAAGAGATAGCAATGAACATTTTGTTACTATGTAATATACTTCTTTATACCTGGTAATAAGTATTCCTTGTCATGGTGTCCACTTTTAATTAGTGGTTTTCGTGGTATGTCTTTCCTTACTTTAGTTTTATGATATCTATTTAAAGTGAAGATTTGTGTGTGTGTGTTTTCTTGTGTGTAGATATAGGCATGTTTGTGTCACGGTGCTTGTCTTAGTTAGGGTTTCTATTCCTCTGATGAAACATCACGACCAAAAGCAAGTTGGAGGAGGAGGAGGAAAGGGCTTTATTTGGCTTATATTTACACACTGGTAGTCCTTCAGGAGAGGATCTCAAACCAGCCTGGTACCTGGAGTCAGGAGCTGATGCAGAGGCCCTCAAAGGATGCTGCTTACTGCTTGATCCTCATGGCTTGCTCAGCCCCCTTTCTTATAGAACTCAGGACCACCAACCAGGCAATGTAACACCCACAATGGACTGGGCCCTCCCCCATCAATGACTAATTAAGAAAATGGTCTACAGGAGTGCCGATAGCCCAATTTTATGGAGGCATTTTCTTAATTGAGGCTCCCTCCTCTCAGATGACTTTAGCTTGTGTCAGGTTGACACTATCCAGCTCAGTGCTTGCGTGGAGGTCAGAGGACAACTTTTGGGCGTTGGTCCTCACCTTTCCTGAGACAGTTTCCTCGCTGCCTTCTGAGCCAGGTTAGCTTGGCCTTCAAGTGCCCATCAATTCTGTCTCTGTCTCCCATGTCTCCATAGGGGATGTGGGGACTATACAAGTTGATTCTTGTTTCTGGCTTTTATCTGGCTTCTGGCATCTAACTAGATCACTAGGCTTGCACAGGGTGGTGGTTTGAGTGAGAAGTGTCCCCTACAAACTGATGAATTCAAACACTTGGTCCCCAGTTGGTGTTTGCCTAGGGGGTCTGTAAGCCGTGCAGCCTTGCTAGAGGAAGTATACCAGTGGGAGCCAGCTTCGAAGGCTTATACGGCCTTGCCCCACTTCCTGTTCTTTCTCTCCTTCTGTGTGGATAAAATGTGATCAGTCAGGGTCTGGTGAGATGGCTCAGCTCACTGGCTGCTCTTGGAGAGTACCCACGTTCAATTCCCAGCACTCACAAGGCAGCTCACAACCATCGGTGATTCCTGTTGTAGAAGATAAGATGCCACCAGACACACACTGCACAAATATTCATACAGGCAAAACTCTCTCTCTCTCTCTCTCTCTCTCTCTCTCTCTCTCTCTCTCTCTCTCTCTCTCTCTCTCTCTCATATGCACGCATGCACACACACACAAAAGCAAAACAAAAAAAAAAAAACCAAAATACATGGCAGGGAGGGGAGAGGGAAACCCAAATGCATTGTGGCAGCCTAAATATTTCAATATTTACTGATTTCTTCCTTTGTATGTCTAGATATGTACATACAAGTGCATGCCTAGATATGTACACACAAGTGCATGCTTAGATATGTACACACAAGTACTCACGCACCATGGTGCTTATGGTACACAAAGGGAAACTTTGGGGACTTGGTTCTCACTTTCCGCCTTCTTGAGGCAGACTCTCTTCTGCCGTGTTTGCTAAGCAGTGTATTCCAGGCCAGCTGGCCTGCGGGCTTCTGGGGGTCTCTCCTGATTCCACTTCGCATCTCACAGAGGAGTGCTGGAATTCCAGATGCACACCACTGTATCCCGCTTTTTAGGGCTTTTTGTGTGTGTTTCAGGATTGAACTTAGGCCGTCAGGTTTGCAAGCCAAGTACTTTTTCCTCAGAGCTCTCTTGGACCTTTTGCCTGCTTATATTTAATACAATTATTGATGTGTTTGGATTAATTCCACTATTGTATCATTTTCTGATCTTGTTCTTCCTTTCCTATCTTCCTCAGATTTAGATAAATGCTGCTCTGTTTTGATCAGCTTTTGTCTGTGACCTGTTGTAATATGAGCGGCGGGGCTGCTTCCCCGGCACCTGGCCACCTGCATGGCTTATGCCCCAAATAATTACACGGAAACTGTATTCTTTTAATCACTGCCTGGCCCATTAGTTCCAGTCTCTTATTGGCTAGCTCTTACATATTGATCTAACCCATTTCTAATATTCTGTGTAGCACAATGAGTTGGCTTACCAGGGAAGATCTTAACCTGTGTCTGTCTGGAGTGGGAGAATCATGGCGACTCATTGACTCGGCTTCTTTCTCCCAGTATTTTGTTCTGTTTACTCCACCCACCTAAGGGTTGGCCTATCAAATGGGCCTGGGCAGTTTTTTTTTTTATTAATTAACCAATGAAAGCAACAGATTAATTCAAGACCCACCTCCATCAGTGACCCTGCAATTTTGTACATGCATTTTTTATTTCTCCCTCAGTACAGCATACATATTTAGCATTTTGCTTTGCTTTTCGGCAGAGCTGGGGTCCAAATATAGAATTGTCACACTTGCGAGGCAACTGTTTTACCGCTGAGCTCTGCCCTCATCCCCACACCTAAAATTTTATAGTCTACGTAGAGTTAATATTTTACAAAACTTTAGAACAGATCTGCTTCCTCCCCTCTCTAGCAAGATTGCCTTTATTATGTCCGTATAGGTTCAAGACAATACCCAGTGTTTTTGCTCCCGACGGTCGGAGGTCACAGGATAATTTGCACTATGCTTTTCGGGAGTTGGTTCTCTCCTCGTACCGCATGGGTTGTAGGAGTTGAACCCGGGTTGTCAGGCTTGGCAACAGGTGACTTGACTTGCTTAGCCATCTCGCTGGTCCCACCTTTTCATTTTAGATCTTTGATATTGTCATTATTTATGACTGTTGTTATTGTTACAGGGAACATTTGGAAGGTGAATACATCAGTAACATTAACGGGAAAACATATGGGATTCATAGTACAGTTTAAGTGGTCTATTTACAAGGTCATGACCCAGAATGTAACTTCCCTCAACCTTAAGCTTCCTCACTGGGACAGTAGGGATAATGATAGTATTTGCTACAGAGAATTACTGTATTAAGGAAAACAATGCTAATAAAAGATTTTACATGTTGTTTGAAACGTAGTAGGGGCTTTACATATGGCGGCTTCCGGTGTGGTGATAGTGGTAATTATTGTTATGATACATAATGGGACCAAGTCACAACACTTGTGAGTCAAGTGCAGAAAACTTGGGAAGCTGTCACTCAGTCACAGTCCACAGACACCTTCTGTATAGGCCAGAACGTGTGTGAAGTCTGAGCTGACAAGATGGAGGTGGTTTTGCTTTTGGTTGTTTTTGTTTTTTGTTTTTTTTCAAGACAGGGTTTCTCTGTAGCTTTGGAGCCTGTCCTGGAATTAGCTCTTGTAGACCAGGCTGGCCTCGAACTCACAGAGATCCGCCTGCCTCTGCCTGCCAAGTTCTGGGATTAAAGGTGTTAATTAAATTAATTAAAGGCACCACCACCGCCTAGCTAAGACTGAGTTCTTAGACTCAAGAATTTTGGGAAATGGAGAAGTTGGCTGCAACACCATTCCCATCTTTCTCAGCTCGCGTCAGGGTCGAGAATGACGGATGACACCTACATCTTCCAAGACAATGGTTTCTCACGGCGGGATGAACATCACCCCCTCTGCTTATGATACAAATTCTTGCAACCTCGCCTTGACCGAGGAACTGAGAGCTGTGAATGGGGCCTGAGAATATGCAGTAAACAGAATTTCCTGGTAGTTCATCCATGCACCAAAATTGGAGAAAGGTATTCTTTTTTTTAAGGATTTATTTATTTAGTATAGTGATCTGCCTGCATGTGTCTCTGCAGGCCAGAAGAAGGCACCAGATCTCATTACAGATGGTTGTGAGCCACCATGTGGTTGCTGGGATTGAACTCAGGATCTCTGGAAGAGCCGTAAGTGCTCTTAACCTTTGAGAAACCTCTCCAGTCCCCGAGAAAGGTATTCTTAGAGAGAAATGAAAGTTTATGGGTATAGGGGTGGGAAGAAGAAAGAGAAGACAAAATAGCAGGAGAAAAAGAGGAGTCTGGGCTACTGTTGTGAATCGGAGTGTGAACACTTTCCCTTTCTTTGTGTGTGTTTATGTGTGCACATGCAAGTCTGCATGTACACACGTGTGTGTAGGGAAGCCAGAAATTGATGTTCAGTGTCTTTCTCAATTGCTCTCCACTATTTTTGGAAGCAAGTTCTCTCATTGAACTTGGAGTTCACTGATTCTGCAAGAGTGGCTGTCCAGGAAAGACTAGAAAGAAAGCAGAAGGTGACTTTGTAGGGTCTGCATTTAGGTGTGTGTGCACACATGAGCACATATGTGTGTTTATACACAAGTTCATACATGTGTGTCCACACACAGATTCCTGTATGCATGTGTGTATACACAGGTGCATGCATGTGTGTGTGCGCATGCATGCATGTATATAAACATTGGGTAGCATTCCATAGGCCCATCCACTTTTTTTAATTGAAGAAGGCCTCACGCAGGTCTGGAACTTACAGAGCAGGCTAGGCTGTCTACTCAGCAAGCTGTGGGGGATCTTCCTGTGTCTGCATCACCGGCACTGGTTCTATGCCCATGTGCCGCCATGCCTGACTTGTGTATGAATGCTTTGCTTGCATGTGTGTATAGTCATAACAACTTTTTTAAAAAAAGATTTTATTTATTTATTGTATGTATACGAGTGTTCTATCTGAATGTATGCCTTTATTCCAGAAGAGGGCATTAGATCACACCATAGATGGTTGTGAGCCACCATGTGGTTGCTGGGATTGAACTCAGGATCTTTGGAAGAACAGCCAGTGCTCTTAACCACCGAGCCATCTCTCCAGCCCCATAACAACTTCACAGTTAAATGTACTTCCTGGCCTATCACTCCTTTGTGAAACTCTTCAATGGCTTTCTTTGGCCTTTAGGATGAAGTCCTAGCTTTCCTAGGCTTCCCAGAAGCTCTCTTGTAAACCTCTCCAAGCTCCTCTCCCATCTCCGCAGCCAGTCTTCTCCTGCAGCCCTGATTGGCAGCCCGGAACTCCGGAAATGCTTGTTTCCAGCTGCTCGCATCCTTGCCGTTGACCATGTCGAGCAGCTGCCTGGCACGTGCCGGCTCTCCTTAGAGCATCTAGCTTACCTAGCCGACTCTGATTCAGTCTTTAAGACCCCACCCAGTCGGTGCCTTCGTTGGGATTGCCTCTGATATGTGGCTTCGTTAGCTGCTCTCCTTTGCATTCTGGGAATTCTGAATTTCCCTCTGCTCTCACTCTTATTACACTGCATTAAAGTTATTGTATTTCCTTGTCTTTACTGGTTTCTTAGGAGCCTCAGGTTGGGCTCCCAAGACCTCAAATAAACCTGGTACTCAACGTATGTTTATTGAAGGAGCAGACCTTGGGACTCTTTATGCCTGGCTGTCAGATTCTTCCCAGGCCTCCTATCCTATCAACTTGGATCTTTGGTCTCCTCTTTCTTCTCTCTGTCTCTCTGGGCAGGCTGGCCTTGAACTCACAGAGATCGGCCTACTTCTGCTTCCTAACTGGTGAGATTAAAGCATGCAATCACGACACTCAGATTTCTTTGATTACAATCCCTTTGGAACACTTGTTCTGACCGAGTTGTTTGGAGTTTTGATGACTCCTGACCTCAATCTTAAGATTCCCTTTAGTAATAGCTAAGACCTACCTTTCTCTGAAAGAATGGTGCCGTGTCTTGCTACTCCTCGACTTAATATAACTCCTCACCAACACCCCATCTTATCAGCACTTTCTACAGAGCGCAGGTGGCTCCTTTATTTGGGAGTTTTTTCTTTGTTTTATGAGCCCTGCCCTCACTCTACCACTATGTTTATGGGATCATTGAGTGAGTCACGAATTTGTCCTGACGCTTCTAACACTTTATGGCATTGTTTTGATTAGCTGTTTATCTCTTTTTAAACCTCTGATCATTGAGGTTAAAAACAAGGCCCAAATCCTGCCATCTTAGAGGCACATTCCTTAGCACAAAGCATAGTAAATGTTTATCGAAATGATAGGCTGTTGAATAGTTAAGATACATGGATAGGGGCTGGAGGGAGGGCTCAGAGGTTAAGAGCACTGTCTGCTCTTCCAACGGTTCTGAGTTCAATTCCCAGCAACCACATGATGGCTCCCAACCATCTGTAATGAGATCTGGTGCCTTCTTCTGCCCTGCAGGCATACACACTTTAAATAAATCTTTAAAATAATAAATAATAAATCTTTAAAATAATCTTAAAGGTACATACATATATGGATGGACATGTGGTATGCTGGGTGGCTAACTAGTCAAGTGGATTAATGGATGGATGAGAATGGATAGATGGATGGGTTTATGTACGGATGGATGAGAGAACGGGTGGATGAATGGATGGACTGCCGATGGAACAGTGAACCTCAAGTCATTTCAAACCTATGTCTTTCATCAGTAAGAATGTGTTTCTTCTTCCTCTTCTGCTTTCCCCAATGACAAAATAAATTTCTTCAATAGAACACAAGAAGCAACACTTGTTTCTCTTGGAAGAGTTTCACCACTGAACTGAAGAGGAAGCACAGTCAGCTACCTCCTCCTGGCTGCCGAAGGGCCTATCACAGCATCCTTGGACTATAACGACATCTCCATAGTTAGGAAGAACTCCTTAGCTGGGCCTCCATCTGAAGTGCTGACATTTAGGTCAGGTTTAGGTTATTTGAACCAATATGGATGACAGCCCTTCAAAGGGCGGAGTTGGATTGCATTGCTCATGACTCTGTGGCAAGCAATGGAAAACCCTGTTCAAACCCGCTTAAAACCAAACCAAACCCCGCATTGACTCCTTGAGCCAGCTGTAGCATATGAGGATGGAGTTAGCTTCACTCTTATGGATCCACACACTGCTCCTTTCAGGATACCACCCGTTAATGTGTTTGCTCTGCTATTTCCATTGCTTCCCAGTGGCCAGGGTGTAAGTCCTCTACAAAATGTCCTTCTGTCTACAGTCTATAGGAGAAAGACACAAATCTTAGAGAGGGCTCTGATTTGTCTGGTTCGGGTGATGTCTCTGCTGCTCTTCGGGCTTTGGTGCAGAATACTGTGATTGAAAACCCTGCCAGAATCCCAAGGAAGGGGAACACACATGCCCCCTGCTCTGAGTGGAAGAATAAGGAGGCAAAGGATCCTGGGTAGCACAAAGCAGCCTCAATTCCACTTACTTTGGTAAAACTGCACTTTTTTAGGTGGGAGTAGGGTGAATCTCAGTTATTAATTATCCTAATTTCTAAGCCTGTCAATGTCTTATTCATAATGTGACCTTCTACCTACCGACTCTGTTGTTCAAATAACCTCATCTGGGCAGAAATCAGACATCACTTTTCCTGCTTTCAACATGTCCATCACAGCACTAGGCCCATAATAGATACCCAATACATAGTGACAGAAAAATGAAATTTCCAAATGGATCCTGCCCAAACAGTTCCTTCAGAACAAACAAGGCAGCCAATCAGATCCAAGGAAGATGATGCAGGTTACAGAACCTGTAACCTACCCAAATGTTCTTGGTATGACTGCACCCAGAGAGAACACTGTTCTTTTTGAAGCTTGAAGTTCGGTTAGATTGAGCTGTTCCTCCCACTCCTGGAAAGGCAACAGCATTGGAAGATGAAGGTATTTGCAAAACCCAAACCTATCCTTTCTTTGCTTGTGACTTTGGTGATAGCGCAGGACTGACTCAAAGTGCTAGATTTTTTTTTTAAAAAGGCAAATGCTTGATAAATGATCATAATAAAAAAAATTGGAAGCTAGGTAGTAGTGGTGCATGCCTTTAACCCCAGTATTTGGGATTAAGTACTGCAGATGCAGGTGGGTGATCTCTGTGAATTTGGGGTCAGCCTGGTCTACAGAATGAGTTCCAAGACAGCCAGGACTGTTACATAGAGAAACCTACCTCCAAAAAACAAAACAAAAAAAGAAAAAAATTGGAACTATCCAGGTGTGATGATACTCATCTTTAACCTAAGCATGTGAGTGTAACAGTCTTTTTCTTTTGGGTCACCAACCAGTTCCCAAATCATGACACAGAGGCTTATTATTAGTTATGAATGCTTGACCTTATCTTATGCTTGATTCTTGCTGACTCTCATAATCTAATCTGTTTCTCTTCATCTATGTTTTGCCCCCAGGCTTTTTACCTTTCTTTCCTTCTGTGTATCTTTCACTGCTTGCTGTGTCTGGTTGGCTGGAAGACAGCTGTCTGGCTTCTGGCCTCATGCATGGTTCTTGTTCCTCATTCTCTCTTCTCTCTCAAACCTAGATTCCTCCTCCTACTTAATCTCTCTGCCCATCAGGCCTGCCTATATATTGGCCATTCAGCTTTTTATTAGACCAATCAGGTGACTTAGGCAGGCAAGGTGAAGCAGATGTAACATATCCTTATATCATTAAACAAATGTAGCATAAACAAATATAACATACCTTTACATAGTTAACATAGTATCTCCAACATTTCCCCCCTTTTATCTAAACAAAAAAAAGGGTTTTAATTTTAACATCATAAAACCATATACAAAAAGAAAAATTATCAAGTAAGAACTACATTCACAATGTCCAGTCCATTTATATTTGTCAAACTAAAAGAAAATATTCCATTATTTATCCTATCTTGGTGGTTTTGAGCCTAATTTACCTTCTATCATAATTAAGGAAGACTGTAACTGTGACTATCTAGTCTTCAACTCTAACAAAAACCCTAGAAGTATATAAAATTACCTTAGTAAATAGGAAGTACAGGACAAGCTACTTCCAAAGCAACAGAGACACCTATCTGCCTGGACAGTAACCCAAGATTCCCCTGCAATATTGGGGCATCCATCTTCAGTCTATAGGCTTAGAATATCTGGTAGACTTTTCTATGAAGCAGGAACTTTGAAGGACTGTCTTGCCTTGTCTTGGCAAAGTTCAGCAGTCCTTTCCCTTTGTGTCCTGTTTGTCCAGTTTGTATAACACACTGTCAGCAGTCAAAGCAAGAATAGTTTCTTTGCCCAGTGGCTAACTTTGCCACAATGAAAGCAAACTCCATATGGAGCTTCTTCAATGTCCCACTGTCTTCTCTGGAGTATTACATGAAAAGTATATCATCTCACTGGCATGAAAAGTCCCGTGTTAACAAAACATTTTAAATGCCATATTTTGTAGGTCTTTGAAGTGTTTGAAGACCATCTATCTAAAATATATGTTTAACCTTGAAAACTTACCTAACATGACTTCAAGTTTGATTATTATAGATGACTACTTTCATTTCTTAATTATACATTTTTAAATGAGCTACAGAAACTCAATACCCCAAACAAAAGTAGAAATACACAATATAACAAAATAACTTCAAATTTGTACCAATCTAGCAAAGTCCATATAATGTAAAATATTTGAGGTTAATAGTTGTCTTTTTATCCTATATTCTTATGTCCCCACCTCTTGTGAATGTGGGTGTTGTGTTCTCTAGACTGCTTCCCACTGTCTGTGGGCAAAGGCATCTTTAGGGAACTTGAGAAAATTGAGATAATGGTCAAGTCCTGGGTAAACTAGCCATAATATTTGTTGGGAAAGTGCAAGGCTTATTTGAAATGCACTGTGACAGCATAGCTGACTCTGTGATGGGAGTGCCAGTCAGGCTGTAAAACAATGCATGTGGGCACCACCAGCCAAAATAAAAGCAAAGACCCAATCCATCAAAGACAATAGTTCTGGGAAGTCTCAAAATGTACTAACCTTGCTTTTTAGCTTTGGTAGTTCCACTTCTGGCTAACAGTTCTTGTGAACTGGAGTATGTCAATTCAGAATGTGTTTGTGTTTAGAAACTCATCCTGAGAAAGTCTCAGGGCTATGCCCGGATTCCAAACACCCGGTGTTATTGCTGGCTGGCTCCTGAAGATTTTCTATTGGCTTAAACCCAACTCTGAGCAGTCTTCTCTGGTGACTACCCCACAATAGAACATTTTTAATAATTGGTTGGTCTACCTCAGTTGCTCTTTTATAATAATGAAGAACTATTACAGATAGCTACCAAAAAGCCAAAAGAATGCAAGTATTGCTTAAGGCTGTGGAGAAAACTCATACACTGTTGGTAGGAAAGCAAAGGCAGAGTCATGTGGAAAGCAGTATAGAAGCACCTCAGAACATTAAAGCTGCCATATGACTTTATGACTATAATTCTGGGTATGTGCCCCCCCCAAAAAATCATCTCAAAGACTGTATGAGTAACAGTGTCTACCCACTGCAGTGTTATTCGTCAAGATATGGAAGCGACTCAATTGTCCTATGCTTGATGAATAAAAAAATATGGAGCAAATGTAATGGAGCAATGTCATCAGATGTTAACATGGATAAAGTAGAAGGACCTTGTGGCTAAGTAAGAGAGGTCTGGTACAGGAAGACACAAAGTTTCCCTGGGATGGGGAGTTTTGTCAACCTGACACAATCTAGGGTCACCTGGGGAGTGAGTCACCATGAGGGACTGTTGACCAGACTCTTCTGTGGCAGGGTCACCATGAGGGACTGTTGACCAGACTCTTCTGTGGCAGGGTCACTATGAGGGACTGTTGACCAGGCTCTTCTGTGGCAGGGTCACCATGCGGGACTGTTGACCAGGCTCTTCTGTGGCAGGGTCCCGGTTATTTTTGAGGTGGGAAAACTCCATAGGCAGAAAGCAGGCAAGCCAGCATGCATGCAACCATTCTCCTTGCCATGAGGCATGCATGCAATCTTTCTCCTTGCCATGCGGCATGCATGCAACCATTCTCCTTGCCATGCAGCATGCACACAATCTTTCTCCTTGCCATGCAGCATGCACACAATCTTTCTCCTTGCCATGTGACATGCATGCAACTATTCTCCTTGCCATGTGGCATGCATGCAATCTTTCTCCTTGCCATGTGGCATGCACGCAATCTTTCTCCTTGCTTTTGACTGTGATATGACCAGCAGCTCTGAGTCCCCACCTCCTTGACTTCTCTGCAGTAACAAAAACCCTTCTTCCTACCCATGTTGGGTTTTTTGTCATGGAAGCTGGAAACCACTTATGTGTGCAATCTGAAGAAGTTGAACTTACAGGAGCACACATTGGAAGGAGAAGACTGAGAAATGGAGAGATCTTGGTCACAGGGAACACGTATCAGTCACAAGAGGAATTCTGGAGACTTGGTAGCGTAATGAGTGACTACAGCTAGTGATAATTACTGGACACTTGGAACATGCTAAGACGACAATCTTAGACATCTTTTGAAGGCATATTTGACCAGTGCACTAGAATTAACCAGACCAGCTCAAAAACAACAGATATAATTTAATAATTGGAAAATGGGGAAACTCACATGACCGGGGTAAAAGTTCCCATGTCCAAAATGCCTCGCTAAGAGAGCAAGCACATCTGGATTCCCAGGTTTTCTTCCCTGGCCCCAGGTGGCCACACCCTAGCCAAATGTGATTGGCTGAGCTTCCCCATCAATCTCCCCCCCCCCCCCCAACAGGTAAGCTGCATAAGCTGTGGTCCTTATATCAACAAGTTAGATTTCAGGGATCATCTCATAGTGCATATACCAAAGCATCACACTCTGTCTGGAGTACAGACAAGCTTTATTTGATTGTTCTGAATACAGATGGGGAAAAGAATTCTCCAAGTTCAACAAGAGTTGACTCTCAAGTTAGCGGCAGTAACAGATTTAACACTTTTCTACCAGACACCGGATAAAGTCTTTAAAAGCATTGTTTCTGTGGGATAATTGAAAGTATTCCTTGTTTGAGAATTGAGAATGTCGCAGAGGGGTCCGGGTCAAGGTCACTGAGTAGGAAAGCAGGAGCTGAGTCTGGAATATGACTCTTCAGATTGCACGCTCTTCCCTTGTATGCCTTACACTGCCCAGAACAGTGCCGGACTATGTGATCAACAGCAACTCGTGTGTGCCCAGTGGAGAAAGGGTAGGTGGTAGCCACCCAGTTCTCTGCTGGTGGAACACTGGACCCCCCCCCAAGCCCCAAGGAAACAAACAGATTAGGATTTCTCCAGAATCTCCCTGGAAAGAGAGGGCCCCAGAGTCTTGCACCTGGCAGGGTCCTCTGAGTGGGCACACGTCTTGTATATGTGTATCTCTGTGCACACAGGAAAGGTAACACTACAAGGTGCAGCAGGAGAAAATCAAAGCCTTTGTCTCTTTTCGTTTCGTCCAAACTGTAAATAAATCCATTTTCCTTTGCCATTTCTGTTTATATATATTTGGGGGGGAAATACAGAGAAACTAGGGTGGCAGGCTGTGGACCCAGGTGTCTTCTTGGACTGGAACTTCACCAAGAATGTGTTAGGGTTGGGTTCCGGGTACTCTATGAACCGGAGTTCCTGGAGAATAGAAACTAGCCTTGCCAGTGATTGATTGGAGCCCCTCTTGCTTTGGGTCCTTCCTAGAGAGAAACCTTCCCTCATTATCCCATTCAAAATAGCAGCCCCATCTCTGGGACATACGATTTAATTTTTCATCAAGGCATTTCTGCCACCTGACATGCCAGGACCCTGCCACAGAAGAGCCTGGTCAACAGTCCCTCATGGTGACCCTGCCACAGAAGAGCCTGGTCAACAGTCCCTCATGGTGACCCTGCCACAGAAGAGCCTGGTGGGACTCATGGTAATGCCTCAGCCTTCTTACTGGAGTGCAATTTCCCCAGCACCGTCTTTGGGGAAAATTCCATGCCGGGCACAGCGCAGTCACTCAAAAACCTGTTGCCAAATAAAGCTGAGTCCCTGAGAAAATGCTTCCATTTGTTCCTGTCACAGCCCAGCCCCTTGTCCACGAGCGGATTCAGTACATTCCTTAGCATAAACTCATGGAATTTTCTATTTCCGGTGCTCCTGCGCTAGGTGTGCAAACTCTTCTCGGCTGCATTTAAACTCTTCTTGTCCATAATCTTCCAGAGACAATGAGGCCAAGTCTCCACATCTTTCCCCATGCTGTGAACTGCAGTTCCTTGAAAGGGGCCACATCCATGTAAAAGATTCTGTAGCAATTGACCAATCAGAAACCCAGACCGGAAGACAGGAATGCTGTAGATCAAGGGCCAAAATGACCTCTGGCTAACTTCAGCCCCCCTTAAAAGCCATTAATGACCAATTTCTGTTTCTGACCTCTAACGCCATTGTTACTGTCAGGCAACACTTTGGACATGTGTTCTCTGAGTTGGACCACTGACTCCCACCAGCCCCAAACCAAAACCTGGACTGGGTCCTTTTGAAGAGATTTCCTTTCTCTTGAGTGGCTGTGTGCTGTGTGCAGCGGACATCTCCAGCATGTATTGTATTCATCTATGACCTTTTGCTCTAAATTATGAGCATCCATGTAGCCTCTTCCGTGGAAGAGAGCACGAGCACATTTAAGATAACCTCCATGAGTTTCTCGGCGTTGGCCACTCATATTTGGCTCTTGGAGCAAGAGCTGTGTTGTGTGCTGTTTTCACCCCACTAGACAATGAAAAGTATTCCAGGTCAGGACATAGGAGAGTCATCTAAAAACAATCTAGCACAATACTTCATGTAGGAACCCATATGCTCAGGTTTGCCATCGCACAATGAAAAGTATTCCAGGTCAGGACATAGGAGAGTCATCTAAAAACAATCTAGCACAATACTTCATGTAGGAACCCATATGCTCAGGTTTGCCATCGCAACTCTTCTCTCGGGTTCATTATTGGACAGATTCTCAAAGATAGCTGCAGGACCAGATGTTGACACAAGTTGGTGGCCAAATTGGAAAAGAGGAAAACAAAATGTCGTTTACTGTTTCCAGCTTTACAACTCACTGGGAAAAAAATGAGTAGGAAGGTAGGAAATGCAGGTTACAAGACTACATCTTCCTGGGATGGGGTGGGGCATCCATCCCTTCTCCCCCAGAGCATTTCTGTTCTCACCTTTGGAGGCCTGCCACTCAAGCTCTGCCTGCATCGCTTCCTTTGCATCCTGCTTTCGGCTCTGTCAATCTCAGCCGCCCCCATAACGGGAAGCCTTGGGACTCTTCTTGGCTTCGTTCATCATCTTTGTCGTGAAATCCACAAAGTGGAATTCCTGGGGTCAGAGTCCAGAGTCGTGTGGACAGAGCTGACTGTCCCGGGTTTCTTCCTCCCCATGAAGAACGTGAAGGATGTGCATTTCCATCCGCAGAAACAAGACACAGTTTCTGCAATTTAGTGAAAGCCCTGGGGCTAAGCCTGAACCTTTGCCTCTATATTTCAGCTTTCAGTGTAGTAGTTTTATGAGACTTCCGAGTGTGGGAACCGGTGGCTCTCAGACTCTGGTGCCTTCTCCTGAGTTGCTCTACCCAACTTTAATGTGATAGTTTTTGTTTTGTATTTTGTTAAAAAAAAAAAAAAAAACCTCAAAAACCAAAAAAAAAAAGCCTTTCAGAGTTGTCTTAATACTCTCCAGACAAGGGCACCTTGATTCTATGTGGCTGCAGGTGGTGGTTTGCCTTGACTTTCCTTGGAGCTCTGATTGGTTTTTTTACCCTATTTATTTTTTTTAATTTCTCTGATTTGTAAGGATAATAAAACTTCTCAGTTAACATCCTCAATAGGTAAGGTTCAAAATACCACCTCAGGTGAAGTCCTTAAGAATCCACAGGAAAAAGGGACTGTTATTTCCCCCACTGCCCCAGGGATTAACATTCCACACCTTGGAGACCTCTCTGGTTCTAAAAGCCCTAGACAAATTAAGGCTCTTGGAGAGAGACTTCTTATATTCCAAAAGACTGGAGTGAGAATCCTGGATCTTTCTCCCAAGGAATGAAGGCTTATGTCTCGCTGTTGGGAGTCAGGTAGGGGGCAGGCTGCTTCTCACGTGGGTACAAAGAACTATATTTTCTTTGTCATGGCTGCAGAGTGCCCCACTGTTTGTCGCCTGTGGGACTCGATGGGTGGAAGCAGTACAAGCTGCGTTCCTGTTTTTAGCTCAGAGAAACCCCCATTCGTGACTCCAGCACCTTGTGTTTTTGCAAAATTCATCCATGCCTATAAAATATGTCAGGTTGTGCAAGTGAGGGACAGTTCCCAATCCTTCAATTTCTCGACAGTCTTCCATCACTGGGAATGACCAGCCTCTTAGATTCCTGCCCATGCAACAGGTGGGGATTGGCTTCTCAGAGTGACAGGCTTTATTTTCTTGGCTGTCTGTGAAATTGAATGCAGGTCCATTTTAGACACATTTTTTTTTTGCTTGTCTCTCTGTGGACATTGTCTTTCATGCCTGTTTTTCACCAATTCACATGGGCTCTTTACTAAACAAAACAGCAACAGAATAGTACGAAAATAGACCAACGTGGAGGGACATTTAGAAAAGCCTTGTCAAGTCAAGTCTCTTTCTCCCCACCTACTTTTCTTCATTCCACTCTTCTTCCCACAAGGTCACAGTCTGTTTTCTGTTACCAAACAGCAAGAAGGTCCTTGATGCCCACTCTTTGCGAATCCAATGGGAAAGATTACCGCCACTTCCCAATTGACGGGAAAGTCAGGCTCCTTGGAGGGCTTTACTGAAGGAAGGATGTGCCCTTTAGAAATATCCTGTCTGACAAGGAAGAGGCAAACCTACAAAAAAGGGCCCTGGTTTCTCCCGTGGAGACTCCATGCAAGGAAGAGAGACCATATTGGTTTTGACTCTCAGGTGTCTGGTTTCTGCAGCCAGGAACTTGGAATGCACACTACATAGGAACTGCTATGACAGCTTGACTCCCCACTTCAGCTGTGGCAAAAGCAGTCCAGAAAAGGAGAATGAGTCAGATCCTCGTCTTGGGTGGTGGGTCACAGAAGCAGCAGCCGAGCAGGACCTACCCATGCCCAGAACAAGGTGTCTGGAAGCTGTGTGTGGATGGCAAACAAGCCAGCTGCTAAGCAGGGAGACAGAGACCAAGGCAATGGGGTATGGCCTCAGGGCCAAGACCTGGAGGCGTGAGATTTATGAGGACGGTGGAGGACACATGTGGACAGCCTTGTGAGGTATGGCTCTGAAGGTCAAGGTGGGCCAGCCTTGGTGTCTCCATGGAAGACCAGTTAGCAGGCCGTGATGGGGAAGACTGCTTCAGCAGAGTGTAGCCTGAGTGAGGGAACTTCATGAGAGAAAGAGTGTTAGCCAAATGTAAGTTCTGAGTGTAGAGAAGTCAGAGGAATCCAGGACTTTGAGCAAACTTGACCTTCCCTGGTCGCTGAGACATTAGAAGCTACTAGAGACCTTTGTCTTGTGATAGGTGGGCAAGGACATGGCTTGGAGGGGAGAGGGGGGACACTCTGGTGCCCCTCAGTAACATTTCCTTCTTGGTATCCAGTTCGCATTTGTCGGGGGGTCTCAAGCGCAATCGGCCACGTTCTTAGTACTTGTCTCATTCTGGGGACTGGAACGAGCTGGGAGCAGAAAATGAAAGACAAGTCAGTGTTAGAGAAACCTATAGGTGAGACAGCACTTTGGTTTTTTTCCCTAGGTGCCATGGGTGACAATCATCAGATTTCAAGGCTTGATTTGCTGGAAGTCACTATTTGAGGTTTTTGCTAGTTGCATATTAACTGCTGAGTGTTTAAAATAGGACCATTGCAACTGGGAAGTAAATTTTAAGTTGTAATTTTTTACTTAAAATTTTATATATTTTTATGCACGTGCGTGTGCACCTGGAGTTTATATGTGCCACACATGTGGAGGTGATTTCAGAGGCCAAAGGAAGATGTTAGATTTCCCAGAATTGGAGTCACAGGTAGTTCTGAACTGAGATGAAGGCCAGAGAACAAGCCCAGCTAACTATGGCTAGTGGCTGTCCAATCGACAGCAAGCCGCACAGTTCCCTGTGTGGCCACTTAAGCAGCCACACCGCCTCTATGCAGCGTCCATTAGCAGACCAGTCCTTATTCCCCGAGGCTCATCTAAGTGTGGCGGCACCAAGCAAACAGTCCACATGATTCTGTTGTAACCCCGAGAGCCTGCAGTTTTAGGCCAGGTGGAGATGCCAGAAGTAGTCCAGGTTACCTAGGAAGTTCTTAGAGCTCAAGACAGGAGGGGCAAAGGTGGCATCAGAGAAAAGGGCTGCTGCCGGGACTGAGCTAAGGGCAGGTGACTCTGTGAAGGTGGGGGGAGGCTCGGGTTCCTCAGCTGATAGTTTCACCTCAGTTCTTAGGTGTCTCTAAGGCCAAGGTATGGGCTCCAGATAAGTCCTGGGGAGCTGGGGGCTTACAGTTCACACCCTTGAGTCTTTCTCAAGGAAAGGGCGTGCTACAGCACAGGCTGAGAGGTGTGTGTGTGTGCGCGCGCACACGTGTGTGCGTGCTTGAGTGTGTAAAGAGGTCTTTGCTTCTCAGGAAAAGCACGGGGGGGGCGGGGGGGATGTTAGCCTAGCTTGCCTAGTGGGTGCTCAGGCAGGAGAGAGTCTTGCCTGTGGCTCTGCTGTGGTCTCTGAGACTCCTCCACTCCGGTCCATCGCCTGCCTGTGTCTGCCCACCTGTCCCCAGCAGCTGGCAGCAGTTTCTGACCTGGGCTGGGCTTTGGGGATGTCCCAGTCCCGGTTGCTCTGGACACTGTTTCCCGGGAGCTACTCTCTGGGCACCCTGCTTGGCCACCTGCTCCTTTTCTCTCTGCTGCCCTGGCTGCTGTTCCGACACAAGTGCCCTGTGAGGACCTGGACTGTCTCATGCCTCAGCCGCTCCTTTTTGGGTCTTATCACACAGCATTCCTCACACTGTCTCTGGGGCCTTCCCCACTACCCTAGCTATATTGCCCTCTCTGCCTGTAGTTTGACCCTGCATGCCCTCACAAGGGCGTTTGCTCCCTATCTGTCAGCCCTACTGTCCTGAAATTGTCCCCCACCCTGACCCAGGGCCACTGGGAGGCTGACCATTCTACTGCAGGCTCTTCCTAGGTTGGAGGCTTCTCTCACACACTCATATAAAACCGCCCGACAAGGCTTCACCATCCGTTCCATGGAGCAGGGGAGTCAGAATACCTGCAGAGGTTACAAAGGGTGTCTCCAGGGCAGGGAGGCCAGGTAATGCCGGGAGGATCCAAGTCCAGCCCACTAGCCCACTGTGACGTCTGGCAGGCAGTCACGTCCTCATACGTTACAGGACTAAAGACAGAGATTTGCAAAAATAATGACTGTGTGACTGGGGTTTTACCCAGATGACTCCTCCATCTTCTCCCTGGTAGGGCTGCAGGCACTGCCAGGCTCAGCTGTGTCTGGAGGCCCGTCCTGAAACAGAAGGGGTTAGCAGTGAGTTTCTCAAATTTCAGCTCCCTTGTGACTTCAGCAGCAGAGGTGGTCAGGGACACTGCAGGACTGAAGGCTTCTGGTGACAGTGGCTCCAATGTTCCCCTCTGGCTGCCTGAGCTTTGAGTTACCTTTCCTGGCTATTTTTCTTTCTTTTTTTTTTTTTAAAAAAAATATTTATTTATTTATAATGCATACAATATTCTGTCTGTGTGTATGTCTGCAGGCCAGAAGAGAGCACCAGACCTCATTACAGATGGTTGTGAGCCACCATGTGGTTGCCGGGAATTGAACTCAGGACCTTTGGAAGTTCAGGCAATGCTCTTAACCACTGAGCCATCTCTCCAGCCCCCCTGGCTATTTTTCATTTTATGTATATGAGTGTTTTGCCTGTCTGTGTATCAGTGCAAGTGTGTGCACTGCCCGAGAGGCCCAGAAGAGAGCATTTGATCTCCTGGAGCTGGAATTCAGAGGTTTGTATTCCATCTTGTGGGTTCTAGGAGCTGAACGTCTGCAAGACTAGCCAGTGCTCTTAAGTGACGAGTCACCTCATCAGCTCCCTCAGGCTGTTTTTTGCCTAAAGCCAAATGTAGAAGAAGTAAATCATCATCAGACTTTGCTCCATCCGGCTCATGAACATCACCCTGGGGAGGGGGGTTGGAATGGGGGTGAAAGGGCCAGGTAGTGAGGTCACGTGGGGAAGAAAGACCATCTGTGACAAAGAGTAGACCCTGCATGTGACCCTGTCCCACCTGTCCTTTCTCCTTTAGGTCTGTCTGGGACCTGGGAAAATAATCTCCATTCCTTCATCTTTCCTGCTTGCCGTAGCTATCTTTTAAGGAGGCTCCGGGCTGGGAAACAGTGGCCGTCGCTCTATAGTGTTATCTAGTGTGAGTTGGCTGTGGAGAGAGTGGTAGTCTGTTGCCCTGTGTTACTGCTATCTGTGACTTCTTGAAGAGGGTGGTACAGACGCTGGGGACATGGCTCAGCGGGTAAAGCGCTTGCTGTGCAAACACGAGGACCAGAGTTCAATCCCCAGAGCCTATGTTAAAACAAAAAAGTCAAGTGTCGTGGTGCACACTTGTAATCCCGGCGCTGGGGAGACAGAGATGGGCAGAGAGAGAGAGAGAGAGAGAGAGAGAGAGAGAGAGAGAGAGAGAAGAGGAGAGAGGAGAGGAGAGGAGAGGAGTATCCAAAAGTAGGCTAGAAAGTCCCTAGTGTCATTATTACAGCACATTGCCCCACTCCTACCAGCAACCGTGGAGCTACAAAATCACTGCTGACTCTTTACATACATTAAGTTAGAGCAAAGAAAATAACGAGAAGCCAGAATACACACAGAAATGTACTTTCTTAAAAAAGAAGAACAGGATTAGGCCTAATGCTACAATGCTCACTCCCTTTGAGAACATCCATCAGGTGGTAGGATTGTCTTCTGTAACCTTGGAGCCATTGTACCTATTAACAGTTAACTAACTGGAGGTCTAAAAAGCGTAAGGCCCTTGTCGACACCCATCTGGTTAATAAATGGGAGAGAGAAATTTGAACTCAGGTTTCTTTTGAAATTCTTCATCATTTGTATTTCAATTCTTAGGACTTCCTTTCCTTGTTAGTAAAGGGGACTTGGGGGAGTGGAACTGACTCTGATGCCCCTTTTCCAATCTCCATTGGAAATTGGAAGAAGGACAGGAGAGAAAAGGGCCAGAGGCAAGCTCTTAAAGCAGAGATAGGGACAGTAGGGTCTGTCTTCTCCATCCATTGGGTTCCCATAGGAAGGACAGTAAACCCACAAACCTCTCCTGTGTCCCTGGCCTTTTTCCCCTCTGTGAGGCCTGGGTTCCCACTCCTGGCTGGTTTTAGTCAGCAGCCCAGAGCATCTTCCCCTAAGAGGCTATGCTCTTACCAAAGGCTCTCATTGCTGTCTGTGGCGGAACCTGCATCTGCAGCTGCTGGAAGACTGCCCTTCACTTTGTCGTCCTTGCAGTGAGGTTCATCTAGCTTTTCTAAGGGGCAGGGAGAGCCCCAATACAATATAGTCCACCAAAGCCTCTCCTCTCCCCAGGGCTCAGGGAAATGTCCCCTGATCCAGCAACCCCAGAGAAACTGCCACGAGAATGACTGTTTGGGATTCAAACTGTCACTAGATCCCAGCCAACAGGCTTCTCTGACATCATGGGTGACCCCAGACATTCTATGGTCCAGTGCCAACTGACAGCAACTGTAAGATCCTCCAAGGGATCCCTATGGATACACTTTCGTGATAAGTAAATAACTGAAGTATAACGTATATGGACACATATAAATTTGTACAAGCATTTGGTGGTTTTTGATAGGCTTATGTATCTCCTATCTTTATGTGATATTTATGATCAATTTAAGGACTGTTTTCAGCATCCCAACATATTCTCTGTGTCCTTAATTTATGCTTCCTGATACATATGTGAACACACAGACACCACACATTCACACACGCACACACACGCACACACACACACACACACACACACACTTTAATCCCAACACTTGGGAGGCAGAGGCAGGTGAATCTCTGTGAGTTCGAGACCAGCCTGTTCTACAAAAGCTAGTTCCAGGACATGCTCCAAAGCCACAGAGAAACCCTGTCTCGAAACACAAAACAACAGCAACAACAACAACAAAAAAAAACCAAAACCAAAAAACACACACTTTTAAAGGGGCAATATAAGTGGCATGGAAAATCTCACCATTCCTCCTCTCTAGTCCCCAGAAACTTAAAGATCTGGCTGATCTCTGGCCTTGTACTTGTGACTTTGGTGTTCAGGTGTGACTAAAAGCATTGTGTGTGCGATCTGTTCCTGGAGTCACTGGATGATCCCTGGACATTTGCCCCCAGATTCCCAGCTGCTCCTTTCTACCTGGTTCTTGGGGTTTTAGACCCCTGCTCAGAAGCCCCACTCTTGGGAGCTCTATGTGCGAGCCCCTGCCACTTCTTGCTAGCCTGTGGGGCATATCAATTTTAGTAAAGGCCTCTCTGTGTTCCTGGAGAAATGACAGCCGTGACACAGCTGGATTTCCCCCAAACACTGCGATTGGTCATGGACTTGTCGGGGAAGAACGTAACTGTGACCTCCAGTTTGGGAGCAGCTGGGGTAGATGCTAGGTTTATTTCTGTATTTTTGGGGTGCTGTAGGGGTTGAACGCCTGTTGTATACTTCCATAAAAATAGACAAACTTGTCCTTTTTTCCCAGAAGACTTTATTATTTTTATTACACACACAGAGAATATGTAGGTCAGAGGACAACTTGCAGAAAGCAGTTCTTTTCTTTTCTTCCACCATGTGGATCTGGGGATCCAGTCTGGATCATCATACTTAGCAACAAGCGCTTTTGTTGACTGAGCTGCCTCACCTGCAGCAGCCTCTTTTCACCTGGGTGGTGTAGTGAATGGACCTCCCCTGCCCTGCCCCATATCATCATGTGTTGATGGACCTCACCTGCCCGACTCCCGCATCATCATGTATCAATGGACCTCCCCTCCCCTGCCCCACATCATGTATCGCCCCCCCCATCATCATGTTTCAATGGATCTCCCTTGCCCTGACCCAATCTGAGCTAATCTTTTTTTTTTTAATTATATAATACTGTGTTCTGCCTGCATGTATACCTGCATGCCAAAAGAGGGCACCAGATCTCATGATGGATGTTGTAAGCTACCACCATGTAGTTTCTGAGGATTGAACTCAGGACCTCTGGAAGAGTAGTCGGTGCTCTTAACCTCTAAGCCATCTCTCCAGCCCCCTGAGCTAATCTTAGATGTCAAAAGATTTAATTCAAATATTTAAATGCAGCAAGGATTATGTCTGACAATGGCAGGGTCAAGTTAGAAGTCAATAGTAATAATATGCAAAATGAGAAATCTCTAAATACATGGAAAAGAAACAACATATTTTTAACCTGATCATGATGAGTCCAAGGAGAACAAGGAAAGGCATAAAATAGTTTTTGAATGGAATGATAACCAAAGCTCAGCGTAGTGAAATGTGAGGAGGGACCTCGATATCTCCCAAAGGCCCAGTGTTCTTCAGCAAGGCCCTGTCTCCTTAAGGGCCCACAATGTTTTAATAGCAACATGGGCTGACCAAGTCTTTGGGGCACAAACCATTGGGGACATTCACAGGGACATGTTGTATGTTGTTGAATGTACACCATGTACACTTGAGAAAAATATACATTGACTATTGTGTTAAGTGTTCCAGAAATGCAAACTCAAAGTGCTTGAATTTTTATTTTTACAGTTATTTAGTACGTGCTTGTGCATGCTCACTTGCAGGGCAGAAGACAACTTGAGGGAACTGGCTTTCTCGTTCCAACATGTGAGCCCCAGGGATTGAATCCCTATTCTTTGGCTTGGTGCCTTTACCCATGGACCTATCTGGTCTACCCGAGTTGGCTGATAATATCACCTAGTCTTCTGTCTTCACTAATTTTATTTATATATTCTAATTACATACAATTACGTAAAGACCTTTGAAATTCGTGTATATTCTTACTATCGTGTGTGTGCATGCACGTGTGCATGCATGTGTGTGTGTGCTATGGCACCCGTGTGAAAGTTAGAAGACAATTTTGTGGGGTCAGTTCTCCCTTGTCATTCCCCTTCACAACCACATCTCCTCTCCTTCTTTAGGCAGGGGTTCACTATGTAGCCCAGGTTGGCCTTGAATTTCAGATTCTTCTTCAACCTCCTGACTGCTGGGATTACAGACAGTCCATGGAACTTTTCCATTGGATTAAGAGCAGTGACTTAGGATTCTTAACTTGTTATGCCCCCTCTTTGGTTTTCAAAACTTGAGATATAATTCACTTATCATAAAACTAGTCTTTTATTTATTTTTAAGACAGTACAAATATTTTAAGACAGAGAAATATTTTTATAAGGAACCTTGAGAGCCAGTGTTGAAAGCACAGTCTGCACATGTTTTGGGGAGGACACGTGAAGTGAACACAATGAAATATATGAAAATGGTTCCAATTACTAGCATTGAAACAAAATTAGTGCCCCCCCAAATCCAAATACAATCGAATAGACAGTGTTCTGGGATCTCAGAGATGAGCTAGATTCAATGAACCTGGGATTGTCATCTCGTGGTCACTATGACATCTTTTTGTCCATCGAAGAGCAATCTCACACCAGGATCCCAGCAGACACATCTGGGATAGTCACAGTGTAAGGAGCATAAAATAAATCTCTTAAAAGTGAGAGACTCATCGTGGCCCTTATCAGGTTTTACGTAAACAATTCTTTATGAAAAGGATGATGTTTATAGCAGGGTTTCCACTTCCCAGGACAGATACTCAAGAAATGGTTCTGGCATCACAGATGGCGTGTTCCTCACGTGAATCCAGAATTTCTCAGACTTAGCACACATACAAGCCACTGGGGAGTAGATTCTGCAGATTCTGAGTGTGTGTGTGTTGGGGGGGGGGCGTGAAACTCCATGTCTCAGGTACTAACAAGACATATTGGGCTATGACTGAACTGTAATGTCAGGCATTGGCAGAGCAGAAGCAGTTACTCCAAGACACCACTAGAGGGTGCCCTGAGCAAACAGTTCTGCCGCGACTTGGTCTAATGAATTCCAGGCAAGCTTTTCTGTTGTTGCTTTATGGCTTACCTGTTTCATGCAGAGGCACAGCAGACGTCTCAGTATTCTAAAAGCAGATTTTCCTTAGAGCCATCCCTTTTAGAGAATTCTCCAAGGTTGTCTTCACAAAGACAGGAGACATTCGATATCTCTGCACTATAAATGTGAAGCCCATGAATGGATAGGAAAATAATAGCAATATTAATTAATAATGGTGACGATGATGGTGATGATGATGAAGAATGCTAATATCAGCTAGCCAATGGGAGATATTAAAAGGTGGAACAGTGCTAGCACACTCATTTACTCCTAGGGTTTCATTTAATCCCCGAATTGTCCCATAATATCGACAATGCTCTCATGCTACGGGAAAGCAAGGTACTTTTTAGAGACATTAATATAAGGTGTTCATATTCTGGAAGTTATAGGTTGGACAGCATTTTTTAAATATGTCTTGCTCTTTGGTGTGGTTATTGCATTCTGGGAGCTTCTATTGGGTTTGAAAATGGCCATCTGTGATTCTCAGTTTGTCAGACTCTTTTTTAAAAATATTTATTTATTATGTATACAATATTCTGTCTGTGTGTATACCTGCAGGCCAGAAGAGGGCACCAGACCCCATTACAGATGGTTGTGAGCCACCATGTGGTTGCTGGGAATTGAACTCAGGACCTTTGGAAGAGCAGGCAATGCTCTTAACCTCTGAGCCATCTCTCCAGCCCTGTCAGACTCTTTTTGTTTGTTTTTCAAGACATGGTTTCTCTGTGTAGCCCTGGCTGTCCTGGAATTCACTCTGTAGATCAGGCTGACCTCAGAGATCCTCCTGCCTCTGGTTCCTGAGTGCTGGGATCAAAGGTGGGTACCACCATGCCAACTAGTTTGTCATACGCTTAAATTTGTTTTAGAAAAAAGATTTACATACGTTATTCTATGCATATGGGTGTTGTGCCTGCATGTATGTCTGTGCACCATATGTATACCTGGTGCCCATAGAATTCAAAAGAGGGCATCATAGGATCCTCGGAATTTGAGTTATAGATGGTTATCAACCATAGTGTGGGCTCTGGGAACTGAACCTAGGATCTCTGCAAAAGCAGCCATTTTTCCTAACTACTGAGCCATCTCTCCAGCCCCCACAGGGAAGCTGGACAGAGAGAGAGACTTTGACGTGGGTGCTGGGAACCAACCTTTTGACTGTTGGTTATGAGCCTTTGCCTTTAACAGGTGAGATACCCCCCCCCCCAGCCCTGCAACGCTCTTTGAAAACTGCGATATGAGTTATGTGCTGTAAAATTCGCTCTCCAGAGAGCTCACCTGGGTGGCGTTTAATGTCTAGGTTGTTTAATCACCGCCATTGGCTAATCTAAATCCAGATATTTCAGCATTCCCACCCGCATCCCCCAAACAAACACAGAGCCCTTATATATCCATTAGCAGTCACTCTTCATCGTCCTCCTCCCAGACCCCAGAGCCACCTCTCTACCTTCTGTCTCCATTGACTCTTCCATTCTTGGGGTTTCATTTCAGTGGATTCAAGCACATGGCCTTAGTGCTCACTGTGGCTACTTCAGAAAGGATGGCTGTGTGCCGTGTGGGGTGGAGGCGGGCTGTGAGCAGTTCAGCTTCAATGGCAGTTGAGGGGAACGAAGAGTTAAGGAGTACCTAGAAAACTTTTTAGGATGCTGTAGAGCCAAGCCAAATCCAGAATTCTGATAAAATAACCCACCAGAACTTTACGGCATAGCTCTTGTGGTGCACATATAAGTACCCATAGCTGTTATTAGTGTGCTCTTGCACTTTGTCAGACACTTTGCATGAATGGTCTTGGGTGATGCCCACAGCTCTGTATCAGAAGCTGACAAAAAATATAGACAAATTAATGTTTACGCACTCTTGGGCATGCTCAGTGTCCTACCGTTATTGAGTGACAGTAGAGTAAGTCCCTTTATCTCAGAGCTACTCCTAGCACTCTGGACAGCTCACTACTACCTGGAACTCCAGCTCCAGGAGCTCTGACATCCTCTCCTGGGCTCTACAGGCATCTGAACTCACATGGACAAGCATATACTTGTGTGCACACACTCACTCACACACACACAGCATAAAATCAAATCTTACTGGGCAGTGGTGGTGCACACCTTCAAAACCAACACACAGGAAACACAGGCAGGTGGCTCTCTGTGCATCTGAGGCCAGTCTGGTTCACAGAGTGAGTTCCAGGACAGACAGGGCTACGAAAAACAAAACAAAACAAAATCTAGGAAAAAAAAAAAAAAGAATGACCTGGAAGATGTGGCGGAAATTAAGTCTGGTTCTTGTATACTTAATTAAAAACTTGTTTACTAATACAGAGCCTCTGCTATACCCCAGGGGCAGTTACTGTCTTATGTTGTTCTTGTGGAACCCATTTCTATTTGAAAGTGTGACAGACCAACTGTGGTTGCTTGGATGAGGGAAATTGGCAAATACTTTTGTTAAAACGAACAAAACGAGCCTGCTCTTTCAAGGAAAAGAACCAACAGTATTTGTTACCAATGATCAAGTCCATGTTTTCAAGCATGAGCGAGAGTTTTGGAAAACTTGTTCCTGCCGCTACAAGCTTGACAACGACAATGCTGAAATCCTTGCAGACTCTTCCAGTGAATGCCGCTGTGGGATGAACAAATGGGATTTTTGATGTTGTGTAATCAATCAAATGGCACAGCATTTGGAGGAGCTGCGGAGCGGGAGGACCAGAATTATCCAGACGATCTACCCGTCTTGTTACAGCATCATTGTCGTCCCTTTCTTTTCCTGTGTTTCCTTTTCAACTCTAATTTTTTTTTTCTTGATGCAAGGTTACACAGCTGCGGCCTGGGCTGTGGATCCTTTCAGAGTCACGCATGGAAGTACTAACCCACAACATTTCAGAACGTAACTGTATTTGGAGATCTGTCTTTTCAGATTAAGGCAAGTGTGCTGTCAACTAGACACAACTACAGGCATCTGGGAAGAGGGAACCTCAATTGAGAAAATGCCTCTATCAGCTCCGTTTGTAGGAATGTCTGTGGGCCATTTATTCATTCATTATTTTTTATTTCTTTTGCATTGGTGTTTTGTCTGTATGCATGTCTGTGTGAGGATGTCATATCTTGAAATTACGGACAGTTGTGAGCTGCTAAGTAGGTGCTCACAATCGAACCTGGGTCCTCTGGAAGAGCAATTAGTGTTCTAAACAGCTGAGCCGTGTCTCAAGCCCCCATTCATTCATTCATTCATTCATTCTTTTTTGAGACAATGTTTCACTAGGTAACTGTGGCTGTCCATGAACTCCAAAGTAGACCCAGGCTGAATGAATTTACAGAGATCCACTTCAGTCTTCCAAATGCTGGGATTAGAGGCATGGATCACCAAGCCTGTACTGTGGGGCATTTGCTTGATGAACCATGTGGGAGGATCCAGTCCACTGTGGTACCATCTCAGGGCATTTCCTGGACTGTCCAGTGAAACAAGCTGAACAAGTCATGGAGAGTGAGCCAGTAGATACTGTTTCCATGGTTCCTACCTCAATCAGTGCCTGCCCTGACTCCCATCAGTTATGGACTGAAGCTGTTAGAGAAAATGAACCCTTTCCTCTGAATTGATTTTGGTCAGTGTTTTGTTACACAGGTAGAAAGAAAACTGAGACAGCAAGTAAGTTAGACGGGGCTACACTCAGACGTGAGTAGAGTCCTTACCACAAGTGGAAGGCTGTGTACATGTTGGCAAAGCTCACGGAGGGACAGAATGGAAAGTTATCCATCTGCCTAGAATCTTAGTATTTGGGAGGCTGAGGCAGGAGAATCTGGAGGCTGAGGTCAGTCTGGGCTATATAACAAGATGCTGTTTTAAAACAAGAAAAGAGGCTCATGCTCACCTGTGTAAATAAGATGTTGGCTGTTGCCGCCTAAGGAGTGGGCCCAGTGTCAAACTGCTGTAATCTAGAGTTATCAGTTTCACAGATCTTAACACATGCACACATACACACAGAGGCATAAAGCAAGCACACTATGAAGACACACCCATACTGTGGCCACATTATTCTAACAGACAGACAAGCACTTTTTGGGAAGTGGCAGAAGCCAGGGAAGCACAGAGGTGGTCCCATTAAGGACCAGATTAGCAGAAGCTGCAAGAGGAAACAAAAAGAAGAAGCATCTATAATGTTTTAGAAAGGATGGGGAAGAGGGATCTGGGTCCATTGTAGAGAACAAACAGCTAAAGAAGCAGGGAGGGGAGTGTGGAATAGGAGTGGGGGCGGGAGCATGCGTCTAGAAACCATGGGATTTTGGAGTCTTGTTTGTTTTTATGTTAGGTGTTAGCCCCAATTTTGTAAAAGGCAGCCCAACGGCGTTTGAGGATTTGGCTTCGAATTGCAAGAACCCATTTAGAAGCTCACGCCAAATGTGTGTGTGTGTGTGTGTGTTACCATTCCATCAATTTTCTGGACTCTATGGACCCTGAGATGCTCTGCACTTTAAACAGGGATTATATTGTACTCTAGTCAAGAGACGGAAGTCTGTTTCTGCGCCTTGTTGAGCGGCAAGTGGCCCAAGCAGAGTCTGCGATGCCTTACCTGGGCTAGGTGCTGTCGTGTTACTGACAAATAAGATCCCAGCTCCTATGTGAGATGTGGAGGGATAGCCAAGGATGCTGCCGACCTGTGAGAGAACGGAACTGGGCTGTCAGCCTTTCCCAGGGCTATCAGTGTCTGGAGTCTGGCAGCAAGCGGACAGAAAAGGATCTCGGGTCACTCAGGGCCCCACCCTTCCCACCTTGTCACTGGAACTTGTGCTAGAACCCAGCAGAGAAAGGGCCACCCTCTCTGGCCCTCTCATGTTCTCCATAGCCAAGGTTGGCTCACTTGTCTTTTGTAATGTACCCAAGGGAGCACACATTTGTGATACCCGGACAGTGATGGGGCCGCTGACGGATGGGGCCAGTGACGGATAGGGCTAGTTTTTGTTCCTCTGTGTACCCATCCTTTGGCTCTTTGCTTAGAATCTGTGAGAATGTTGTTGCTTAAAAGGAAGCCAGGAACTATTTGGGGGCAGACACATACTCCTTGAAGGGTTTAGAAAATCAAGACCAGGGAGACGGGAGAGATGAAGGCCACATAATTTGTCGGAATGCATTTGAGCCCTTCTTGCATTTTCTGATTTTCTTATCATTGCAGGATTGAGTTCCTAAAGGGAAGAGGTCTGGAGACACTAAAGCTGGCATGCAAGAATCCTACTGGGTAGCGCCTTGGGAACATACCCGTCATGGAGAAGCGATGCTTAGGTGGCTACCACAGACACTTCTGCCAGCCCACTAGAGGCTGGGAAAGGGGCGTGGGTCAGGTTTCCCTCACAGGGCTCAGAAGGAACCAGCATTGCCACAACCTTGACCCTGAACTTCCCACTCCCCCTAACTGGAGAGAATAAATTTCTGCTGTTTAGACCATTCAGTTGGTGCTAGGAGACGACCCAAGGCCCCTAGAGCTGTACGAAGCACACACCACCAGCTTTTGGCTGGTGACTCTGTTTCCCATGGAAATTATAATTAGGATTATAGCGTGTTACAGGGACTCAAATACTTCAAATACACAGCCGCTACTCAAGTGGGGAGGCTCTTCATCTTCTAGGCTGTAGAACTCTCTAGGAGAATATGAAATCCAAAATAGCATGTCTAGCCGCAGTCTGACATTGTGTAATTACAGCCTTCAGCTTGTTGTAGGTAAAAAGAGACCCTCACTGTGTCTTCACAAAAGGAGCAGATCATGGCTTCAATGGCACCCAGTTACAGTGTCCTTAGTTCCCTAATCAGAGCCATCAGACGCTGCACTTAATTAAACCCTCTTCCCCACCTCGGGGCATCTGACAGGTTCCCATAGTTATTAGGAAGGTTTCCAAATAGGGCTGGCTGGCTGACTTTCAGCTCGAGCCAGGCAAGGGTGGTTTAGGTTGTTGTGAGATCTGGGCTCTTCCCACAGCAAACACACACACACACACACACACACACACACACACAACCCTACAGATTAATTTTAAACGTTATTTTTGTGAAACTCTGGTTGGCCCAGTTTTAAAAGCAAGAACACAAATACAAAAGAAAACCCAGGAGAACTTGGAGGGGAAGTGAGCCAGGGTCAAGTGTCTGCTCTATGATCAGGTGATCAGGCGCTGCAGCGGGAGCGGGCAGAGTAGGGTGAGCCTGTAGAACTAGTCTGTCTAGTCCTTCTAGCCTAACTGTTGTCTGTCAGCAGTTTTCGCTGCTGCTCAGTGATGTGCCTGAGTGTTGCCTGTGTTCCTCAGACTGGGTACACACTGGATTTCAGTGGAAAGGTCTGAGCAGAGACTCTCCTGCAGCCTCTCAAAGTTGTTTGACGGGGAGGACAGCCCAGCAGAGCAGGAATGGAGAATTAGGAGTCTTCATCCTCATTGTCCAGGCTTGTTATTGAGTCCTTACATTCAGGGGTATTTCTTCTCAACATCTCATTCCCTGAACATCCTTCTCTTTAAGCTGAGAAATGAGAAAGATGCCATCCTTGGGACCCTGTAGACTGAAGTTTCTGTTCTGCATGGCCCTGTAGCCATTCAGTCTCCCCAAAACACACAGAGACTTATATTAATTACAAACTGTTTGGCCTATTAGCTCAGGCTTATTATTAACTAGCTCTTACAACTTAAATTAACCCATAATTCTTGTCTATGCTAAGCCACGTGGCTTGGTACATTTTCTCAGTGAAGCATTTTCATTTTGCTTCCTCTGCATCTGGCAGAGACTCTCCTGCAGCCTCTCAAAGTTGTTTGATGGGGAGTGACTGCATCTCTCTGCCTTTCCTCTTAGAATTCTCTGAGTCTGGTTGCCCCACCTATAATTACTGCCTGACTACTCCAATCAGCATTTTATTAAACCAATATGAGTAATAAATCTTTACAGTAATACAAAGGCATTATCCTATAGCAGGACCCAGCTTAAGGTAACCATAGAAACAAAAGAAAACAAACTCAATCTCATGTTGCACACTGTAAGACCTTAGTATTCAACTGGAGAGACAAAGAAGCATCCCTGGAAACTCTAGAAAACTTGGGACATCGACAATCCTTTCTGCCATCTCTAATCTTCTGTCTGGAAGCTCATATCCAGACTGGGGATGGATCTCTTGCTCTCTTTGCCTCTGGGACCCCATAAGGCATCACTTCTAAGCATCTGCTACTGTGTCCAACCTGGCAGGATGCTGAGGTCAATGGAAAGATGTGAGCATTTCCCATGGGCACTACAGTTGGCAGCTGGTAATATGACTGTCCTGATGTCATTGCTGCAACCGGCAGATTTCTGGGCAGGCCTGGTGAGCAGCTTCCTTTCTAGACCCTGTCAGTCTTTGTCTCTGCACAGATTTCTAGTTCAGGCTTAAGTTACCAAGAAGATATGGTCTGGGGTGGCTCAGCCATGACCACAGTCATCAGCATCAGACAGTGGTGTGTTCAAGTTAGGGCCCCTAGCTCTGGCTATTATCCCATGACAAGGGAGAAGAGGCTGCGATGACAGAATGGTGGCTCCTATGTGGGGCGGTCTCCATCAGAGTGCCTGCTCACCTCATCACAAAAGAGATAATAGACAAGGTATTTGCTTTTCCTGGCGCAAAGCAGGAACCATTACTTGTGCCCTTCTGACACATAGACTTAATGGTGCCAGTCGCTTGGCAGCTGGTGAGTAAATATTTACATTCCTCCAAAAAGGACCAAATTGGACAGGTCACTGTGTTCTCAGAACAGAAACCTTCCCTGCATTTTCTCCTGTTGACTGGGAGGAAGACTCTGAAACAGTAGGTGCATCTACAGGTGAGCCTTGCAGAAAGAGGTGGTTTGAGCTGGAGGGAGCTGACATTTTATGAAAAGAACCCACTGAGTGGCAGGTCATGGACTTTTGGGAGGAGTTAGGGAGGAATTCCAAATGAGATTTTTTTTTTCTTTTGTAAAAAAATTCTGGTACTGGGTTAGCTAATTATTATGTTTCAGTTTCCAAAAGCAGTCACTCAAGAATGCGGGTATTGTCCAGGTCTGTAGATTTCACAGTTTTAAGAGGAAACCAAACCTGCATGAAATAGAGGACCCAGTGTTTATTCACCTTGCCTGGCCCTCTGGACCGCTAGTTGGACACCCCCAAAGGGGATGCTCCTGGCTCGGGATTATCCCTGTGTTGCCAGTACCTGCCAATCCAGATGCGATGAGGGGACAGGGCCCGTGTTTTTTGCTTTAACAGAGGAATTATTATATTAACAACCCGTGTTTGCATAGAACTCATCGTGTAGTGAACACTCCATATTGTTCTGTGTCGTTCAAAATCATCACAGCTGTAGGGCGAGGCTGACAAACTCTTTTTTCATGTAATTATGTAGATATAAAACTATTTGAGGGTATTTTGCATGTCTATGAAAAACTAAATAATTTCATGGGAAAATATCACTTGGTACCAAAAGATAAACAATACAAAGGAAATTTTCTTAGCTCTGGTCCCTAATGTTTTGTTCAAAGGTTTTACGCATTCTTCTCATTCAGTGGTTCTCAACCTTCCTAATGCTGCAACTGCCCGGTACCGTTCCTAGTACTGTGGTGACCCCCAACCATAGAATTATTTCATGGCTACTTCATAACTATAATTTTGCTACTGTTATGAATTGTAATATAAATACCCGATATGCAACCCCTTTAGAGGTCATGATCCCAAGGCTGAGAAATGATGCTCTAGATATTTTTTGCACATGCCCACATCAATAGACAAATATAAACATAGTTAATATCCATATAACAAGCCAATCTAGTTCTTTTTTGATAACAATGCCTATGTACTTTTAAATTATTATTTGTTTTATGTGTATGGGGATTTTCTTGCATGTATGTCTAGGCATCATGTGCATGCAGTGCCCATGGAGGCCAGAAGAGGACATCAGATCCCCTGGGATTGGCATTATTGAGAGCTGTGAGCCTCCATGTGGGTGCTGGGAATTGAACCTTGGTCCTGCCCCCACCCCATACTTCTGTATAAATAAGTTAAAGATGAGGTTGCATGGAGTCTTTTTTCCTTGTGTGTGTGTGTCTGAGTGTGTGTTTGTGTGTGTGTGCCTGAGTGTGTGTTTGTGTGTCCATGTATGTGTGTGTGTGTGTGTGTGTAGTTACCTTCTAGATTCCTCAGTCCATCCTTCCTTCATTTACTTGGCAAATATAAATCTCCTGCATGGTGATAGGATGTGTGAGGAACACACTCAAGAGGAAGGAGACCAAGGCTGTAGTGTCTCCTTCCTCCCTTCTTCCCCATTTCAGGGTGTAGCATTTCCTGGCCACCATCTGGTGCCCCTGAAAATTTATCAAAATTCATGGCATGGTGTATGGGGCTCTTTCCTTCTTTTCTCTTTCCTCTTTCTCTCCCTCCCTCCCTCTCACCTTCTTCCTTTTCCCCAAAGAATGTGGGACATAACTCCCAGGGCCAAGGTCCAGGTTGCTTCATTTCTAATCCATGGTCAGCACATCTGAATTTGATTTCTAATTCATCTGCGTCTCTTTAAACACCTTATTTAAGGGGGAGGATGATATATTAAATTTTTGTATGCTTGTTGCTGCTGAGGTGGGAGTGTGAGTTTTTTCCATGACAGCCCCAGGTACATTGTCCTGGTGAACCAAAGTACCCTAGTAAAGACATTTTTTTTTTTTAAAAAGTTATTTTGACAGAGTCTCATGTGTCCTAGGTTGGTCTTGAACTCACTGGGTAGCCAAAAATGACCTTGAGCCTTTGGTCCCCTGCCTATGTCCCTTGAATGCTGGGATTACAAGTGTGCGCCGTCATGTTTGGTTTAGGTTGTAGCTGGTTTTTAAAAGAGTAGGGTACTTTATGATCATCTGCTAGGATAGTTTGCAATATGCAGAACTCGGTTCTACAAATGTCAGCCACCCACATGTCCCTTCCTGATAACTGAGAGCTCAGAGACCTCTTGGGGTGCCTCTGACTTTCAGGACAGGGCAACAGTGGATTACAGAATGAGAAACCATGGGTGTGGTATGGATCCTAAGATTAAACACTCGACCAACTCCCAGCATATATGGGGGTGTTCAGAAAATAATTTGTTCACAAGAATTTATCAAGAACTTTTACTAATGAAGAAAATCTTATTTCGAGAGAGATTTCTAGGGCACAATTAGAATGTTCTGTGCCCAGTTCTGCCCTGTACGGATTTCCGGATGGGCTTTGTCTTAACTTACCATATATCATGTTAGAAAGGAGCAGGAATATAAAAATCCCCGGGGAGCAGAACTGGGGCTTGTAGATGTTGACAGAGCTAGACACATCCATTCAGACCACATTTAATAGTGGGACTTGTTGCTATCAATTCTTGAGTCTAAAAATAGCACCCTGAATGTAGGACAATAGGATATTTGTTTTAGAAGGTGTAGAAAAGAGAATTTCCATCGTCAGGAGTCTCAATATTTAATAAGTGGTGAAGAGTGATACTTATAAAAGCTTTTGGGGTCTTAACTGTGCCAAAGGAAATAAGACTATTAGAATGTGTGGGAGAAATGACTTAGCAGCTATGAGCATGTCTTGTTCTTCCAGAGGACCTGGGTTCAATTCTAGCTCCTGCCCCGCTGCTCAGTCATCTCTAACTCTAGTTGCAGAGGCTCCGATGCCCTCTGCTGGCGTCCAAGAACACTGCATGTGCATGGCTCACAGACATGTAGGCAAAACACTCATTGACATAAAATAAAAAATAAAATGAAAAAAAATATTAGAATGATAGCGGCTAGAGCCCTACTCCAGTCATTTTAGAGCATGTATTTACATTTGGTTGCTTCTATACTTCAAGGCAGATTTAACTAAACTGTTTTGTAATGTGTGGGAACTAGAGAGACACTGAACTTACATTGTGTAGCTGCTGTGTAGGAACTGGAGAGTTAGTGTGTGGCATAGAAAATGGCGACGACACAGGACTTCAGGCGTGACATTTCCACTCAACATTCATGGCTGAGCACACTTCAGGAAGCGGGGTCATTCCTGGATTAATGAATGATCTTTGGCATTCTAGAATTTGAGGAGAAGACTGGAGAGCAAAGATTGGTCAGCTGGCAGGAATGCTACGGAGGAGAATGGCTGTGCCATGCCTGTGTGTGTGTGTGTGTGTGTGTGTGTGTGTGGCAGATACCAGCAGGAGGGCCTCACAAAAACCTTCATGGTGTTTGCTTTCTGTCCCTTGCTTGGTGGAAGGCATTCCTGGCTGCAACTTGGTGAACAAGAAGCCACAGCAGTCAGAGTTGTGTGTGTGGGGAGAACAGCTTCGAAAAGTTGGGAGCTGCTGAGGGGGCACAGTCGGATTACTTCATTGTTTTATTTTCAGGAGAAAGAAAACACTCAAACTCAAGAGTATAATGTAATTTAAGTCCTTAACATTCATTCTCAGTTTTAAAAAGTTGGGGAGCGAAGAGATGGCTCAGTGGTTAAGAGCCCTTGCTCTTCTCGAAGAGACCTGTTTTTGACTCCTAATACCTTCATGGTGGCCCACAGTCGTCTGTAATTCCAGTTTCAGAGGATCTGACACTCTCTTCTGGCCTCTATGGGCACCACACACATGTGGTACATAGACATACATGCAGACAAAACAACCATGTACATAAAGTAAATAAACCCTTAAAAACTTGGAGCTGGTTGTGGTAGTTTGAATAAGAATGGCCCCCATAGGCTCATAGATTTGACTGCTTGAACACCAGTGAGTGACAGAATTAGGAGGTGTGGCCTGGTTGGATAGGTGTGGTCTTATTGGAGGAAGTATGTCGCTGGGGGTGGACTTTGAGGTTTCAGAAGCCCAAGCCAGACCCAGTGGCTGGCTCCTTCCTGCTGCCTGTGGATCCAGATGTAGAACTCTCAGCTTCTCCAGCACCATGTCTGCCTTCACAGCGCTGTGGTTCCCAACCATGATGATAATGGGTTAAACCTCTGAACTGTAAGCCAGCCCCAGTTAGATGCTTTCCTTTAGAAGAGTTGCTGTGGCCATGGTGTCTCCACAGCAACAGAACACTGACTAAGACGCTGGTTATTCTAATTTGAGGACAGAATAAATTGTGGTTGTAGTTTGACTGACCCGATGGCCATTTTCACTGATTGATCTCCTTCATCTGGGCATGCCAGACAAAGTCTAGACTTGGCATGTTCTGTTTGTTTTCTATTCTCTGTCAACCTTGTGCTGTGTACTGCATCTAGGACTTCACACATCTGGGTAAGCACTCTAACACTGAGCTGTATCCCTGGCCCTGTGACTGTGCTTCTTAAATCTTTTTTTTATTGAAGTCAAATTCACATCACAGATGTCAATCATTTTAATGTGAACAACCCCTCAGCAGTTAACATTTTTACTGTGTTGTACAACTTTGGTCTTATGTTCCAGGACCTTTTCATCACTCCTGAAGGACGCTTGCTTCTGTTAAGCAACTACTCTTATAAGCCTGTACATCTGTCACGGTTCCCCCCTCCCCCATCACGCCATTATCTGTGAAATCAACCCAGTCATCTCCTCTGCAGCAGTTCATGTCCTCCAGCTTGGGTGAGCTGCTTCCTGAAGTCCCATCTGCTTTCCTTACTTCCTTAGCCCCTTCATTTTCTGTAAGTGGCTATTATATTTAGAGCCTTGATTAGATTATGGTTTAATCACTTTGGAAAGATGCTCATGGATCTTGCTTCTGAGCCTCTACATACCACATGGGTGCACACATGGATGTACCACATAGGAAAACATGGGGCCTGTTTTCCTACTGGCTGTGTGGTACTGAGATGATCAATGGATGGGAGAACTGTGAGTTTGGGTATCCCTACCAATCCTATATGCAGTGATATACAAACGATTTTATAGATAAAGCACTTCACTAAGACTTGAGGGGGAATGGCTCAGGAAGTAAAGTCCTTGCTGTGCCAGCATGAAGACCTGAGTTCGAATCTCTAGACCTCGTGTAAAGTCAGATGTAGTGGTGCGTATATCTGTGATCTTAGCTCTCTTACAGGGAGACGGGAAGCTGAGACAGGAGGATCCCTAGAATCTTGCTAGCCTAGTGTATGCGGTGGAAAAAAAAAGAAAGAGACTAAACAAGGGAGAAGGTGGGGATTAATACCTGAAGTTTTCCTCTGACCTCCATTCATATGCCATGGCATGCATGCATGCACACATAGATAATGCATACATAATGCACACACATTCATACATATAGAGAGAAGGAGAAAAGATCATGGAAAAATGGTAATTAAACCTGTCTTTCTGTAGGCAAGATCTGGGATTTTCTGCCCCCAAACACATACTCATTAGCTTTTTAGTTATCCCGAGGTACAGTTCAAAAAGGAAAAGCACAATAGGTTCTTAATTCTTGCCTGTTGATGGTTTTCAGAATAGCTAATTGGTATTCTAGAAAACTCCAAGAAATGATTAACTCGTATTATTTTTTATGCTTGTGTGTGAGTGGTGTGTATGTAGGTGTGTGTCTGTGAGTGTGATCTATGTGTACATGCGTGTGAGTACATTCATCCACAAGCCTGCAGAGGACAAGGAGAACCTTGGTGGTTTTCCCAACCTTTCTACTTTTCACCTTCTACTCTTGAGAGGGGGTCTCTCATTGAACCTGGAGCTATGCTGGCATCCAGGAAGCCACAGCCATCCCCGTGTCTTCTGCTCCCACAGATCTGGGATTACAGGTGTGCATATGACCACACCTGACTTTTTTTTGTTGGTTTGGGGCACTTGAATTCAAGTCCTAATGGCTGTACCATAAGCATTTTTACCCCCTGAGCCCCTTCAGCCTCATTAATGAAATTGAATAGCACTCTCAATTTTATCACTTTTTAATCTTTTAACTTTTATTCTCTATATTTTGTCTATTTTTATGTATATGGGTGTTCTGACACCTTGTATGTCCGTGTGTCACATATGCGTCTGGGGCTCACTGAAGCCAGAAGATGGTGTGGGGTTCCACTTGCACCCTCGCCAGAAGCCCTCAGTCATGGAGAGCTATACTTTAGCATCTTTATCATGATCTTGAAAAGTTTTTTCAATGGTTTCCTGTCTAGGCACTTTTGTTCTGGGAGGGGGTGTTGGGGATAGGCATTGTCAATGAAGTCTGCTATGTCCCTCTTTCTCAACTGTGAGACTGCAGTCATCAATGCTACGGCAAAAGTAACTTCCTTGCCCTTTGTAGTCAGTGGGAAGACTTTCATGTAGTTTCTGGTGACAGCATGGGCCATGGACATCCACTTGGTCTCTGTCATCAGCACATACCATGGACCTCAGCATGGTCTCCAGTGGCAGGGCAGACTACAGACATCCGCATGGTATGCGGACCTTAAGCAGCCCCTTATTAAACTCTGCTTCACAATGTCTGTGGATCATCTGTGTTTTTCTGACTGCCAAGTATGAACTTGTTTATGTTAATAAAAGATCAGAAACAAACTGGGTGTGGTGCACGCTTGTAATCCTTGTACGTGGGAGGCTGAGGCAGGTGGACCTCTGTGAGTTCAAGGCCAGCCTGGTCTACATAGCAAGTTTCAGGCCAGCCAGCACTATCCAGTAAGACCTTGTATTCAAAAAAGAAAAACAAATAGGAACAACCTAAAAGAATCTCATCAAGAATTAGTTTGTAAATGATGGTGCAGCTAAATATGCAATAACTTTAATTTAAAATCTGAAAGCCCATAATAATAAATATTTAAAGGCCAATATTCATTGTTTAATTCTAGGTTATAAGGTTTATCTAATTTGATCAGGGTTATTCAACTTTGTAGAATGTGCGCATGTCTTGGAATGGTAACAAAGGAGAATGCTAGGCATTGACACTAGCTCTCTATAGGGTTGCGGCTGAGTGTAACTTGATTCATGCTTTTTATGTTTTCCAAATTAAAGGATAAAAAGATTGAGTTTTATAAAAACAAAGTCAGCACATTCCATTATTTTTACATTATTTAAATCAGTTTTCTACTTAGTGTCATGGATGTCAATTATGGGACTACCAAAATAGTTACTTTGGGCAAATGCTGCTTTCTCTTTGCATATTGTCATGGAATCTGTAATTTACTTTAAGTTGTTTGAGCTCAGACACGGGTGTGAATGTTAATATGTGAGTATATGAATATTTGTCAGAACTCCTAGGGGCTCTCGGTTGCTTTAGTCATTTTGGCATTTAGTCAGAAGGGCCACGGGCAGGTAGTGCAGCCATTGAGTTGCCTGTGTCTGTCACCTCGAGAGACATTTTTGAGGTGTTGGATACTGAACTCAGTCAGGATTTTGTGTATGTTAGTCCAGTGCTATACCACCAAGACACATCCCCATTCCACCAGCAGAGATCCTAATAATCAGACAGAAATGGATTTTCATGGCTAGAACACATGTGTACAATTAATATATTATGGCTTTATGCTGTGGGAGCTCCTTCAGCCAATAGCCCAGTCGGTAGAGCATGAGACTCTTAATCTCAGGGTCATGGGTTTGAGCCCCATGTTGGGCACCATTCTGTTGACAGAGGTTTCTGTCCTGCCTGGTTCCACAGTCATTCAGTCCCAAGGAAACACACAAGAGGCCTACATTAATTATAAACTGGTTGGCCTATTAGCTCAGGCTTCTTATTAACTAATTCTTACATCTTACATCAACCCATAATTGTCCGTGTTAGCCAAGGGATTCTCATCTTGCTTCCTCTGTGGCTGGGTGATGACTGCAGACTGACCCTTTCCTCTACCCAGCATTCTCCTGTTCTCATTGCCCTGCTTCTACTTCCTGCCTGGTTGCTCCACCTATACTTCCTGCCTGGCTACTGGCCAATCAGCATTTTATTAAAATACAAGTGACAAATCTTTTCAAAGTACAATACCAGGGTGTGGTCTTTTATATTATAAATGCAACTGTAAAGCATACACTCACTCTTTTGCTTCCGGCTCTTGCTTCCAGCTGCTAGATTTGATTCCTGTTCCCCATTTGTGCTGAGGACTGTGATCTAGGACAGTGATCTGTGAGTCTCCCCTAAATAAACAACCCTTTATTATACGTATTTCTGAACTAGTGTGGGATTATTTTGTAACTTCCGTCATTACCTGGTGCCCAATGTGGGGCCCAGTCCACACTTTTTGGGACCGCTCGGCCAGCCACATGGCACAGTGGGCACTGACTCTCCTGTGGGTGGATCTAGCCGGCCCTCAGATTGCTCAGCACTCCCCGACTCTTGACCCACAAACTGCCTCTCTATGTGTTACACACCAGCCCACACACTGCTGCCCTGAGATCCTTGTGGTACACACAGTCTGAAACTCACACTGATGGAAAACTTTGGGTTTTCTCTTTTTCCAGGGCCCCAACTCTCAGAATCATTTGATTGCCTTAATAACTGATCTTAATTTGATAGACAAAGCATATTTTTCAGTACCTGAGTAAGCAACTTGAGCTGATTGCTGCTGCTAGTGTCTCTCGGCCACGTGGCTGCAACTGCGACACCTGCTGGCTGATAATGATTATTACACCTACTTGAATTCATTGTAATAGCCTCACAGCAGATAAGATCTGAAAAACTACAAACAATGACTGATAACATTTAGGAGATCAATAATTATTTTGCCTATACCATGGAAGGTATTCTGCAAGGCTTATGCAATCTTCCTTCTACATCCCTTTATTTGATTTTAGAGAATTAGCTTTGCTTCCAATATTATCTCATTAAAAATGGTTCAATGCTACAGAGAGGGATGGCATCAGTTTGACAAAATTATATGAAAGAATTTGTTTTGTTGAATATAACTATTGGAATCTGTTGGAAAGTTACAATAGATAAATGGATAAGGTGTCTCTCCAGGAAGATAATATATACACAGTCAAAATTATGTCCAAGGATGAAACATTATCTTTACAGGACAAGTTTCATACCTTGAAGTCCTCAGTGAGGACATTAGAACAGAACACTGGTGCCTGCTGAGACGGAGGAAGAGGGCATCAGTAACTGGGCAGGAGGAAGAAAGTTGTAGGGCAACCTGGTCTGGGATTTCTCAGTGTAGCCTGCTGTGTCTCAGTCCTTAAAATAACCAAAGACAATGAAATCATACTCATATAAACTCTTTACTCAAATTCTTTTTCTCCCACCAGTATACTGGTGCCGGTATTTAAAAACCCATCTTATGGGCCATTTTATCCTGGTCCACCTTTGGACACATTTCTACCTGAAAGTTATCACTTGAGCAGCTTATTAAGCAAGCACAACTGGACGCTTTTTCTCCATTGTCCCTCTACATGTCCCGGTTGGCAGGTCCTTTCCGGTCCTGGATGCCCCCAAAGTTTTTGCAGTCGCTCTCAGATGTTCACACACAGTCTGATGTGCCAGGTATTAAGTCTGGTCTGGTTGAGTAGAAAATGTCAGTCTTTCTGCCATATAAGATTCTTCTAACCAGTGTCAGGCAAAAGAAGGGCAGTGGGGAAAGGAACGGCCCTTGAGTTCTTCACTCCCTCCTGGCTTTTCCAGTTCTCCTCTGCCTCATTGATCTGACTTCTTTAGGGTAAGGGTACAACCCAAAGGAGGTTAAGGGGATGGGAGTGGGGATATCTCCCTAGTGCTTATAGTTGTAATTACATTGCTGACCTCTGATGGGGTCAGAACAAATTCTTATTTCTTCCCAGGGCTCTTTCTCGGGCTCCTCAAAGATCTCTTGCTGGGGCTTCAGAGTGCAATACCCTGATGTAGCGTGTCCCTAGGCCGGTCTCTGGCTTCAGTGGCTTCCTCCATGCGTACCGGTGGGATTGCTCCATCCGCGAGTGTGACTAACGTGCTTATCTGTAGAAAACTCTGTTTCCAACACTCAAGAATGTGGACTGAGCTTTAGGCCCTGCACATGCTGAGCCAGTGCTCCCCCACTGGGCTGCACCCCAGCCCTGCATGAGTGTCCTTGGCCCTGCGTACTCGTCAGGTGCCCACCATTTTCAATGCAGCCCTTCCCTCTCTGTCTGGGACTCCTCTGGCTGGCCGGGTAGCATCTTCCGATGGGGCAACTCTAGCTTCTGTTGTTCAGTCTCCAGAGTTAGGACCTGTTAAGCTCCTGAAATTTAAAACATGTTTGGTTTCAAACAGGAATGGCTTCCCACTTCTTTCCCATCCCCTAATGTCACACACAGGATAAGGCCACTATACCTCGAGGCTTTTCAAATGAACCCGGTTCCCAGTCTCTGGGACAAAACCTCAGCCTGTCCTTATGTGCCTGGCAAAGGTTTCATGTGTTGCCTAGGTGACCCCCTTGTTGTTCTAGCTGAAAGTCTTTAGGGAAGGGACTTGCACAGTTGATACCCCATAACCCTAACCCCACCACATATGTGGAGACACCGCTATTCAAAACGTTCCGGAGAGGTGAGGATGATTAACATTCTACTGCGAAGGAAGTGGGTGGCGATGCCTGTCACAGTCTAGCCGGCTAGACTCATCACATTTGCTGCAAGTCACTGAAGAACACAGAGACTTAGATACACTCAGGTTCTGGTACCCGCCTTGCATTTGGAACTCTCGAGAGACCTCCATGAAGCACTGAGTTCTGAAGGAGTGCTGTTGCAGCTGTCTATCCGAGACTCACAACAGAACTGAGCAGGCACTTGGCGCATGTGCTCTGTAGGTCTACAGCCTAACTCCACAACTCTCCCGGGTCCGGGGAGTTTTTGGCTTTGTGGCAGCAGCATGCCCATCTCTGCCTCCATTGTCACCTGCTCTCTTTGTTCTGTCTTTGTGTGTCTTAGTCTGTCTCTCAGAATGTCGTTCTCAATGGATTTACAGCCCACATTCTGCATGATCTCACCTTGCTCTTTCATTTAGTAACATCTATTTCCAAATAAAGATACTTTCTGAGGTTTCAGATAGCCATGAACTTCAGGGCAGTCTGTTTAACCCACTCCAGACCTCGGTCACACACGGTTTCCTGGTAGTTATATTCAAAATGTCGGAGGAGACAAAGCGGCTTCATGGTGAAACGGCCAGCTACCTCGAATCAGCCTCCTGCAGATGGCATGGCTGTCACATAAAGCCAGTGACGTGAGAGTGAATGCAGACTCCAGAAGTGAGGCACTGCCTCATCACAACTCCCAGGAAGCAAGGAAACAGATGATGCGGAGACCCAAGACCGAAATCTGGCACACCACAGGTGAGGATTCTGCTTCATTTGGAGGCAAATTCGATTCCACATGGATAACAAAACAATCTTCAGGAACTCGTGGTAATTATCTGGGCCAGAATGGAAAAAGAAATAATTGGAGACATTTATCCTACATGCCAAGAACAAAAAGTAAGCGGTCTTCCTAACTGAAGAAAGTCACCTTCACCTACAACACCCTCTCTGTCTCTAGCCTCCGTCAAGATTCCACAGCCCAGTGCTCTGCTTAGCTTCCATAACCCAATAAAGGGATTTACTCAGACATTTGTTTTCTGGTCTCCCCTTCCCAAGAAGATTTGATGGCCTAGATAAATCTGTTTATGTATGGTAAGGGCTTTTGATGCCTTAAAAGTAGAAGGGTAAAATTCTCACTCCCTGGCAAAACCGCCTGGTTAGTTTTGTATGACAAAGGCCTCATTTTGAATGTGTCCTCTCCAAAGTCTGCGCATCGGAAATCACTCTGCAAAGTCAAATTTTGATGTTTTATGGAGATCTATGTTTGAGAATGTAATGGCTGTTCTTGGTTGTCACTTGACTACGCCTGGAATTTACTAAAACCCAAAGATGGAGGAAATGCCTGTGGGAGATTTCTACTTAGTTTGAAGTGGCAAGCTCTACCTCTAATTCAGATCTTTGAGGTAGGAGGACACATCTTTATTTCTGATTTTCAATACAGATCTAATCTGGGCCATGCCTTCTCCTGGAAGTCTGGGTAACAGTGGTCCTCACGGACCTAAGACCGTCGGAAAACATAGATATTTACATTATGATCCATAACGGTAGTAAAATTACAGTTATAAAGTAGCAATGAAAATGATGCTCTGTTCTTCTCTCTGCACCCCGTCAAGTGGTCCATCGTGTCAGTTTGCCCCACTACTAGTGATAATCACTTTGGTCAGAGGGCTATGGCGCTGTCTGCTGTGGTTAACCTTCTGGGTGGCTCATTTGTCATCCACCTAATTCTCAGTCTCCATCTCTTTCTCTCCCCTTCTTGTGCCCTTTCTGCTCCTGTCTCTCTCCCTTCTTCTGAGTCCTCCTTGATACGTACGTTCCTCTTTTATTAATGCATGATAATATGTTTCTGTCACCATCCCTATCATTCCTGAGACCTAGTCAGTTACACTGAGTCTCTCCTTTTAAAAAAATCCCTTTTGAAGTGTTCAAACGCTCCTTGAGAACTCCCTGATGTTTTGGACACACATTGCTTCGGGCATAAGTAATTTCTCCAAGGCACTTTGGTTCCTGTGGTGGATGATCCTGGCTGTCACCTGGCACACCTGGGAAGAAAGAACCTCCCTCGAGGAACTGACTCCAACCGATTGGCCTGTGGGCATAGCTGTGGGCCATTTTCTCGGTTGATAATTGATGTGGAAGAGTTCAGCCTTCCACATCAGGTGGAGCCATTCCTAGGAAGGTGGGCCTGGGCTGGATGAAAGATGGTTTGATACAGCTTCAAAATACTTCGTTGTCCACAATGTCTCCCATATCATGCTATTCAGGCAGCCTCACTACAGGCTTCAGGCTTAAAAGGTCTATGTAAACCCACAGAGGGACTCGGTGAACATGTCGGAATGAAACAGCAATCCTCAGGAGGTGGCAGCAGAAGGATCAGGAGTTCCAGGTCATCCTCATAATAATGTGTAAAAACCTGGATCTTGGGGATATGTATTCTGATTTTTATTGGGGAGTTGGTGGTCCTAGGCCATCTCTCCATAGTCAGAGTTAGAGAGAATAAGTTGTGTTCGTATATTTACATATATATGTGCATAGATGTATGCACAAATATACGCATATTTATCTACCATCTATCTCACCATCTGCCAACACGAACATCTATTTTAGTCCAACGGCACAATTTTCATTCTGGTCTCCTCTCTCCCTTCTCCCTTCTCCGAAGAAACTTGTTCATGTTTTAAATGATCTTAGTCTTTTGCTCTCTCTTCCTGGAGGTGACCAGTTGGCCATCTGCCTGAGCTGTCGTCATCATCTGGATTTAACTGGCTTTCAGTTCTGATGAAGTCCTAATACGATGTTCTTTGAGAGGGCTTCACTAAACTATATACTCATCCTCAGTTATACAGGGAGTTTGAGTCAGGCCTTCATTGTGTGAAACCCTGTTTAAATAAAAAACAAAAACCAAGGCAGGGAATACAGCTCAGGTGTAGAAGGATTGCCTACTATGCACAAAGCCCTGGGCTCAATCCCCGCAGCACTTAGATCAGACCTGGTGGCCTGTATCTGTCATCCTGGGACTCAGAACGTGGAGTCAGAAGGCTTAGCAGTTCCAGGCCATGCTTGTTGTAGTTAAAAACAACTGTATGCTCGCAGCGAATGTGTCTCCAGAGTTGACTGTGCTTTTGATATGATGGGAATAAAAAGACAATAATCGATTGAAGATATCTCAACATCTAGAGAAAAGCGTGGTTATCAAGATTGAAGCCTGATGTTAATGTCTCCAATGATTGATACGTAAATACCCATCGTCTGTGGGAACTCTACAGTTTGGTTAAGGTAAGGTGTACTACAGGTGTGTTAAGTCATTGCTGCACCCCCTTTTCAGACATGCTTGTGTGAACATTTTGCTCCAATAATAATACAACCCACACTCTAGAACCCTCTCATATGCTTTCATCCATGAAAAGGTCCAGAAATGCTGGGGAGGGGCCTTTTTTTTTTTTTAAACAAAACAAAGAGTTCAGTCAAGAGACACAAGTACTTTTAAGTAGGAGTTTATTTAGCCAAACAAAGCTCTCCAAAGAGGGCTGTTCTGAAACAGAATCTGTACTGTGAATTTTTTATTAACATAATTTTTTAATTGATTCTTTGGGAATTTCACATCTTGCACCCCAATTCCACTCATTTCCCAGTACCTCTGCATCTGCCCTTTACCCTTGTAGTGTCCTCCCACAAAGGAAAACTGAAAAAGAAATAACAAAAATAAGATAAAAAAATCAAAAATGAAAATAAGAATATTAATTAACAAACAAGCAACAAAACAAAAGCAGCAGCAGCAGCAACAACAACAAAAAGCAAACAGGAAAAACCAATACTTCACTCCTCATCTTCCGCGCCTCTCCATCACCCCTTCATTCCTCTCAATGGCGCAGGGAGCTGCAGTGTATCAAGCAGTAGGATCCTTTGTCCACACAGCCTTCCTTGCAAATGTTCATTGTGTAATGTGTTGGTGGTCAGGTTCAGGGCCTCTGGTTTCTGGTACACCATCCATACCAGATCCTCACCGAAACTCCTCTCAGATATCCTAGAGTTGACCCAAGTTATAGAGATCCTGTGGCCATGGCTCTATAGGACCAGTCCCTTCATGGGCTCCAGTAGGTTACAGATGGGGGAGATGTTGGGGAGTGCCCACTCAAAGCCGTGGATGTGTGTCTATGTGGTAGCTGGATTGTTTTGACTGGGCTTCTGGGACTCCCCCAACACACGTGAGGGGCAGAGCCAGCTCTCCCACACCCGTGGTGAGGGGTGGGATCAGTTTTCCCAAGTGGGGGGCATCTCTCCTATTAGGGGGCAGGGCTAACTTTTGCGTGCTGGAGTCATTGGGGTGCATTATCCCAGGGCCCACGAACGGCAGGGTCAGCTTTCTGGTGTAAGTGTAGGTGCTCCTCTGAGGACAGTGAGGGGGCGGGCCCATCTCAGCACAGCGCTGCTACTTCAGCCTGTGGTTCAACACATGGGTCACATGGGCCCCTGTGGTAACACAGTCAATGGTCAACACACATCCTAGCTGCCACAGGAATAAGGGTCCAGATATGGCTATCAGCAGCAGCTTGAGCCCAGATGCCACCATGGCCCTGGGTAGCAGCACAGGCCCCTCAGACTGGTATGGGCCCAACAGCAGTGTGGTTTCTGGACTCCAGCATAGCCCCATGTGGTGGCCCAGATCCTGGGCAGTCTCAATACTTCTTCATTAGGTTTAGCAACTGTGACAATGTCCTGGTGCCTTAGTTTCTGATATAGCAGGAACAACCTAACTACAACTTTAAGGATATTTGACTGTTGTTGGGGACCAGCCTTGACAAAAATATGTCTTGCCAGGGTAGAGGCATGGGGATTTAGAAATCTAGTAAGGAATATGAAGATGCGAAGGAAAATAATAAAATGGAGAAATATATAGGATAGTATTGGAAGGGAATTCCAATGAGTACTGAAAAGTCTCCCGTGTTTAATTTCCAACTGCTTAAAATACCCCAGGCCCCCCAAAAGGTAAGAGTAAGAAAAAAGACTAAATTAACATGATACAAGGAAATGAACATACCAATTGAAGGTCATGGGCTACCTTCATAGTTAAAACATTCTGTTGCTAGAACAAAACAAATCACACTCACACCCTAGACCAAACTATTCTGTAGGCAAACCACTCCCTGGGTGGAATCCAAAGTTATCTCCATAATGGAACTGGAACTTTAGTTGGGTCCTTAGACTCTTGTTTGAGGTAGGAACAGATCTACTTCTCTATTCCTGGAGTACCAGGGCTGGCTATTACCCACACCTGTTGACAATAACCTTGAGAGAGCGGAACTCTCTGATTTACACCTAGGTGGGACCTTTGTTTGAGGTAGAAGAAAATAACCTTGAAGGAAGTATATGTAAATTCCAACTCTTTGACCTTTGGTCAATGTGGAAATGGGCCCACATTTTGGGGCCTCCCCATTTCACCAGTGGGAATCTGACTACCAGGGAGACCAAGATAGAGCTGCAGTTCTTAGTTACTCTGCATCTAACTGCTGCCTGCCCGGTAGCAGAAGAATCCGAGAGACTTTCTTCGCATTCCTTCCTATCTTACCACTCATGAGATTACATATTTTTTTTATTGGGTTTCTTGGAATTTCCCTCTTGTGCCTCCTCGAGGTTGCTGGGTTTGACCTTAGCTTGTTGTTAGATGTGGTGTCCTCTCCTCACCCTGGCAGAGACTTGGCAGCCAGCCTGGGCTTTGGGTACTGATTAGGGCAGGGGGCCACTCTCCTCTTCACAGGGGAGCTGAAAATATGCATTACAGACGCGGAACATATATTCTAGGGTATTTATTTATTTATTTATTTATTTTGCCTTATGGCATAGAGCACCAAATCCCAGGACTAGTCTAGAGAGGATGGCTCTGTCTTATCTGGATGGGAGTGTCTTCTGACTTACTCAAGGTCTGGCCAATTTGCATAGACCAGTTTACAATGATCTGGTCAATCTGTTGCCTTAGTCTGCAACTTTTAAAGTTAACTTGTACGTGTATACGTGTGTTCACATGTGCATGTAGGTGTGTGTGTGTGTGTGTGTGTGTGTGTGCATGTAGAGATCAGAGATTGGCATTCAGTGTCTTCTTCAATCTCTTTCCATCTTGTTTTTGGAGACAAGGCTTCTCACTGAACCTGGCACTCACCAATTTGATTTGAGTGCTTCCCCCATGAGCTTTAGAGGGCTGCCTGTCTCTGTTTCCGTGGTGCTAGGATTACACAGGTGCACGCTAAACCTGGTTTTTATGTGGGTGCTCGAGGTCCAGATGCAGGGCCTCATGTTTTCAGGACAAAGCACTTTATTCACCGAGCCATCACTCTGCCCCAGACACCTCCATAAGTGACAGGGACTCTCCTCCCCAGATGGAAACAAACCTACTATTAAATAGCCAATGTATCGGCAAACTGTATACCCAAAGGAAAGCTGTGAAATGCAGATGTGAAATTCAAAGTTGCCACAGTCGGTGCCTTAAACTCCAGATCGTAGACCCAATGCAGCCCGCTGATTCTCAGGACTGTTTAATATTTTTGTTTTATTTTGTTTTGTTACTCATCATTTTCTTAGGGAAGAGATTTTATCCAAAAGCTAGCTCTCCGGAGAAAATGCAGATCCGGATGTCCTATATTCCTCCATGGTGTAGCTGGCAACAGCTAAGTATAGCGTACAGTCCAGATCACATAGAGGCTCCGGGTTTGTTGCCGTCCCCATCCTTCCTTGTTGCCCCTCTACATAGCTCACTTTCCTCATTTAAAACATGTCAGGGTCCATGCAAGAGGACCAACAGGCAGCGCTGGAACTCGTGGAATGTGGCTGGGTGATCAGCAAAGCCGAGCCTGAGTGAGCCTTGGCGTCATGAGGACCCCATGCTGTTATTGAGCTTAGCTCTGATTGCTGCCTTCCAGGTCACCACATCCTTCATAATCTATGGGTTGTATGAAAACTCTCAGGGGGTTCCTAGCCCCTCACTGGGCAGTGTTACTGGTACTTAGAATAACAGTGATTGACTTTTTCCAAGCATTGCTGCTGGAGCAGATTAACGATTTAACTGCCATCCTTAGAAAGAATTTGGACATGTAGAATTGTTAGTAAGATTAGGTTAAGGTGTTTTTGTTAATGGTTGTTGAGGTAGAAAATCCTGGGGAACAATTTAAAGTTTATAAAGATACACTTTTAGTATTGAACAAGGGTCATTGAGGTCAGGGAACAGGAGCAGTGGCAGCCTGGCTATTGCAGGCTGATGTACCTTTCTTGCTAGAATGGGTTGGTGATCAAGGGTGATGATTAATTCCTTGTATCCATTTCTGCCCTCAGATTCCTGATATAAAAGCTATGAATGAGTGGGTATGCACCCTGAGGATTCAAAGTAGAGCTGGCTGATTGTTTTCCATATATAAACTTTAGATTTATGATTCTTTTATAATTTATTATAATATCACATTTTGAGAAAATAATAAAAGTTATGCTGATATGGGATGTCCTTCTGCATATGTGTTGCTATTACTGGTTGATGAATAAAACTGTTTTGGTCAATGGCTTAGCCAGGGTAAAACCAGGTGGGAAATCAGAACAGAGATATAGAGAGAGTAGGCGGAGTCAGGGAAACGCCATGTAGCTGCTGAAGGAGAGAGATGCTGGATCCTTACCAATAAGCCACAGCCTTGTGCCGATATACAGATGAATAGAAATGGGTTAGTTTAAGATGTAAGAGTTAGTCAATAAGAAGCCTAAGTTATTGGCCAAGCAATGTTGTAATTAATATAGTTTCTGTGTGATTATTCAGGTCTGGATGGCTGGGAAATGAGCGAGCAGATTCTGTTTATAGTGTTGTAAGGACATTTCTCTTTGCAGGCTATTACAGACCCCTCCTCTGACACTGTCTTGGACCTTTTCATCCTGCATCAGCTACATCAGATAAATGGTAGATGTATGGGGTACCTCGCTCCCCTGGAAGAGTCTGGACTTTCTAGAGCAAGAGTGCTGTGTCTGGGAAACAAAAAGAACAACCTCCCTCCATCGAACTTTCCTTCACGTCTGCTCCCCAAACTTGTGTCCTCGGGGACTGCTCACCCCTGAAGCATGGCTGCGAAGGAAAAATCAAGAGGAATGTGGAGATGGCTTGGCACCATCTCCTCCCTAAGCTTAGGTGCAGGCGAGGGCTGCGTCCATGAATCTCATGGTAAGCTAAGTGTGTGGGGGCTGGAGAAAGTGAAGTGATGTCACTGTTCGTTTATTCTGGCTTAAAATTAGGTGTGCGAATGTGGAGGCTGATGGGAGCTGGTGGCTTGGGTGGGATTAAAGTCAGGTTGCTGAGGATGGGGAAGTCAAGGAGACTTTGAAGCCAGGGTTTGCACAAGGCATCTATGCATCTACATCAGTGCTCTGCTCGTGGGATCACCATAAAAAGGAATTCATGGTGTCTTAATGGGTGTGGGTGATGGGAGAGAGAGACACCCACACCCATTAAGACACCATGAATTATGGTTAACTATTCCAAGGGCAACATCTGGGGGTCCAGCCCCCACGTGATTAGGTTTACAGCTGTCTATAACTCTAAGATACCCAGTGCCCTCTTTTGGACTCTGTGTGCACCTCAGTGCACATGGCACACAGACACACATGCAGGCAAAATACCCATATACATAAAACAAAAGTAAAGGAAAAACAAAAAGATGGCTTAGCAGGTAAAGTCACTTGCTACCAAGCCTGAGGATCCATGTTCAACGTTTGGGACCCACATAGTGGAAGGAGTCAGTTGAGTCCCTCAAGTTGTCTTCTGACATCTTTACACACACACTTGTGGCACCGTGCAACACACACACCCACACACACACTTAGCTGACAATGGATAGATAATGGATAGAAGTGGTAATTGGTGACTATGGGAATATTTATTCTAGTTTATTAGTTTTTCTAATGATAGAAAGTTTGTTACAGGAAAACAAAATGATTTCTTACTAAGAGTGACTTACCTGGTTCCTTACATTTACAAATACCTGGAAGTGCAACCTCCAAACCATCAGTGGCTTCACTTACCCCTCTACCCCTGGGACTTTCTGACACTGTAATTTACAGATGAGCATATTCTGGAAACTCAAGTTCCTTTCATTCCTGCTAATTTGCATCTCCTTGCCTCTGCTCAGTTGTCTTAAAAGCAGATCAATGTATTTCCCAGGTTGTACACAGGGCAATAGTACTTCTAGTCCAGAGGGAAATGATGATACACTTATTTATTTCCTCCCTCCCTCCCTCCCTCCCTCCCTCCCTCCCTCCCTCCCTTCTTCCTTCCCTTCCTCCCTCCCTCCCTCCCTCCACCCTCCCATCCATCCATCCATCCATCCATCCATATACACATCCAGCCAACCATACATTAGTGTATCCATCCATCCATCCATCCATCCATCCATCCATCCATCCATCCATTCATCAGTTGACAGTCTGCTTTCCTGTGCTGAGGGCAGAATCCTCCAGTCGCACCTGGCAGCTCCTCTTTACCTCTCTGCAGAATTGGAGCTATCACTTTACTCTGCGTCATTTGAGCCGTGAGAACCAGACTGGATGCCTTTCTCTTACCCATGCAGTCTGAGTTGGGGCATATTTCCCTGGACTCTTTCCATTTGGTGCCAGTTCCTCCTGCCCTAGTTGAGGACATTATCTCGGTTTGGTCCACACCATGGCAGCACCATTCCAGTCTTGCATGCCCAGCAATATGGCATGAAGCTGTGACAGGAGTCTGGGTGGGGACCACCACCCTGTCCGTCCTGCAAGCAATCCCTCCTCTCCACCACAGCACATGCTCCTGATTTCCTAGAGGGAAGAAAATGTTAAATCATGCACTGTAATAGAATGTAAATTTTGGTTCCAGATCAAATCACTGAAGTCAGCCATGAAAGCTGCTTTTGTTTCTTCTTTATATGTTCCCACAATTTTAAGTTGACGTAAACGGAGACACTTGTCTGCGATTATGATGACCTATGCATCATTTGAGGGGTGAAGAGGGCACGTGTCGCATTTGGTAGTTTTACCTACCCTTCGCTTAGCTTCTGCCTTCAAGGTCCCCTTGCTTCCTCTTTCTGTTTCATCGTTAGCCGCTGTCTGCAGGACCACTGCACTGCCCAAACGGAGTGATACCACACCACACTGTATGAGAGTGGAGCTGTCTATGACTGCAATTGACTAGTACCATGGCCCTCCCTTGTCCAACACTAAAGCCGATACTGTGATTATATAGACCTTGTCTTGCTGGTTCATTTTCATTGTCTTCAACTTTGCTGGTCTCTTGTCCTAAAAATCATTTTTACAACTGCTTGCCCCACCCCATTCATAAACAGACTGGCTCATGGACACACACATACACACACACACACACACACACACACACACACTCACTCACTCACTCACTTTGCTTCTGGCTAAAAGCTGTTCATCTTTAAAGACAGCCTACCTATCAACTCCTCCTGGCAGACTTCCTATTTCCCCTCTGCTCTTCATCTCTGTCAACACTTACAACGTTGTGTTTTAATATCAATTATATGTACATCTTTTCCTCCCTAAACCCCGAGCTTTTTAGGGGTCTTATGTATCATGGTGGTCTCAGCTCACATCACAGTACTTAAAATAGTGCTGATATCAACCCTTCTTTGTAGTCCATATTTTCTACTTCAAAACTGATGTGGGCGAGATTTTCCCTGGAAACTCTCCTCTACCTAGAAGGATATGATTTTATCCTACGACCTTTTATTAACTATGGAATTTAGCCCCAAACACACATGCCCACAGTCCCTTTTCCTGACGAAGAACAGCAAAATTGGAACATGAGCCATCAGACAAAGCTGTGTTGCTTCAAGCACAAACAGATTGACTTTTAACATTTTCCCAGCATTAAAGAAAAAGAAGACAGTTTTGTAGACTTTCTTACCTGTCGTGTGTGTGTGTGTGTGTGTGTGTGTGTGTCTGTGTGTGACATTCTGGATCTTTTAGGTACAAACAATCCTGTCTAGGCATAAGGCAGCTGCTGTGCCAAGAGAAATGTTGCCATGACAACCATCGACTGTAAAGAATTTGATCTGATTAAAGATATATCTAAGAAGGAACAACTTCCTAGGGTCTTGATCAAGAAGAGCTCTTTTAAAAATGTATTTAATAAGCATTTATTAAGCACCTACAGTTGCTTACACATATGGACATATACAAGAATAAAGTTATAAATATAAATCTTTGTCCCCATTTGGTTCATGTTCTAGTGGGTGATTGATTATATTCTACTCATTTTTTCCCCCTAGGAAAAAAAGTGACACTTTACCTTGGAGATAAACCTATAGGGAAAGGTAAGGTTTTCAGCTTTTCATGTGATTTGCCTCAAAAAAACTGTTTCAAAAGAAAAATATCACAGGGCCCATCTCAGCTAGGGTTGTTTTTAACATTGCCATTAAATATTGTATTAGGAGATAGAAATAGTTAATGATGATTTACATAACCCCCCTCTATTAGTTTGGTTTCTATTGTGATAAACACAATGACCAAAAGCAACTTGGGAGGAAGGGACTCATTTGACTTCTAAGTTACAGTCCATCACCAGGGAAGCCAAGGCAAGAACCTGGAGGCAGGAACTGAAGCAGAGGCCATGAGGAACACCGCTTACTGGCTTGCTCCACATGGCTTGCTCAGTCTGTTTTTTTTAAAGCACCCAGGACCACATGCCCAGGAGTGGTGCTACATCAACTATTAATCAAGAAATCGCCCCATAGACCTGCCTCCAGGCCTGTTTGAGGAAAGCATCTTCTCAGCTGAGATTCTCTGTTTTTAGATGACCTTAACTTGTGTCAAGTGGACAAAAAGACTAACCAGCGCACACTCATTAAACATAACATAAATCAACAAAATAGCTTCCAAGCCTCATTCAGCATAGTGGAGCTGGTGGGGGGCTGCGGAACAAGATGGATAGCCTTCCAGTGAGTGCATAGCGCTGTGATCCTGGCTCACGGTTTGGCCAATGTGTAGAATCCCTGGGTGACATCGAGTTGGTGTCTCCTTGGTGGTTAAGGGGCAGCCATTGTCCTTGGCAGGTTTCCCTGGATGAGTCCATGGTGTCACCGGACTATCTCTGAGAGTTCATTGTTTGTCCCCCATTGTAGGTCAGACTTGGCAGTGGTGGAATAAATGTTCTGGCTCCATCAGTACACAGATAATCATGGGCTGTTCTGAACACATACGTCATGTTGTGGGTGGATGAGAGGATGCTATAAACAAAAAACAAATAGTGCCTTTCAGTCCTCTGAGCAGAAGAAAACAATAAACAGGCTCTAACAGGGACGATGATCCTGGGTCAAGCATAGACTTTTATGTCCCTGATCCCCTAGGGTCTCTCTTATTGTCAATAGACTGTCGTTACGAGAATCACCCAAGAGTCAAGACTCGATGCTCTAAGTGCCTTGCCTCAGTCCGCTCATAAACCCACATAGATCAACAGGACCACGATGCAGAAGGGAAATTCTTTTTGTTTAATGAAATTTTGTTCAATGAATTCTTTTTGTTAATGTCTAATGAAAGAAAAGAAGCAATGTACATTTTGGCATCATCCTTCCTGTTTCAGTCTATGGGTTACCTTCCCGTAGGGTCAGGAGGAATACCAGTGAGTGTTTGAGGTGACATGTTTCAGAGAGAATGTATTAGTGCTTGCAGGCAGATAGAAAAGCTTGTAGTGACCATATGAACAGGACGGAGACCTGCAGATCAACAAAATTGCACACCCCACTTGCATGGTTCTATGAGAAATGTTCCTTTCCTGCATTGTAGCTGGCAGGGACATTGCTGGCATAGATGTCTAAAAAGGTCAAGCAGAGGACATCATCAAACACAAACATTGCAGAAAGCCCCATGGGTGATACTCCTTGTAGAAAGGGCACAACTAAACTCCAGAAAAGCGGCATAGGCGAGGAGAGGCTGGGTATGTTGTCATCGTCTAGTGATGCATCTGGTGGCTTTGTTTTGGCTTGTGTGTGTCCTGGCCTGGGACCCTGCACTTCTCAGCACAGGGAAGCTTGTTTCCATCTCCTTCTTGTTTAGCTATACCGCGGACAAAGGATGAGAGTGTCACACACACACACACACACTGAGCACATTTCTAAATGAGTAAATGCTGACCTCGACACAATATCAACACGAGGAACAATGAGAGCTGGAAAGCCCAAAAACCTGCTTCTTCCTAAGGCACAGGTACAGAGCGTTGCCTCCTTGCTGTGCTCAGGGGCTATGGCGACCCGACACTGTGCTCCTCTGCCCAGCCACCCCAAGCTGATGTCGCCGTGTTGTTTGGTGCCACTGTCACACTTGGAACTACTAGTTTGAAGTGACACTTTTCCCGTTCCCCTCCAGTCCTCTTTAATTACATGCTTCTATTCCTAGAAACCTAGGAATCATGAACCAAACCAGCCAAATGCTACAACTAGTCATTTGCATGGTTTGCTCATTCTGAACACTGAGATCCTGCTAAGAGCAATGGACTTGGCCCTTCAACTTCCTCATCCTCCCAAGCCATAATGCTACTCCAAATCCCAGGCAGCTCTTAGAAGTTCACATGGTTCTCAATGCAAGATTTCTCATTCAAAAACTTATGGAATAAATTTCAGAACTCTCTCCATGTTCTCTCTCAGATGGCTTCTCTCCTAAACCACCAGGCTGAAGGTATTAGACCAGGTGATGGATTTTGCTCTTGCTAACACTGGATGTGGCCAGGCATTTAAATACTCCAGACTTCTGTCTTTTCATCTACAGAAGGCAATAAGAACAAACAACACAGAGGCAAACAGGCTGCACCCTCCAGGCAGGTGGAAGAGTCTGGAATCCTGAGAGTGGGCAGCCTTTGGGAATCAGCAAACTGTCTGATATAAGCAGAATGTTTTCCTCTGACCCTGAGCCAAAAAAAGTCTCACAGTTTTTATGAGTTACTTAAGAACGTTGTGCTCCAGCCAATGGCTCCATACCTTTGAGTATAAGGGCAGTGTAAACTGGACTCTGGATTATTAAAAAGAAAAAAAAAAACGGATGGGAAGTTGTGCTATGGTAGGCAGCTGGAGGGATCTGAGAGGAGCTAGGAGGGAGTGGGGATTTCAAAGCATTGATAAAATGTTGCATTAAAAAAGTACTTTGTGATCAAAACCTAGTCAAGATCAAGGCAGTGAAACTGGACATAGATGGGGAGGGACTCATGAAGTCCAGCCTCTGGATGAGACATTTTCACTGTTGACAGTTGCTGGGGGAAGGAAGCTCAGTTCCCTTTAGGGAAGTGGCTCTTGTTAGGTTGCCCATGCTGCAGTGGCTGGTCCTGTACCTGGACACTTAAGGATAGCACTAATTAGGGACCAAGGAAAGGGGATACGGCGTTGGGAGGAGAATGTGATGGGGTGGATGGTGGTGAGGAGATCTGGAAGGAACTGGAGAGTAAGTGAGGAGTCCGTATGATTAAAATGCATCATAGACACGTGATATTCTCAAAGAAGAATAATTGTAGAAAGAACCCTGTGATCGTCCCAAACTAAGTGCGTTATCTAGGGGACTTGGGATGGTGGTGTCTGCATTTCCCAATATTCGTCTAAAGTTTGGAGCCGTTAAGTTACAGACTTTGAACTGGAGTTTCCCAAGTTTTAATGTAAACTTGGTGTGTAAACAGTCCCTAGTAAGCTCAGTTTATGAACTGCTAGTCAACCAGCTAACTGTTAGCTTCTAAGTAATTATTAAAGAATGGTCATTCTGCTACTTTGTAGCTTTGCTCTATTTATAGGTATGATAATATCTTTAACATTTTGCTTTTGTTGTGCATGTAGACATGGTGTATGTGGGCTTGCATGTCACAGATGTGTGTGAAGGTCTGAGGATAACTTTGTGGAGTTACTATCTTTATGTGGGACCTGGGAATCTCAGGTTGTCAGGATGTGTGTAGAATACCTTAACCCCCGAACCATCTTTCCTGCCAATATATTTTTAATTGAGTAAGTAAATACACAATCCATGCTAACATTCTTGTTTCCTTGAGAATAAATAAATGAGTAATGCATCCAAACTCACGTGTCTCTACACCTAAAAGAACCAATTTTGCTGTCTGTGAGTTACACTCAGTAAAACTGACCTCAAGAAAAAGGAGGAGGAGAAATGAACGATCAAAGTGTCAAAAAAAACAACAACAACAACAACAACAACAAAAACTCTTTATAAACCACACAAGAAGATTGAGTGTTTCCATTCGATATGATATTGGGGATTTTACGGGGAGCAGTGGCCATAGGCCTGGGGAGGCAGAAACCAGAATGCTAAGGGTTGAGACATAGGTCAACCAATAATTAACGGTTGCCTCCCAGTATCTATTTTTCCCCTTTTCTAGGAGTACAAACTCTCTAATTTTGGCCGTGTTCTTGGCCGTGCCGAATGAGGTCTGCTTTGCCCAGTCCCTCTGAAAATTTAATTGTGAAACCATGTGACTGAACTGTGGACAAAGAGGTTTGAGTGGAAGGCTCCTGAGAGCCTTCCTGGGAGGCAGCTGGCGCACATCCTTGGCCTTTCTTTGCTCCTTTCCCCTTTGCGAGGGTTGAAACGGAGACATGAAGGTTGGAGCTGCTGAGGCCGAGCGGGACTATGGGATGATTTTGGAAAGGAAGTCCACATAGAATGGCGAAAAGTGAAGAATCTTGTTTTTTTTAGCTTTTTGAAAACACTTGGGAGGTTAGCCCAGCACTGCTTATCTCTGAATTTTTAAGAGTGGAAGACAACTGTGAGAGGAGATGTCTCAGCTGATAAAGTACTTCAACGCAAGCATGAGAGCTAGCGTATGGGTCCCCAGCAGCCATGTAAAGAAAGCTGATGGAACCGCACCAATTTCCAACTCCAGTGTTGGGAAAGCAGAGGAGTTGATTTTTGGAGCTGTCTGGCCAGCCAGCCTCACCAATCAGTGAACTTCAGGGTCAGGGAGATCCTGCCTCAAAAAAATTAAGTGGAGAGTAACTGAGGGAAATACTCAGAATCAACTTCCGGCCTCCACAAGCATGTAGGCATGCGCACGCGCGCGTGCGCACGCACGCACGCGCGCGCATACACACACACACACACACACATTTGGAGTAGAAAATCAACAGTTTTTCAGTTTAAACCTCACCGGTGCTCAAACTTGCACCAAACCTATGACTGGGAGGAGACCGGAAGTGGTGGGCGTCCAGCTGGTGAATACAGAGAGCAATGGAGGGGAAGCATCAAGGCAGGATGGCAGCTGGAAAGCCAATCGGGTGATAAAAGGCTTTGATAATTTTCAGACCGCGGACAGCAGAGTCTCCGTGGGGGACAGAGAATCTACATGAAAAGAAGCTCTATGAACAGTCCCTGTTCCTGAGCCTTTCCGACTCACTCACTAGAAGGAAAGCAGGAGCCTTCATTGCAGTTACAGCTCAACCCTGGTTTTCTTGTCCTTATGATGGGTGGGGCTCTTTGCAACCCACAGACCTCTCTTGATGCTGGCTCCTGCTGACTGCCTGTCTGTGTCCTCTGACCTTTCCAGTCTGGCAGAGGCTTTCCTTGGCGCCTGGCTAGGCAGGTCACTCAACTTTTTTTTTGTTTTTGAGGCTTATCTCACGCTGTAGCCCAGGCTAACTTTGAGAACTTGCGGATCTTCCTTCCCTGCCTACCCAGTCTGGGTTGGGATTACAGGGGTGCCTACCACTACACACAGCTAACCCTTTTAAAAGATGTAAATTGCCAAGAAAATCACTCAGAAGAAAAAAAATGAATGATTTTTGAATTATTCACAGAGTTCTGCAAATCTCACAGATTAACCTGAGATTATCAGACAGAGAGAGCATGCTCTGATTAAAAAATTGTTATGCACCTGTGTACATGTTTTGTGTACGCATCTGTGGGCTGATGGGCGCGCTGGAAAACCAGTGAAAACCAGAGGACGACTTTATTGAATTACTACTCTCCTTGGACCTTGATCGAACTCAGGTCGCCGGACAAGCACCCTTCCTCACTGAGCCATCCCTCTGACCTTATATATATATTTGTTTGTTTAATAATAACATCTTCAGCCATGGTTTTTCTTTCTGGGCACCGTCTTTCTCCTTCAGCCTGGAGCATGGCAGAGACTGATGGCTTTGCCTGGGCAGCACCCCACAGTCCGTCTTATAGATGGATCAGGCAATACATGGAGACGCTGAAGCTTGCCCCACCTGTTCATTGCAGTGGACGAGGAGCCTGCTCGTACAGAACTCTTTGGGCACAAAGCAGGGAATTCATGACTCCGGGGAGCTTATTACCACAGGGTGGGGCTGAGGTAACTTGTAAAATCATATTCAATGTAACTCTTGGAGAAAAACAGGCCAGGGATATCTGAAGAACATCTTCCCGGCAGGCAGGAAGTCGGAGAATATGGAGTGACACTGAGCTGGGCGTGGGATCGCCCAAGTGGAAACACCGCAAGAACTTGCGGCAGCGCAGCTGGAGTTTTCCTGGTCCCTCCCGCAGACACCGGCTGCGCTGGCATAATGGCGTTTCGCAGTCCCAGACAAGCCCCGCTGAAGGCAACGCTTGCTGTTTTGCAGAGGCCAGAAGCCTCCTGCAACTTCTAGGCGGCGACAACTGCTACCTGCTACCTTGCCAAGGACTCCATCGTTTCCCTATGCCCCCTAGGACGTGCCACCCAGCGCCACCGCCCCTCGCCCCCTCCTATGCTTCTCCCGGAGCTCTGCGCGGCGCCGCCGTGGGTCCCAGGGGAGTCGGGAGCGCACCTGCAGCATCGGGCGCCCAGGGGACCAGGGCGCGGGGTAGCCGCCTCGCCTGGCGCACGGCTGGTGGCGCGCTCCCTTCCGGATCCCCTTAAGTGAAGAGGCTCGGTCTAGCACCCGGCGAATAACGTTATCCAATTGCTTCCCGTTTTACTCGCAGGCTGGGAGCCGCGAGAGCCAGAGTATTCCCTTCGCCAGTGCTCCAGGGGAGGCGGGCGGGGACCGGGGAACGGCTGGGCTGCTCCACCTTGCAAGTGGCCAGAGAACCCCGGGCAGAGGCCAGCAGCGACTGAAGCCCCGCAGCAGTGCACCGGGCTGTCCGGATCCCCGCGATGGAGTGAGTATCCCCGCGCAGCGCGTAGCTCGGTGCTTCCCTGGGCATGTTGCTATGGTGACCGATCCCCGCTCATCTCTGTCCAGTCTGGGTGTTTAATTTCAGTCCAGTGTGTTCCTCTTCCTGTTTCTATAGCAGCCGCTGTGGAGGGGGTATCGACAGCCCCCGAGCTGCAGGGATTTGTGCCATTGCCTTGGGGGCACATGGGGTGTCATGTTGCTAAGGAGCCAGACCTGTTTTAAGCTTCTCTGGGTCCTTGCTCCCGACCTTGTGCTTCTTGGGGAGTTGGCTGCGATAGCCATTACTTCCGATTCCTAACCATGTCAGCATTATTGGACTGCAGTTAAGAGGCGTGTGTGTGTGCGTGCGTATAGGGGGGTGTCACTGCGGATCCGAAGCAAACGTGATTCCCTAAGAATGTGATGGAAGGCTGTTGAGTTGTGAGAGATATAAGCCAGACTGGCTACTAAAAGCCACCGGAGGACCCAAAATAATTGATTTGCTCCTGGGGAAATGAGAAATGAGACAGAAATGTCCTAGCAGCAGTGACCATCTTGGGTATCACCCGCATTTCACGGGGGGTGGGGTGGGGGAAAAGATGGCAAGGAGACAAGAGAGGCGGTAACCAGAAAAAGACACAATGAGGTCTCTGGGTGTGGACCCAGACTAGGGTTGCGTGTTTCTTTCTGCCTTCCCAGTCGCTCTCCCAGGTTGATATTGCAGCAAGGTCCCCGTGACAGGCGTCAGCCTGCCGCTCCAAGAAAGTCAGCAATTACATCTTTGCTCACTTGGTCATCTCCCCCTCTCGCTCTCTTCCCACGGGTACTCGCTGACTTTGAGGTCATATGAAATCATATTTCAGGTTGGAGATAATGTCATGCTTCCAGATACTAGGATCTCCATGCCAAACCCAAAGAGCCTGGATTCAGCTTTTATCCTTCTGCATAACCAATTGTGCAGATGCAATTTAATCCTCACAGAGTGGAAAGGAGACGCGGAGATGATGTGGCACATTAGGAGTGAGGGGTTGTAGGAAATTATTCTTTGGTTGGCAATGGCATTGTTGAGTTCCCATGCTAGTGTTTTAATGGCTGTGAGCCTCAGTTTCCCCAATCACAATCAGAAAAAGACATCCCTTATTATTTAGAGTTATTGAGAAGATCAGATAATATTTGCTTCTCTTCTAAATTTATAAATTTTATAAATTTATAAATTGTAAAATCAAATAGAGGAATTGGACATTAAGGGCTGGTCTCCAGAGTCAGGTTGTCTGGGACTGAAGCCTTTGACACATTGCTGAACAATGTCAATCTCTCTGGGTTTCATTGTCCCCTTCTAGAAAATGAAACAATAGTAGTTCTTTTCTTTGAGTATAAATTAAGCAATTGATATACATGTATAAATACATATGTGTTAATACACATGCATTTTAGAACAGACCCAGAGCTAAGTATCACACAGTGTCTGTAAGTAGTGTCTATCTTTTAGTATTATTGTTGTAGTCCCCAGCCTTCTCTGTTGACAGTTTATGGCATATTAGATTGGTAGAAAGCCAGTTTTTGGACAGTTTTTATAATTTAAAATATTCATTTACTTATTTCATGTGTGCACATGCCTCAACATGGGCATGGAGGTCGGAGGATCGCTGGTGAGAGCTGGTTCTCTCCTCCCACTGTGTGGATCCTGGGTCAGTAGGTTTGTATTAGCTATGCTAGCTCTCCAGCCCACAGATAATGTACACAGAAATACAATGTCCTACGGGCAACTGAACCTGCTGCAGTTCCCATGATGACATTGTGGCAGCGAGGACTTGGGCGAGCTTCTGGTACTCAGTACCGTTACGGGGCACCTTGGCCTCTGAGTGTTCATCCCCGTTGGTCATATGGAGACTGCCCTTGACCAGGGATTGAACGCTGACTTAGTTGTCTCATGGTGCAGGGTTGAGGACAGCCTGTTTTTTTTCGAGGATGAGGCACAGTGATTTTTATCCCCACACTAATGTCTCTCTCCTAGACTTAGCATCTGGTCTTCATAACTGTGGCACAGAGCCTCAGGACTTCACACTGTTTCCTCCTGGTCTTCGCTGTGGTTGGTACCAGGTGTGCCTACCTCAGACCTCTCTCTCTCTCTCTCTCTCTCTCTCTCTCTCTCTCTCTCTCTCTCTCTCTCTCTCTCTCTCCTTTTGGGTACGCACATGTCCCCCTACTCTGGTCAGTCTGATTTTGGTTTTTTTACCCCATGTGACATTTGAAAGTGCTCCGTGAACCTACTTAATTTTCAACTGTCTGTCTGCCACACTTCCTTCCTTCCTTAAGGTCATTAATATCCCACTCTTTTCTTTCCTTCACAATACTGCATTTTCTGTCCACCCATGGGCCTAACAACATTTCTCAAATGTCAAGCCTTGCGCTTCTGCCAATCCAATCTCACCCCCTCATCTCATCCCAGGTAGCCAGGCTTCTTTGAATATGAGTGAGATATAGTTTTAGTTCCCTTCACTTATTGTGTCCAACTTGCATTTGTGAAAAAATTAATTAAAAGAAGGAATGAATTTGAATTAGCTTTCCCGTTTAATCAATGGCTATTTGTTGAGATTAGCAGTGGTTCATAAAACAGTCATGATTCTCATAGCATGGAGTTCAAAATCTAATAAGAACAGATGCTATCCCACTAAGCACAGGAGCCGTGTGATGCTAACCCAATAGACCCAGGAGCCATGCGATGCTAACCCAGTAAAAACCCAGGAGCCATGAGATGCTAACCCAGTAAATCCAGAAGCCATGAGATGCTAACCCAGTAAATCCAGAAGCTGTGAGATGCTAACTCAGTAAATCCAGAAGCCATGAGATGCTAACCCAGTAAATCCAGAAGCCGTGAGATGCTAACTCAGTACATGCAGAAGCCATGAGATGCTAACCCAGTAAACCCAGGGGCCATGCCATGCTAACCCAGTAAACCCAGAAGCCATGGAATTGCAAGGTGCAACACACACTGTGAGAAGAAAGGACACAGAGGAAATGATAGGAAGAGTAAGGGCGTTGGATCAACCCATTAGAGAAGCCTCCTTGAGAAGCTGATACTTAATGTGAGATCTAACGGATGAGTTAGGGTTGCCGAGTATCACATGAAGGGAAAAAAACAGCTGGAGCTGTGATGACAGCATGTGCCAAGGCCTGGAGGCAGGAGAGCTTGCCATGCTGGGACAATGGAAAAATAGGTGGTGTGCCTGGAGCTTTAAAGACGGAGCAGAGGTGGTCCAGGGATGAGGCTGGAGAATGTGTGTGTGAGTGAGTGTGTATGAGTGTACAAGAGTGTGAGCATGCGTGTTCGTGTGTGTGAACATGTGAATGCATGTGTGAGAGTGTGTGTGGATGTGAGTTATATGAATGTGTGAGAGTGTGAGCATGCGTGTTAGTGTGTGTGAGCATGTGAAGAGAGTGTGTGTAGATGTGAGTGTGTATATGAATGTATGAGTGTGAGCATGCGTGTTAGTGTGTGTGAGCATGTGAAGAGAGTGTGTAGATGTGAGTGTATATGAATGTATGAGAGTGTGAGCATGCGTGTTAGTGTGTGTGAGCATGTGAAGAGAGTGTGTATAGATGTGAGTGTATATGAATGTATGAGAGTGTGAGCATGTGTGTCTGTCAGTGTGTGTGAGTCTGTGTGAACATGTGAGTGTGTGAATGCATGTGTGTGAGTGTGTGGATGTGAGTGTATATGAGTGTATGAAGTGTGAGCATGTTTGTTAGTGTGTGAATGCATTATGAGAATTTGTGTGTGAGGGTGTATGTGTGTGTGGTTGTGACTGTGAGTGTATATGAGTGCATGAGAGTGTGAGCATGTGTGCCAGTGTGTGTGTGAATTTGTGTGAGCATGTGAATGTGTGAATGCATGTGTGAGAGTGTGTGTGACCATGTGTGTGAGTGTGTGTGGATGTGTGAGTGTATATGAGTGTATGAAGTATGAGCATGTGTTTGTGTGTGAATCTGTGTGAGCAGGTGAGTGTGTGAATGCATGTGTGAGAATGTGTGAGTGTGTGTGAATGTATATATGTGTGTGTTTCTCATCTATTGTGATTAAGAATATACTGACCAAAATGACTTACGTGAAAAAGGCCTTATTTGGGTATGTAGCTTCAGCAGGGAATAAGTCTATCATGGCAGAGAAGGCGTGAGAGCAGTCTGTCACTTGATTCTCCAACTAAAAGAACAGCAGCTTGGGCCAGGCTATAAATCTTCAAAGCCTGCGTCATTGATGTAATCCTTCCAACAAGGTTCTGCCTCCCAAAGGTTCCATAACCTTCCCAGATAGTGCCACCACCTGGTGACCAAGTGTCCAAACACATGAGCTGGTAAGGGGTTTAAACCACATCAGGGAAGGTCACAAAGAAGTTAATACTTCATGAAGACCTCGAGAACTTTGAATTTCATCACGAGTGTTTCAGAGGCTCGCTGAAGACAATGATAAAACATCAAGTCTAAAGATTATATAAAACCCCTCAACTGTTTTTTTCCCTTTTTCTTCTGAAGGTACTTAAAACAGGTGACTTAGAAACTATCCTAGCCAAGTTTTTGGAAACTATAAGTGTCCGCCAAAGGGAAGGGGACAATCAATTTAGAAATACAGCTGCCTATGTGCCAGAATCTGATAATCTTGGACAAACCAAGGTTGTCAAACAAAATCAAAGTATACGCAATTAAAAGGAAGTACATTTGTTCATGAACATTGTTGGCTTTGATCAAATAAGAGCTTCTTAACTTGGGTAAGGAAAGACTTGGTAGTAACTAAGCACCGAGGGTGGCTAACCACTCAGTTTAGAATATTCCTTGCTGGAGAGTTCTCTTCAGGATGTGTGGATCTGAGAAGCTCCTTTATGGGAGATCAGAGTCAGGGATGGTGTGGCCTGTGCCGAGCTGGGGCTCAGCTACGGCGCGTGTCAGCACGGCAGCCTTGGCTGTGGTTCTCAGTGAGTGTGAGCTGGATGTGGCTGGGAGAACACACGCCCACCTCCTAATCTGATGACACTCGTGAAGCTTTGCCTCACACTTCTCTGGAGCAGCCTACAAAACAGCGTGGGTTCAGCAAGGCGTGAAGAAACGTGACGTGGGAATTCTTCAAGCTCTTGCCATCCCTGCAAATTCCGGGGCTCTTGTGAAGCCCGTAGCCGCCTCAAAGCCCAACTGATGTTCCCACCCAGCCGGGCAGAGGCCTGCTTTTTATGTGGCTTGTGTGGCAAGTTGAGATCACTGAGAGGAGATCATAAAAGAGCTGAACTCGGTGGGGGCTGTGGACTGAGGCACATTCTGACCCTTGCCAAGGCTGACCAAGAACCCACTGGCCTCGGAGCCACAATTCTCCTGCTCCCACCTCTTGAGCTCTGTAATCACAAATGGGCACCACCACATTTGCCAGGGTTTGCAAATAAACAAATCCAGGCCCAGTAAAATTTAAGTGTGGTGAGGACGTGGAACCCCAAGTTCAGGACCAGCATCCATGCCTTCATTCATTTATGCAGGCATTGATTTATTTCACAAACTTTTGCTTAATATTTTCTCTGAGTCAGAGCTGTGAGAGGTAAATTGGGATAAACGATGACTCAGCATCCTTGGCTCTATCTTCCAGGGGTTCATGGGTTAGCCTGCATGTGACTACGGATGCCATGTACTTCCGGAAGATTTGCTTTGCTAATCCTGGCTCATGTGGAGTGGCCCGGACTCAGGCCACTATGAGCATTAATCATATGCTTCCTAATGTGTGGGAGCTCAGTGGTCTAGTGTGTGTGCTTGGCACGCACAGAAGCCCAGGCTTGATCCTCACCACCAAAAGAAAAACGTGTAAATACTTTTAGAGTTAATTTTATGATAATGTGTGATTTTAAGTAATCAGAATATCACAGAATTTGTCATCTGCACATCTTCATTTTCTATTCTTTCCTCCAAATCTCATCCCTTAGAGGCTGTTACCATGAATCATTTGGAGATTTCCTCCCGGGTAATTCAGATGCCCACAGCAGAGTCAGAAACAGGTGATTGGGGGTTAATGCTCCTGTTCACCCACAACATCCCTCTATGTGGCTCGGCAGCTTGCATTCTGTTCTCGCTACTCAATAACTTGCATTTTGTCCATGCTATTCTGTGCATGCCTTTGATGCAGCAAAATGCCCACACCCACTTCATCTGCATTTATTAACCAGTTTGTTTTTACTATGGAAGTGTGGCTAGCCAGCCCATCTTCATTGGACATGTATGTGCTTTGCTCCCATTTCTACCCATTATATACAATGCTACTGTGAACATCTTGGATGCTTCGGAAATGAATCTGAAAGCTGCTTTTGGGAAGTGTGGAGTGAGTGAATGAACGTGCATTCTGTAAGTTTCATCAGGTTCCATCAAGGTCTCCGAAAAGACCAGACCACCAACACAGCCTTACATTGCTGCAGTGACATCAGCCAGCCCTTTGTATGCTGGCCTGGATATTCGTGGCGTCCACTCCCCAAGAGCACTGTTGCCAGGGGCAGTGATCTTTCCTGAGCTGCGTCTGTGAGTTTAATATTTAGTTGGAAGATTCATTTTCAAGAAAGATTCAAAGGTAGTGAGTCTTTCTAACCTATTACTTCAATGAATAAATACACTGAATGTGTATAAAGTTTTAGGATCACAGCTGGGGATGAAACTCAGTTGGTAGAGTCCATACCTTGTCTGCAAGAAACTGTTAAATTGCAAATTTGGCATGGTGCCATGTACCTGTGATCATAGCACTGGAGCGGTTGAAGCAGGAAAGAAGTGTAAGGCCTTCTTTAGCTACACAGAGAGTTTGAGGCTAACCTGGGTTACATGAGACCCTGTCTAGAACAATTAGAATCAGGTCTTTCCCTTTCATAATTCTATGTGTTAACCTCTGATATTCTGACATAGATCTATGTCAGAACCTCAGATCTTTGCTGTGGCCAAAACTGAGCCTAGTCTGATTGTTTCTTCTTTGTGGATGGCTTGTCTCCTATCCTTCCAGACCCTTGCAAGCTTTTTATGCTGGCAGAATTACTTTTAAACCTTGGAAATTTTGAGACTTCTCTGCGGTGTTTCTCACTGCAAGCTATTGTGTTAGTTTTCCCTAGAAAACAGTGATTTCTTTGATCTGAAGAATCAGATTTTCACTTATGAATTCATTATTATCTTTTGCTTGTTATGGTTTTTGAAGTCAGAATCTCACTATATAACCCAGGCTTGCCCTGAGCTGTGGTTTTGCCCACTGGCCTCAAATTTATGACCCTTTCCCCTTAGCCTCCTGAGGTCTAATCTTGTAGTTGTATGGCATTATCCTCGATGGTTTCTGTTTGTTGATTAGTTTCTTCATGCATTTCAGTGTACAAAGATCTGCATTCTCTGTTTCCTACCACAGGGGACAACCCACTGTTCCACCGTCCTGATTCATCCCTACGGCTTTGTTACACTGAAAAGTCTATCGATAATGGACACTTTTGCTTTGCAAGGCAACATTTGTTTATTGTTATTCTGGTGTAGTTTTCATATTTGTAGTGGTTTTCTTTTTCCTTTCCTTTCTCTCTCTCTCTCTCTCTCTCTCTCTCTCTCTCTCTCTCTCTCTCTCTCTCTCCCCTTCCTTTCCCTTCCCTTCCTTCTCCTTCCTTCCTTCCTTCCTTCCTTCCTTCCTTCCTTCCTTCCTTCCTTCCTTCCTTCCTTCCTTCCTTCCTTCCTTCCTTCCTTCCTTCCTGTCTTTCTGTCTTTCTGTCTTTCTTTTTTCTTTTTGAGACAGGGTTTTTCTGTAGCTTTGGAGCCTGTCCTGGGACTCGCTATGTAGACCAGGCTGGCCACAAACTCACAGAGATTTGCCTGCCTCTGGCTCCTAAGTGCTAGGATTAAAGGTGTGCGGCACCACTGCCCGACTTGTTGTGGTTTTGTTGTTATCTTCAGTTCTTTCCCTGACTCTGCTAGCTCACTTGGCACTTCATTTTATTCTTGTTTAAGGATTTATTTATCTGTTATGTATTTACTTACGTGTGTGTGGATGTGTGCACGCGTGATACATGAATGTGCTCTTGAGCCTAGGTGCCAAGGCTGGAAGAGAGCATTGGCTGTCCCCCTCTATCACGCTCTCTACACCTGGGCTTGCATTTTTCTAAGCTAGATCAAAAGGTGGCAAGTCCCAGCAATCCTGCTATCTCCACCCTCCACAGAGTGAACGTTAAAGGCATTTGTGGGGATCCCTGGCTTGTTGCACAAATGCTAGGGTCCCAGTTCCAGTCCCCATGTGGCATGAAGCTCTTATGCTGAACTGTCTCTCTAGTCCCCTGCACTTTTTCTTTTTGAAGACCCATCATTTAAAAAAGGTGTTTTGCATGCTTGGAGAATAATTTATTTGGTTTATATGTTTCTTATGCTATGTTCTGAAATGCCCTCATCTGCTCCTTGCTTGCAGATCTTTTCCTTTGAAGGGGAATAAGTGTGCACAGAGCATTTACACTTGCGGAGTGCTTTGTGCTTACTACTTACAAATGGAGCAGTTGTCCCTGTCGGAAGCAGAGACAGCCAGTTTGGGAGGGCAGGAACTAGAGCTGACATTTTGTCTCATGAATATTTCTTATTATTCTACCCTGTCTTTTTGGAAAAAAAAAAAACAAAACACCAAAATAAAACTTCATAATGAGTGAGCAGATGATTTGGTTCGCAAATCGTGGCTGGCTTTCTGGGTGTTTGTGTGCACGAAAGGTAGGTGTTTAGTTCCTATTTATTACCACTTGGTTGCTTTTAGTCGGCACCTACAATGGCTGTTTTTCTCTTTGCTCTGATAAAATGCTTAACAGAGGCAGCTTAAGGATGATAATGCTTATTCCGACGCAGGGCTTGAAGGCCCTCACTACTCTTGCAGAAGCGGCATGGCTTCAGGGTTGTGAGGCAGCCGGTCTGTTCCATTCACCATCAGGAAGCAGAGAGGGCCGAATGCCGGCGTTCTCCCCACTTTTCCACTTTTATTCAATTTAGGGCCCGTCCCTTAGGGTTTCTGTTCCTGTGAAGTGATGCCATGACTATGGCAACTCTTATAAAGGAAACATTTAATTGGGACTAGCTTACAGGTTCAGAGGTTCAGTCCATTATCATCATGGTGGGAAACAGGGCAGCATGCAGCCAGACATGGTTCTGGAGAGATAGCTGGGAGCTCTACATTTGGAGCCATAGGCATCAGAAAGAGACAGTGAGACATTAGGCCTGGCTTGAGCATCCAAAACCTCAAAGGCTACCCCCAGTGACACACTTTCTCCAACAAGGCCACACCCCCAATAATACCACTCCCTATGAGTCTATGGGAGGCCATTTTCATTCAGACCACCACAGGACTTCACCCCATGGGATAGTATTCAGTGTGGATCTCCCATCTTCAGCTAAACTTTTCTGGACACACCCTCATAGATGTACAAGGAGGTGTGCTTCCGTAGGGACTTTAAGTCTTATTAAGCCGGCAATGGAGAGCAACTATCACAGCGTGTATAGAGTGAGGTAGGCAAAGTCATCAACCGGGGCCATTGTGGTTCTTTTGTTTTCTGCATCCCTTGCCTCCAGATGTTACGTCTGTGTTAAGGCTTAGGTTTATCATTCCTTCAACCCATCACCATTAAATACCTACTGTGTGCCAGGCACTGTGCTAGTACCCATGATACAAACATAAAGACAATGCCATCCCTGCCTTCCCATTCTGAGGAGAGAGAAACACAAATGATTAAGTGATCATGATAAGATATAATACATGAAAAAAAAAAGATATAATACATGTTCTGCGAAGAGAGAGAACGAGTGATGAGAGGCTGTCAGAAGGTCGCAGGGTACAGGAGCCAAAGTGAGTCTTGGCAGCCGAGGGATGCTGAGAGGTTGAGATGCTTAGTGCCAAGCTCTTGCTTAACCCCTGAGACTAATTTACCATAAAACCTCTGTGCTTAATATCTCTGGGCGTTGTCCTACAACAGACTAATCCTAGTTCTGAAGAAATATTTCAGACATCGTTAAATAGAATTTGAAAAATGAGCTCAACTTTCAACTATCTTTCTTATACTGAGGCTTCCTCCGTGATCCTTCTCACTGAGGGAGGTGGAAAATGCCTGCCCTCTTGAGGAACCAGAAACTCAGTTTTTCAGATGCTGGTGCAAACTGGAATCACTAAAAACAAAGAAAACAGAGGTGAATGAAACAAATGAAAACAGGAAAACGAAGGTGGGATTTCCTGGGCACACAAAAGGCCTGGTAGGTGTGTAATTTGCTTTTTGAGATCACATCAAAAGCCTCTGACCCTTTTTTGTGTGTGTATGTGTGTGCCTGTGTGTGTAACACACACATGGAGGCAAGTGCTCAGCCTCCTGTGTCATCCTTGGAAGGCTGCCCACTTCTTTCAGTACATGGTCTCTCATTGGCCTAGAACATACCCATTAGACTAGACTGGCCAGCAAGCACCACGGACCTTCCTATCTACTCCCCAGTGTTAACACAGACACAGCCCACCATGCCTGGATCCTTTCCGTAGACTCTGGGGATCAAACTTAAGTGTTCGTGCTCGCAAAACAAGGACTTTATTGACTGAGCCACTCCACCCGGCCCCTAAGCCTCTGAAGGGTTGAAAGTCATCAAAACTGTCAGAGCTCTGTGATCTCCTCAGATCAGAGAGTCACTCTAAACTTGGTCTGGAAACAATTTAAAATCTTCCTATTCCAATGCAGAGCTCGCTTCTTTGCAGAAGGGGTGCAGAGTGTTTAAAGTTAATGGCCTTGGCAGTCCCCGTGGTTCCTGGGAGGCTCTGTCTGACTCTTGACTCAGAAAGGCTGAAATTTCCCTTTTTCTTTTTGTTTATCTTTCTTTTCAGATGCTGGCCAGAGCCTAAAAACGCTTTCTCTGGTACTTTGGAGCTTTTCATTTTGCCCTGAAGCTCCTCTCCCTGCCCTGTGACCGACCTCTATGCCTAACTCAAATGACCGTGGTGTTTCTTTCTTTCTCGTCAGGTCCCAGCTAAGGATTTGTAATAAATTTCTCTCTAAAACAAAGCAACAAAAATTAATGGCAAGAAGAATAAGATCTCAGTCCCCAAGACAGCACCTTTATCAGTATAATGAGCGCAGAGTCCCCAGCAACCATGTTAAAAGGAGATTGTGTTTATATGTGGGTCTGGGATCCGACTTGAGATCTCATATTCCCAAAATACATCTTACAAGATGGTGCCGGTGCCCGGGCATAGTGCTGATCCCAGTGGAGAGACAGTGCAGGGCTGTCCACATGAGCACTCTGTGGCCCAGCTGCAGCCATCCCCATGATACATCAGTGCTGCGTATTGAACCCTGAGCTTCATGCATGCTAGGCAAGCATGTGACACCTGAGCCGTATGCCCTGTGTAGGGCTGTTAATAATGCAGGAAGTGGAGGGTCTCAGCGTCCTTTTATATGTCCCCAAATAAGGTTCCAGGCAGGGTTTCCTTCGGCGGACTGGTGTTCAGCGATTTGCATAAGGACAAGCGAACAGACAAAGCAATCCCTGTCTCTTCCTTTCCTGTGATGTCACTGAGCAGTTCCCCATGAGTGGGTCAAAAACAAATGTTTGTTTTTAAAGTCAGAGCACTACGGCCTGTATGTTCAAACTGTTTACAGGGTAGATAAAGCTAATCTTACCTTTTAAAATATGAATAAGAAAATTTTAACTTAAAAAAATCTATATCTAGTTTTTTCCCTTTGGTCAGTTCTTTGATATTTTAAAAAATGATGGTTGGATCTAATCATCTGTGATCTCATGTCCTTTGTTTTGTTTTATTTTTCTTTTTCCTCTTAAATTTTATTTTATTTAGGGGGTTGTGCGGGGCGGAGGGCAGATGTGAAGGGATGGAAAATGAATGGGGTCAAGATGCATGATGCAGGGCTGGAGAGATGGCTCAGAGGTTAAGAGCACTGACTGCTCTTCCAGAGGTCCTGAGTTCAATTCCCAGCAACCACATGGTTGCTCACAGCCATCTATGAGACCTGGTGCCCTCTTCTGGCGGGCAGGCATACATGCAGACAGAACATTGTATACATAATAAATAAATAAATAAATAAATAACTAAATAAATAAAAGATGCATGATGCAAAAGGGACATAGAATAAGTAGGTAGATAGGTAGATAGATGATAGATAAATGATAGATAGACTAGATAGATAGGTAAGATGGATAAACAAATAGATGATAGATACATAGATGATAGATAGATGATAGAGACATAGACATGATAGATAGATGATAGACAGACAGATAGACAGAGATAGATAGATAGATAGATAGATAGATAGATAGATAGATAGATAGATAAAAAAGTCAGTAGTGTCCTGGTGCATTTGTCAAGACATGGTCACTTGAATGTGCTTCTCAGATGAGTGAGTTGCGTGCATGTGTGTGTGTGTGTATGCATCTGTGTGTGTGTGTGTGTGTGTAAACCAGAAGTGACATCCACCATCTTTCTCAATCCCTTCTCTATCTTGTTTTTCTTTGAGACATAGCCTCTCACTAGACTTGAAGTTCACTGATTGGCAGTGGAGTCTGGTTAGCAAGCCCCAAGGATCCTCCTGTCTCTCCTTCTCCCACGCTAGGATTATACTGCCACATCATGTGTGCGCCAGTGGTTTGATCTCAGTTCCCATGCCCTTGGGGCAAGCAATCTCCCCAGCCATCCCCCTGCCCCGCCCCTGCAAGCAGCTTTGGTAAAAGGAAAGTTCTGGGCGAGTCTAAGCAGAAAGGCCGCACAATCCACGCTGTGGACAAAGGAGGTGCCTGGCGTGGCTAGGAGGCTGCTGCATCCTGTAAGTGAGGTTTGGCAGGAGTTGGGCCGAGACAGTAGGGATGTTAGGAAGTAGTCAGATGTGCTGTGGTCTTTGGGGAGAGAACGTGACGCTGGTTCTACGATGACAGGATGGCTTTGCTAATACACTGCGATCAATGAGAAATGGAGTCCCGGTTTCAGCTCGTCTCCCCAGCTTACTGTCACAAATCTGTAGTCTTTTTTAAACATTATTTTTTTAAAATTGATTCTTTGAGAATTTCACATCATGTACTCCAATCCCACTCATTTCCCAGTCCCTCTGTAACATAGCATCCCCCCCCCCGCAAAAGGAAAACTTAAAATAAAAAATACAAATAAGGATATTAATTAAAAATAAACAAAGATAGAAAAACAAAACAAACAAAAGGCAAATAAGAACAGCAACAACAACAACAACAACAAAACACTTTGCTCCTCATCTTCCCCGCCTCTCCATCACCCCTTTATTCCTCTCAATGGCACAGGGAGCTGCAGTGTATCAAGCAGTAGATCCTTTGTCCACACAGCCTTACCTGCAAATGTTCATTGTGTAATGTGTTGGTGGTCAGGTTCAAGGCCTCTGGCTTCTGGTACCCCATCTATACTGGATCCTCACCGAAACTCCTCTCAGATATCCTAAAGTTGCCCTGAGTCACGGTGATCCTGCAGCCATGGTTCTGTAGGACCAGTCCCTTCATGGATTCCAGCAGATTATAGATGGGAGAGATGTTGGGGAGTGCCCACTCAAAGCCCTCAATATGTGCCTGAGAGATAGCTGAGCTAGTCAGACAGGGCTTCTGGGACCAAGCCCTTAGGTGAGGGGTGGGGCCAGTCCTCGCAAGTGTGGTCCTGGATGCAGTAGGGCCATGGACCCAGACATAGCTCTCAGCAGCAGCATGAGACCAGAAGTCACCATGGCCCCAGGAGGCAGGGTACAGTGCTCAGATCTGTATGGCCCTGGCAGCAGCATGACCCTCAGATACCAACATGGCCACAGGTGGCATCCCAGAACTGGGCATCAACAGAGGCCATGGACATCAACACAGACCCCGGCTACAGGAGGACCCAGACCCAGACATAATTCTTGTAGCCTTATTGCCAGACAGTTGACTTTAGGAGCTGACTGACTCCCTCCAATGCTCTCCAAGCTTACATGATGCCGACCTAGAACAGAGTAAATGAATACCTGCGTCTCTCTGTTCAGATTTCACTGTGTGGTGGCTGGAAGCTTGGGCATTGAAAAGTGAATTCTCTGTAAAAATGGATGTCGGTGAATGGGAGGCCCCAGGCCAGCGTCTGTTCACACATTCTTTTAACATCCTAAGATTGCTTCAGCATCAGGAGAAAAACCAGGCATTTGTCATTTGTAATCCCTGACTTCTCTGCTTTACTCACTAGCTGAGGCCTTTCTGGGCCATGAAATAGTATGATAGACCCCCCCTCTTTTTTTGGAGAAGGGAGGATACTCATATTTTCTAAAGCGTCGCTTCTGGGGGCTGAGGAGAAAGTGTTTACTGCCTGTGAGCAATTAGACAGTAACTTAGCATGGTGTGTGTGCGTGTGTGTGTGTGTGTGTGAGAGAGAGAGTGTGTGCACGTGTGTGTGTGCGCGTGTGTGTGTGCGCGCGTGAATGTGTGTGTGTACGTGCATGTGTGTGTGTGTGTAATCAATTGAGGGTCTTGAGAGGATTCAGGGAGACTAAGGAGGAAGGAATGGGCAGAGAGGAGACAGAGCGGGAAAGAGGGAGAGAGATGTTGGCCCATTAGAGGAGTTAGTACAACTAATTAGATTTTCGGGGTCCAGGCTCTCAGAGCAGCTAGGGAGGAGCGGGGACTGAAAGTTCTCTGATGAGCAGGACTTGTCACTGATTTTAGGTGCAGAGTTCAACCCCAGCAGTTTTCTGTGGGTCTCACCCTACCTGGCAACCAGGAAGTGGCAGCGGAGGTCACAGCAAAGGGTCAGATTTGGAACACCACGGAAGACTGAGTTCTGTGCTGTCTTGTTTTCTGTCATCTTGACACAGCTGAAGTCATCTGAGAGAAGGGAACTTTCAATTGAGACTCTTCCTTCACAAGATTGGGTTGTAGGCAGGCCTGTAGTATTTTCTTAATTAGTGATTGGTGGGGGAGGGCCCAGCCCATTGTAGATGATGCCTTCTCTGAGCTGGTAGTCTTGGTTCTATAAGAAAGCAGGCTGGGCAGGCCAAGGGGACAAGCCAGTAAGCAGCTCCCCTCCATGGCCTCTGCATCAGCTCCTGCCTCTAGGTCCCTGCTCTGCTTGAGTTCCTGCCCTGACTTCCTTCAATGATGGATTAGGATGCAGAAGTGTAAGTCAAATAAACACTTTCCTCCCCAAACTAAGACAGAAGTCGGTACCAGGATAATGGAGTGTTGCCGTGACAGATGTGACTGTACGTGGGGGAAGATTGCAGAAGGACTTTGAAACGTTGGGCTAGAAAAGTCATCCAGTGTTGTCTCAGTGGGCTGTGCTGAAGGACGTTGGAAGAGAAGAGTGTTGAGAACCGTGCAGAAGATGGGGACCTGGCTTGTGAAGCTCCAGAGGGAAGCAGAGACTTTACCAGGGCATTTGTGTGAAGAATCTGTGGTGTCTGCTCAGCTGAGCTGAAGAATGGGGTGTGATTACCAAGATGCCAGAAGTGAAACCCGTGGTTTGCTCAGACAATGGATGCTGATTAGCTGGGACTCAGGAATCGGCTGTGATTAAGAGGAGACCAGCATCATTGAGATGAAGTCTTCTGGGAAGTGTTTGTTCCATGTCAGGACACAAGCTGTGTTCCAGGTCATCAGGGTTATACTTCATGCTGGCAGCTGGACTTTGTAATGTGTGACAGTCTCCTAGGTAGTATTGATTTTGAAGGCAGGAAGGGACTGTGGAGAGTAGCTGATACTTGACACTATGAGGAGAGCTCAGGAGAGGCGGTTGCTGAACTTGCAGCCCAGTTGCAGCAGACACCCCGGCATTTTAGAAATGCCAGCGCCATGGAATGACCATCTAGAATGGCAGCAACAGTGGAGTGGAGTCATCCACAGCCTTAGCAGACAAGCTGGGTGTGCTGTGAAGGGCAGAGCTGGAGAAATGACCTAAGTGCTCTGGAGGAGCCCAGAAGATGCTTAGTGGTTCCAGACTTAGACATTGAGTTATTGACACAATTGGATTTGGTTTTGCTTTGCTCAGACTGTGACTGTGCCCTGGTTCTTCCTTTGTGGAGTAAGAAAATATTTAAGTCATTTACTATTTTACAGGAGCCTACAGTGGAGAGATTTTGAATTTTTTAAGAGATTTTGGAGCTTTATAAAGACTTTGATTTTGAAAGAGAGTTTGGATATTTTAAAGAGACTAATTACTAATTTTATAATCTTCTCTATTCAATAATTTTGTTCTTTACTCAATTCTATTTCCATAAAAAGGCTTCCCTAAATACCTTTTTAAAATGCATATAGCAAATGTATCAATAATAGGTTTATGTCTCAAGAGACTCAAGAATAATGAAGTCCATTCAGAACACTTAATACATCAGAAATGGGAGAAATTATGTACAAAAAATCTATAGCAACTGTAATATAAAAGGGTAAGCAGTCCCTTCAGAGTCAAGACTACAGCAATATTTTCTTCACCGTGATTTCATTACAACACAAAAGTTAAAATTTCAGCTAAACAGTAAAATCAAAAGACGAAGTAAGAGCGTTGTGAATTTTGGTAGGAATGACTTCCAGGGTATTCAAAGCTATGCAGTCATCACCGTCAATTTTAGGGCACTTTAATTACTCTGAAGTACCCGTACCCCTTATCTGTCATCCCTAGCACCCCAGTTTCCCACACCACAACAGCCACTAAATCTGTTTTTATCTCCATAGGTTTCTCTGCTTAGATATTTCATATGAAATAATGAAACCATCTGATCTCGTGTGACAGGCGGCTTTTACTTCATCATAATGATTTTGAGGTTTAACTGCATTGAAGAATGTCCTGGTACTTCATCTTCCTTTGGGGAATGAGACTCCATTATACAAGCTACATGGTTTTAAATATTTAACACTTCGTAAAGATGTGAATCAGCTTTAAGCAAAATTGCATAATCCATATTTGATTCTTATAAAAAATATGTTGTTCTATTAAAAAAAAGTTTATATGGCTGGTACTGCATCCTACAATCCCGGCACTTGGGAGCCTGAGTTGGGAGAATGGAGAGTTTGAGGCTGGCCTGGCCTACCTAGCAACTTCAAGATTAACAACAAAAATCTCTTTTTGTAAAAAGTTCAGATAAAAATGCTCACATAAAGCAAACACTATACATTAATACAAATAAAATAAAAGAACTTAAATGAAGAAGTTTTAGAAAAATGGCTTTATTTTTAACGTTGTTTCCAGTGTCTTATTGAGCTATAAATCTCAGCAAAGTGCTTTTTAAATTTTATTTCAATCCGGGTGGTGGTGGTACACACCTTTAATCCCAACACTTGGGAAGCAGAGGCAGGTCCGTCTCTGTGAGTTCAAAGCCAGCTTGGTCTACAAAAGCTAGTTCCAGGATAGGATAGGCGCCAAAGCTACAGAGAAACCTGTCTCAAAAAACCATAAATAAATAAATTTTATTTCATCATTATTAATATTTTGCAGTGCAAAACATTGAATTTAGGGCCTCTCAAATGTTAGACAAGCACCAGCCCAAGATATCTTCTAATTTAATATTACTTGTGTGTGTGCATACTCATAAGCTTGCATGCATGCACACACGCTCAATTGTCTGTATGATGTATGCAGTTTGAATAGTGCCCATGGAGTTCAGAAGAGGGCAGCCAATCCTCTGGAACTGGAGTTGCACGCAGTTTTGAGGTGCCTGATGTGTGTGCTGGGAGTAGAGACCTACTCCTCTGCAAGAGACATTCTTACTGCTGAGTCATGTTTTTAGCCTCTATTTGTTTATTTTTAAAGATTTGTGTGAGTGTATGCCGTGTGTGTGGTTGTCTGCAGAAGCCGGAGAAGGTGTAATATCTCTTTCGGAGCTGGAATTACAGGGGTTGTGAGCTGCTTGCTGGGGCTGCTGGGAACCAAACTCAGGTCCTCTGGGAGAGCAGCAAGTACTCATAACCACTGAGCCACCCCTGTAACCCCAGAGTATCCTTTAATCATGATTAGAGGTATTCTTTCTTAATTTTTAAAACAAATTTCGAGAATGCAATTTAATTACAGTTCTTCCTTCTTTTCCCTCCCTCTAAACCCTCCCATATGCCTCTTTTTTCTCTCCTTAAAATCCGTGGCTTCTTTGTTTCCACTAATTGTTATTGTCTGCATTTGTGCACACCTATATACTCCTACATTTAGCTTGTCGAGTCGGTATACCATTATTTGTATGTGTATTTTCAGGGCTGACCTTTTGGTGTCTGTCAACCGATTAGTGTGCTCTTCCCTGAGAAAGACCCCCTCTCCCACGCCCAGCCATTCTTGGTTCCCTACAATTCTTTGTGCGTTATTAAGGCCTCTGTCCACGTTGGCATGGCCATTGTTGTCCTCTTTATGCAGCTCACATTTGGGCCTCATATTGTGAAAAGTTAGCCAGGAGACACAGTCTCCCAGCAAACTCCTTGAGCCTCTGGCTCGTACGATCCTTCTGCCCCTCGTCCGCCATGTCCCCTGAGCCTTGGGTGCAGGAGTGTGTTGTAAATACATACTTTGGGTCTGGGCTCTACAGTGCTATGTTTTGATTGGTTGTGGTTTTCTGTAGTTGTCTCCATCTGTTGCAAAGAGAAGTTTCCTTGACAAGGAGATAAACTAACCTAATCTATGGGCATAGAAGCATGTTTATGGATTGTAGCTTAGAGGGACTTTTTTTTTTTTTTAATGAATCTTAGCTTGGAAAATTCATGTTCAAATGTTTTCTGTATTATTCCCAGAACAGAAAGATACAGGTATAGGCAAAGGAATGAAATTCTTATATTCTTGTTTTTTGTTGAATGCAGAGATAATATCTCTCTCTTTCATACATACATACACACACACTCTCTCACTCACACACACATACTTACACACACTCTCTCACGCACACACACACACACACACACTTATACTTCTTCCACAGTAGATGATTACTATCAGTTTCACTTCTCTCCTGTCCTCAGAGGTTTTTGTAGGAATTTGTAGAAGCTAACTCAATTCGGGAAATAACCAGGCTAGCTAAAAGGTAAACAATTATATTTTTTATTTATTATAAGGGGAAAACTCACTAAACTGGAAGGAGAAGTCCAAGTTCAGCTGTGCAGCAAGGGAACCACAAAGAGAGAGAGCACTTGGGCTGTGTGCCCATTTTTTTTTCTGGATCCCAGAAAGCCACACCCTAAATTGGTCCCACCTCTTAAAGATAATTGGTTAACAAGGCTTCCCCATCACCTCTCCCTTTTGTCTAAACAAGAGCTATCCAAACCCAATCGGAACAGATATCAAATACACAATTACAAACAACGTGTGTTTGCTTCTTTTTGTTCTAGAACTTTCAGGTGTGCTGTTAATTTGCCAGTACGTGATCTCTCTAAATCCTTTATACAGGTACTTAGTGCTATAAACTTTCCTCTAAGTGTTGCTTTCATAGTGTCCTATAAGTTTGGGTATTTTGTGCATTCATTTTTATTGAATTCTAGGACGTCTTTAATATCTTTATTTTTTTCCTTAACCCAGTAGTAATTCAGTAGAGAGTTTTTCTGTTTCCATGGGTTTTTAGGCTTTTTATAATTTCTTTTGTTGTTGAAATCCAGCTATAATTCATGGCAGTCTGATAAAATACAGGGGGTTATTTCCATTTTTTTTATCTGTTGAGACTTGCTAATAGGTTCCATGAGGTGCTGAGAAGATACATTCTTTTGTGTTTAGGTGAAATGTTTTGTAGATATCTGTTAGGTTCATTTGAGTCATTTGAGTCATAATGTCTGTTAGTTCCATTATTTCTCTGTTTAGTTTCTCTCTGCATGACCTGTCTATTGGTGAGAGTGGAGTGTCAAAGTCTCTCATTACTAATGTGTAGGTTTTAATGTGTGACTTTAAGCTTTGGTAATGTTTCTTTTACAAATGTGGGTGCCCTTGCATTGGAACATAGATGTTTAGAACTGAGACTTCATCTTGATGGATTTTTCTTTTGATAAATATAAAATGTCCTTCTCCATCTCTTTTGATTAATTTTGGTTTGAAGCCTATTTTTGTTAAATATTAGGATAGTTACACCAGCTTGCTTCTTAGGTCCATTTGCTTGGAAAATCATTTTCAACCCTTCAGTCTGAAGTGATGCCTATTTTTGATGTTGCGGTGTTTTTATTGCATGCAGCAAAAGACTGGATTCTGTTTCTTTTCCCCATTCTGTTATCCTATGTCTTTCATTGGCAAATTAAATCCATTGATATTGAGGGATATTAATTACTAGTACTTGTTGATTCCTGTTATTTTTGTTGGTGGTGGTAGTGGTGGTGATGGGAGTGTCTGTGTGTTTCCCTTCTTCAGGTTTTACTGGTGTGAGATTATCTATTGCCTATTTTTTTGTGGGTGTAGTTAACTTTCTTGGGTTGGATTTTTCCTTCTAGTACCTTCTGTAGGGCTGGATTTGTGGATAAATATTGTTTAAATTTGACTTTGTCATGAAATATCTTCTTTTCCCCAATCTATATGATCAAAAGTTTTGCTGGGTATAATAGTCTGGGCTGGCATCCATTGTCTTTTAGAGTCTGCAAAGACATTTGTCCGGGCCCTTCTGGCTTTTAAGGTATCTATTGAGAAGTTGGGCGTGATTTTAACAGGTCTGCCTTTATATGTTGCTTGGCCCTTTACCCTTGTAATTCTTAATATTCTTTCTTTGCTCTGGATGTTTTGTGTGTTTTGATTCTTATGTGGCAGGAGGACTTTCTTTCCTGATCCAGTCTGTTTGGTATTCTGCAAGCTTCTTGTGCTTTTATAGGAATGTCCTTCTTTAGGTTAGGAAAATTTTCTTCTATGATTTTGTTAACTATATTGTCTGGGTTTTTGAGGTGGGATTCTTCTCCTTCTATTTCTATTATTGTTTAGGTTTGATCTTTTTTATAGTGTTTCAGATTTCCTGGATGTTTTGTGTTAGGAGTTTTTTTTTAGATTTAACATTTTCTTTGATTGATGAATCTGTTCCTTCTCTTGTATCTTTAATGCCTGAGAGTCTCTCTTCCATGCCTTGTATTTTGTTTGTCGATGCTTGCATCTGTAGTACTTGTTTGCTTCCCCAGACTTTCCATTTCCAAAATTCCCTCATTTTGTCCTTTCTCCATTGCTTCTATTTCAATTTTCAGATCTTAAATAGTTTCCTTCACCTGTTTGGTTTTCTTGGCATTCTTTAAAGGATTTATTGATTTACTCCAATTCTTGGTAGTCTTTCCCTCACTTTCTTTAAAGGAGTTTTTCATTTCCTCTTTAAGGACCCCTGTCTGTCTTCTTCACAAAGGTGTTTTTGAGGTCATTTCCTTCTGCTTCAGTTCTTGCTGTCATAGTTTAGCTGGGGTCTGTCTGGCAGTGCCTGGCAGTACAGGTGTTGACTGTATTGTGACACTGGCATGTAGGCTTCTGGGTTTGGAATTATCAGGTCTAGGGCCTGATTTCTGAGTTTGTCTTTGTTGGATGGGTATTTTGTTCTTGGTTTCTCTTTCTTCTTTGGTCTTCTGTTCTTTATAACCTGGATTTCTAGTGGCCAATGTGACCTCTATGTGATCTAGTAGGGAATCTCTGAAGTTGGGAGCTGGCCTTCTGGTGGTTAGCTTGGCCTTTGGTGCAGCAGGAGGTCTCTGTTCGTCTGACTTGTGGGGCATGTTTTCTTGACTGCTGCAGTCTGCACCGGTTCTTCCAATTGGTGTGGTCTGTACTGGAGTTGGGGGGGGGGGAAGGGCTGATGACCTCAAAAACACCTTTGTGAAGAAGACAGACAGGAGTCCTTAAAGAGGAAATGAAAAACTCCTTTAAAGAAAGTGAGGGAAAGACTACCAAGAATTGGAGTAAATCAATAAATCCCTTAAAGATTTATTGAGGAGGATGATGAGGTGGGAGGGTTTGGGCAGCACAAAAGGTCTTGGGGAACCGAATCTGGGAAGTGGTGCGGCTTGGCTGTCAAGGAGGTCACTCACCTGTTCTTCATTGGTGTGGATTGTACTTGAGCCAATGCAGTCTTCCATAGTTGGGGGAAGGGTGGTAGAATGGGTCTTGGGGAACAGGATCCAGGGAATGGGGCAGTCCAGCTGGCAGAAGGGTCACTCACCAGCTCCTCAGATCGGTGTGGCCTGCACCCTATTCTCCTGTCTGGTGTGTGTTTTTATAATTTTAAAAGGAAGTGTTATATTTGTCAAAACCATTTTCCCAGATCTAACAATATGACCGAGTTTTGTTGAGTTCTTTTGTGTTTATGCTTAGGAGAAATTTGGCCTGTAATGTATTTCCTTTCTAACACTCTTGTCAGGGTTTGATGCCAGAGCTGTGATGGCCTCACTGCTCACAGGGAAGGGTGTGTCCCTATTTCGTGGGAGGGTTAACTGAAGGCATCATGGTTTCTATTAAAAAATCCCTGCAGAGTTCACTAGTAAAATAGTGCAGATTGTCTTAATTGATTCTTTTAAAAGATTTTCGACACTAGATACTCAGATTTTAAGATTTCTTTTGTGCTAGGATGAGCAAATCATGTTTTCTAATAAATTTTTACATATAACTTAGGTTACAAAGTTAATTGACATAGTTTTTTTATGATAGGCCTTTATCTCTTTATTGTTTTGAGGATCTGCAGGGATATCCCATGATTTATTCTTTATATATAGTGCTTTCTTTTTTATTAGTTTTAGGTTATTAATGTTGTTCATTCACTTTTCCCAAGACATCAGCCTTTGAAGGTTCATGATCTATTCACTTCCTTTAAATCTGTCAACCGGGAACCCAGACTTCAACACAGGAGCCTTTGGGGGGACACCTTATATACAAACCATAGCAGTGTTAATTATTTTTTCTTTGACTTGCAATTTTCAGTTATATATTGTAACTTTTAGTCAACAAGACATTTTGTTGGTTTGTGGCAAAAATGAGAAAAGTTCCTGGAAACTAATAAACGTATACACCAAACAAAGGGTGGGACAGTACTGCGGTCCTTTTATTTAGGGCGTACATGCTTATTCTGAAGGGTGGCCCCCCACTCGAGACTCTAATAGGAAGTCTAAGGTGCCCAACAAATCCCTTCATGTAAGGGAGTGGTAAGAGTATATTTACATGGATGGGCGATATTTCATAGGAAAAACTGTCTACTTCCTATTCCATGTCTCCCTTGCCCAATGCCTGCCTTGTTCATACATAGTCATATATATTTTATGGTGCTGGAAAGTGAGCCCAGAACTTTACACAAGCTAAGTGTTTTGCTACTACGTTATAACCATACTCAGCATACCATATATATTTTAAACAAATATTTATGAAAATGTGAAAAAAATATTTGAATGAGGGAAATTGGGGGAAAATCTATCTTCTACTCCAAATAGAATTACTTAATGGAATTTAAACTTAATGGAATACTGGGAGCCCAGGGCTTTTTAAACACCTGTGTTTTATTTGTAGTTAAAAGAAACCAAGGTGCTTGAATTTTCTCGTGGAAGATATGTGTAGGTCTTTTTACCAGTAGGCAGTAAGTCAATTACCGGGTAGAGTGCCTCTATATCAGTAGGTTAAGTGCTAGCTGGGCACTCCAATAATGAGAAAAATCTCTAAGTTAGTAAAGTGTTCCCTGTTCTCTGCTTGGCCATCACTGATATTATATTCATTATTTTTAATGCTTTGACCACATATTAATAAAATGTGTCATTATTGCATTGTGCCTCCAGTTTGCCTTCAACGTCTTGGTCTTCTAGACAAGATTCTGATTTTATATCCTAGTCAGCAATTTCGTTTGTGTGTGTTGAGACGTGGTTGCCCTGTTGCTCTGACCTGAAGCTTGCTATGTGGACCAGGCTGTCCTGGAATTCATGAGAGCTGCCTGCCTCTGCCTCCTGAGTGCAGGGTTTAAAGGCATGTGCCATAACATCTGGCCGCAGTTTTCAGTTCTAATGCCCTAAATAAAAACAAGGGAGTTTGTACCTCCCTGGTGTGAGCATCTCACCCCAGGCCTTGCTTAGCCATGCTCTCTGTACCTCCCTGGTGTGAGCATCTCACCCCAGGCTTTGCCTAGTCATGGTCTCTGTACTTCCCTGGTGTGAGCATCTCACCCCAGGCCTTGCTTAGCCATACTCTCTGTACCTCCCTGGTGTGAGCATCTCACCACCAGGCCTTGCTTAGACATGCTCTCTGTACCTCCCTGGTGTGAGCATCTCACCCCAGGCTTTGCTTAGACATGCTCTCTGTACCTCCCTGGTGTGAACATCTCACCCCCAGGCCTTGCTTAGCCGTGCTCTCTATACCTCCCTGGTGTGAACATCTCACCCCCAGGCCTTGCTTAGCCATGCTCTCTCCATGTTCTACCAGACACAGTAAGAGTTCTTCACGCCAGTTTTCCACTTAGACTCTGAACCTCTTCTCTGTGTCTTGCTTCCCTGTGTGGATTGTCTTCATTTTTACTGCATCTGAAGAAAATTCTGGAAAGACAAAAAAAGAGCCTCATTAAGCACTATCCTAACAGCTCTTAAAGAAACTTGCCATGCCGCATTTCTTGAAAACATATCTAGAAGAGACCAAGAAGGTAAAAAGTTTCAACACCCAGCATTGAGGCGCATGACCTTCTTTGTAATTTTTAGAAGGAGTTTCCATGAATTATAATCAATGGAGTTCACCAGAGGAAAGCAGCCAGTGTCCCACCCATGCTTTGGTGTAGGAACGATTGTCCTCATGTCCCTAAGAGAGGTAAAGAGAAAACACACTCTCTGCTTTATCATTGATACCATTTAAACTGTTAGGTAGCTTTATCTTTATTTATTTCAAGACATCTATTTAAGACAATGCTATGGCAAGAAAACAGAGAATAAAAGCGAATGCAATTACTGTTTCTCTGCTGTCAACTGGGTGCACAGCTGGTGATAGGGGCAAGGAAAAGACCATGGGGTTGATGGGGAGAGATGGTGAGGGAGGACAGGAAGGAAGGGCACATTGATCTGAGAGACAGGGAACTCAGCTTTGCACCTGCTGAGCCAGAGGCCCCTGTGGTGTTTATTATAATTGTTAACATCTGCGGTGTTCACATTCATTTATAATCATCAAGACATTTCAAATAGACTCAGGAGAAGTGGTAGGTACTTGGCTGTTTGATTGGCACTTAAGACAGAACAGGTATGGATTGTGAAAATAGGGAAAAGGCACCTGAAAAAAAATCCTCCCCCCCAAACCAACAGTTTAAGTATAGGCAAAGGATGATGGATGTATAAAGTCGGTGTGACACAGGAGGAGAGGTAGAAAGGTGCTGAGACAGAGTGATGTCTTGAAGTCCAATGGAAAGGAGGACTAGTTTACAGAGATGACCCCTTCAGAGGGCGGAATTAAGAAGGCAGGCTGTCCATGTGTGATATCTGAGCAGTAAGTAAGGGCGAGTGCTGACGGGTGACGGTGGCATTACAGGCTGGTCGTCTTCGACAAAAGCATCTCAGAGGAGTCTTGGGAGTGCAGCAGGAGGAGATGGTCAAAATCAGGACTATAAAGGCTTTTTATGAAATCTGGCTTTGAAAGTGAAGGTAATGAGCAGCAGGAGGAGAGTTATGTAAGATAAAGGAGGCTAGACCACAGGGATGTCTTATGAAAGGAAGAAACACGGTTGATGAAGGAGACAGAATGATGAACGCGCTCCCTGCGCGTAGACAGGAACAGGTAAATTTATTGGTCGAGAGACTGCTAACTCCGCAGCTCTACAGGACTGATTCAGAGATCTCTGGATGGGTGAGGTCTTAGCTGACATTATGCTGGCAACAGCACCATAGCTTTAACATACAATTTGACTTTCTGCCGTGCTGACAATGGGATTAGCCCTGCCCCATATTTTCAAAAGGGGGGGGGTCTTTCAGATCTTCATCCCCATAACGTTAGCACACGCCCTCAGTATTTATAATGCTAACAGAAAAACTCAGTAGAAATTGATTCTTTTTGCACAGGGGCTGGGATGATTAAAATAAACAGTACATCGGATCAAAAGAAAAGAGTGATAACATCAAGGCCGGGGAAAATTGGGTTTGGAATATAAATTAAAGCCAGGCAAGATTAGTACACAGTAAACTGGTGCGACATTGCTCTCAGCAGATAAAGACAGGCTGTAGATTCGGCTCCACGGTTATTAGGGATTGAGTAAGGAAGGAAAACCACTGACGAGGTAGTTTATAATGTCTCATGACATAACCAAGTTAGTTACAAAGAAGAAGATGGATTTTCTTAGCACTTAAACTTATGAGACAATTCTCTCTCTTATGGGTGTTTCACATTCTCACACTCTGTACAGATGCAGACTTTATAGAAATTTCTTTTCTATGCCCCTCACTGAAAGTAGCACGTGAAATGACATAGAGCAAATGAAGTCTTGGCAAGGGTCACTAGACGGCTTTGTACACAAAACCATAGGTCATTGGGCTTAGAGCTTACAGCAAACCTCATTCCTCAAACAATGTGCAGACAGTATTCTACTCCCAATCTTCATTCGCTTTCAAACATGAAGCCTATTCCCACTTCATTTCAGAATGGATGAAGATGATCATCCTCCGGTTGTCATCCCCCTTGTTCATCATGCATGTCACTCAAGGACAAGGAGCTGATAAGAACATTAAGTCTCATTTATAATCACTACGATTTTCAGATGGATGCCATTTCTCAGGACATATAATGTATCTAGGAGAAGCTATCAATGGGTTTGCCAGGGTTCAGCAAAGACAAGGTACAGAGAGGAAATTAAAGCCCTAGGAAGAGGAAATCACTGTTCATCCAACTGTTACAGTGACTTTTTTTTTTCCCTTACTAGAGGTAAGCCAAAATGTAATTATACTACTGATGTTTTTGGTTTGATAAGTTTAATGGATGGTGGGCCGTAGATGGCTGGAAATCAATACTTAAAAAAAAACCCATAAGTAGTAGCATGTGTGATTTGAAATAGTTTATCTCAAGGTAAGATTCAATATGAAAAGCTTTCAACCCATTTTTGGGGAAAGTTTTCCAAGAAATTCAATATGACAATGGCAGACTCGCGTCTGGCCAAGTGTCATCACCTTTGGGAAGATCATGCTGGAAATCTCCATGCCCCGCCCTATTCTGAAGATTACATCCTGCAGATAAGTATTTCAATGTCACCTAGTTATCTCTTGGATATAAACAATAGTTATGTGTTAATTTAAATTAAAATGTGTTGAAAAGAAGCAAATCTCTGTGTTCCTGATTTCCCCCCAAGTTGTGTGTCCCTGGGGACGGGTCGCTGTTGGGAGCTGTTTTAATTTTCTTCTTGGTCCATCTCATACATTGCCAAATTGTGGCTGGGAAGGGCTTTGTCTTGAGTGTTGATTGGATGAAAAAATGCTTTCATTTTGGAGCCATAACCTGTGTGAGAAAAGGGAGCATGAAAGATGAATGCTTCACCTTTGCCTGCGGGAGATGGGAGCTAAGACAGAGACCCACACCTGAGCAGTCTGTAGAGACTCAGAGATTCGGGACACTCAGTCCTAAGTGAGGTGTCTTCCTCAGATCCTCCTCTCAGGGTGCAGAGAACTCTGCAGAAGAGGAGGCGAGAAGAAGGGAATGGATGACTTTCCCGAGACAATGTCCTCCAGACATAACAGGATTGGCGAACTCTCTGAGACTGTGATGACACACACATCTGGTTCAAGCCAGATGGAGTCCCAGCATGGAGAAGGGTAGTGGACACAGGTTTCCATCCCTAACCAAGAAGCTATCTGTAATTGAAGCTGGCAAAGAAAAAATTAGTTTTCTCCAATGGAGTATATTAGCCACACTTAATGGTGGGCTCCACGCCCAGCTGTAGATGGCCAAAGCAGAGCAAACTCAATGGTATTTTTGTAGACATTATATCAACATTTCTTTAATTGGGCACTTTTTTGTCTTACTGCCTATTGGGTCTTTTTCTTGTATGTTATGGTTTCTGATTGTGTGTGTGTGTTTCTTGGGTTCTTTTTCCCTTTTATTCTGATTTGTTGTTTTTGTTTGTTTTTCTGCTTTCTAAAGAAAGAAGGGGCTGGAGTTGGGTGTTGGGGAGGTAGGAAGGGTCTTGGAGGAGGCCAGGAAAGGGAAATCATGACCAGAATACATTGTATGAAAAAAGGTTTGTTTTCAATTAAAAAAAAAAAGATAGCTGCTTTGTAAGTGAAAGGAGCAGAGATAAGTCATTAATAGACAGATGGAACGGCTGGGTCTGCTGTGTGTTCAGTGAGAAGTCCTATGAAGGGCTTCGTTCCTGAATTAGCCAGACAACTGTGTTCTCTTCCATGCTGCAAATACAGGCTTTGCCCTTCACCGGGAATAATAATCTAATCTATGGAAATTCATGCAAGAGGAGGAACCATTTTCAACTCTCTCCCTTGCTAATGCTATTTTATATTCCATTGACATTTATTCTGGGAGTTAGTCAGTTATGAATGATTCACATGTGCCTTGCAGTCCACCAAGATTCTCGGGGCTTCTGCTTGCTGCACCTGGCTTTGCCCAGCCTCTTCCGCCCATCAGAAGGTGTATGGCTTGGCTTTGATTGAAATTGTGCAGATTAGTTTTGAGCTGCATTCCCCAGTGATGACACCCAGGCACACACAGAGATGTGCCCAGATTCAAGAGCACAGAGCAGAATGTCCATCAGGGATGCAAAAACATGCCGCACCTTCTGTATTCTCAACATGTGGGTGGTCCACGTATAACTGAGTCCCTGTCTTTGAATGTCACCTCAGAGAAAGATCTCAACTACACAGTTGAAAACAACTGAAGTCAGGACATGGAGCAAGAGCCAGACTTTCTCGAGCTGTGAATCTCTCCCATAATCTGGCAAGGCCTATGGACCTCTTAAAAATGTCCAATAAGTTATACAGTACTGGGCTGGCAAGATGATTCAGTGGGTAAAGGTACTTTTCACCAAGTCTGACGACCTGAATTTGATCCCTGGGACACACATATGGTAGAAGTTGAGAAATGATAATTGAAAATTGTCCTCTGGCTACACAGGCAAGTTTGCCTGTACACGCGCGTGCACATATGTTCACACACATACCAATCCCATTTAAATATTCTAAGCATCAGTTTGTTGTCTTGTAAATCATGTCCTTTTTATTTCTGAACTAAACTCCAACAGTGCCTTAAATACCCATTTAAAAGGCGCGGTGTTCGTCACAGTTGTTTCAACACAGCTGCAAACAACGTAATAACGCGGAAGTGCTTGCGAATTTTGTTGGTGACAAAGTCACAGCTACTGCTGAGCCACTGTGTTTTGTTGTCTACATTCAGAGAAATACTGGATTTCAGTTAGCTTAGTGAGAATAAATTGGTTTATTCTTCTATTACCCTAGCTCATAGGTTCCCTAGATTCCTTTTAAAAAGTTAATTTTAAAAGGCAATATTTTTATTAATTACTTTATATTTAATGTATGCACACAATATATTTTGATCATATTTGTCCCCATTCCCTGATCCACCTCTACCCCCAGCTCCCTCACAACTTAATTCTTTCTTTCTTTCTTTCTTTCTTTCTTTCTTTCTTTCTTTCTTTCTTTCTTTCCTTCTTTCTTCCTTAACTATCTGCTAGGTCCCTAGATCTATTCCAGGTTCAGACTCCTATGCTGAGACAGTAAAAGAACCAAAAGAAAAGATAAAAGAAAAATAGAGATCTTTATTTTTCAGTTTTGTTCATAGAGAATTTTAATTATGTTTCAAATCCGTAATAACTGCATATATTAACATAATTTAAAAACAATAAATAGGTCTCAGTTTTGTTATTAGCTTAGCTTTTTGCAGATTGTCATCTCTCAAGAAATATGTGCCGAAGAAACTAACAAAAACATTGCTTCCTCTTGTAATTCAGCCATTGTTTCCCTTCTACCAAACTATAAGCTCTTTGAGGGCACAATGACCACACAACAGAGGAGCCCGGTTAGTGCTGAGTGTAAAATGTTTAAAGTATAATGTATAATATACCACCTGGATTACATCTGAGCTTTTTTTTTTAATTAATTAATTTATTTATTTTCTTTTTTTATTAATTAATTAATTTAATTATTAAAGATTTCTGCCTCTTCCTCGCCACCACCTTCCATTCCCCCCCTCCCCCAATCAAGTCTTCCTCCCTCCTCAGCCCAAAGAGCAAGCAGGTTTCCCTGCCCTGTGGGAGGTCCAAGGACCACCCACCTCCATCCAGGTCTATTAAGGTGAGCATCCAAACTACCTAGGCTCCCACAAAGCCATTACGTGCAATAGGATCAAGAACCCATTGCCATTGTTCTTCAGTTCTCAGTAGTCCTCATTGTCCGTTATGTTCAGCGAGACCGGTTTTGTCCCATGCTTTTTCAGACCCCGGCCAGCTGGCCTTGGTGAGTTCCCGATAGAACATCCCCATTGCCTCAGTGTGTGGGTGCACCCCTCGCGGTCCTGAGTTCCTTGCTCGTGCTCTCTCTCCTTCTGCTCCTCCTTTGGATCGTGAGACTTCAGTCCAGTGCTCCAATGTTGGTCTCTGTCTCTGTCTTCTTTCATCGCCTGATGAAGGTTAATATTCAGGAGGATGCTTATATGTTTTTCTTTGGGTTCACCTTCTTATTTAGCTTCTACATCTGAGCTTTTTCAAACTATCTTCTTCATAACTTTGTAATATTTCATCAGATAGGAGAGGGGGTTTTCACTAATTTCTTACAGTTCGATGGCTCTCATTCATTATCTTTATTTAGGTACTGTTTATTCACTCGCTCATTTAATTTATCATTATTGTGTGTGCAAGTGTGTGCACGTATGAGGAAGGGGGCGAGACAGTGGGAGTCAGAGTAAAATTGTATGGAGTTAAGTCTCTCTCTCCACCATTCTGTGGGGTCTAGGGGTCAAACTCAGGTTGTCAGGTTGTACAGCAGGGGCTTTACCCACCGAGCCATCTCACCAGCCCTTGCTGAATATTTTCTATACCACTTAATGCTTATGATAAGCTGGTGTTAGCCTCTCTTACCAATGCAGTTCTGATAGCCGCGAGGGTCCATAGGCTGTAAGCCATGACGGTCACTATGCTAAGCCCAGTGGCACAATGGGGGCTGTGCAGATGAGACAAACGCAGTTCCTGCTGGCAGATGGCTTAGGTCCAGGAGGAAAACCTAACTGAAAGGATAAGGTGAACAAGGGCGGGCTTAGGGATACATGTGGCAGAAGGCGTTGGGCTAGAGCAGGGTGGGCTCGTTTGTTGTTGTTTTCTGGGATGCGCTTGATTTTTCGCAGAAAATGGAGAAGAGCTAGGTTGAGACCTGAATAGGGGAGCTGAGAATTTTGGGGGGTACTAAGCAGATGGCAGAACTGACTGTATACATCTCAGTTCTGTGCCTTGTTCCAAATCTGCTCATCTGATGGGAATACTCAGAAGACCGTAGAGTCTGGGTGTGGCCAGGTTAAGTTATTCAACACTCTTCTCTCCATCCCAATGGAAGCCTGCTTGAAGAATCCAGGTGACTCTGGATTTCTGCCAGGAAGAGAGAGTACCCTGCTTTGTCATCTGTGTGTCATTTAAAGCCATTGGACTGAGTGGCAAAGCATCACAGTAAGAATCATGAAATATTACAGCAGAAAGGAGCTTACTCATACTTTAACTCAGTTTCTGGCCCCTCCTCCCAACACACACACAATGATTCAGGCCCAGACGACTTCTTAGTTACAGACCTGAGATCGGGTTCAGTCAATGCAGCGGCCCACATGTAGAGATTTTTTTCTAGGGCAATTTGATCATGTTTTTTAAAATGCCGTGTCATATACTCTGGACCTATTGCTCCAGTGTCATTTTGAATTCTGCACTAAGTGGAGATTTGTTACCATGGTGCAATGTCCCTCCCTCATCTCTGACTTGTTGTCTTTGTCTCAGAGTTTCCTTCCTGCAGAGGGTTAAACAACAAAGACATGAAAATGAGATTAGGTGTCACTTAAGGTAAACTCTAAATTTATTGTCTTCTGTCCTTTATTAGGAGACAGGGGAGGGAAAAAGAGATTTGAGACGCAGAGACAAGTAAGATAAGGTCTCATGAAGACAGAGGCAGAGGCCTGAGCTGGGTAGCTAAGTGTTGTGCCTGGTACGGCAACTTCAGGACCACTGGCGCGCAAGTTGTTGCTCCCACAACGAGGGGTGTGGCTCTGGGTCAGTGATTTATTGCTCCCCGAGTCAATGTTTTTAAATGTAAAATGGGCGTGGTGTCAGTTGTGATAAGATAGTGACACATTCCAACACCCCCATCTTAGGGATCCCTGAAACTGCAGCTTCCACAGAACCCAGAATATCTGTTTTCCTCAGCGTATACATATTGATAATAAAGTTAAACTTGTAAATGAGGCCTTGTTTGAAATGATGCGGAGTTGAGTTATTATAGCAATGCATTGAGATGGAAGTTGTGTACATGTGGTCTGCCTTTCTTAAAACAGCTTAATTCCTCATTGAGCTGTAATACTATTCTGGGACTATGGTTGACCTAGCATAACTGATACCATAGAAGGGAAACCCACAGACAAGGAGGAGTATTATACTGCGTGTGAAGTGCTTATCTTAGGGCTCAAAGCACACAAATGTGTGGTAATGTGAGCAGATATTAGAGCCGCCTAAACTTTCTCGCTGGCCTCTTGACTTGTGCCAAGGAGACTCATTAGCATCTCCTAGCCCAGTGAATTGAAGCCAAGCCAAGATGCTGCTTGCTGCCAGGTTCTTCATAGAGAGGCAGCCTCTCTTACACAGGACTCTTCTCTCTTCTGAACCAAGGATTTCCCACAGCCTCAGATCACCTCCGAGCTGACAGATCTTGAAGAACGTTTCTCCCTAAAGTATTCAGAGTGGCAGTTCTCTGCTCTGATTGTTCACTGCAGAAGGTGCCCAGGCCCAGGCCTTACTCTAGAAACCCTGATTATATACTGATCTGTAGAAATGGCTAATGTAAGGAGGATTTGACTCTATTTTTAGGTATAAAAATGCATTGACACTTCTAATCTGAGGCTTAACAGGTAGAAAGGCAAGGGAGAGTTGTCACCCAGAGCAAAGGGTTTCCAGCTATCTTAGGTGAGGAAGCAGTTCACGAATCATTGTGTGTCCACCACAGGTAGGGTCTTACACATACATGTGTAGTAATGTTTACTAATTCTTCACTAACATTGTTAAATGTGTTTTGATAATATTCATCCCAACTCCTCCCAGATCTTACCACGCCTTCACAACTTTTACTAATCAGTAACCCACTGAATCCAGCTGACGCTACCCATATACTCAGGAATGTGCAGCCACCTACTAGAGCACAGTCAGCCCAACGGGCCATACCCTTAAAGAAAGTGAACTTTCCCTCCTCCAGAAGCCATCAACCATCAAAAACTTCTCAGAGGTGGAGGCTCATAAAATTTCTTCTCCTTCTATGTTGGTGTGCTGACTGACTTGTTCTTGTGGAGGTCTTCTGCTAACAACCACAGCTGCTAAAAGATCTTGTCAAAATTAATTGAACTATACACTTAAAGTAGATGAGTCTTATTTTATATAAATTATATCAAAGATTCTGTGTACCTTGCTACAAAACTTTATGAACATGGATTTTTCATTTCTGTCAAGATTGTAGTTGATGTGCAATAGTTTAGTGCTGGTCCCTGGGCCAAACTTAGAAGAACGTTGACCTATGAGGTGGGGGTCCTAGGCTGGCATGCAGAACCTTACTTCAACTCAGGGTCCAAGGTCTTACAAGGTTAGTATCAGAAACAGACATTGCTCAGGGCCTTCAAAATAGTTCTTCAAAGAGTTGGAAAGAGCTTCTTAGATACATCCGTAGAAAGACCATAGTAGACACCCATGTGGCTGGAACATGATCCCAGAATGACTCCCTTGGAGTCATGAGGGCACTACTGTACCCCCTGTTTGATGTAATATAATTTTGACTCCCTCAAAATGGGGCAGCAATTTTAATCCTAAATTAGGGACCAGGAAACACATTCTGGAATGTAGGGGCTAATAAATATTTATGGTACAGGTGAAAGGCAAATAAATGCTCGCTTCTAAAAAGTCCATAATGATCTGATTTATTAAGCTGCCAAGAAATTAGGTCCCAAAGAGAAGATAAGGGAAAGCTGAAATTGACAGGAAAGACACACTGTGTTACAGCCCTTATGGTCCTTTATGAAGTGTACCCAGCTGTGACAATTGCTCTTGAGCACTTGAGGCTCCAGTGGCTACATCGTCTTTGAGGATCCTGGATGTGGTGGTTTGCGTGAGAATGGCCCTCATGGCTCAGAGATCTGAATGCTTGGTCACCAGGAGTGGCACAATTTGAAAGAGTTCGAAGGCATGGTCTTGTTGGAGTAGATGTGGTCTTGTTGGAGGAAGTGTGTCACCCGCCAGGTCTCAAGAGCCCAAGCCAGGTCCAGTGTCTCTCTATTCCTGCTGCCCGCGGATTCAGATGTTGAACTCTCAGCTACTTGTCTAAAACCTTGTCTGCCTGCATGCTGCCCTACTCCTACCATGATGATAATGGACTAAACCTCTGAAACTGTAAGCAAGCCCCAGTTAAATGCTTTCTGTTTTAAGAGTTGCTGTGTTCATGGTGCCTCTTCATAGTAAGCAATATAACACTGATTAAGACACTGTAGTTTTCCGTACATCTACCATCAGTAACAGGAGGCTTAATGTCCCCCCACCCTGAGGGAGGGTGCAGACACTGCAGAATCACATTCACGAGAGAGGACTAACGATGGGGAACTCACAGAGCTCACTGCAGTGCTTTCTCAAGATTCTATGTGGTCAGAAAGACAGGAAAACCTTCTAGAAAGACTGGCTGAGGGTACAGTATTCCAGAGTTCTCAGGAGGGCACAGCACAGTATACCAGGGTCCTGAGGAAGACACAGCACAGTGTATCAGGGTCCCGAGGAGGGCACAGCCCAGTATTCCAGGGTCCTGAGGAGGGCACAGCACAGTGTATCAGGGTCCTGAGGAGGGCACAGCCCAGTATTCCAGGGTCCTGAGGAGGGCATGATAAACAGTATTATGACTTGCTAGAGTTCTCAAAATCAAGAAAACAAGACGTAAGAATTAATAGGCAAAAGGAGAACAGAAATTCCTCCTTTAGAGATACGAAAGGCTAGGATCAGTGTGAGACTCACATGAACTTTTAAATCCCAGCACAGGAAGACATTGCCACTTGGGTCTCAAGCCTCATGAATCCCCTGTGGGGGCTGAACTTGTCCCTGGAGGAGCTGAGTAAGCCATGTGTTCTCCAGGGGTTCTCCACTTTTGAGAACATTAGTGCAGGTTCACTTCCACTCCTGTCCCCGAGGTCACAACCCTGCTGAGTCTCTCCCCAGGGAAGAATCAAGGAGGGCTGAGAGAAGGCCAGGCCAGCGTTGTAAATAAGGCCTCCTCTGTGTGCAATGATCAACGGGAGCGAGAACCCTAAGTCTTAACCCAGCCAGCCCGGTGCTTCAGCCTGGAGCTGCTCATTGTGTGGGTGTTCCAGGTCATTTCCATGTCATCAGAACCACCTTGTCCCCCACTCTCAGGAAGCTGTCCTCCTTGCCTGCTGCTGCTAGCTGGTATACCACCCTGCCTTGGATTATGACCAAGGTGACATATGTAAAAGTTTCACCACTTTGAAATGCGTGCTTTCAAAATTTCTAATTGTAAAGCATCTTAAAAGAGAGCAGATACAGGCAAACGTATCTTGAAAATATTAAAATGTATCTTCATATAATTCTGAAGTTGGAATAAAAAGTCTTTTTCTCTAGTGGATGCTGACTGAAATTGGTTGCAACTCTTCTTGGATTTTCTAAGGGCCTATCTGAACTGTTCCATATTTGTGCCTCTCAATCTCAAAATATCTAGTTAGCTTTCAAAAGTTCACAGTTTGGAAATGACCTTTTTTATTCTCTTATTTGGTGTTGCTTAATACTACATAAGGCTCATAATCTGTAACAAATTCCCGACAGTAATTAATTTCATATGCACTTGTTGAGTTTTTTCCTTTTAAACTGAATGAAAGATTAAAACTAAGCCCAGACTCTGAGTAATGGCTCAGACTCTGAATGCTTACTACTCTTTCAGAGGATCCAGGTTTAGTTCCCAGAACCCACGTGGTGGCTCACAACTACCCTGAACTCCAGTTCCAGGGGACCCCAAATCCTCTTCTGATCTCAACAGGAAACAGGCACTCACATGGTACAGATATATGCATGCAGGGAAAATATTTGTACACATAAAGTAAATCTAAAAGTATTTTTTAAAAATAGGCTAACCTAAGATATATGGGTGCCTGTCATTAAGTGTTCCAGAGAAATAAACATGCATAGTTCTGCACAGAGCACTCACGGGAATGGCTTTTGAGTAATGGTCACATTCTGTACCATTATGAAATGGAGCAAGACCCCAGTTTTATATTGTTACATGTTCTGAGGTAGCAAATATGCCCTTCTGTGCATGTACACACTAGCCCGTTCTCATCATGCAGAATGAATGAGCACACATCAGAACAAAGGCTATGAAGATGGTTTTGAGGGCGTCCGGGAGAGACCTGGTGAATCCTGAAGAAGCAGAGAGGGGGAAGTTGAAGGAATGATGGGAAAATTGCAACTGACTTGAATTGGCAGGGATCAAAGCATACACACAACAATATAGAGGATGCAAATTTTCCCAAGCACGCCAGTCTCAGGTGAGTGAGCACTGCACATATGATTTATACACACATGTAAACATCCTTACAGCACTTCCATGTTCTGCAGATTACCTGCAGGTTCTGCAGCTAACCCTAATCTGTCCGTGCGAGAGTGGAGTCAGGGAGAGGGGGCTTGAATCACTGTGCGGTTGGGTAGGAAGCAGAAACTCTCTCCTCATCTCTTGTGATTTTCATCTCACTTTGAAGTTTTTGTTGTTTGTTTGGGTTTTTGTTTTGTTTTTTGAGACAGGGGTTCTCTGTGTGACCGTACTGGCTGTTCTGGAACTCACTCTGTAGACCAGACTGGCCTCGAATTCACAGAGATCCGCCTGCCTCTGCCTCCTAAGTGCTGGGATTAAAGGCGTGAGCCACCATACCGGGCTTCAACTTGAATTTTTAAACTTTTTATGAACTCTGTGGCTCTTGGATCCCGAGTGGTAACCTAATTCAGCCTCCTGTAGCGTTTTCAGCTGACAAAATTTTGTATTATTTCACTTTTAATGTCTCTGTAGTTTTTCTAATGTAATATTTAAATTTATTTTTGAGAATTTCACACACACAGACACACACTATATTTCAGTCTTTATCCCAGCTCCCCTCTAACTCTCCCCAGACTCTCCATAATGTCCTCCTCACAAACTTGTGTCCTTTTTTGGCCTCTGTGTCTTTATCTTTATAGTATTATTTTTGTGTGTATGAAATCACAACACGGAGTGGTTTCATAATTCTGGCTTTTTGAGGTTCAATAGGGCACCCCATCTTTTCATTATGATATTAAATGGTCAGGGTTTGTTGCAATTATCAGTTTGGCTTGGTGTAAATCTATTATCTTTGTTTCTGTTTGAAATCTGTTTTTCATTTTCTTCTTTCTTTTACATTGTCTGACTTTTAATGATCCTGTCCTCTGTGTTTGTCTGCTACACATTCTGCTTTTATTTCTGTGGTTGCTGATGCAGCATTTGTAATGTACATTTAAAAACCCATTCCATTTGCCTTCAACTAGGAATATGCATTCTTCAAATAATATTAAGTCACTCTAAACTTAATGTGACAACTTACATACGTATGCCTCTTCTACCTCCTTGCCTCTGAGTTGTTATAGCTATCCATCTTATGTAGACTACAAACCCCATAGTGCTTTGTGATTTTTTTTTTGGCGAAGCAGTTAATTATATTTAAAATTATCTTTTAAAAAAAGATACATTTGTTTTGTATCTATTCTTATGTTTACCATTCATTCTTCTGTGTAATCTAAATTTTCATCAAATATGTTTTATTTCTACCCAAAGAACTCTCTTTAGTGTTTATTGTTATACAAATCTGATAACAATGTATTCTCTTACCTTTGACTTAAAAGAAAAAAATAATTATTTTATATTCATTTTTGAAAGATGCCTTCTACATTTAAAAATTCTAGGATGTTCTTTTGTACTTTAAAGACTGAAAGATACTTTTTTGTTGTTTATAACAAAATACCAGTCATCTGATCCTTGCTACACAATGTGCCTTTTTAATAGGTTATTTTAAGATTTTCCTCTTTATTACTGGCTTTTAGAAATTTGATATTATGTGCTTTGGCCCGGCTCTGTCTATGTTTATTTTGTTTAGGATCTAGGGTTTCCAACCAGTGGGTTTATAGTTCTGATTTAACAAACAAGTTCACGTGTTACCAAGTTGTGAAATCACAGAGTGGTTTTGAGCAATGTTCAGAGACGCCTCTTTTTCCCCATCTTGTTTGAAACCTTTGTTTTCAGCTTCTTCTCCAGGCCCCTCCTTGTTTCCGTCCTTCCCGTTTCCCCCAGCTACCACCTCCTTTTCCTTCCACTTTAAAAATTTATTATTTATACATTTTATAGATGTGAGTGCTTTGTCTGCATGTTCATCTGTGCCCCAGAAGAAAACACCAAGTGCATCTGTGCATTTGAGCTGGGAGTCAGGAACGGCCTGGACCACATGCCCAAAGCAACCTTTCAGAACTTCCTCCTGCTTGGGATGAGGCTCATGACGAGTCCTGCCATGTGCATGTCTGACTGAGAAGGTGTCAGCATCTCAATTTTTCCCCCATACCATACATAATTGCTTCCTAAACTAAGTATTCATGTGAGTCATTATCATGACTGCTCTTAAAATTTGGATTCAAAAAAATGACAGTCTAGGTTATTTACTTCTAGAATTAGGAGAGATTAAAAATGAGCTTTAAATGATAATCACATTATAACACATAACGGTGACATAAAAGATTAAATATCTAGTAACAAATGTAACAAAAAGTGTTTAAGATGTAACTCTGTTGGGAAATGCAAAAGTTAAGCTGAACAGATGTCTGCTGTTGGGGAGGATTCTCGATATTATCAAGTGTATGCTTTCCCTAAGCTAATCTGTAAGTGGAAAGCAATGCCTAAAGAAATAAGGGTTCTCAGCGGTCTGAATCAAGCTATGTCTTCCAGGGCAGGAGAGAAGAGTTGTAGGAGGGAGGCTGATCAGTGGTTGTTGTCCAACTAACATTAAAACCTGGACCTGGACTGGAAAGTGCCCAGCACCAAGGCCAAGTTAGATGGACAGGTCACTACAAAGGAAGACATCCTAGAATTATGCCCCAATACTTGCAGAAATTGTTCCAGTCATGTGGTGTCATTTTCATTTCATGAACACATACCAATATAATGAGTGCATAGTATTAGGGACAGTAGAATGCCATCAGGAAAAAAATAGTTTGAAAACTTTGATCCATAATTTGTTTTTTAATAAAAAAATCTTTGTGGAGCCATTTTGTTATACGTGCAATAAAACATTATCAAAACTGCCCCCTGGAAAAAACTCATATATCTTTGAAAATGAAATTGAAGCCAGGATGTGGTGGCACACACCTTTAATTCCAGCACTTGGGAGGCAGAGGCAGACGAATCTCTGAGTTGGAGGCCAGCCTGGTTGCAGGAGAGCCAAGGTTACACAGAGAAATCCTGTCTTAAAAAAAAAAAAAAAACTTTATATTTTTTCCAAGCTACTAACACAGTTGTGATATTTGGTACCAGCAATCCTAACTCAGCATGGCATGGAAACAGCTGTCCTTTGTGAGCAACCTAGAGAACCACAGCAACATTGTACCTAACTCTGTCTTTTGGAATACTTCTACTTTGCAAAACTATCACACATAAGAATAAAACTAAAACCCCAAAATTTAATACATAACTTACACAAAGTGAAATGCCAGCCAAACTTGCAAGTATACATTTTATACGTTACACTATTATAATCATAAAATTATAGTGTCATTTCATGTATTTTGTGTTTAACAATGCATATGATGATGTTCTGAGATTGACTAGTCTAAAGATAGGCACTGTTTATAAAATATCTGATAAAAATATTTATCTCTAATAACATTGCAACAGGAAGGTACATGTTACCAAGTTGTGAAATCACAGAGTGGTTTTGAGCAATGTTCAGAGACGCCTCTTTTTCCCCATCTTGTTTGAAACCTTTGTTTTCAGCTTCTTCTCCAGGCCCCTCCTTGTTTCCGTCCTTCCCGTTTCCCCCAGCTACCACCTCCTTTTCCTTCCACTTTAAAAATTTATTATTTATACATTTTATAGATGTGAGTGCTTTGTCTGCATGTTCATCTGTGCCCCAGAAGAAGCCATCAGATCCCTGGGACTAGTTACAGACAGTTGTGAGCTGCCATGAGGGTGCTGGGAACTGAACGTGGGACCACTGGGAGGGAAGCCAGTGCTCCTAAGGGCTGAGCTACGGCTCCAGCTCCTCCTTTACTTTCCTTTATCATCTTCCTGCTTTCCATCTTCGCTATTTTTTTCCTCTTCTTTCTCTTCTTTGTTTTCTTCCTCCTTCGATCTTCATCCTCTTTGCTGCTGTCTTCACCTCTTTTCTCTTTAACATTTTCTTTCTTTCCATCTGCTCCTTCCTTGCTTTATCTTTGTCCTCTGTTTTGTTATCTTCTTTCTCTGTATTGACTTTTTTCTTCTTTCTGACCTTTCTCACCATCTTTTCTCCCCCTGCTGTTCCTGCTTCTTTCCTTTCTCTTCTGTCTTCTTGGGTGTCTCCATCTATCTGCTCTTATGTTTCCTCAGCTTCCTTTTAAGGAACTCATCCTCAGTAATTTTGCTTTCTCTATTTCTAGCATTTCCCATATTGCGGTCTTCCTCAAAACCCCCTTGCTTGGTTTCGGGGACTGCTTTGGTCCTTGTATCTTTGTTTTCCCCCACCGCACATTTTCAGTCTCCATGGCCTTGAAGCTGATGCTCTTTTAGGTTTCAGCTCTAATGTGCAGGGTGCAGGCGCGGTAGGCAGTCTGGCTGGTTGATCTCTTTGGCTCCTGACTCATGTCACAGTAAGCCTTTCTTCTGGGCATTGTTGCAACTTTCCATAGAGCTCTCTAGGCAGAAGGGAGAAAAGGCAATAGTTCTGCCTCACTGCTCTAGGAGTGACTGAGATTTTCCTAATTTGCTATTTATACAGAGTGAATTTTATTTGAATTAAAGATTTGGGTGTAAAAAACAATAAAACCCTAAAAGTCAAGACAAAGGAAACCATCCATGAAGTTTTGCTGTGTTGGAGACTTAGGAAATATGACGTAAAATATAAATGTTATTAAAGCAAATATCTATGACTGTAAGACTATTTTAAGGTCTGTGGAGGTGGCTCAGTGGATAATACACTTGATGTCCAAGCCTCAGGACCTGAACTGATTGCTCATCACTCGTGTAAGATTTGGGTATGGCAGTGCTTGCGTGCTCCGGAGCTCCACGTGAGATCAGGCAGAAGTTTTCGTTCTCTTAAAAAGCTTTTCTCAATAAATCACTTCCAGCAGAGTCTCTCTGCTGGGTTTGGCTTCTAGAAGATACACTAGTAGGAAGTGGTTCATTCCAATATTCCACACAATGGAGTGGTGTGCAGTTGTGAAGAAGACAGAGGGGAGAGTGTTCCATGTCTTGTTAGAAAATATCAAAACTACGGTGGAAAAAGGAAGTCACAGATTAGTATGTGAGGGATAAGCATGCATATGTCGGGGGTGGAGGGTGGGAGTTTCTCTGCAAACTCCAGGGCCAGCAGAGTCACGATGCATTGAGGAAAGAAGGCAATCAGGCTCAACACGATTCAGTAGATGGCGTTGGTTCAAACTTTGAGTCTGATACTGAATGGTTATTTTTAGCGTATGTAACTACAGTACAGTTTGGAAAAAAGTTTCCTGGTGTAATACAATCCTGTGTACACAAGGAGGCATGGTTACATTGAAACTCTTCTCAAAGTACATGCCACTTCTTCCATGAAGGTGGATTCTGTAGGTAGGCTACTAGGGAAGGATCTGGTGTGGTCTCTATCATACAGATAATACAGAGGTCACCTAGGCTGTCAGCTACCTCTGGTCCTGTTTGTGGGAGTCTGGGGAAGCCCCTGGTCATAAAGATAGCCCAGAGAACATATAGACAATTAGCAACCTCCAGTCCTGTTTATGGGAACTGGTCCTACAGATGGCGCAGGGGTCACCTAGGCTGATTAGCCACCTCCATTCCTAACCTTCTGGGGAAACAGGTTATATATTTCTTCCCTTTGAAAAGACAATGATGCATGTTGAACATTCCTGGTTTCCCTAGTGCTCATCAATGAGGGCAAGGTCCTCTGTGCTTCCAACAATGAAGGTCTTTACAGACGTGATTGGATGTGCTCAGCATCTCTGTAAGTGCAGTCCAGATGTTAATAGCACCCACATGATGCCATGAGGCCTGACCTGGACCCACAAGACAGGAGGGAGGAGACATTGGTTACAGGGATCTAGTCTTTTTTTTAATCTATCGTTTATTCTACTGTGGGAATAGATTACCTGCTAAGTTATATTATTTCAACTTCATTAAGGCAAAAACAATCATTAGTACTCTTAAATGACTTTGGGCCTGGAGAACGTTACTTCTCACGAATGTTTTCTTTTGCCGTATGGAACAGATTAGGTCTTTGCAAGTTAGCTGTCAGTACTCTTAAAGGGGATTCTTGTTTGTTTGTTTTTTTAAGTTCTTGAAGTGTACAAAGTTGTTTTTAACTGTTTAGAGTCTATGGATTCTTTGTGAATTTACTTACTAAATATTTCCTTTATAGTGATCATGATGGAAACTTCCAATGGGGGCCTTCCTAAATGATCCCCGAATGCCAAATCACTCAATTGAGTGAGATTTTTCTGAACTTTATTCAATTATCATTTACTTTAATACTTCAAAGACTGGGCTGGAGAGATGGCTCAGTGCTTAAGAGTTCAATTCCCAACACCCACATGGCAGCTCACACCTATCTGTAACTCCAGTTCCAGAGGATCCAATACCCTCACACAGACATACCTTCAGCCAAAACACCAATGCTCATTAAATAAAAAAAATAAGTTAAAAAAATACATCAATGATGATTGATTTCCTGTCTTATCTCTATCTGCCACCACATAGACATTGTACCATTGTTAGTTAGCATTGGCCTCTGCTCTAAAATTATACGTACAGACCTGTGGTGAATTGTACATTGCATTAAAATATTAATATATGATAGCATGTTGTGAGTTGGGCAGATGGCTCAGATGGCAAAATGCTTGCTGTGTAACCATGAAGAGCCGACTTTGGATTTCCAGAACCTATGTAAAAAGCAGAACACAATAGCAAGGAAAGTTAAGACAGGAGGATTCCTGGGACTTGCTTGCTAGCCAGTAATAATTGAATCGATGAGCTGTAGGTTTAGTGGGAAACCCTATCTCAAACAGTGGAGGAATGATTGAGGAAGATACACAGGGTCAACCTTAGAGCTTCACACATGTATGTGTCTGCACGCGTGCACACACACACACGCACACACAGACACACACACCACGTGGAGAATTATGTCAGCATACAGTACTGAGACCTGAGACCACAGAAAAGGGGTCATGGCTGCATAAAATGACTTTGGGTAGCTGAAACACAACTGAAGCTATTTCAGTCTATAACCCTAGCACAGGGAGTAGAGACAGGAAGCACCCTAGAGCTTGCTGGTCAGCCAGTCCAGCAAATTGGTGAGTAGCAGCTTCAGGATAAGACCCTGTCTTAAAAGATAAGGCGAGGCCATTGAGATGGCTCTGTGGGTAAAGGTGCTTGCTGCCAAGCCTGGCCATCTCAGTTCGATCCCCAGGGCCCACCGGTGGAAGGAGAGGACCAACTCCTGCAAGTTGTTCTCTGACCTCAACATGTCCAGTTGGCATGCTCATGGGCACACATGTACACACCTGCACGCATGTACATGTATACCCACTCATACATATACAAGTATAATACACATGCATAAAAGGGGACACTTGGTCTGTGGCATGTAGAATATTAAAAGGTGGGCCACTCTTCAGAATTAATAGCAGACAGCTTAAGAGAAGAATGAACAAAAGACAGACAATTCACCAGAAATGGCTGCATTAAATCAGCAAAAACAGGCCATCTTTACTCATTAAAGTGACCAAATGCTGGGATTGTAGAATGTCACCATGGTGGCATGTGACCGAGAAGCTAGCACAATGGCTAGTAATGCACATTGGTGCCTCTCCCTGGTACCAGCCAGTGCACAACTAGACAGTGCAAATCAAAAATGGAACCCAGTCGTTGCTGATTGACTGTGCAATTCCACTTTCAGAGTTTCCTCTTGAGACAACAATCAGAGGTGCCAATAAAAGAACTTTTGGGTAAAATTGTTTGTTGTGGGATTATTTATAATCATGAAAAATTGCAGTCAAATGATTGACTACAAAACTGGATGGTTAAACAGAATTATATGATGGAACATTATTCTATCTAAGCATGAATATCCATATTTTCCAGCAGTGTGCTTACGGGAAACCATTTGAGACATATTATTCCATGAAGTTGGAATGAAAGTACAGTGAAAGTTAATGATCAGAAATGTCCCATGGTCAGGAGGGAGGGCCTGAGATACCAGGAATGGCTACTTACCCATGATGGGAAAAGGAGGATTTTTTTCTTCCTGTTTTTCAGGGCCCTGTGTCTTCATGTCTCAACTGTGAGCAGACGTTATTTTGATAGCATATTAAAATATCATAGCAAGTGATAAGAACGAGATCAAAATAACACCACCCTTCCTCTTTACTTCAGATTTACGTGCAAAAGAGTTCAAATGACTTTTTGCCGAAGTCCTGAAAGATTCCCAATGCCTTTCCAAATTCAGATGCTCCACGTCTCAAAAGTCCTCCAGGATCTAACTCCATCTTACTCTTCCATATCCGGGACCTCACTGGGAATCCAGGCTGTTTCCCGATGTTCGCTCTAGAAAGCCTTGGCATCCTCCCTGTGTCTGTTTGCAGATTGTTTTCTGGCTGCTTTGTTTTGTCTAGGGGTCTTTGAGTTGGCGTACTCTTCGATCCAGGAAAACAGATGTGTCATTTCTTGGTTTTCTTTTCCATCACTCCTCATCTTATGTTTCCAGACTTTGCATTTAATAGTAAATAAAATGGTCTCTTTATTGAAAAAATCAAAACATGAATATAGTTGGCAAAAATGCATTAGGTCAATAACATGGCTGGAATCGTGACAGGAAAATGCATGTGGCACACTTGGAAACTGGCCCTAAATGCAACTTTTTATAGATGGGGGAATGTTCAAAAGAAGATTTTGAACTAGGCATTAAATTTTAAGAGATAATGTAAGGTTGGGTTATAAAAATGATATTTGGCAATAATAAAGCAATCTGTAGTATTTTTATGGTTAGTAAATAAATCCTTCAATGTAATGGAGTTTTTTTTTTTTTTAAATCATCTTGTTAAAGTGTTTACCATCTGGTTAAACTTAGGAGTTAAAATGTATATAAAAAATAACTTACAGTTCTCTTTGTGAAGCCATGAGCATTCTGGTCAACACTCCCAAGAAAATGCATTCAGCGTCAGATAATTTATTTTGTTTTATTTGGTGTAAACAGTTTTGGTTTAATCTGTTTCTGTTTTGTGACTCGAGAGGATGGTTCTTGTTTGCTTTCAATATGTAGGATCACAGAGTGGGTCTTATTAAGTCTTGCATGCTTATTGTCTATTTCAGGAAATATGCTTTTATGATATTTTCATTCATTGTATCTTAAAGTGCTTCAAAATGATGTTGACTAATGGCAAAATTTTAGGCAAAATAACATCTTTTGTTCTATGCCAAAAAACTAAGAAATGGACAATTTGTCCATTCTAGGGACTAATTTAGGGTCACTGGGAATAACTGTGATTATTTATTCATATCAGAAATAACAATAAAGAGGAGTGATGTCAGTGGGAAGGACTCTATATATATATACGTACACTTAAATCTATAAATTTAATATTTGTAAATGATTCAGGTTGATGGTGGCAGAGATCATTTATAGCAATTACTAAAATAAGAAAAATATTCTCCTGAGTGATAGATTGAAAATACTTCAATTAATCTACAGAAGATAGTTGAGTTATATCATTCTTGGATATAATATAATTTCTTATAATTACAGAAGAATTTCTATGGGTCACTATATGTCTGTCTGGGGGTGTAGGACCCTGTCTTGTTTACTTGGTTGTCAGGTCAACTCTCCTGAGTGTCATGGGAAAGTCCAGGGGCCCTTGGCCACTGAGAACACTGGGGAAGAACTCACTTGTTTCTGATTCACACTGGTCTCTTCCAGAAAGTGCCTTGGCCAGACATGTGTGCCTCAGGCTGCAGCCTTCCAGCTTTGGAACAGTGGGACAGGGACCTTTCTCTAAGAAGAAGATGATGACTTCTTGAAGGGGATGGAGCTGAGGGTAGAAGGTGCCTGTGTCTAGGGGCTGAAAGGAGGAAGAGCTCTTCCGGGAAAGAGCCTGAAGCAGAGGCTTACCCGGCAGGCCAGGCGTCTGGTGCTTGAATACAGCAAGTTTTCATCCATAATGATGCTTCTTTCCAATTCTCCTGGTCATTATAGTGCATCCGAAACCACAGCTAGCTGAGCCCCTGCTTCTGAGCCACCTCCTATGTCTGATGTGTGAACTCCCTCTTACAAAAGTTTACAGTATTGACATAGGGCCTGTTAAAAGTGGAAAGATAATCTCATTCTACACCTGAGACACTCTTCAGCTCCAGCTGGGTCACTGTTGAGATTTTTCCCTTTCTGTCCGTCTATCCTGAAAGGAGCCAAGAACAACATACACCCACAAAGACGCAGAGTCCCGTGAGCTTCCTTTCGCCTGGACTCAGCTCTCACGTGACAGGCTTTGTCTCCATTCCTGCTTAGCTTAGCTGTTCTCCAGGGGCCTGCTTTAAGCCACTCCTGTTCCCCTGCCCCCAGTCCCACCTGTTGAAAGCCAGGAGGGTTAACTGTGTGAGAGCAAGGGTGTCTGTATCAGACCATGCCTGACATTAGGCAGCTGCAGGACCTGGGCCCAGTTTCCCAACCACATCTGGAGGATTACAGTGCCAATATGTAGAACTGAATCTTTAAGGTTTCTAGGGACCTAGTGAGGTCATGTCTCTGGAAAGAGCTTAGCCCCGGGACTGTTGTATGTGACTGGGTATGCCACCAAATGACTGGACAATCTCCTTCTCCATCTACTGAGAATATGAGGCTCCCCAGCATATTCCCCTTCAGCTGATCTTAGCTCCCACGTACTGCTTTCTGTTTCTACCTGCAAACCTACAATCTTGGATACCACTACTTCTCTCGCAGCTTCTACCATCCCCCACATTTCTAGCACCTGGATTGACTTTCAGGCAGACTTTCTCTCAGGTGCAAACTTCTCACCATGCTGTCCTTCCACGGATTACCTTGCCCAGCCCAGCACCAGGCACCTCACGGTGTCACCTCCATTTTGCTGAGCCACCATCCATGCTTCTGTTTGTAACAGTTTTCTCTTTGCCTCTGTAATGACTCATGCTGAGGGCTTTCAGAGGATGCTGAGTGGGACAGAATATTGCTATGTGTCATGCATTCTAAAAGGAACCAACAATGGAAGCCAAATATCTCTCTGTGGGAGAACTGCCTAGTTAAGCAAGGTGATATTTGTCCATTTCTGAATATAGCATGACAGTGAAGAGCACAGATTAGTTTTTTAAAGGAAAACCTCATTACTTAAGTTTGAGCCTGCCTTTTGCCTGCCTGCAGTTGAATTATTTAAGCTCTCAGTCCCTCTGGCTTTCAAATGAAGATGATAGTAGTGCCCACTGCATAATGCAACTGGTCCAAATGAATTGTCCATAAGAATAGTGACAGAATTATCCTAAATCCCCAGTCTTCCTGCTTGGCCCAGAGTCCCAGTTCCAGAAGAAAGGAATAAACCACCCCACCCCCTGTCTTTCCATCAGGAGGGTAAACCTGGGCAAAGGGCAAGTGGTGGGTCTGTAGGGAGAGATTTAAGTCACTTATGATAGAGATGCTTAAAAGGCTTGGAAGTTAATGTTCTCCTAGAAAATGTCCTCGGTTCTGTCCAAGATGAAATTAAGAATTTCTTTTGAGAAGGCTTCATTTCAATTTCTAAGCAAACTCAAAACCATTTTACATTTTGGATTTTATGACTTGATTCCATGAGAGTGATGGTGGTGACGGTAATGATGATGATGGTGATGATGATGGTGGTGGTGATGTGATGGTAATGGTTGTGGGGATAATGTGATGCTGGTGGTGATGATGGTGAAGATTATGATGGCGATGGTTGTGATTGTGATAATGTGGTGATGGTGATAATGGTGGTGATGATGGTGATGATGATGATGGTGGTGATGATGGTGGTGGTGATGATGGTGATGATGATGGTGATGATGATGATGGTGGTGGTGACGATGGTGATGATGATAGTGGTGATGATGGTGGTGATGATGGTGGTGATGATGGTGGTGATGACAATGGTGATGATGACGATGGTGGTGATGATGGTGGTGGTGATGATGGTGATGATGATGGTGGTGGTGATGTGATGGTAGTGACAGTGATTATGGTGGTGACGATGATGGTAATGGTTGTGGGGATAATGTGATGGTGGTGGTGATGATGGTGATGGTTGTGATGATAATGTGGGCGGTGATGATGGTGGTGATGATGATGGTGGTGGTGATGATGGTGGTGGTGATAATGGCAATGGTTGTGACTGTGATGATAATGTGATGGTGATGATGTTGGTGGTGGTAATGGTGATAATAGTGACGGTTGTGACTGTGATGATAATTGGTGATGATGAAGGTGGTGTATTTAGCTTAGTTTTTCTTGGATACCCATGGACAAACTCAAAAACCAGTTTATTACTCTTGCAAATTAAAATGGCCACACTCAAAACTACAGACAAGAACAGATGTTGACAAGGATGTGGGGAAACTGGAACAGAGTTTCACCTTCCTGAAAGTGTAAAATGGTACAGCTACTTTGAACACCCACCTGGCAGTTAATCAACCCAGAGTGGCCTAAGAGCCTAGCAAGTTTATTACTACCACTCTTTCCAAGAGAAATGAGAATGTATTACCCCTAAACTGTCTATAGATTTTTATAGGAACTTAATCTGTAATAGTAAACACAGATCCAGTACAAGTGTCCTTCAATGGATGGTAGTTGCACAATACTCTAACTAGTCTGAAAACTATTGACTAGTATCTTATATATGTGGTGTATAAATTATGTCTTAATAAGGCTGTCAAAATCAGTTTGTTTTCTGAGCTTTAAAAGTAGAACTGTGACCTTGAACCTTCTATTTGATTATTCATAGCTTTCAGCTTTCTTTTTTCCCCCCTTTACTTTTATTTTTTCAGTCAGGATCTTGATATGTAGTCTAGGCTGACCTCAAACTCATGATCTCCTACCTCAGCTTCTCCAGGCTGTCTTTCAGGTGTACACCATGGTGTCCAGCATTTGGATAGCCATTTCCCCATTTTCTCAACACATGGCCTCCCTTACCAGTCACTAATATGATTAGAGTTTTGTCATGTTTCTGACTGATCTGTGAATTCATTGGGAAAATTTGCCATTTATCAGTCTGGGTGGGATACAGCATTGACCTCTGCTATGGGCTAAACATGAATTTGTGAATCCCTGTGACTTGCCAATGCCATTGCGCTAAAAAGGTGGACAGTAGTTAAATTATTAAGGTTAGGGCTGCTGTGGGAGGCCGAGGTAATACTTTGGCTTCTTTTGTCCTGTCTGCCATGTAAGGGTATAGCGAGAGGCCTTACCACGCTTGCTGTTGCGTGGCTGTAATCCCAGCGCTTGAGACATGGAGGCAGGAGAATCTCTTTGGACTGCCAGCTCCTGAATGGAGACTTATAAATTATGAAAGCTTGGCCTTACCTTAGGCTTATTCCCAACTAGTTCTTAAAATGTAAATTGACACGTTTATATTAATCTCCGTTCTGCCATATGACTCGTGACTTCTCCTCAGTACCTTTTGTCTGACTTCCTCCACATCTAGCTGGTGAGTCCTCTACCTCTCAGATTCTTCCCCTGAGTTCTTCTCTCTCTCTCTCCTCAGAAGTCCCGCCCCTTCTCTCCTGCCTAGCTATTGGCCATTCAGCTCTTTATTAAACCAATCAGAAGATGCCTTAGGCAAGGAAGGTAAAACAGAGACCTCTTCACACAGTGTGACCAAATATCCCACAACACATGGCCAATCTTTACTATATATCAAGTTCAAGGCAAGCCTGGGCTATGTAATAACCCATCTTGAAAAACAAAGCTAAAACAGAAAGCAAGGCCTTTGCCACCCACAAAGTACCAGAGCTCTGATATTGAACGTCACCCTCCAGAACTATGAGATTTCTTTTACTTATAAACTACTCAGATTTGGGCATCTTGTGATAGCATAAACTACCCAGAGAGCTTTTCACTTGGTAAACTGAAAGTGCTGGGTATTCGCTTACAACTCGGTTGGAGATGCTGATCTCAGTCCGGGCTTGGACACTCTACCCCAGATGTAGACATGGAGAAAGACATGTGTGGACCACATTCTAATGGCAGGTGAGCAGTGGCCCTGGGCAGTGTTTTTCAGGGACAGCATCCATGTCTGTAGTCAGACAACGGACATGACCCAAGGCCTGGTCAGCTGTGCCAACAGCAGATCTCACTCTGAGCATGCTTTGGGTTGGGTCAAAGGCTGCTTAGACTCCTAGCAGCTCCTGTCTGTCTTCCTAACGTGGTCCTTCAACTTTCCTGGCGATTGTGCGAGCCAATTAATAGCCTTCCTCTCAATCCCCTTTCTTTTGTGTGTTTCTCTGTTTGCAATGAGAAATCCTGTAAGATGCAGTTGGTACGTCGGGGTGACCTGCATCCCAGTGACCTGTCTTCAGCTCCTCTGATGCTGCAAGCCATCTATCTGCTCAGTGATTGCTTTATGTCATCCACGATCTCATTTAGCCTTCGGAATAACTTAGGGACTTAGATGCTGAGGAAATAGCTTCACAGAAATGAAGACTCAAACCCAAGGCAAGGCCTGTGTCCTTCTTTTTGGATCTCCATGGCTCATCTTCATTTTCTTTGTTATCCCATCTTATTGTCCATTAGTTGCAGATAGGAGAGCCCCACCGTCTCCTGACAACCTTCTCTTCTTCCTTTAAATTGTTGTGAGTTTCTCTGCAAGCTTCTTCATAGAAGCATCACCACTTTCCCTGTACAAGCCTCTTCCTGTTGTCTAGGTGACTGACTTTGAGAGGCATTAGCTGCTGATGTCTAATGCTGCTCTCCTCTCTGCCTGTGTCTCTTCCCCATTAGAAAAAAAAATACAAAAAAAAAACTCCATCCCATGCCATAAGGTTATGGTCTGTTTTCTGTTAGTCTGACTGAATTTACTACAGACAGTAGGCCTTCAATAAATATCCTTAATCTGGAGACAGACTGAAGACAAAATATTGAATTCATTCCTCATGTTTCCATCATAAACTCCACATTCTATGGCCACAATGATTGGGGGAACAATCAAACAAGCATCAAACATCATATGGCAAAATGTATTGGAATGTGATATTCTTGGCAGGAAACTCATCTCAGAGTGGAAAATGTTTACTAAGTATAAACACTGCAAAGACATGTGTGCCTTCTAGCCTTCACTATTAGTCACCAGGTTTTTTTATTTAGCAGCTGAAGACTTTGTGGGACTATTCAATTCCCGGGATGGAATTTAGGTTTACTTTCTGAAGCCAGTCCAGCCCGGCCTTGGTGCACATGAACATTCTTAGAAAGCCTCTGAACATCTATTCTTCTGCTCTTCGACTGATAGGGTGAGGGCCAAAAATAAAGCCACTGAGGGTTCTGCCCGCTTCCCACTTCAGTGGTACTGGAAGTCTTCCAAATGTCTTCTTTGTCCCTCTGATTGCCAGTGTGCGTTATTCGAAGCCCATGCTTAGGGCAAAATCAGGAATGGTGTGATGGCAGATGAAGCGAGGAGAATAAGCAGGAGAAGGCAGGGGATTGCACTGGACCTGCCAAAGGTAGATCTAGAAGGCAAGGGAAACCATGCAGGGCAGGTTAGGGGTAACAAGGTTCCCCATAGTGGGTACTTGAGCCTGTGGAGGGGTTATGTTGAGAGGCCTTGTCTGGCTTGTGCCTTGTAATCTTCTTCTCCCTTCAACAGGATTACTGTGGGTCAAAGAGATCCCGACCTGGGGAGGAAATATTCCATCCCAGGGTGTTACATTTGTTTTGGTGTCCTAATTTCCGGTCCTAATTTTTAACACTGAGTGTTATTCTCTGTGAGGATCTTGTCAAGTCCTCTGTGAGGTCCAGCCCAATGCTCACACATGCTTCACCTCGTAGAGTTTCCTACTGCCTCCCTCATGACGGTCATGGGAGTGCCACATTGCTGCTTTGACCTTTGAGCCCATTGGTGACTCGATCATCTGCTTAATCACCAGAGCTACTGCTTGCAGCTGAGGCATGTTTTCCATAAGTATCATCCATTTCTACTTCTCGTCAAGCGGTGTCTCTGTCCTTCAAGGGCTATCAGATGCATCCTTGGGCAAAGTCATGAACAGAAGGAACAAATCAAAATGCCTAAAATGATGGAGGGTAGTAGTCAGGAAATGCAGCAAGGAGATAGGGCTCTGTTAGCCCATAGGCACCTTTTGCCAAAGAGAAAAACACATCTCATGTGGATGGAACAGTTTAAAAAGTCTTTTCTTCATCTACACAGTGTATCGGTGAGAGGTGGCCATCCAAAGGATGCATGCTGGTTCTTATAGTCAGTAACCCTAGATGTGAGTTTACTTGGAAAATGCATCTTTGTAGATGTAGGGTCTTAAAATGAGATCATTCTAGATTGTCCTAATTCAGCATCAGCCATCCTTATAAAAAGGAGAGAGATGCAGAGAAGACAGGGTGGAAACAGAGACTGGAATGCCAAGGGATGCCACGACTTTCGATTAACTCTCAGAAGCAAGGAGCAAGGCTTCCAGCAGCTTCTCCCTCTGAACCTCTGAAGAAAGCAGCCTTGTAGATCTTGAAGTTTGGGATGCAACGTCCCCAGAACTGTCGAGACAGATGTCTTGTTACCTGAAGTCAGTTTTCAGCGACAGGGTACAGGAGCTCTAGGAAACGAATTCCTAACCGGCAAGTGGACGTGACTTCCTGGACGGTGTGATGACCAGCTTCAGCTGCTTCCTACCTCACAGGCTGGCTCCACCCTCACCCACCAAGGCTTTGATGGAGACCAAAGGACCAGCACATGAGTCAGTGCAAAGAATTGGAGAATCAGGGCATGGTAGTCAAAGTGGATGGGGTTTGGAGACAGATGAAGCCTGAGATTCAATAGGACTGAGGATTCTCTCAATTGGAAGCTGGGAGGAGGGAAATGACTTTTATCAGTCAGTCAGTCTGATGAGAATTACTGTTTTTTTAACTTTGCTGGCTGGCTGACAGATTTGCATGACAGTGTGCAGTGTTTCACGTCCCCTTTGTCTTCCTCAGACATTTATTTCCTTTCTTCTCCTCCTCATTCTGGGTCACCGGTATGAGCATTGTAAAGAACAAGAAATCTGCTTGGACCCATGCTCAGAACCTGTTAAGCCCAGGAATGCTTCGTGCCCCTTGGAACAGTGGTCGGTAGCACCTGCCATTGGTCATTGGGTCTTGCTCAAGAGTGAAGTCCGTACTTCCTTGAAAAGAGAGACAAAAGCCAAGCAGAACTGCGGTCTATGACCACTGCTTCCTGTATTGGTTGTGTTCCTGCTGCTGATAGACACCCGGATGAAAAGCAGCCTAGGGAAGAAAGAAGGCTTATTTTGACTTACAGTTCCAAGGGCAATCAGTCCGCCCTGATGGCAATAAATTCAGTCAGGAGCCTGAGACTGGCCTGACAGTCTAGAAGTACACTTGTCTCATTTTATCCACACAGGAAGCAGAGAGAGAAAATAAGAAGTAGGATGAGGCTCCACAGCATCCGAGTTGATGTCCTTCCTCCTGCAAGACTCCAGCAAACTTCTCAACAAGAACCAGCTGGACCAAGAGTTCTAAAACTTGAGCCCATGGGGCACATCTCACTCAAACACCTCCCTCACATTTGAAATCTTCTTTGCATCTTGACTTTGTACATAGCACCTAGTATGTACAAATCCTTTACGACTATTACATGTGGAACTTGAGCATTCTGATTGTCATGCGAGTCTAAGGAGGAATTCGGAGGGGAATGGGTCCTTAACTCAAGCGTGCTTATGTTTGGGTGGTGTTGTTTTTGGCAGGCCAAGTGAACGACTTTATTTTTATTAAAAAAAAAGAAAAGAAAAGAAACAAGGTGTGTGTGTGTGTGTACGTGCATGTTTGTGTGTGCATGTGTGTGTATGTTGGGGAGAAGTTTGTGGTGGCTACTTTGAGTTAAAGAAAAACGAATTCACATTTATCTAGATGAAGTCTGACTGGTTGCCCTGGAGCTTGGGGCATCTCTATGTTCTGAACCTGAAATTGCATAGTGTTCTATAATGATATTAATCTGTACTTGAAAACTGTTAATTTGATCATAGTTTGTTGTTGTGTGACAGATATTTGATGGATGACATTGTGTCTGTTTTTCCAAGTTTCCTCCAGCGTGATGTTGGAGGCCAATAGTTTGCATCTGTAAAGCAGAGACGTTATGGGGGATGCCCAGAGACTCTGAGAAGAGAAGAAAGGCCATATCCTGTACTCTCTAGAAAGATGCCTTCTGAAAGCTCCTGCTTCGCCTCAGAGCCAAGAGAAGCAGAGGAAAAGCTGAGTATGTTTTTCCAGAGAATTCTGAGCCCATTTCTGTTGCATTCATCAGAGCCCTTAGTGAGATGGTAGGAGGATTTCAAGTGGCTTGCTTTTCAGAGCAGCAGAGAGTGAAATTGTGGCCTTCCAGGTCTCTCTGTATTGTTTATTTATGCAGTTATTAATGAATTATGTAATTTATGTAATTGTTAATGAAGACTTACTCCAAATGAGTGCTGGTTTACAGAATTACCCCCATGGCATGTGCCTGTCCCGGGTGCCTGCTTGGATGCTAATGCATGTGTGTAAACAACTCCCATAAAACATCAGCATTAGGGATGGAAGAGATGGCTCCGCTGTTGTGTACTTGCTGCTTTCCAAAGGGCCCGGTTTGATTCCCAACACTCCCATGGTGGCTCCCAACTATCTGTAACTCCAGTTCCAGGAGTCCTGATATGCTCTTCTGGCCTTTGCATGTGATACACAGGCAAACATGCACACAAAAATATCTGTACACATTCGAACATATTTTTAAAAGGTAGGCTTTCAAGGACTAGGTTGCATTTTTTGAAAGGGCGAGTATGCTTTGAAAGGCTGCACTTGATCCCCCAATGAAACAGAAATAATACAAGAGTCTTATCTATCTTTGTGCATTCCCCTTGCTGTATTACCGGGACTTCTCTGGCCAAAGTCTTTGCTTAAGAGGAAAGTAAATAAAGATGCTGAAGGATTTGGTAAAACATTATCCACGTGCTATCCTGAAGTCAGTGGTAATATCTATGACAAAAATAGAAGAATAATTTTAGAGTCTTCTGCTGATACTCAAATCACATGTCAACATACCTCTTAGCTGGGAGGCTGTTTTATTCCTATCCAAGGTGGTGAGGATAAACTTATGGAATGAATTTTTCTGGTCTCCAGAAGCTTGTCAGTGGTCCAGTGACATGTTTTTTCAAATAATTTGACTAGTCATGGCCATCTGGAAATCATTGATTTGATGCCTCCTGTCTGTCTTTCATGTGAACCCCCGTCTTAAAAGCTGCAGAAAGACTGGGGGCATCCCAAAGTAGTATTTAATACCCCGCTGACATTCAAACAAGTCAGCGGCTTCTTCTTGGGGTATTAGCAAAAGGAGCCATGGAGACCAGAGCCATGGAATGTTGGATGCAGAGGTCTTGTGGGTCCCTTATGCACTTCCCAGCTGGGGAGACAGTCTTTGTGACTTCCAGTCTAGGTGGTCTCCAGCCGCAGTTTCTGAACCCTCAGGGGAAAGGAAGCTTCCTGCTGCCCAAGCAGCCTGCTTCAAGTACAGTTCTGTTGAACTGAAATACACTTAATGTAACAGTTCATCTTAGGTCTGCTTTCTAAAGCCACAAGAATAAATCTTTCTCTGATGGGCTGCACAGTTTAGAAAAGTGAACAAAGATATTGGATTTGACTCCACTTAAGTCGCCGGGCAATTTAGAACCTTTACTCAATCTTTAAGATGAAGGCCAGAACTCTACTGCCTGGTCTGTTGTGGTGTGTAGATCAAATAATGTATTTTAGCCATCCATCATGGCGCTTGGCACATGGTAGGCATTTATTGAATGTTCCCCTCCTCCTTCCACTTGGAGGAGCAGCCCTCTCTCTTCTTTGGTGTTCTCTTTCCCTGGGCCGCGGCACTGTGGATCAAAGGCATGGAGGCAAAGCAGGGGCTAGGGAATTATCTAAGTCAGTGCATCCTAAAGTGTGGGCATCAACAGGTGGTGAGAAGGAGTATTTTTAGACAGGACATGGCTGGTCATTTTGCAATTACATTTAAATCTATCTGACAGATATTGCTCATAGCTGTCTGATTAAGGTGGGAAAAGAATATGTCTTACTATTTTGCTATAAATATGAGTGATATAAAGTTTGCTTATTTAAGAATAAAAGCAAATAAAGCACAAGGAAAAGGAGTTATCACCAGTTACCTGTTTAAAAACCAAATAAACTTCTAAGAAAACCGATCCCAATTTCAGGATCTTCTTAGCAAGTCCAATTGAAAAGGCAAGCAATGGCAGGGAATGCAGGCACACTGGAGATAAAGAAGACCACTGAAGGTGGCCAGGGGTCTGGACGGGGGACAGCAGGGATGAATAGGTACAACACAGAGGGTTTTTGGGGCAGTGAAGCTATTTTATGATTCTGTAATGTTACATGTTTTTACATATTAAGAATTTAAAAGTCAGGTGGTGGCGGCACTTAACTTTAATTCCAGCACTTGAGAGGCAGAAACAGGTGGATCTTTGAGTTTGAGGTCAGCCTGGTTTACAGAGTGAATTCCAGGACAGCCAGGGCTACAGAGAGAAACCCTGTCTCAAAAAACTAAACCCCAAACCAAAACAAAACAAAAAAAGAATTCCCAAACCCACAGAATGGAGAGCAGAGTGAATTCTGATATAAGCTGTGGATTTCAGTTAGCAGTGTATTGATATTGATTGATTGTATTGATTGTAACAAGATATGAGTAATATCTGGAGAGGGTGTAAAAATTTTGGTACTCTCTGTTCAATTTTTCTGCAAGCCTAAAATGGTGATAATTTTCTACTAATAATAAATATGATTCTTACACATAATATATATATAGCCAATCTAACCAGTCCAATCATGTATTTACTACCCTTCAGAGCACCTTTCCTAATGCCATCCCCAGATCAAGCACTCACATCAAGGTATGCTTGGCACAGGGCATGGCTCCACCAGTTCTGCACCCATTTATATCACCTGTAAGGCTGTCCTAGAATTTGGGCTTTGGTAGGGATGAGAACTTTAATCTCACTTTTTTTTTTTTTTTTGAGATGGGGTTTTACTATGCAGTCCTAGCTGGCCTGGACTCACTACGTAGACCAGGCTGACCTGGAGCTCACAGTGATCCATCTGCCTCTCCCTCTGGAGAGCTGGGATCAAAGGTGTGCACCACCACACCCAGCCTCGTACTCATTTTGAATCAGTTGAGGAAGAAAAATCTGTTAGGCTTGTTGGGAGCAGTGAACCCCCAGATTCTGAATTTCTTGTAAACAACTTGTTTTCCTCTTCTTTGAGACAGTCTGCAGCTGCTCTGAGCACGAGACCCTCAGGACTTCCTGATGACAGAAGAGTGGTTTCTGGTGGGTTTGGCTGGGGCATGGCTATTAGCTAAGGATCTCTATATAAGCTGTCCCTGGACACAATAAAGGGGGCATTCTTGGGGCATTCCTATTTCAAGGATTCTGGCATCAATGATGACCCGTGTCTCTGTTTGTGAGTCTTTGTGTGTTTTAATCTCCAGCTCCTTCCCCAGACCACGAACTGTATGGTAGCGCATAGAGCGCAGAGGGGTGTGGTGCGCTACAAGGCTAAACCTGGGAATTCCTAAGAGGCATGAAGGCAGTGGCTCTGGTCCCTTAATGTTTCCTCTAAGTCTGCACTCTGGTACATGACAGCTATCACTGGGTCCAGGAGAAGGGCAAGAGCCCGGACCCTGCTTGGGTTTGGCGACTTTAAAAGAGAACAAGTGGTTAGACCAGTTCAAATTTACCAAATAAGAGAGAAGGAAAGAAGGCCCGAGGGGATGGGAGGTTCAAACACCCCTCCAGTCTGCTAAGAGAGGGAAGCTGGTCCTATAGAGGGAAGATGAAAGAGGTGAACGACTCCCCCACTCTCCTTCTGAGTAGCTGTGGGTTCTGATGCAAATGTATCCCCATGGTTGCAGGTTTGTCTCCCTCTCCACTTTGGAGCTCTTACCTGTCACTTCAGAAGGTAGGAACACTTACACAGTGTGATTCTAGGAATAATAATTAAGGAGAAATGTTGGAAAGTTACGTTTTTTTTCTTGTGATAACTTGATTCAGCAGAACTCACTCCTCTTTATAACATGTCATTCTCAAGAAAAGTCTATGAGTGGGGGAGGTGCCTGTGGGGCCTGTCCTTCCTTGGGGACTACTGACTTGAGTTACTATTGGTGGCATTTTTATCAGTGCTGTAGACATTGGTAGGTTGTTTTTGCTCCAGTAAATGTCCTCCCTGCCATGCTCAGGGAAGAAACTCAGACTCAGGGGGCCACACACAAAAGAAGACCTGAAAGTAGGCGTGTGTGGTGTGTAGTGTGTATGTGTGTGTAATGTTTGAGAGTGTGTATGCAGTGTATGTGTATGGGTAGTGTGTGTGTGCTTATGTGTGTAGTGTATGTGAGTGTGTATATATAGTGTGTGTGTAGTATATGTGACTGTGTGAGTGTGTGTATGTGTAGTGTCTGTGTATAGTGTGTGAGAGTATGCATGTATGTGTAATGTGTGTGTGTGTGTGTGGTGCATCGAGGGGCTTATTGAGAAGGGTTCCGGTGGGAAAGGAAGGGAGTTGAGAAGGGCGGATGGGAAGAACATGACTGAAATCTCCTATATATACATGACACTGTCAATCAATTAAAAAGGATTTATTGATTGTATTTTTTGAGTGCATGTGTTCCTTCATGAATTACTGTGTGCCACATTTTCATAGGTGCTCACAGAGCCCAAAGGAAGTATTAAACCCCCTGGAACTGGAGTTATAGGTGCTTGTGAGCTGTGGGTCCTCTGGAAGAGCAGCAAATGCTCTTAACTGTGGAGTCATCTTTCCGGTCTCAAGAACAATATGTGTGTTTTGAAAGAATGAGATCACTGCTTTATTTTAATGCAATGCGATTCACATCAGAGCAATGGACCCCAGAGTACTGCTTTTGACCATGTCTGTAAGCCGATGCCCTCCCTACTGTTTCCTCACCCCTTCTGGGTGTCTACATGTTTTTGATGCTGCTAGGCTGGGATTGTTCTGTTAGGTGGATGGGGATGGCTAGAACATTTCCTAAACTCTGACATCATGAAGAATGGTCTGAATCTTTTCTATGTGAGAGACAGTTACATCAGTGTATCAGTCTGTTGTAATATGAGCGGCGGGCTGCATCCCCGGCATCCAGCCGCCCACATGGCTAGCTTATGCCCCGAAATAATTACATGGAAACTGTATTTTTTTAAATACTGCCTGGCCCATTAGTTCTAGCCTCTTATTGGTTAGCTCTTACATTTTGATCTAACCCATTTTTAATATTTTGTGTAGTACCACGAGCTGGCTTACCAGGAAAGATCTTAACCTGCGTCTGTCTGGAGTGAGAGAATCATGGCGACTCTCTCACTCGGCTTTTTTCTCCCAGCATTCTGTCTGTTTACTCCACCCACCTAAGGGTTGGCCTATAAATGGGCCAAGGCAGTTTCTTTATTAAATGAAAGTAACTCCTCCATCATTTCCCCTTTTTCTGTTTAAACAAAAAAGAAAGGCTTTTACTTTAACATAGTAAGATTACATATAGCAAAACAGTTATCAAGCAAGAATTACAGTTATAATATTTATATCTATTTTATCATAACTAAGGAAAACTATAACTATTTATCCATTTTTTAACTCTATCAAAGACTCCAGAAGGATATAATATTTCCTAAGTAAACAAGAAGATACTTTAAACTCTAGAAATGACAGAGATATCTTGTTGTCTGTACAGTCACCCAAAGTTTCTCTGTACCGTTGGGGCATCTGTCTTTAGCCTACAGGCCCATAGTATCCAGCAGACATTTTTATCAAGCAGGAAATTTTAAAGACAGTTTAGTCACTTTTTGCTGTGTCCTGTAGAATGTCTTGTAGACTCTTTTATGAGTCAGGAACCCCGAAAGACCATCTCACCTTTAGGTAAGTTTAGGAGTCCTCTCTCTGCGGGTTTTTTGTGTCCAGTTTATGCATCAGTCCATGCAAGAGCAGTTTTTTGTCCAAATGGCTATCAAACTCCATAAGGAGCCTCTTTGATGCCCATCTTCCTCTTGAAGTAGCTGGTGCTGCCAGGAGCAGACGTGTCTCATTGTCATGAAAAACCCTAAGTTATTAAAATATTTTAAATGTCATATTTTGTAGTCTTTGAAAGATATGAAGAATACCTATGTAATTGAAATATGTCTCTATATATCCAGAAAATCTAACTAACATGACTACAAACTTGACTATTATCGATGATTATCCATTAACAACCTATATACATTATATTTTTAAATGAACTATACAATCACAATACCTTAATCAAGATCAGAAATACATATACATATAACAAAATTGACCTTAAAATCTATACCAATGTAAATTATTCATATCTATATCATATCCCCCTTTAAATGTAAAAGAACATTTATAAACAATATTTGGGCGCCACTCTGTTGTAATATGAGCGGCGGGCTGCATCCCTGGCATCCAGCCACCCACATGGCTAGCTTATGCCCCCAAATAATTACATGGAAACTGTATTTTTTTAAATACTGCCTAGCTCATTAGTTCTAGCCTCTTATTGGTTAGCTCTTACATTTTGATCTAACCCATTTTTAATATTTTGTGTAGTACCACGAGCTGGCTTACCAGGAAAGATCTTAACCTGCGTCTGTCTGGAGTGAGAGAATCATGGCGACTCTCTCACTCGGCTTTTTTCTCCCAGCATTCTGTCTGTTTACTCCACCCACCTAAGGGTTGGCCTATAAATGGGCCAAGGCAGTTTCTTTATTAAATAAAAATAACTCCTCCATCATCAGTCAAGGGTCTCTAGAGGAACAGATCACAGCATGTATGATTTATATATATGTTCTTCCTATCTGCCCTGCTCAACTCTTTTCCTTTTCCACTGGATCCCTCCTTTTCGACAAGCCCCCAAGCACCACAGACATACACACATACACATACATACTACACACACACAGTCACAAACACTACACACACACACACACTCTCACCACACTATGCATATATATAGGTATATATATATATATATATATATATATATATATATATATATATTAATTATTAGAATGACTCTTAGGCTGTGGTCCAGCTAGTCCAACAATGACTATCTACTAACAGAAGGTCCAAGAATCCATGAGTTTTTAACTGCAAGAGGCTGGATGTCTCAGCTGGTTTTCTGTGTCCACTAGAATCCTGAGGGGGTAGCTCTAATGATCCTGAAGGAGTGGAGTTACAGGTGAGAGCAAATAGGCAATGAGCAAGCACTTCCTTCTTCGTTCTTTGCGTAGCTGAGGTGTGGACCCGACGAAAGGTAGATCTTCCCACCTCGAAAGACCTAGATTGAAAGTGGATCTTTCCACTTGAAATAAATGATTTAATTAAGAAAAAATCCCCCAGAGGTGTACCCAACCACTTGGGTTTTAGTTAACTCTGGATGTGGTCATGTTGTTACCAAGAATAGCCTTTGCCATCAGCATGGTGGATATGAAACTTTAAATAAACCAGAACAGTTCCGTGGTGTGAGCCTAGGAATGATAATTAAGAAGAAATGTGGGAAAGTTAAGTTCTGTTCTTGTGATACCTTGGCTCGGAAGAACTCATCCCTCTTTATAACACGCCATTCCCAAGAAAAGTCCTAATTTGTCTTCCTTAGTCTATAATATTATTAGACAAGGCATTGCTGTGTGGGCATCTGTTAGCCACTCAAAACCTATGGAAAGGTGAATGGTTTTTGTTGTTGTTTTTGTAGTTGTTAGTCTGTTGAGACGGGGTCTCATATAACCCAGGATGGTTTGTATGTAGATGATGTATGTAGATTGTATGTATTTATCTATGTAGTTTGCTGTGTAGATGATGCTGGCCCCAACTCCTGGTCCACCTACATTCACCTTCCAAGTGCTAGAACTCTGAGCATTGCCATCATGTCCACTGGTCAGATGAAGTCCGTGTCCAGTACCGAGGAAGCATGGTTCATGCATATGGACTCCAGTCACATTTGCCTAGAGCCGTCTAGTGGATAAAGTGTAAAGCGGCTGCACCTAGGCATCCTATAGATTAAAAAAGCTACTGTTTCCTGGAATTCAAGCACTAGTGGACTTTCTATAGTTCTATTTTCTAACTCTGACAAATGTCAGTTATCAAAACCCAAGAAATATCTGCCTCTTGCAAGGGGAAAATCCATGTTGTGTGAGTTTTCATCATAGAAAGTGGGGACTTGCACTTGTTTAGTAATTCACAAGAAGGTCAAAGTAGGGCATGCCATCAATGGCAAGCTCTTCTTCTCCCTTTGAAAACAGAAGAGACCCTAGGGAGAGGTGGAAGGACCATGCAGGCAGCCCCAGGTGCAGAGCAAAGACATCAGTCACTCCATGGAGTAGGCTGGCCATCCGGCGTCCTGGCCATCAGGCATCCTGGCATCTGAGCGGTGCAATAAGGCAAGGGAACGAAGATGAATTTAATTAAGTCCTGGGCAACAGGGAGAGTGGAGCTGCCTTTGGTGAAGGGCTGCCTCTCTAGGAAATGTTTGGTCATCCACTATCTAGTGTTTAAAATAGCAGGGCAAGTTTGGCCTTGGTTTGAGTGGCATTAAAATCCAACGAGAGGGGCTGGGGATGTAGCTCAGTTGGTAGAGTTCTTGCCTAGCATGTGGTAAGTTGTGGGTTTGAGCCCCAGCACTGCACAAATTGAGTGTAGTTATGTGTACCTATAATCCCAATATTTGGGAAGTAGAGACAGGATCAGAAGCTTGTGGTTATCCTTGGCTACATAGCGAATTTAAGGGTAGCCTGGGACATATGAGACCCTGTCGAAAAGAAAAGAAATCCAGCAGCAGCCCAGTAGGACAGAACGGCTCAGTTACTGTGGAGAAGTCAATAAGAACTTGGGTTAGAGTCGTGACTCTCAGTCCTGTATGCCTGGGTTGGTAATGGTGGAAGTGGTGGAGAGCCAAAGAAGAGAGTGAAAAAGACAACAACCGAGGCTATTGGACTCCTCAGCTTCTCAACACAGAAGCCCCCGGCAGTGTAGCTTTTTAGATAAGAATGTAGCTCGTTGGTAGACCTGTGGCAGCTTGTCCTCTTTACCCTGGCTAGCTGTAGGTCCAGAGGGGTCATGACTCATGAGGTCAATATGAGTGGCCTAAATTCTGGAGTAGCATCCCCAAATGCCTTTGCTGGTGCCGGAAAGAAGGGTGGGGTAGAGAGCAGACTGAATACCGGATGCCTCAGAGAAAGGCAGCAGAGGCAGTTGGAGGAGCAGGTTTGACTGAAATAGCGATATACAGGTCTCAGAGGCCAGGGAGTCACTCTATAAAGACAGCACTGGGTGACACAGAAAGTCGTCTTCCTTTGGAAGACAGAGTCAATGAGAAAAAAGGTGGCCATAGGCTTTGTAGGTGGCCTGTGATTTCTGCCTGGACTCATAAGCCCAGCAGGAGCCTGTTCTAAAAAGACCAGGCCTGAGAGCGAGCTTCCAGACTGAGCAGTCTGCCCCATTCCATGAACTCTGGAGTCTGTCAGTGGTGTTGACCGTGGTTCGCCTTGTGCCAAGGCCTAGGAAGATATCCAGGTGCACTGCAGGCATCACCAACAACAAAGGAGGAGGCTCGGAGGTCGTGAAAGGGTAGGAAAGATGTGGACAGACAGAGGGAGACCACAGAAGTGTGCAAAAGCCCTGGGCTTGAACCCCAGGGCCACATAAGCCGTTGTGGTGGTGCATGCCTCTAACTCCAGGACACGGCTTTTATTCTTTCGTGTGCCTTGATGTTTGCCTTACTGAAGACCACTGTTAGCTCTTTAGCTGCTTTACTCTTTTAGTTTTTTAAGCTAAGTTTTTCCCATAAAGATGTTTGTGATGCAATTAACTTCTAGGTTACCTCAGCTACTTTCTTCAAAGTAAATTTGTGTTAAAATCATGGAAAGTTCACCTAGGGCATGGAAACACTTCTTGGTCTAAGTTTTCTTCTCCTGTCCCCCTTCTAGTGTGTGTGTGTGAGTGTGTGTTTGTGTGAGTGTGTATGAGTGTGTGTGTGTGTGTACTTGTGCTTTTGCATGTCTATCACCCTCCCACTTACTCACTGAGGCAGGCTCTCTCAAAGCAGAGCTTGCCATTGTGGCTAGCCTTGCCGACCAGCTTGCTCTGGGAATCCTGTGTGTCACCCTTCCTTTGCGGAAGTTGCAGGAGGCTGTCACTCCCACCTAGCATTTATGTGGGCTCCTGGGAAGTCTGAACTCAAGTCCTCGCTCAGGCTTTTTGGGCAAGCCCCTTAGCCATTAAACCATCTCCATAGGCCCTTGGTCTAGCTTTTCGATAAACCTCTGCTGGAGTCCTCACAAGTTTGAAATCCTTGGCAGGCATAGGTGTTTTCCTAGCTCCAGGAGTGTGACCTTACCCTTGGCCTTGGTGCCGATGTGTGGTCCCCGTTTAATGCTGCTTTCCTTTCGCTTACTGGGTTCTGGTGTTTGCCGTGTCTCTGTTTACATTTTCACCTGTAAAACAAACTATTTAAAAATGATTTCCACACCCCTCAAGTTGAAACCGAAGGAAGAATGAAAAACGCATTATTCGAGTGAGGGGAAAAAAAGTTGGGCTCACGGGTAAAATCAAAACATGTTCAAAATCCATGGCCAAACTCTGGAATTTAATTATCTCATATACAAATAATTCCTGTTTCTGAAAATTACTCACTTTGCCATTCATTCAGTGTGGAAACGGGACCTCACAAAGCCCACATAATAAAGTTCTGTGAGTTATCATGAGAGGGAAAGCCGGTCTGTCTCAGCATTCACAATGACAATTGCTGTGTATTCGCGCTCAGTAAGAGTTTGCTCTCAAAGACTGCTCTAGGAATGTCAGGGAGAAGAGGCGCCAGGAGCTTGTGGACCCTGGGCCACTTGTCATCTGAGGTAGTGACTTGACCTTTGGCCCCGATGTTTTCACTGTAAAAGATAGTTACAAGCAGAGAGGTGATTGACACTAAAATCACCTGTCATTTGGAGACTGTCTAAACAATAAGGATCTTGCAGGTGAGAGCCACCATGCAAATGCTATGGCTGTGTATTGGTGAGGATTAGTGGAGACTTGGTGTCTGAAGACAAGATCGAGGTTTCTGAACGCGGTTGTTGACAGAAGAGTCCAGCAAACAGGATGCGGATGCTTGGTCCTAAAGTGTCTGGTTCTAGAGCTTGGTTTCCTTCCTACACCCTTTCCAGGAGCCCTAGGAGATGAGAGAGGTAAAGTTTGGATACCAACCTGTAATTCAGTCACAGTGTAGACCAACACCATAACCAAGAAACCCGAACTAGGAAACAACTCATTCTGGTATTGCAGAGTGACATTTTGCATGAGAAACTCCGTGGATGGCTATTGAAGATAGCACTCCTTCGTATATGTATTATTTAGTGTTTATCAAAATAAGTGGAATGGATGAGAACGAATAGGGTTAGAAAGAGTGGAAGGCTGGCATCACCTCATAGTACCTTAGTTCTGAGGCACAGAATGCACACATAGAGATGGTAAGTGGATTGTCGGTTTACATACATATACTCAAGCACATGCACATGAGATAAATAAATCTTAAAAAATAAGACAAATTGCTGAGATTGATATTATGCGATAGCATCTACAAATATGGGCACAGGCATGCACACATAAGATCCATTCATTCATTCATTCATTCATTCATTCATACATTCATGGTCAAGATACTCATTCTTTTCATTCATCCTTCATCGAATGCCTACTGTGTTCTTGGTGTTATTCTAGCCATCAGTGATCTGTGATACAGCAATGAGGAAGACAGGTTTCTTCTACACCTACACATACACATGCACACACTGAGACACACACACACGCCCTACATACTTTAGACCCTGCTCTCTAAGAGGCCTGCAGCATGTAGATGGTTCTGTACTTTCCAGGCCTAGGGCCCACTTGCATTCTGCAGCATGGTCACCAGCAATGCATGGCTATGACTCCATAACTGGACGGTTGACTGTAGGAGTCTACCAAGGCCTTCTCCCCTTTAGGAAACTCCCCAAGCGTCACCAAGCTGAGCCAGGCTGGCATCTGCCTGACGTTACTCAGGAGTCTGGCATTTGTGGGCGGGGCTCACTCTGTGGAGGCCTTAGTGGGTGCTTCATCTCCTTCCCACAGTCACTGCTAGATGGCAGGGAACAGTCGAGGTCATTGGCAGACATGGCAGGTTCCGAGGACAAAGCCTGCAGGGACTGGTTTTGTTTTTTGTTTTATCTTTCATTTTTACCCCTCATCAGGGTATTCTAGCTTCAGACTTTTAGCTCCGAAGAAAAAGGAACTCATTGACCAATAAATGAATCCCTGTACTCTAAGAGGAGAGAGGCAGAGCACTCCAACCTGCATAGGTTGATTGGAGAGAACGGGAAGAGGATACTCTCCTTGGCATGAGCTGTGAGGATATAGAAGGAGCTTTCTTGAAGGACCAGTGGAACAGGAGCAAGGGAAGAGCATCACTCAGGATGGCTGCGAAGGGCTACGAGCACTTGAGCAGAGCTGCACTGTCTGTTAGGCCAAGCTGATGAATGGAACCAAAGATGTGATCCAAAGCAGCACAAATCCCTCCTGGAAGGAGCCAGGCTTTCTGGGTTTATAGATGTGTGTCTGCAGTTCGGCAGGGTCTGGCGCAGAGAGGCCGAGTATGTGTTTGTTCGTAGGGAAAGGTGTCAGAGGACTGGAGAGATAGGCCACTATACAAAGCGCTTGTCAGTCAAGTGTGAATGCTTGGATTTGATCCTTAGAACCCACAGCAAGGCTGGGCACAGAAGCGCACATCTGTAATCTCAGTGTTGGAGACGTACAGGAGTGGAGATCCCCAGGGCTGGATGGCCAGCCAATCTAGCCAATCAGTTCCTGGTAGACCGAAAAAAATCCTGTCTCAAATAATAAGGTGGAAGAAAGGCATCCAACCTTGACTTCTGGCCTATAAACACTGGCACATACAAGTGTACATGTGTACACACATACATCCACATGTCTACACACACAATTAACTTAAATCTTAAAATATTGGAGATATGTTAATGAATGTATGATGGTCCCAGAGTTTGGACTTTGTCCTGAGGGTTGGGACTTCTGGTGGATGGGTCAGATATTTTGAATAAATGCATAATTAACTTCAAAACAAAGTAGTAAAAGGGCTTCAATATGAAGACTGAAGTAGAACATGTTAATACCATCTACTTATAAATGTATGTGATCCTAGTAATAAAAATATCAATAAATTTAAGGAATGCCAAGTAAAATAACAGTATATAAGATGAACATTTATATATATATATATATATATATATATATATATATGGCATAAGCACTTGGTAAAGGATAAAAAGAGAATTTAAATAGAACAAAAAGTAACTGGTTTTTGAATGGGAAATTCATATTGTAAAGATGCCACACTTTTCTAAAATACTATACAAAATGAATACAGTTTCAGTTAAAATCCCAGTGAAATTTTGTGGTACTTCACAAACAGAGCTCAAAGTTCATTTGTATGTATCAATGGATGGGGAAGAGCCAAGAAAAATATAAAAAAATAACAAGGAAAATGAGAAGGCTGGTTCTGCCTCACCAGATCAAAAGACAATGTATAAATCTATGCTAATTAAAACAGTATGGTACTGCAGGAGGCATGAAAGCCGGAACAGACTAAAGCACGCTATGCCAGACTCTCGCCGTGTGTGCAGAGCATGTTGGGGGCTGACATTATGGAATCCTTACCACGTGCCTGGCATTGCGATAGGGGTGTTGTGTTGCTTATCTTGTTCTCGCAAGATTCCTGCAAGTAATTCCAAAACACAGGCAGGGGAAGACGCACCCAGGGCTACAGAGTGTGGGAGTTTTCAGTGGGGCATGGTGGCACGTGCCTGGGATTCCACCTTTCGGGAGGTGAGGACTGAAAGGCCAGGAGTTCAAGATCATTCTTGAGTATATAGTGAGTATGAAGCCAGCCTGGGTTACGCAAGGTGTGGGCTCTTCTCCCACCCCCCAAAAGTTAAGAAAAACAAATACAAAACACTTTTTGAGATTTTATTTTTATGTTATGTGCATAAGTGTTTTGCCTGCATGATTACTGAGTTCTTCCCTCCCTCCCTCCCTCCCTCCCTCCCTCCCTCCCTCCCTCCCTCCCTCCCTCTCTTCTTCCCTCCCTCCCTCCCTCCCTCCCTCCCTCCCTCCCTCCCTTCCTCCCTCCCTTTCTTCCTTTTATTATACTTTCTTTTCTTTTGATGCTTGGATTCAGGCCATGGCTTTGCATATATAAGTGGAGACTTGTGGTGGTTAGCTTTGGTGAAAGTGCCAGAAATTAGAGTCACCTGGAGAAAAGGACCCTCAGTTCCCTCTGTCAGATTGTCCTGTGGGCACGACATGTTTTCTTGACTCGTGACTGATGAAGGAGTGCCCAGCCCACTATGAGCGGCACCATCCCTAGGCAAGTAGTGTAAGCCTGTATAAGAAAGCAAGCTGACTCAGCCTGAAGAGCAAGGCAGTAAACACTGCTCTACAGCGTCCTCTGTCTCAGTTCTTCCAGGTTCGTGCCCCGACGTCCCCCACTGATGGACTGTGACCTGGAATGAGGAAGCTAAAGAAACCCTTTCTTCTCCAGAGTTGGTTTTGGTCAATGTTCTAGCACAGCAATTAAGAAGCAGGGCAGGGCTCTACCTCTGAGCCGCGTCTTTAGTCTCTACAGCCTTTTCATTTTACTCTGAGACAAGTTGCTTAGGCTCCTCTTAAACTCACTCTTTGGCCCAGGCTGGCCTTAAATATGCAGCCTTCCTCCTTCAGCTCCTTGGTTACACACCGCGCGACTGATGACTGAATCTCTTGTTGGCCCTTTAAATTTTTAGATTTTTGTGTCCAAATCAAGGTACCTCAATGTCCTTCATCCTGCCCCAGATCCCTGTAGAAAAAGAAATGACTGTTGCCGCAACCTTCATGTGAGTTCTGAGGTTCTGTGCTCCAGGCTTCGTGTTTACACACGCGCTCCCCTCCTTAGAGATTTTGACTAAAGGAATGACAGATGAGTGGGTGGAGATATATGCACAGTGATGCTTCTTGGAGCAAAACCTAAGATAAAAAGTGCAAGCCATCTAATTGGCCAGCTGTGGGGCTGGTGCAATGCAGCAAGGTGTGATGTGCAAATGTTGTGTCAGCATTTCCCAGGGAGTCGCAAACACCCCGAATGAGTGCTGTCAACAGACCAGAGTGCGATTTTACCCAAGCCCAGCTTGCTGAGCCAATGAATTGAGCTTAATCACAGTTAATGGAGTTACTTACAGAAGGATGGGTGACCCCAAAGCTGCCAACCCCCTGGAAAGCCTCACCCCGACAAGGGTAATATTCTGGAGCTTCATAGACAGGACTGTCCCCAGCCCCTAGCACAGAATTACATAGAACTGGGATGGAGGGATTGAAGCAACTAGAATCCCAAACAAGACTCTAAGGCCCCTCCCATACTCTTTTCTGAGAGAATGTCACAGGCTCAGTCCTGAGGGCCTTTTGAAGGTAGTCACATTGTTCTGATTAAGATATGAGCAGCTACAATGCTCAAAGTACGGCACACTACAAAATATATGGTGGAGTGCTGGACAGATATTAAAAATACGGCATAGAACTATGCACAGTTAAAGGACCAGGTTAATCCCAGGGCTTCAGAGGCTGAGTCAGGAGACTCATTAGATTAAGCCAAAGTGGGCAAGTGACACCGGGAAACTTGTCTAAAAATAAAGCAGTGTCACCATTACAATAATGGGGTACAGGGGAGAAAAGGAGGAGAAGGAGGAGGAGGAGAAGGGAAAGGAAAAGAAAAAGTATACACAGTGCATTAAAGAGTATATTAAAATGTTAGAGTGCCTGGAATACATTGAGTATTTCTCAATGATCCCAGAAAGACCACACATACACACACACACAAATACACAGCACACACATACACATGTACAGAAGAACACAGACACAGAAAATACAAACATAGGCACACACATATATATACTCATGCATACAAGCACAAATGCACAGAATGCAAACACACACATATGCACATCCACATATGCACAGAAAAACACATGCACATCCACAGAAAAACACAAAAATTACACACATACATATACACACACATGCACAGAAAACCAAACACACATGGACATAAACACATGCAAACATATACCTAAAAAACCCATATGCACACTTTTACCTGCAAACATACATGTACATATTTTAACATACTCAGATACACATGCATATCCCACAAACAAACATATAAATACCCATATAAATAAACATTAACACAGAAGTACACAGACACATATACACACAAAATAAGCACAACCTCCCCACATAAACACAAATTATACATGTACTCAAACATACATATACACAAAACTATACATACACATATATAAATATACATAAGCACACACATATAAACATAATCTGTTTACACCCTCCCCACGCCAGGTCCCATGTATTCTATTCTGTAACTCTAACCATCTATCCAGAGACTCTGTGACTTTATACACTGACCTCATTTCTAGGCACCATAGATGCCTCGTTTGCTTGCTCAGGTCAGGAGTTTGCCATCCACAGCAGAAGTCAGCTTTCTGTGTTTCCAGCCTCCCCTTCACTGATGGCACAGAAAGACACAGGTTGGATGTGGTCTATCAGTGTCCCTGTCCTGGGTTTGGAGTCCTGAGCTGGTGGCTTAAAGTAGCAGGCACCACAAGAGCCAGTCTGACACCTCTGTGACAGCAGGCTCAGGAGTTCCTAGGAGTAGGGTGACAGGGGAGGCACCCAGAGCCCAGCATCTGTGGGGTCAGCAGAGCAAGCTGTGGAGAGACAGCCTGTAGTTCTTCAGGATGATGCTAACCCATCTCTGCCACACAGCCGCTGAGCCTTGCTTACAGCCGAAGGACCCCGATTGATAGTTATTTTTGGCATTGCCATATTTTGTGGAGAAATCCGATTTCAACATCCATTATTGCACGTTTCTTAAATTAGAACGAGCTTTTAGGTCGAGTTGATATGTTTTGGCAGTCTTTGTTTATTTAGAACTGTGGAATCCAACCGAGTAGCTATTGGGCACAGATGGCTATTTAAACTTAAATTAATTAAGAGTAAATGAAACCTTCAGCCACCATGTGACTGTTCAGTAGCTACATGTGGCTGGGAGATGGTGTACGTAACACTGATGTTTGAAACACTTCCATTAGCACAGAGAGCTCAGCTACACAGCATAATCCAGAAGGATCTTGAGCGCTCAGCACCTCATCTCACCAAGCAACCAGAGAGGAAAAAAGGGCATTTTGGGAGATATGAGCATCCCCATGTGACCATATTACCATAGACAAACAAACAAACAAAAAAAAAAAAAAAACCCCAAAAATCTTGGAAGTAGATCATGGCATGTTTTGCCATGTCTAAGTCGTCCTTGTTTCTGGCCCTCTGCCTTCTAACCTCCCCTTTTCTTTGCTGAGACTACAGCAGTGAATTAATTTGAATCATTTGAGCATAGACCACACATTTTCTCCAGGTCCTGCCAACTTATGGGGCTCCCGTGAGCATGAGGGGATTCCCAGGAGGGGATTTCACTTTGGTGACTGGTCTGGAAGGAGCCTGGAGAGGAGGTGAGTTTGGGATTCCAGCCACCTGACTTTGAGCAGATCACTCCACTTTCTGGATCCCAGTTCCTTTGCCAGTCAATGGAAGCAGTTCAATGGGCTGGTCTCCAAGTAGGCATACGTTACCCACAATTCCAAGTTCCATGATCTTGTGTGGACTGTACCCCCCATGATTAATTAGACTTCTTCATGGCACAGGTAGTTGGGAAGCAGGCATTACATTACCCCAGAGAGGACCCCTTGTTCAGTCTCATGGGCACTGTCGCATTTCACTGGTGGCAAAACTTGTAATGTAAAATGAAAAAATTTAACAAGGTAAGGTTATACTGCCATTCTCCCCCGCCCCCGCCAGACTAACTCCATGGCCATTTTTTTATGTTTATGATGGTTAATGTTTAAATGTTTGTGAGTGAGTTGCAGTAATTAAACTTTAAATCTGTACTCTCTTTTTGGGTGGCCCAGCTTCATGCTTGGCAATTCATTGCCTGCTATTGGAACACAGTCTACCCAAAAAGATCAAATTGTTCCAGATAACTAGCTGTGTGTTCTCCTAAAAAACAAATTCAAACTCACATTTCAAAGTTACTGTGTGAGCCCAGCCACATGGTGTATCTTTGAGAAGGAATGCAGGGGGGCCCTGCAGAAGGCTTCCTTCCTACTAAGGGATTCCAATCCATCCCTCAGTGTCCACCCCCTTCTCTTGAGTCTCTCCTATTTATCGGACTGAATGTTAGTCCTAAGGTTCTTGAGAAGCAAGAGTTTTCTAAGAGAGGCCATGAAGCCTGTGCAAATTTCATAGCCTTGAGTCTTTAAAAATTTTTTATCATTATAGCTGTGCATGTGTGTGTGTATTTATATGTGTGTGTGTATATATATATATATGTGTGTGTGTGTGTTATGTGCGTGTGTGTGTGCTGATGCCTGTGCGTGTGCACACATGGAGCTAAAAGGAAGACCAGCATCTTGCCCACCTCCCCCAGCTGTCTCTCTAGCCCCTTTTAGAATTTCCCATCACTAGTCTGTATGTTCTTATAGTCGATGTTGCAACATCACAATCCCATCTAGTAAGCTTTTCCTCTGCATTAAGCATTTCCTATGCTGTATGATTTTTGGTCCCTTGGTCACTCTCTCCCCCTGTCCAGAGATGGGGAAGCAGGAACTCTAGGAGGAAGCAGCTTGCCTTGCCTTATTCACACCTCAAAGTTGATCAGTAGAGTTGAAAGCTTTGGGAGTGGAAGTTGCCAGATGCATGTTGCCACCACATGCAGAATGAAAATGGTCACAGATGCAGGAGACAGAAGTTGAAGGAGTAGTTGAGCGGAGCCTCATTCTGTGACAGCAATTGATCCCTGGCGTCAGTTATGCTTAAAGCCACCTACCCCAGCACTTTGAAGTTCTGAAACTCTGTGGGGCCTTTCTAGGTCCCCCTAAGTGTTAAGGGTTAGTTTTTCACTCACGGGTTTTCAAGAACCCTACAGACTTGTTAGACTTCACACATCAATGCAAAGACACAGAACCTTTATTTATAATATTTATAAGATAATAATATCTCAGGGATAAATATTAATGCAGGGGTCTGTAGAGCGATTTTTTTTTTCTCCTGCCTAAGGCCACTGAAAGTCTTATCTCCTCTAGTAGGGCTTCCCAGAACTGATTAGACCTGGACATTCATACATTAGACTCATCCATTCCCTCACTCTGAGGCTACACCCTGCATTGTACAGGAGAAATGATTTAATGTGGCATTTTGCTGAAATATCCTGCAGATATTTTAGGTATTTGCACAGGGAATTTTTTGACCTTTGAATAATATATGTGCTGAGAAAGGCCTTGGGATATTTTAACATGTTAAGCTAAGATAGCCCCGAAGGGGGTTATTTTGGTCCCTGTTGGCTGCGAGTTTAATTTCAAAAGCCTGTGGGATTTTTTCTTGTCTCTGAGGGAACTGTCAAGATATTTTTACTGCAGTGTATTTCATGCTATGTAGTGACTCCTTTATCAAAGGCAACAGCCAATCCATTGATAAGTTCTCTTATCTCCTGTTAAGGCCTTTTCTCTACCGATGAGCGCGTGAATTACTGCTGGAGCTGCTGAGGCTATCTGGGCCTTTAAGAGACACCACCAACGTATTCCAAACTGGGCTCTTGTTCTTGATGTGGACGTGTCCTGTGATGAGTAATACCAGCCATCAGTTTGACAGGCACAAGACTCACCCAGGAGACAAATCTTTGGGTGTGTCTTCCGGGGAGGCTCTAGAATTGGTTAACTGAGCTGGGCAGTCCAACCCTAAATCTGGGTAGATGTATTCCACAGGTTGGACCTTGGTTCATGTGAAAGTGAGAAGGCCAACAGGGCGCCAGTACGCCCCTGTCTCGCTTTTCTGACTGCAGATGTGACCGGCCCCCTTCATCTCTCTCCCTGACTGATGGCACCGCTTCTTAACCACAGCCCAAGCAAACCCTTCTTCCATGGTTAATTCTTGTATTAGGTCATAGCAATGTAGCACATACACCTTTCCAACATTTAAAATCTTCTGATCCTTTGGTGATACCAGTGAAAAGGAACTCAGGCCAGTGGATCAAACGCATCGTGAGGACTGGATCTCTTTGAACAAAGTCACCATAAGGGTTGGGTCTCTTTCACAGGTAGCTTCTGATCAATGAATCAATGTGATCCTTGTCAGCTCTTTAGCCAACAAGGCCACAAGGACTCCTGCTGTCGGGGCAGTATGATAGACTACAACTTCAGCTGGGAATTTGTTAAAACCACACACATTTTCATCACTGTTCCTAAACACAGGGAGACCAATGCTTCTAGAATATCAGCTACCTCCAAAGCTAGAGTTTGGTGTCTTCAGAGAACAACAGACTACCATCGAATGTACTTCTGCTCCGGAGGTTATTGTTTTCTAAAGAAGAGGAATTTTGCACTGGGGGATTTGAGTAGGAGTTGGGTGGTCCTAAATGTTATAAAACGTGATTCTCTACCCCAACTGTATTCATAAAAGGACGTGCAGAGTTCCTGTCTTTTCTGTATCACTGAGTTTCTACACTCTAGTCTAGTGTCTGTAGAAAGTAGGCATCCAATACTTACTGAATAATATTAAAGTGATAATCAGGTTCTTGAGGAAACAGAAAAGTCACCTTGTATAGGAGAGCTTTGGAAGTGGGGTATTGCTGGTGAGTAGGAGCTCTCTTGGTGAAAGAAGAAGAGGAGGGAGTATAGGAAGTATACTTAAAGGAAATGAAAAGTAAAGGAGTGGGAACATGAATCCTGAGCATCTAACCCTTCCAGCAGAAAGCCAGGAGACCAGCCCAACATCAGCTAGTCACTGGTAAATCTTCATAATAAAATGCAAACAAAATCTGTTGACAGTTCTCTGTTTAGGTCTGTACTCCATTTTCTTTTATTGGATTATATGTTCTTTTGATGACTATTTTCTTGAGTTCTTTGTATATTTTGGAAATCAGACCTTTGTCTGATGTGGGGTTGGTGAAGATCTTTTCCCATTCTGTAGGTTGTTGTTTTGTTGGCTGTGTCCTTTGCTTTACAGAAGCTTTTTAGTTTCAGGAGATCCTATTTATTAATTGTTTCTCTCAGTGTCTGTGCTATTGAGGTTATATTTAGGAAGTGGTCTCCTGTGCCAATGCATTCAAGTGTATTTCCCATTTTCTCTTCTAGGAGGTTCAGTGTGGCTGGCTTTACATTGAAGTCTTTGATCCATTTGAACTTGAGTTTTGAGCATGGTGATAGATATGGATCTATTTTCATTCTTCTACATGTTGATATCCAGTTATGCCAGCACCACTTGTTAAATATGCTTTCTTTTTTTTCCATTTGATATTTTTGCTTTTGTAAAAAATCAGGTGTTTGACGGTGTATGGATTAATATCCGGGTCTTTGATTTGGCTCCACTGGTCCTCCTATCTGTTTTTATGCCAATGCCAGGCTGTTTTCAGTACTGTAGCTCTGTAGTAGAGTTGGAAGTCAGGGATTGTGATGCCTCCAGAAATTTATTTATTGGATTGAATTGTTTTGGCTATCCTGGGTTTTTTTTTTTTTTTTGCTTTTCCATATGAAGTTGAGTACCATTCTTTTGATGTCTGTGAAGAATTTTGCTAGGATTTTCATGGGCATTGCATTGAATCTGTAGATTGTTTTTGGTAATATTGCCATTTTTACTATGTTAATTCTACCTACCCAAGAGCATGGGAGGTCTTTCTACTTTCTGGTGTCATCTTCAATTTCTTTCTCCAAAGATTTAAAGTTATTGTCATACAAGTCTTCCACTTGTTTGGTTAGAGTTACTCCGAGATATTTTATGCTATTTGTGGCTATTGCGAAGGGTGATGTTTCTGTGATTTCTTTCTCAGTCCATTTATCATCTGTGTACAGGAGGGCTACTGAATTTTTTTTTTTGAGTTAATCTTGTATCTGCTACATTACTGAAAGTGTTGTAGAAGTTCCTTGGTAGAATTTTTGGGCTTGCTTATGTAAACTATCATATCATCAGCAAATAGTGAGAGTTTGACTTCTTCTTTCCCGATTTGTATCTCCTTGATCTCCCTTTGGTGTCTTATTGCTCTAGCTAAGACCTCCAAAACTATATTGAATAGATATGGAGAGAGTAGACAACCTTGTCTTGTTCCTGATTTCAGTGGGATCACTGTGAGTTTCTCTCCATTTAGTTTGATGTTGACTGTTGGCTTGTTTATATTGCCTTTATTATGTTTAGGTATGTTCCTTGTATCCCAGCTCTCTTCAAGACCTTTATCATGAAGGGATGTTGTAAAATCCCAGTTCTTAAATGTCGTACAGAGAACACTGGCCAGAAGTTGGACCTAGGCGAAAATACAAGACAATTAGTTTTATGAGACAATGAGATGTTTCTGGAAGGTGCTGGGCTACTCCTCGCTGCTTTTGTAAGACTACTGCGGTGTGTGGGCTTATTCTAGAATGTTGCCTGGGATGATCTCTAGAAGAATGAACAGTCTTGGATGGACCATGAAACTCTTCTACAACAGGTTAGCTGCTATATTTTTGCCATTAGGGTGCTTCTGAGAATTTGGAGTTGGCTTTGCCATAGCTAAGACTATGTTTAAATATCCCTGGGCTTTAGAAATATTTAAATACATTTCTCAAAATATACTATGTCAGGGGCTAGAAACATGGCTCTAAGAGCACTAGCTGTTTCTCCAGAGGTTCCAGGTTTGATCCCAGCACCTACATGGCAGCTAGCAGCTGTCTGGAGCTTCAGTCCCAGAGAATCCAACAGCCTCTTCTGGCCTCTATGGGCCCTCACAGGCATCCATGCAGGCAAAACACTTATATGCATAAAATAAAAAAAAGCTCCTCAAAATAATTTAAAAATATACTGTTTAAAATTCTCAAAGAGTTAATGAAAATATTATATGATTCCTAAAAGCTCAGACTTTCCTTCTTTTATAGATTTGGGAGTGATATCCTTTTCTCTATCCAGCAGGATGCTTTAGTAAAAGGAATGAGGCCACAATCCCTTCCAAAAGTGCTAGGCTAAATGGGCCCACCAGGTTATGAACCCTACTATTTCTTGCCAGTGTAGAGGTGGCTATACTTTTTTTTTTTTACATCATTTCAAACAACACTCAATTACCAATGGAAAAGAAGAGTGTAATGGAATGTTCCTATACATTTGTTCATCCTATACAACGAAGGGACCATTTGGTGCTGATTTAAACAGAAATTCTTGAAGAGCTTTTTCTGCCTCCTAATTAGTCACCATCCAGTGGTAACCAAGCATCCTCAAGCTGAACTCAGTCCTGGGTACCGTGGATCTTGAGTTATCACACCTACTGTGTAGATTACCTCAGGCCACAAGCTTGATGTTGAAGAACTATTCTGAAATGATAGAAGGAATTGTTTTGATTTTTTAAAATTTTTTCCCTAATAATAGTCCTATCTCTTCCTTAACTGTCCTTAGTAAGGGCTTTAGAAACTACAGGAAGGAACCAGTTCTTATTGGCATGCCCCTCCCTGTGCTGTGCGGGATAACAGTCTCAGCGTTTTTGATTGACAGCTCAGTTTTCAGCAAATTCATCCCTTTCCTATCATTCTCATCATCTCACTTTTCCAAAAACATAGAAATTTAAGAAATAAGTTATTCATGACTCCAATTCTCAAACACAATTACCCTTTCAAATTCTGTAAAAGAAATGATGAACTACAATGCATGTTTTTGTTTTTGCTAGTATGCAAAATAACAGGTTTCCTTATGACATTGTCACATGCCATTATACTTAGCTCATGCTGGACCCCTATCCTTATCTTCCCTCCCCTCCCCCCACCTTTAGCTGACCCCTTTCCTTCCCTCCAATTGTACCTCTTCTGCTTACATGCCAGGTTTAAATTAAAGTGAAGTTATAAGTCAGACTATGCCTTTCTTTGCATAACCTGACTTCCTAATTGCCCTTTGTTCCACTGGACCTCAGATGTAGTTATGGTAAATCAAATTTATTACTAGTGGTAATTACATACTAAAGCTTGAGGAAATTTTTATTATGTGAACCATAGCAGATTAAACATGTTATACCTTCAACATGTCCTTAAGTGAGCAAAGGGACAGTTAGTGGCCACGTTCCAGGCTAACAGTTATGTGTCAGAGGGGAGAGAGGGTGAAGTTATTGTCTTATTTTGTCTGAGATGCTAAACGAGGCATGGGATAACTTTATCTTTGCTTCTATCTCCATCCACAAAGCTGGACGTGAAATTGCACAAAGGCCAGTGTTCATTCACAGCAAAGGAAGTGAGAGACTGTGTATAGAATAACAGTCATTCACCACAGGAAACCCACAGAATCAACTAACCTGGGCTCGTAGAGGCTCACAGAGACTGGACCAACATCCAGGGAGCCTGCATGGGACTGACCTAGGCACTCTGCACATATGTGACGATTGTGTAGCTTTATCTTTTTGTGGGACTCCTAACAGAGGAAGCAGGGACTGTCTCTCACTCTGTTACCTGCTTTTAGGACCCTTTCCTCCTAGCGGGTTACCTTGTCCAACCTTAATAGGAGAGGGGGTACCTACTCTCACTGCAACTTGAAATAACATGTCTGACTGATTTCCATAGGACGCCTGTCCTTTTCTGAAGAGAAACAGAGGAGGAGGAGTGGATGGGGTTGGGGATGATGAGAGGCTAGGAGTAGAGAAGGGAGGGGAAATTGTGGTTCATATGTCAAAACGATGAATAAATAAATGAACATAATTAATTAAAATTAACTCGTCCAAAATAGAAAAGTAAAGAAACGACAGTCCTTTCATACACACCCTGTGCCAAGCTTTACCCAGAACTCTTGGGAACACTGCCACAGGAGGCTGAGCGGGTCAAGTGGGCTGATGGGAACAGCTCTGGAGTCAAAACATCTGTGATCTTCGCTGTGTGGCCCTAAGCCACTCAGCCCCACTGTATTCTCAACCATCCTTGCAAGCGTGTCCTGTCATTACAGGTTTCTGTCCTCTCAGGAAGGCAGAGGATGGTCGCTGGAGGGTCCCTGGTTTCTTATGCAGATAGACGTTCAGTGTGTAGCTCTAGAAGGGTTAATAAAGAGTTACATTTCGTCCACGTGCTCACCCAGCACACAGATGTTTGGGATAAGAGTTCCCAAGGCAGAAAGAGAACCTGCTCAGCCAAAGTTTACCTTCTACTCAGGACAGAAAGAAAATAACCACAGAGTTAAGTAGGAAAAAGAGTGAAATTAGGATAATGGTGAAGTCCAGGGGCAAAAGAAAACCCCGGGGGTGGGGGTAAGCGTTGCCAGAGGCTGCTTGTTTGTGCCTGGCCGCCCAGAACCAAAATAATCACACAGAAACTATATTATTTGCAATACTCTTTGCTTAAGCATATTTCTGGCTAACTCATGTCTTAATTAACCCATTTCTATTAATCTATTAATGTGACTGTGACTTACCAGGCAAAGTTCTGGCATCTGTCATGGCATCTCCTGACTTCACTGGAGTGAAAGGGTTGCTGGGGGAAGGCATTTGTCTTAGAGTTTTTAGTGAAGCCCCATTCTCTGTTAGGTGGGGCAAATCATTCAAAATGCAGAGTTGAAGAATGTCTCTAGCAGAAGACATGCTTATTCAAAGACCCCCTGTAGGACTGAGCAGGCTGTACAATGAATTCTCCAAGGGTACCACCCCACTAGCCATGCCAGGAAGGATGTGTGGTGGGGGTGAGATCTGGCAGGCAAGCAGTTCTCACATCATGTAGACAGGCCTGGGTGAGGAGTTTCTACCTGAATGGAATGTAAGCTATAGGAGAGTTTTGAAAAGGATGTTCCTGTTGGTGTATGTAAGAAAGAAGAAGGATCTAGAAGATTGGGAGGGAGGGCTAGAGAGTCAGAGATAGGAAACAGTGGTTTTTATGTTTCTTGGTCATTCACTTTGTTTTGCACGAGACTGGCCCCAGGTCCTATTTCCCATGTAGATAAACAGAGGACAAGACAAACCACAGGGGATTTGAACCCTGCTTATGCCTGTGAAGAAGTCTGAGCCTGAATGGTTGGTGGTTCTCCAGATTCTAAGAACCAGTGTGAATTTGGCCCAGAGCCCATGAGCAGGCAATGACCTCAGCCCCAACTAAAGATAACCACCGTGGGAGAAATATCTACTTGGCTTTCCTTACGGTTGGCCCCAGTCCCTAACATTTGAAAACCAGAGGGATATCCCCATCTTCCCAAGCCTATTGCATACAAAGAGAAAGCAAACTCAGATTTTCATGCTAAAAACCAAAGAAACAGTGGCTCCTTTTTCTGCTTCTGATCGTCCTACATCAGTATGTGGGAAAGTACATTATGGAGGTGCACTGCTACCAAGTCCTTGAACAGTACCAATGGACGCCCCCAGGAAAATTATTATGTGTGAGTCACCTTTGATATCATCTTCCTTTCCTCCCTCCCTCACCACCTAAGCGTATTTATTTGTAAAGTAAATACAAAGTGTGTGTGCATATACATATATGGAACATATAAATGTAATACATGCAGGATATTTGCTTATTTATTTATTTAATTAATTTTTCTTGCTCCACTTGAATATGCTGTTGTGTTTATATTGTCCATGAACAGCGTACAAGAAAGAGTTAAACGCCTTAGTGACGGGAGTCGCTGTGCAGTGTGTGCGTATCTTCTGCTTTTAACCTTAGTCATGCTAATCTCTAACATCTTTGTGAACTGGAGAGCATTTGCAAACGTATCAGGAGGAAAGTAGGCCAGGAAAGGCCACGATGCAGCCATCTTTTCTCATCCCAAACCCAAGGAATCCATGAAGAAGAGAAGCGATGACTATTCTGGATCAGAAAAAAAAACCCTCAAATATTTCTGGGAGCCCTCTGATGCAATTGGCTTACAGAGAGGCACAAATGATGTAAGGATGAGTGGTCAGGGTGAACAAGGAGGACCAGTCTCCCAAGTACCCTGAGTAGTCGTCAGAGCTGAGAAGAAGTGACCAGTGGGTTCTATGATAACATAACTGAGACTATGTGTATGTCACAGGGTGGGAGGTGGGAGAAAGTGGGATCACAGTTAGGACTGGGGCTGTGCAGCTCTTGGCTGAATCTGCTTACTGAAGGGACTGACAGTCTAACAGGAATCCTGTCTGTCTACAGCAGGACATAATGACAGCGAATTTTGATTTCCATTGTTTGGGAAATCTATTCAGAGTTCAGCCACTGAATTGCAAAGCTTGCTTTTCCCGAAGAACCTCCAGAAGCTCCTGTTCAACCAGGTCATTTCTGTTCAAACCGGTAGCCTCCTTCTAACTGGAAGTTTCATTGCAACTGTGTGTTCCCCAAGCTGTTACATTTAAGTAATGTAGCCCCCACCCCCCAAAGTCCCAGACCAGGTAGCAACAATTTATCTAGTATGGCTGCTGATGGCTTAGCATGAAAATCTTGACAGAATCATCTAGACAGTAAGAGGCACAGGTCATCATTACACAGTTGGCTTCTAAATAGGAAGTGTTCTTGATGCCAGAATTGCTTCCAAAACTTACTACTCATTAGCTGGGCACCAGCTGAAGACAATATATCGTATTTCCTGTGTGCTTATTTTTAAATTTATTGTTGTTATTATTATTAGCTTATTATTATTATATTCACCACCATCATCATCATTATTATGTGTGTGTGTGATGTGTATGTTTGAGTGTGGACACAGGCAGCACAGCACTTGCCCATGAAAGTCAAAGAATGACTTTAGCGACTCTGCTCTCTCTTTCTGTCGTGGGCTCCAGATAGGGACGCCACCAGGGTTGAGCAGCAAGCGCTTTTACTCGCTGACCCGGCTTGCTGGCTGAGCTCTGTACTTCCCTCGATGACCGTGCATTTGCCAGGGAGACAGAAGCCCTACATCCCCTTTAAAGATAAAGACGCAGCTCTGGGAGTCCTCAAGTCTGTTTTCTCACGGTTGCCCGCGCCTACTGTTGAGAACTTCAAGTCAGAAGAATTCGGAGCTTCAGGCAGGGCTTTGGGATTGCTCCCTTCTTCTTGAGAAATGAACACAAATGGGGAGCATAAATTAACCTTTATTCCAAAACCAGTGGCTGTTTGTGTAGAATATTTGGGAATTGATAGGATTAAGGAGTCTTGGGGGTCATAGGTCAGTTTACACGCAAACACCTCCCATATTCCTATATAGTAGTAACGAACAATTGAAAGGCAGCATTTAAAAAAAAAGCATTTTACTTAGGAAAAAGAATCCCTGACAATCTTGTTGACTTATTTTTAAAGATATCTAGTCTCTAAAAGAAAACAGGGTTAACAGAGTATAGTTACTAGGAACACAGCAATTACTGGACATTTTGTTTCCAGACAACTGAGCTCTTTTTCACAGTAGTCTCTTACACGAGCCCGGAAGCGCTGAACATGACCGAGCCACACAGTAGCTCAGTTTCAGACCCAGGACTTGAATTCTCCCTCTATAACTCAACTCACTGTTTTTCTTCATTACATGTCTGCCAGTGTACTGAGTCCGGTGTCCTGTGGATGGCGACATCGGAGGTGTCCTTGACTCCTTGTTCTGAGCCCCTAGCATGTCTATTTGATACCCGTTATCATTCAGGGCCTAATAGCAAGATAAACCACTTTCTCTTGCATGTTCAATTTCTCTATTTTCAGTTTGCATCCATTTGATTCTCATAATACATTGTGAATGATGAAAGACTGAAGTGAACTCCATTTTATTGCTGATAGATAGTTATGTCCCTGGGCTTCTACTGACAGAGGTACAAATGGAAGGGAAATCTATACTGAAAACTTGTAATGATTCACATAAAGCACCAGGCTTAGCTGAGAAGATGAACTTTTCAAATAGTCAGTTGAATTATTGGCTTTGAGAGCACAGGAACGTGTTTAAGAAAATATGAATGTTAATATCGATTCACTTACACCAGTGGTCAGAAAGGAAGGGAAAGGGGGTGCGGAGCCTCCTGTTTTAGAGAATGCTGCCAATTATGAAAAGAGATAGCAAATGTGTATATGTTTTTTTAAGTATATGGGTATTTTGCCCACATCTGTATCTGTGTATTGTTTGAGGTATCCACAGAGGCCTGAAGAAGGTGTCAGAGCCCCTGGAACTGGAATTACAGGAGCTTTGAGATTTTAGCTCATCACCTGAGGTCACCAATGGGTGGCAGAAGCAGCCTTGGGATCCAGAGCCATCCCACCCTGTGAGAGCACAGTGAAGCTTTAGAAACACCACATCCCCCTTAGTTCATTTTAGAGATTTCAGTAATGTTCAGGCATCCCTTTCTGACTGTGGATGCTGCTGACAACTCTATGCCCAGCCGGAGATGTGCCCCAAGGAAGGACTAGAGAACTCAGTCACCCCAGGGCATCCACCCTGGGGAGCTTCTACCCTGCGCACAAAAGACAGTCTCATATGCCATCCTGATCCCTTCCTCGTCTTGAAAGATCTGTCTGAGCTGGCTATTCAGGTCCTGGAAAGTATCACAGGGTTCTTTGAAGTAGGCTGTTTATTTTTCCTACCCCACATCTGCTATTCATTTTATTTGGATCTTAAAATGCAGCGTTTTGGCCTCCTGTCATGCGAAAGAGAAGTCTTGGTTTTAAAAAGCCTAAGATGATGGTTTTCACCTGCTCGGCTGTCGCCTTCTCCTCGTTCGTTCTTTTATTCATCGGTGACTATTTCATGAATTCCTCCTCAAGGCCTGAAATGGTTCTAGCTGCTCAGGAAAATGAAGTCACCGCTGCTAAGATGCTCATTCAGGAGGAGGCACACCGACAGTAAACACGGGCTTAAGGAGCGTTTTCGTTTATTAGGTATCGAGAGCTGTGGCCAACACGAATGAATTGGGACCGGAAGTCGGGGGAGCTTACTTGGAGTCTATGTAGAATGGCTGAGGAAGGACTCCTTGCTACGGTGGCATTTGTGCAGCTACTATAGAGGCAGAGAAACAAGTCGGGCAGCTATGTGGGGAAGAGCTTTCTAGATAGAGACAACATCAAGGACTTGTTCCTGAATCAGGAGACCACTGGGTACACTCAAAGATGCAGAGGAGCAGCATGGCTCCTGTGGATAAAGGATAACAGAAGATGACAGAAGATGAGGCCTTATGTGACAACGTAGACCTTTTGTTTGGTTTAATTAGGATTTTGAAGTTGGACTGAGATAATTCACCAGGATCTTAAGCATTCGTTCTGCATAGCTTTGATAGCCACCCATACCATGTAAAACCAGAACCTGTCTTACCTCAGGAAGTCCCTGCGGGTCACTTCCCAGCAGTCTGAGTCTATCGTTGTTCTAGAATCAGGTAGGACAATGTTTCTGAATCTGAACTTTTTCACTCCGCGTGATGTCACAGAGACACGCCCATGTCTCACTGGTACATGCTGAGTTCTTATCTGTATGTGACTCTGTCCTAATTCATTTGATTCATCTTTAGGTTGTTTCCTGCTTGGGGTTATTTTAAATAGAGCTGCTATGAACATTCGCTAGCACATTTCCTTGGTGACTGTTGTTTCCATCGCTCCCCTTGGTGCACAACTTGCAATAATGTGTTCCATCGCAGAGTGACCCGTCTGGGCCCAAATGATGGTATTGTATGTAGCATACTCCCATCAGAATGGAATAGGAATTTTGTTCCACAAGTTGGTGGACATTCGGCTCTGCTTAGTAGGTTTGACATATACCTCATCATATACCTCACTCTTATGGGTCCTCCACACCCCAATGCCAAAGATTGAACCCAGGGCCTTGTGCATGCCAGACAAGTGTGCTGTCACCAAGCTAAAACCCCACCGTTCACCATAAGTTTTTAAAATGCTTTATTAATTTTTATATTGGTGTTTTGCCTATCTGCATGTCTGTGTGAGGGAGCTGGATCACCTGGAACTGGAACTACAGACAGCTGTGGGCTGCTGTGTAAGTGCTGGGAATTGAACCCAGGTCCTCTGGAAGAGCAGCCAGTGCTCTTAACCGCTGAGCCATCTCTCCAGCCCTGCTCATTGTAATTTTAACTCTTGTACTTTACTGCTGACTTCTCACGTTGAACAGAGTGTCACCAGTTTCTTAGCATCTGCATAGTCTTTTGAAAACTTATTTTGTATGTGTGCGTGTGCACATGCCATAGCCTTTGCCAGGAAGTTGGAGGACAGCATTCTATTCCTCCATCACGTGAGTCTAGGGATTGAACTCAGATCCTCAGGTTTGGTTGGTGGCAAGCACCTTTATCTGCTGAACCATCTTGCTGGCCCCCACATGCCCTTCTTTAGTGCAGTGTTTGTTCACGTGGTTCATCCTGGCTTTTAACCTGGGCGGTCTCTTGACTGTAGGGCTTTTCCAAAGATGCCTGTTAAAGGGGTCCTTTAACAAGTATGCATCTATTTCCCCATTGTCCACCTGATGGGATTTGGGATGGCAAATCTCCAGGCATACCTGGGAGGGATTAGACAACCTCTGTGCGGACCTGTGAGAAATTATACTGATTAGGCTAACTAAGGGGGGGCAGGCCACACTGAAAGTGGGCAGCCCTGTTCTCTAGGTTTGGGTCCTGGATTGGATAACAAGGAGAAAGGGGGCTCAGTACGAGCATCTGTTCCTCTCTGCTTTCTGATTGGGAATGTGACATGCCCACCTGCCTCTAGCTTCTGCCTCCTGTGCACCCTCCCCTTGACGGAATGTATCCTGATCTGTGAGCCAGAACAAACCCTTCTCTACTGAGTCTCTCTCGTCAGGCTTACTTTATCAAAACAACAGTAAGACAAGCAAAGACATCATCTTTCTCTGTATATGTACAATGTTGCATAAATAAGATGACTAGGCATGTAAAATGTACTTATATATAACTGTACATAATATATATTTTCTCCTGCTGTACATATACATACTACTATAGTGTTCCATTTTGAAGAGCAGAAATTTTCATTGAAATACAATCTGACTTACAATCTCCTATGATTAAGGCTTTTTGTCTTGTGATGTGTGCATACTTGTTAGTGTGTGGGTGTGTAAACAGGTGCATGTGAGCACATACGCCTGTGGAGGCTGGGGGTTGACATAGGCCATATTTCCTGTATCACCGTTCACCCCTATCTTTTGAGACACTCTCTCACTGAACTTAAAGCTCATTGATTCAGCTACACTGTCTGGCCAGTGAGGTTGATGGCTGTGCCCGATTCTGCTCCCCAGTGCTGGGGTTACAGGAGCACATTACCACTCCTGGCTTTTTACATGAATTCTGGGAGCTCTAATCCAGATTCCTGTACTTGCATTACAGGAATTCTACAGACTGAGCCTCTCCCCGGGCCTGATTAGTGATTTTTTATGTACTGTGTATAGTTATCTTGGACTCCATAATCATAACAGTATTTTCTTCAATAACTGTTGTAGTCTTACTGTTTCGGTTTAGTTCTAAAGCCCATCTTGCATTGATTCTTGTGAATGCGGGAATGTAGGGGAAAGATGCAGATATTCAACCCCTTATCAGTGACTCAAAACATTGTATTTTTCGCTGAGTTATGTTGGCAGAGGGATATCCATCGCAGCCAAATGGTGACATCAACAAAAACACACAACACCTTTCTCTAAGTTTGAGTGAGCCGCTGGAGAGTCTTCAGACTTTCTTAAGGCAATGGACGCTTTTTGCCTTGCACTGTAGCTGTTAGTGTGCACTTGTGGAGTGTGTGTATACATGTGTGTATGGTATAAATGGGTGTGCACAGTTGTGTGGGAGGGCATGCTCTTCTGTGCAGTAGCCTGTAAAAGGTTGAGGTTAAACTCATATGTTATCCTTGCTTGTTTTCCTTTTTTTTTTCTTTCTTTGAGACAGAGTGTCTCATTAGTTGACCTGGAGCTCACCAACTGGCTTGACCGGCTGGCCATCAAGTCTTGGGGATCCACCTGTCTCTGCCCCCCAGTTGCTGGTTAGAGGAACTCATGACCACAGTTGGCTCTTTACAAGGTTGCTAGGGAATCCAAACTCTGGCCCTCTTTCTTATGCCACAAGCATCCTATGCATCTTCCTAGCCCCTTTGTGTGCATTTTAAGAAGACATATATCCCACAACCACACTTGCAGTTGGAGAACAAGAACGATGCCTTGCTTGTCTTTCTCTCCTCATCTTCAGCACCTAGCACAAGGCTCAGCACACTTTTAAAACTCAATGGAAGAATGAACATCTGAATTCTAGCAAATGTCTAAGTCTGCTCGTCTCCCTTAGCACGCGATGTACTCCTTTGTCTCTGTTCTACAGGGGTCTCACACAACCTTGAGTGATTCTATTTGGGCTTGTAAGTCTCGGATTAACGGGGAGTTTATAATATGCACGCAGGATTATATATTCCTTTGACCCAGGCCACATAACCATATGCTGAGCCCTTGTATGGTTAACTTTGCTTCTATTTTTGATTTATGCTTGTCATATTTGGGATAGGGAGGATTTAAAAAGCATCTGTGGACGGCAGAGGAATAGTGTCTGGAACACAGCCCTGCTGGAGCTCATCCAGCTTCCCAGAAAGACTTAGAACAAGAGGCAATAGGAAGCTCGGAACTGAATGAAAACCACACGTCACACAGAAAGTGATCTTGAAGGAAGAGCAGAGCTGGGAGGTGTGGCAAAGATAGAGAGTGCCTCCCTGTCTCCTGTACCGATGCAGCCGCTTCCTTATAAGACAGCCACATGCTGTCTCCCTCCCACCCTCATTTCCCTATCTACCAGAAATTCCCCTAACAAGAGCAAAAGAAAGGGGCTGGTTTTGCCTCTCCCATAATTGCATCCTGGAAAGTGTGGCTCCCTCTGTGTGGCAGATAGATGGGTCTAAGAAGTAAGGTCCGTGGCAGTGTCTGCACTCCCCTGTAGTCGTTTCTCAACTCCAAGAGCTCAAGCTGCACTAAATCTGAAGCCCGGGTAGCGGCTGTCCCTTCACCTGCCCTCCAGCTGGGGCTGTGAGGTCATCACACAAGCGCAAGATTGACAGCGAAAGTGCCAACCCCCTCCTGAGTGTGACTGCTGCCACGCACGTTGGGCAGAGCTGACTTTATGTAAAAAATTACATTGAATGACAAAACTGCAAATGACCACAGCTCTTAGAATTAATAGATAATGTGCTGCAGAAATCTGTTGTAGAAGCAAAAAGGGGAAAAATAAATGCACAGGATTCTCAATATCTTTTTAGATGTAAGCCTTTTTTGATGGAAACCGATACTTTCTACCTTGTATCCTAATTATGATTATTAATGGTATAGATTTTCCCCAGGTTTGAGAATTGAACTCAGGGACTTAGTTTATTAGGCAAATGATCTATCACTGAGCTACATCCCCTACCTTTAACATGTAATTCCTCTATGTGTGTGTTCCTGTATACATGTGCATGCATATGTTCGTGTACACGCATGTGGAGGCCATAGGGCAGTCTTGCATGTTGTTTCTCAGACACTGCCCCCTAGGGGTTATTTGTTTTTGAGGCAGGGTCTCTTATATGACTTGGAATTTGCTGGAACTAGGCTAGGCTGGCAAGTTAGTAAGCCAGTCAGTCTCAGGGATCCGCCTGTCTCCACCTTCCCAGGGCTTTGGTTGCAAATGTGTGCTTTGTCCAGCTTTTTATGGGGTGCTTGGGGATCCGAACTCAGGTCCTCATGTTTGCAGAGCAAGCCCTTCACCCACTGAGCCATCTCCCCAGCCCCTGACCATGACATTCCCAGTGCATATCCGCATGCACATTTGCACATGCACTTTGACAGGAAGGGACAAATCTTGTTTGTATTTCTGTTTCCAACTCTGAGACTTAGCATATTGCTTGTCGTAAGAACTCAGCGACAATGACTGTACAATTCTGGCAAATGACAAAGTGCATTCTTTACTGTCCTTGATGGGTGAGTGTGTTCTTTTAGCTCTGCATGACCTTGGTAAAAGCAGCAATGGAAAACTACAAGGACATAGGGATGGGGAAAGAAACATGGTGAGGGGAAAATAGAAATGCAAAATGGATTCATCAGCCCCAAAGCCAGAAACTCAGGAGCAGAAGTAAAATTCTCATCAGACAGTAAATAACAGCAGAGCTGAACATGGGGATTAGATGATTATTGGAAAAAATAAATTAAAACTTTCCCTCAGAATGTACTGGAAAATGGAAAGCATACATGAATGACAGAGTGATATTATTGACTTTAAAGAACAATGATTGTAATTCCTACCTAATCATAGACATTTCAAGCTGCTAAGAATAATTGGAGTGGGAATCATGATAAAGGCTGCTCTCAAACACAGGGCATGTTTCTCACAACCCGGACAATAACCAGAATAAAGAACACGGCCACGCCAGTCACAGAATCACTGTGTAGTTGCTCAGCCTGCTCACGTCTGCCTCAGCTTCTGGCTGCTTGGAAGCAGAGTTTGTCAGCAGGTTGACAGGTCTATGCTAACCTCGCCATTTATGAGTTCATGAACACTTTGAAGGCTAAAGGAGCTGAGCTCACGACTGACCATGTTAGCATCTCATCGGAGATGGATAGAGGACATGTTGGTTGGAGTCTCCCTCTTCCCCATAAATCTTTACTGTTCCCTAATGCCCCTTGCTGCAATGTAGCCATGGACTCCGGGATGTTCTGAGCATGAGCAGTGCTCTCACAGGAGCATCAGGACCTCAGTCTCTGGGACGCTACCTGCTCTGGTCCTCACTGAAAAGTTCTGAGTTTAGGGTTCAAAAAGATGGCAGGTCTGGCTGGAGAGATGGCTCAGAGGTTAAGGGGCTGCTTTTCCAGAGGTCCTGAGTTCAGTTCCCAGCAACCACATGGTGACTCAGAACCATCTGTAATGAGATCTGGTTCTCTCTTCTGGCCTGCACACAGAACAAATATGATAAACAAACAAACAAATAAATCCTTTATTTAAAAAGAAGATGGCAGGTCCATATCATGTGCACATCACCATGACCTGTGATGGAGCATGTAGTCCTGTCATGGAACATGTAGTCCAGTGATGGAGTGTGTAGTCAGGTGATGGAGTGTGTACTCCAGTGATGGAGCATGTAGTCCAGTGATGGAGCATGTACTCCAGTCCAGTAATGGAGAGTGTAGTCCGGTGATGGAGCATGTAGTTCAGTGATGGAGCATGTAGTCCAATGATGGAGCATGTAGTCCTGTGATGGAGTGTGTAGTTCAGTGATGGAGCATGTAGTCCTGCGATGGAGCATGTAGTCCAGTGATGGAGCATGTAGTCCTGTGATGGAGCATGTAGTCCTGTGATGGAGCATGTAGTTCAGTGATGGAGCATGTAGTCCAGTGATGGAGCATGTAGTCCTCCTGTGATGGAGTGTGTAGTTCAGTGATGGAGCATGTAGTTCAGTGATGAAGCATGTAGTCCAATGATGGAGCATGTAGTTCAGTGATGGAGCGTGTAGTTCGGTGGTGGAGCATGTAGTCTGGTGATGGAGCATGTAGTCTAAGCCTCTTACTTCTTCTTGGAAGTAGTTTCTTGGCTGGTGAGATGCTGCCTCAATTCCCTCCTTCCTGGAACTCTGATTTCACCTGTAGTGGAGTATGTGTGTGTGTGTGCGCGCACATGCGTGTGCATACGTGCACTCATACATGTTATACACATATATACACACTCAACCCCAAGGAGGGCCAGAGGTGAATATCAGAGTCTCCGCTGCTGACACCCTCCCCAGCCTCAGTACCACTTAGGTGTGCAACACTTTGCTCAGCTATCAGGCCATTTTAGGATGTGCATGTGTTCATGTTGGCGCACGTGTCTGAGGAAGCCTGAGGTCAATGTCAGGGCTCTGGCTCATCAGTTCCTCCACCTTAGTTTTTGAGATATGTTTTCTGGCAGGCCTGGAGCTTGCCAATTTACTAGGCAATTTGGCCTGTGAGCCCCACGGATCCTCCTGTCTCAGATTCTCCAGCACTGGGATTACAAGCTTGCTCTGCTCGCTTGGATTTTCACATGAGTGTTGGAGAGTCTGAGCTCAGCACCTCACATTTGTGTGGGAGGATTTAAACGCTGAACCGTCTCCTTACCCTAAGCTACTAGAGTTTTAGCAATAATAGAAAGAGGCAAAAATCTTCCAATCGTGAGCAGTGCGCACATTGAGATGGCTATTAGCCTGCGGTAATGAATCCTAACACTCTTCCTCGCAGGAGACTTCCAGGGGCAGCAGTCAGGCCCCTTGGCTTCTGCACTTGCTTTACACGGCTGTCTAAATTGCCCCATCAGTGACCGCACTGTACTCTGGCTCTGGGTTTCGTATGTTCAGAGGCCAGAACACGGTTTATTTGTGTTGTGGCTCCATCCAACACAGTGTAGGAAAGCCAGCTGCCCGCATCTAGTGAAAAGGTAAAATGTGGGCTTTTACCATCCCGAGACACTCAGTGCTCTGAATTACAGTCCGTGCTTTGTTCCCCTGGAGTTGCATGGAGTACGCTGGGATCCTTGCCAAGGGGTGCCGCTCCCTCCCTGGAGGCTTCGCAGCCTGAGGGAACCCTTCAGGCAGCTTCACAGGGCTGACTGGCCTTCCCTTATAAGGAGTTATTCCTTAGGTAAAAGGGCATGACAGCTACTTACAGTGTCACCAGCAGGGAAGGGATGACAGTGTCAAGTCCCCTGGGATCTCAGTCCCAGGAAGTCCTATCTACTTAACCTCTTGTTCTAGGACCTGCTCCCTGATAATGGATTTGAGATGCCGACAGGCTGGGAGGGCAATTGGTGCCACTTAGAAACACTGGCCAGATAGTTCCATGGGACGAAGGAATGTGTCCCCCACCCCAGCAAGTCAGTTACTCAGAACAGTGCATAAGAAGTAGAAAAAAAGGAGCAATATGTAAGCTACAAAATAACACGTTTATATTTAATCATTCAATTCAATTCGATTTTAAAGTCAGAGTTAACAGGTTATATTATATATAAGTAATTGAATTGATTATTACTGACGAATAATTATGAGAACCCTGTTGAAGTGTTCTCAAACTCAGAAAATCTACCTGAGGAAGGGATATCCTTTTAACATTGTGACATAATGTCATTTACAAAGTTACAAAAAACACAAACAAATTTTAAATACTGTTACAAGCAGAGTTTACAATTACCTTCCCCCACATTTGACCTCCAGGCCTCAGGTTGGATACGCTGATGTTCTATGAATACAGTCTCCTCTCTCATATCAACCTGATTTGATAATACAATTTTTAATTCGCATTTTGTAGATGATGAAACAAAGACGGGGAGAGATTAATATTCATGCCCAACGTGGCACAGATAGTTTGTGTGCACTTAGAACTTGACCCTAGTCAGTCTGGGTCTAGGGGGACATTTTGTTTGTTTGGGTTTTGAGGCAGGGTTTTTCTGTGTAGCCCTAGCTGTCCTGGAACTCACTGTGTTGATCAGCCTGGCCTTGAACTCACAGAGGTCGCCTGCCTCTGCCTCCCAAGTGCTGGGATTAAGGGTGTGCACCATCATCCCAGGCTTCTGGTAGGATCTGTAACTGGTACAAATGAAAGGGGTCACAGCATGCCAGAGATGGCAGAAGGATGACCAAAGCAAATCCTGGGGACTGGGAAGCAGTCCAGTAAGACGGGTGTATGTATGAGGGCAGAGAGCACGCTTGGAAACACAAGCTACCGTTGACTAGGGAAAAGGCTTGAACAGGGTGGCTGCACCATTACTGCCAATACTGCTAGTGAGAACCAGGACTTTTTCCTTCCGAGAATATTAATTTTCTTACTGACTGAGAATCTCATACATACGCATAGTATGTTTTGATCAAGTCCACACCTTATTCTTTCCCTTTTAATTCAAACTTTATCTGCGTCACCACTCTTTCCTCCCAATTTCATGTGTTTTTTTTCTTTTGTAAATCCACAGAGTTCACTTACTGGTGCCAGCATGGGCATGGGAACAGGGCTATCTACGGGAGCGTGGGTAGCCTCCCGGGGCTTGGGTCCTTGAAGACAACCCGGTTCCCCTCTCCCAACAGCCATCAGTTGCCAATAGCTTCTCAGCCAGGGGAGAGACTTCCTGACCCTTACCCCTCCACGCTGGGGTTTTGTCTGGCTTGGTCTTGCTGGGGTTTTGTTGGCTTGGTCTTGCTCAGGTTTTGTGCACGCTGTCACAGACACTGAGAGTTCATAGGTGCAACTGACCTGCTGTGTGGGAAAAATGCTGTCCTGCATAGTCATGCACTGCCTCTCTCTCCCAATCTCTTCCCCACCTCTTCTTCAGTGGCCCCTGCCTGAGCCTTTGTGGGGAGAGCATGCGATGTAGATGTTCTGTTTAGGGGAGGGGGCTCTGTAATCTCTTATGCTCTGCACAGCGACTAATTGTGGGTCTTGTGTTAATCACCATCCTCTAGGACAAACAAAATCTCTCTGTTGAGGACTGAGAGATGCACTTACCTATGGGTATAATTGTAAGTATTTGGCTTTAATAGCATGTCTACTTTGACGGAACAGTGGCAGTACTTTCTCCCCCAGGTCTTGACCTACCAAGCCTCAGGATCTTGACCCATTAACAAGGAAAAGTCAAGACATGTCATCATTGTTCCTCACAGTGACCTTCTTATGCAGGTGGCCTTGTCTTATGAGCGGCCGACAGTGAGTCACACCTCCAGCGGGATTCCCAGTGACTATCTCCGCTAAGGAGATCCTTACTGTCCATGCTTCTAAAGTGGGTGTTTCCCTCTGGAAATACTATGCAAAGTGTATTCTGTTCTGTTTCTGGAAATGGCTGGCAGCTCCGCCTCAGGGATCGTGACGAACTGGTCTAAAATCTGTGTAGAATTGGAAGATGAACGTAAGCATCTAACCGTCCTTCCTGCTGGCCTTTTTGTGCTATAAAAAGCAGCATCTGCGAGTGGGATGCATCATCAGCCACCGTTTCGCTAACACTGCGCGTGTGAGCAGGGGGTCAGCAAATCCTGTGGCCCCATTGTCTCAAAGAACACCAGCTGCCAAGCTGTTCCCTTGACCGGTTTTACCAAAATGTTTACCAGCCGAAAGTCATTTCATGAAGTGGAAGCTGGTGGTCATCTTGGCATTTCCATCTTTAATTTCTTCCAGCATGCTCGTTTGATGAATCGTGAAGTGAAGTAGATGTGTGTCTTTGTGCTTTAACTGAATGGCCAGAGGAAAGAGGGAGACAGCATTTGATCGGTGGTGTGTGCCCAAATCCTGCTCTTCCCTTTTGGGCTGGGAACTGAGCTGCCCTTCTGCATGGCACACGCCACCAGCCCAGCTTCTTATTCTCCTTCAGGGCAGGGTCACAATGCACTAAGGAAGAAGACAAAAAGAGGAAGGCTTCAAGATGCCAAGCCCAGATGGCCTTTGCTCTCCTGCTCTCTTTTCTCCTCCTCCTTCCTTCTTTTTTTTTCTTTCAGGTATATGTTTTCTGTATGCCCAGGTGTGTGTGGAAGCTAGAGGCTGATATGAGGCCCATTCTTAATCACTGTCTGAATTTTTTGAGACGGGCTCTCTCACCGGGGCTGGAGCTTACGGATTTAGCTGAAATGGCTGTCCATGGAGCTCCAGGGAGCTTGACGCTTTGATGGGGATTTGCTGACCTCTGCTCATACAAGCAGCATTTAGCAAAACCGCAGCTGATGGTGTATCCAGGGCTTACAGGTGTGTGCCACTGTGCGCCACCACACCTGGCTTTTTATATGGACACTGGAATCTGAATTTAAGTCCTCTGTGAGAGTACTGTACTGTCTGAACCATCTCCCCAACCCACGTTTGTTTTTTCTACCTTGGTCAAATGCTTGGTGTTGACGCAGTCGTACTAGAAGCAGGATGGTGGCGTGTACGTAGGTCATTTTGTCGTAATGCTGACAGTTACCTACTTATGCTCTGAAAAAGGAACATGCATAGAAACATAATTTATGTAATTTTACAAAAGTCACATAAAGAAATTTCACTAGAGGAAAAAAATCATTCAAGACCAAGGTGGCCAACCAGGAGAGATAAATTCATCTTCCTTTCGCTCCCAGCTCTGCCCTAGGCCGTATGTACACAGCTCCCCTAAGCTAGCCTAGATGAACCAGCCGGGCTCCATGAAAGAGGGTAGTTGATGCAGGAGCGACAGACATGCAGACATTTTTTTAAAATGTCAACAACCAATTTTGTGTTAACAACCTTATTGTGTTTATTTGTTTGTGGGAGGCAGCATCTTTCTATACAGCCCAAACTGGCCTCAAATTTATGATGATCCTCCTGTCTCATCTCCTAAGTGCCAGGATGAGAAGCGTGCGCCATCAGGCCTAACTTATGCTCCTTTTTTGAAAGGCATAGCTTGCTCTCCCACTCTAAAAGAAACACTGTATCGTGGCCACTGAATTCCCATCTCTCAGCTACAAAGTTTATGCTGAGGATTTCAAACAATAAACAATCCAAAACAAAAGCCAATGCAACCAGGGATGCTTGTGTCTCAGAAACCAATGCAGCCAGGGATGCTTGAGTTTCCAGGGCGTCCTCGTCCTCGCTTCAGCCTCTCGCTTAGTCAATTGTACCATCTATTTAAGGTGTAAAGTTCATGTGCATATTTTGAAATACACCAACCAGAAAGTCCTGAATTTTGCAGGCAGTTCTGCTTCATTTGCTCTCGAAGGCTTTTCTGTGCATAGTGTACCCCCCAAAAGGGCTGAAAGCTGTAGGGGACCCCAGGAATTCAGGTGTGAGCAAGAATATTCCTGGTTCTGCATTTTCCTTCCATATCCATGGGTGAGGGGGCCACTTTAATACTCAGTTATTCAAATGTGTATTCATTCTGGAAACAGTTTAAGGATGTTTCCATTGAAACCAGATGCGGCCTCCATAGACAGGGGCCCCCATTTCAGTGGCTTTTACAGCTTTTACTACTTCTTGAGTGTTCTCAGTAGGGTCTTTGTTTCACTCAAGTGCACAAAGAATGTGTCTTTTGTTTGTTTTTCTTTGCCCTTAGGGCTGGCCAGTCTCTGGAGGGAACCCCTGGCCATGCTGTGATTTGGCTAGTCGCCCTTTGGTTTTGCTTCTGGAAGTCACACCCACACACAGTGGTCCAAGGTTTCAGAGTGGCCACGTGCCTGGGCCTCTCCAAGCCTTTTTCTTCTCCTTCATGTGGTTGAGATTTTGCAGTGTTCTGAGCTAATGCTTCCAAACAGAGAAGTTGGAGTCCTGCAGGAAACCCAGCAAGTTGAAGCTAGGATTTCTAAGGAGCGTGGGACTCTTCTAAAATGTTGTCAGGATCCAAAGCTTTTCTTTCTAGGCTGAGTTGAATCCACAGCCAGGTAAAGAGCTGGAAGAGTCGTTAGCTCAGAGGGCTACAGCAATTGGTCTGAGGGAGTTTGTCGAGAACTGGGTGTCCTTGATCTGAGCTGCGGACAGTTGAACACGTAGGAGGACGTTAAGAGAAGTCAAACAGCGCAGAAAGGCTCCTAAGGAACCTTGTCCACTCACGCTTTTGTTTGGGCTGATGGTTCTTTGTATTTATTCAGAAGAGATTTTTTTTGAATACCTAATTCATACTAAGCAGACTAGGTAGTGAGCAAAAATCCTCCATGGTTTCTACTTTATGTTCCTGCTTGAGTTCCTGCTCTGGCTTACCCCAGTAATGCTCTGTGACCTGAATGGGTAAGCCAGATAAAGCCTTCCCCGAGTTGCTTTCAGTCAGAGTTTTATCACAGCAGCCGAAAGGTGACTAGAATAAGCAGGAAGAAGCTAAACGATGACCTGATATGGGACGAGGGGAAAGGAGATGATAAAAATACTCCAACCAGAGGAATGAACTGTCCACAAGTGGGGGGATAGAGGAGCACCCTGCACAGTACCAGAAGTACAAAGCTGAGCGGAGCCATGGAAACTACAGACATCCGGCAGCTTGATCCTAGCACTAATGACACGGGGATTTTCTGCTGAGGGCAAGAGGAGGACTTGAAGGCAAAACGATGTCCAGAATCCCCTCATTTTCAGAAGGGTCACCCTGACTTCAATGGGACAGAGGGACTGAGGACAGTGCCACCTTAGAGGCAGCAGAGTGGTGGCGCAACTGTGTGGATCTACTTGAGAGAAGAGAAGATCCTGAACCCAAGTAGTGGAGAAAGCTAACGCCCGACCTCAGAAGAGGACGGAGCTGGGTTGTGACGTCTTTTAACATCTGTTAAATCCTTCTCGTCGCTGAATAAACAATAGCTTCCATGTCTACATGACTTGAAGAGATAACTGTACATGGGTCTAGAGTGTATGGGTCAAGTTCCACATGATACGCAGACAAGTGTGTAAAGACATGCACATATGTCTTGATAATCTCACAATCATGATTCCATCTCCGTACTAATCCTACAAAATGAAGTGTCTTTGGGAGGCAGGCCTAGTTTCTGGAGGAAGTCACGATGGGAAGGCCTTTGAAGATGGTGTGTGCACTTGGTTCCAGGAGAGCTCTTCTGCTTCCCTGGTCATCAAAATGTGAGGAGCCTCGACATGTTCCTGCTGCCATGTGTGCCCCCACTGGCTTCCCTACTGGGATAGACCAGAGCCATCTGAAACCAGGAGCCCAGACAGACTCTTCCTCTTGCAAGCTTTCTGCTTGGTGTTTGTCAACAGTGATAAAAATAAAAGTAATTAACGCAGGAAGGCGAGTCCAAAACTTGTTTATTTCTGGCTAAGGCTGAAGTTTATCCATCCTCCCTGTGAATACAGAGAACAGGTCTCATATTCCGCAACTTGACTGTTGACTCAGATGTCACTTGGGATTTCCAAGACCAAACACCAGAGCCGACATTTGTGTTCCTGACTCTTTGACTCAGAGTGTATGATCATTGTAGTGGAGCTTGTCACTTCTTCGAGGAGAGAAATTAGGATGCACCCACCTGAGTAGAGCCATGGAGAATCTATTGGTTAGAACTGAGGTCTAGGAGAGACCAGGAGGCTGCAGTATCCCATGGTGACGGAGCAGCTATGTGGATGGTCCTAAACCATTCAGCTCTGCTCCACTAAGTAGAGGGAAGGGAAAGTAGGGTGTATTCTTCCATAGCTTGTCCTAAACGTCCCCTTTCCTGCTGTCAAAAAAAATTGTATCCTACAAAAGTAGCGGGTCAGTTTGACCTGTTCATTGTTTGAGTCTGTCCTCTGGAGATCTATAAACTCTCTTCCCACCCTCACGCTATATAGTCCTGTTTTGCTTAGATATGGAACTTCCCTGAGACTTTTTTGTGGAATATGAATTCTAACTGTAATTAATTTTATCCAACAAAGTTATATATTTGCCACTGATGGGAATTGCGACTTTTATTCTATGGCTCTAAAACACATTTGTTTGTTGTTTTATAATTTCATATGACTTAAGACGTAGTTAGCTTTTAGTAGTTTTGACCTTCATATGGTCTAAATATTTAGGGGCAAAGGCTGTAAGAATCTCATACTTGACATCTTTTCTCATAATCAATGGATTGTTGAATTTCTAATTACCTGGACTGAAATAAAAACTATTTGATGTCTGGCGTCCCCTGTCACACATGAAGTACCCCTTGTTTCCAACATTGCAGTCTCCCACAAACACAAAGTTCTTAATAAAGATCTAAAATCAAAAAGAGAGACGGTGTGGTCCCATCTAGAGCTCCAGGTGTGCACTCTAGAGCTCAAAGGACTGTCACACAGCAAATTACAGAAAGGGGTCCTGAGTTTTATAGCCTGTAAATCTGTAAGCTGTGTGTAGTGACCCTGGAGAGGGAACCCTTTATCCTCATCCCACTCGACCGTCAAATGAACAAAAGCCAGGGAGCCAGCCCAGGGGCTCCTAGAGCCTGTAGAACTTAGAAACCAACCTCATTGTTTTACAAAAACTCACGCCAAGGTTCATAAAACAGGAATGGTATATGACCACAAAACTTAGCAATAAAACAAGGGATGGAGCCCAGACTTCTCTCTTTCCCCATGATTTAGCTTTTATTCATTTAAAATTCGTTTTGGAATATGTGATATATTCATATAACTCAAAATTTAAAGGCACAAAAGTCACATACAAGTGTCTCTTCCCATCCCTACTTCTTTGCCTCTCTGCTATTCCTGTAAGTCCACTCTGGTCCCGGTTGCTGGCATGCCTTTCTGGAAACGATCCCGGTGTATCAAGCAAATACACACACTTATTCTCCATCATTGCCTGCATTATTACTTTTCTGGTTGCCGTGACTAAACATCCAATAAAAACAACTTGTGGGAGAAAGTGGTTGTTTTGGCTCAGAGTACAAAGGGGTACAGCCCATGGATGTAGAGAAGAGACGTGGTCCTACCAACCAGGAAAAGAGAAGGGATCAACCAGGGCTCAGCCTGCTTTCTCCCTCTTTTATTTTCATTGAATCTGAGACCCCACCCAGCCTGTGGACAATGCTGCTCACTTCCAGGGTGGGTCATCCCTTCTCAGCTAAAACTCTCTGGAAACACTTTCCCAGACACATCCAAAGAGGTGTCCATCAAGGTGATCCCAGAAGTAGCTGGGTTTCCTGTACCCTCATCCCAGAAGTAGCTGGGTTTCCTGTACCCTCATCCCAGAAGTAGCTGGGTTTCCTGTACCCTCATCCTAGAAGTAGCTGGGTTTCCTGTATTCTCTTCCCAGAAGTAGCTGGGTTTCCTATACCTTACTAGCAAACGTGGTAAGCTTTGCTGGCCCAATAAATGCAAGATGATGCTGTTTTTGTCTGCCCTTCCTAACACAGGCAGCGTAACCATCTTCTCATGGTTCAGTTTGTAGCTTCCGTTCTGCATTCTAGCTGCTCCTTTTCCTTGCTTGTTTTTCCCCATCCTATATTGTTGATCTGCTACTGATTCAGAAAAAGGAAACTAACTCATTGATTACAGTAAAAATTAGTATCTCTTTTGTAGATCTAAAAGTAACTTTTTTGCAGAACAGGAGACAAAACCTAGGTTTCCCCCACGCTATGGAAGCACTCTGTTGTTAAACCCCTCTTTATTTTGAGACAAGGTCTCACTAAGTTGCCCATGGTTCCCTTGAACTCCTCTTTAGCCCAGGTCAACCTTGAACTTTCAGTTCTTCTTCCTTGGCCTCCAGAGTAGCTGTGGCCACACACCTGCACCACCAGGCCTGGCTCGTTCTTTTCCTTCCTAACTTGTGGAATTACCAACAAGTTACAGAACCTAGATTTTTGTAGCACCTGCTCCCATACACTTACCTGAATGTCCTCTAATGACACTGCATTTTTTTCCCATTTCACGGATGGAGAGGACAGTATATAAAGCCATGTAAAGCCAGCTAGTTCCCTGAGTAACACAAACCGAAACCATTTCCGCATTGATCATCAGCAGGGCCAGATAATGTGAAACATGAATCATTCAATTTCTGGCAAATAATATCACTGTATTATAGCTTTTAGAAATAGAAAAATGAGCCAGCCATGGTGGCATATATCTGTATCCTGGCACTGAGAAGTAAGGGTTCAAAGCCAACCTCGGCTACAGCATTCAGGGACAGCCTCTGCTAAACAAAGCATTTGAGGCTAACTTGAGTTTCATGGGATTCCACCTCAAAAGGCCCAAACAAACAAACAGAAAAATGATCAAAACTGTAACAGATTTTGCAAATCATATATAAAGGTTGTTGGGTTTAATATATTCTTTGTAGTTAGTAGAGAAGAGAATGAACGTTGAGGAACTGAGCTCTGTCAGGTCTAGGCGAATATACTCTCCTCTCTGAAATGCTTCCTGAGTTCCCTGATTGGATATTTCCCTTGCCTCTGATTGACAGAGAACTCTGGCCCTTTAAGGGGACTAGGGAAGTCTGTCTTCCCCTGTAGTTAGTGACATGTAAGACTGCTCTCAAAAGTACGGCTCCTTCCCTACTTCAAGCACAAATTTTTTTTTCTAAAAGGAGTTTTTTTCCTAAAAGTTCCAAAACATAGCTTTCTTTCTTTAGAGTTATTTATTCACATATAGTGAAATTTGCTCTTATGAAGCATCTGGGTCACTAGTTGGGAGTCATATCTAGAGGTGCACAGTCACTTCCTAAACCAAGATCCAGAATGATTCTACCTTTGCTTGCCCAGTGTCCCCTTGGGCCTTTGTTGTCAAGCCCCAACCCTGCTCAGTCGCCAGTCTCCTTTCTGCCCCAGTGGCTTTGCAACGTAAGACATTTTCCAGAATGTCTCGTAAGTCATGAATTTTGGAGCTTTGTGTGGCTATTTTTATTCTCTGCCACAGGACTTTCCAATTAAACCCTGGTGAAACAATTCCCCCACTGGCTCTATGGAATTTAGGCTGAGTAGCCTAGCTCATAGAAGTCATGCCAGTGGTTTAGACAGCTGTCACGGGGAGGAGCAAAGAGCGAGGGGAGGGAGGGCGGGGCACCGTAGACGTGGAAGCAGAGCAGAAGCCAAACTTTGTATTTATTAGGATCGTCTACTTTGAGGGAGTTGCTTTGCACAGAGCATTTTCTAGAGTCCCCATGGCAACCTCAGGGTTTGCTGTTGTTCCTCCTCTGCAGGTGAGGATGCTGGGGCCATGGTGTCCTAGTACTTCACCAATTAACAGAATGAACTATGAGTCTAAGGACTTGGTTCTGTGGGCTGGTTCCGGCTCCGTCTTCCCTTGAGTCTAGTGAAAGTGGTATATGGGGCACAGCTATAAAAGCTATAGAAAAAGAAGCTCCCTTTCTCTCACCACATTGACCCCAGTGCTGTGCCCTGGATAGTAAGTGTTCATTAAATATTGTTACGTGTGCGAACCAGAGACACATCTACCCAACTTTGTGTCCTTCTAAGGCACAAGCGCGTGTTTCCCGATCTCATCCTGCCAGTCGCTGGGTCATTTCTGACTACTGTAGCCTGTTTTTACTGAAGAGACAAATTCAAATCATCTTTGAATTCTCTGCGATTGTGTGTGTGTGTGTGTGTGTGTGTGTGTGTGTGACAGGACGAATTGTCTCAGCACATTCCATGGAAAATGTGAGTGTATTCCACCTTCTCCCTATTGAACTATCATTTGAATGAAGAATATGGATTATGCTCACTAAGGACCATGCCAGACGCCGGATTCAGCTAATCATTTCTTATTCTGTTCTTTCTCTAGACCACAGAAGTAAGAATCGACATTAAGTCAGATAACTAAATGTGAATGCGTAGGAATAACCGCAATAAATATTTTATGTCTTGGATCTCTTTGGGTATAATTAGATTATGTGTAAGAGAGTGCCGAGATAAATGACAGCTTTATATTTAATTCAAAACACAGGTGAATCAATAGGGTTAGATGGCTGATTTCTTCTCAAATAACATTATTGCTGTCTAAAAAGCAACTTGTGTTGTTGGAAATGCAGCTGTAATGTTTGAAATACCGGAGCAGATAGTTACGTTGGGAATGAGAACAATACGCGTCACTTGGAGGATACTCTGAAATGATGTCTAAGGATGTAAAGGTGGTATCTTGTCGTATGAACTCCGATACTCTCACAAGGCGATCCTGCTTCTAGGAAATGTCTGGGGTTTGTAGTCTTCGTTATTTTTTACATGATTATGCTCTTAATAGCTTTTCTTTTGGCAGTGAGTCTTGGTCCACAGAAGAAGGCAGCTTCTGTTCGGCTTCTGCATTTGTGGTGCCCGGCCCCCACCCTTGCTCTTTGCCCCTCCCTGTGACGTTTGTCTATGGAGTCTAGACTGGAAGTCTAAATTCCTGTTACAAAAAAACGAAAACAAAAACAAGATTTAAGACATATGTATTGGGACTAGAGAGATGGCCCAGTTGTTAAACAGCGCTTGCTCCTCTTGCAGAAGACTCAGGTTCCGTTCCCAGCTCCCACATGGCAGCTCACTACCAGCTGTGACCTCAGTTCCAGGGCATCAGGTGCCCTCTCTGGCCTCTGCAAACACTGCTAACAAATTTAAGCAGTCACTCATACACTAAGAATAAAAATAAATCTTTTCTTTTCCCCTAATGTCTGTGTAATAGTCTGGAACTTCCTAGTGACATTTCATCTTACAGTATAAGAAAAGTCCACCCTAACACCGTACATATTAGGACTTACATTGAAATGAACTGATCACTCGGTGCTCTGTAGCGTATTTGTCACACAGAGCTACAGAGGACATGTTAGCAACTGGCAAAAAGCCACATACATGTCTGTGTGGCAGCAATATGGCCGACTCTGAATTTCATTGCCCCAAGTCAGGCCAGTGGAACTCGCTCACTCTTGGTCAGGAAAGCATTCTATCTTCGAGGATTATAAGACAGAACAGCAAAGAGGACTCATGCATGCATTTTTTTTCTTGCTGTGCTAGAGATGCAACCCATGTCCTATGCATGTTTGGCAAATGCTCCCTCACTGAGCTAAATTCCCAGATGAAAAGCAGCTCATTTGGAAAGAGCCACATGGAGTATGTGATCTCTTGCCTTGGAAGAGACAGTGTTCTTAGGAGCCCTTTTCTTAACAGGGCCATGAAAGGGACAGGGATGCTCAAAGATAATAGCAGAGCAAGCATTAGAATTTTATAGCCCAGGGAGAGTTTGAAGGTGGAAAAACATCCCATGGTGTCATATAGGCATGTGCCAAAGAGGAGAGAGGACCCAAGAGAAAACAGTACTACAATCAATTGACTACAGTATTATTCAGGGAAGGGACTACTTCTGCTGTCTGATGGTACCCTTGATGTACCTTGGCTCATAAACACATCGCTCCAATTTCTGTCTCTGTACATGAAGCTGTGTCTCCAATCACTCCCTTCTCTCTCTTGTAAATAAATCCATTCTTGGGGTTAGAATCCTTCCTGAATTCAGGATCCTTAACTTAATTAGATCTTTACCTCCGGTTTTCCAAATTAGGTCCATTCACAGATCCTGGGAGTCAGGAACTGGATTATCTTTCGGGGAGCTACTATCTAACTCATTACAATGGTCATTCTCATCATATTTCAAGGTCTTATAGTCAGGCTGGGCATGGTGGCACACTCTGGTGATTTCAGCACTTAGTTGGAAGAGGCAGGAGGATGGAATTCTAGACCAGCCTGGTCTGCATAATATTACCCACCCCCCCCCCACTTGGAATCAGACTTCTTGTTGCATGCAGTTAGTTTCTGCCTTCAGTCTTCATTTTCAGTAAACTAGTCCGTGATCCTTCTGAAATAGGTCTTTGCTTACAGCCTTCAGTGTCTCCCATTGCCTTTGGAAGAACAACTGGCCTGCTAAGGAGGCTGGGAATGGAGCTCACCTAGGGGCTGCTGTGCTATTTCCTGGAAGCCCATTCCCTCTACAGTTTTTTGCAGAACAGTGTGGCTTCCAGTGCCCCATACACAAGCATGCTGGCCTTTCCACAGCCCGTTCCCTCTGATGTGTCTGCCCGTGCAGACTCCGAGCTTCCGTTTTCACTGCCTCTCCTTGGAGAAACCTTCCTGGACCGAGCTGCAGCAGCTGCAGCCTCCTCCAGGCCCGGCGAACTGACCTCTCCTTCCCTCCCTCCCTCCACATCTTGAGCTGAGCCCTGTCACTCGGCGTGTCCATTGTGCCTTAAAAGTCTGTCAGTGTGGCTCAGTTCTGCAACCCAGATGTCAGTGCAGGAATAGAGATGCTAAGAGATATAGGAAGAGATGCGTGAGTGAGCGGCTAGATGGGAGAAGGAGATGGCACTTATGAATGGATGGATGGACGGGAGAGGAGGAGATAGATGAGTGGGTAGGGAACTGGTTGAATGAATGGAGTGGATAGGGTAGGTGGGCGGATGGAAGGATAAATAATACGAAGGGAAAAGAAAACTGAGTCAGGGACCACGTGGAACCACACAGTGAATCCTGAACTAAAACGGAACCACGTGTGCTTTGATGCTCTGACTGGGTATAAGTGAGGGGAGATGTGGCTGCTTCAGGGGCCACGCCGGCGTTGTATAAATTACGAACAGCTGTGCTTCTGAACGGTGCTGAATGGGAGATGCAAAGTTGCTGCCGAAAGCTCATGCCAGCTCCCCGAAGATTTCTGGCTCTTCCCGTTTCCCAGTCATCTAAATGAAAGAAGCCCCCTTAGGAGTAGATACTCCAGGATTTCTTACTTCAGGATGTCTAGGACTCGCTCAGCTAAGTAGAACCCGTGGATGCCTCTCAGCATCTCTTAAGATGCTGACAAAGTCAGCCTTCGCAGGATCAGTAACTAGGGGATAGTTTTTAAAAATGCAAATTCTGAGGTAGAGAGATTGCTCAAGCAGTATAATGCAGCCACACAAGATAGAGGACCTGGGTTTGGGTCCTGAGAACCCACATCAGAAAGCACTGCAGCTGTGAATGGCTGCAACCCCACTATTGAAGCGGCAAAGACAGGAGGATTTCTGGACCTGCTTGCCAGCCCGTCTAGCTGAATGGGTAAATTCTGGGTTCAGACAGAGATCTTGTCCCAAAACACAAGGTAGAAGATGGTACCCGCTGTCAGTCTTTGGCCTCCACATGCACACACACACACAACACAAATGTAAATTCTGGCCCTACCATGGGACTTTATAACCACAGACAGTGTGTTAATTCCTGATCTCTGAAGGGGAGTAAACATTATTTCTCTCCATAGGACCCCAGTGCGTTACTATAGTGATAGCATCTTGCTCAGGCACTGTAGTTTCTTCATGCAGGCTTCCCCAGGCTCAAGCGGGGAGCAGAGGTGTTCTCCTGAATCTGTTGTCTGGTGGTGGTGGTGTGTGTGGTATATGTGTGTGGTGTGGGGGGTATGGTGTGGTATGGGGATGCGTGTATGGTATGGCGGCATATGGTATGTGGGATATGGTGTGGTGAATTATGGGTATATGGTGTGTTTCAGGGTATGGTGTGTATAGGGAGGTGTAGGTAGGGGCTATGTTGTGGGAGGTGTGGCTATGGTTTGCAGGGGTATGGGGGGTATGGTGGGGATATGGTGTGATGTGGTGTATGTATGGGTGTATCGTGTGTTTGGGGTATGATGTGTGGAGGGAGGTATGGGGGTATGTGGGGGGGGGTGTGAGATGTGGAATGAGCAACATCATGAATTCTCTGTTAACGCAAAGCTGGCGGGATCTTCATTGATGCTCATTGACACAGTGGATTTCAGAGACCGACTCTCTATCTGAGATCCTGTGCCTTGGGTTCCCGCTTTACAGTGCTTCAATCCCAAGAGAGTAAACAAAATAAGTTTTCTTTCTTTTTTTTTCTTTATTAAGAATTAGTACATAACCTCACCTTTCTCCTCATTATTAGAAAAATAAACAATATAGGCCTTCTCACGGACCCCATGGACCCCAATGGGACAGAAATTACTACTATGGTCAGTTTATGAAAGATGGCATTGGAGTAGAGAGACGAGTTACCTGTTCTACAAATACAGTGCTGGTATTGAACCCAGAGTTTTCGGGCACCAGCGATTTGAGCCACTTCTTTTTTAAAATTACATTTATATTTTATTTATTTATTTATTTATTCATTCATTCATTCATTCATTCATTTATTTGCTTGTTTATTTTTAGTCTTTCTCTAGGGGTGCGGTGTGGTGGTGGTAATGGTGTGTGTGTGTGTGTGTGTGTGGTGTTTATGCAGCTCACACGTGGAGGTCAAAGGACAAACTGTGGACCTGCCAAGCACTGTCTCTGTCCCACATGACTCCTTTCGCATGCAGGCTGCTAGCAAGCTTTCCAAGCGTTTGTGAGGATGCCGGGGTATGCTGGGCACAGGCTTGTGACACAGCTTATCATCCATGTGTGGAAGCCAGGTTTTTATCAGCTTAACCCAAGTTTGGGTCATCTGGTAGGAGGGGCCTCAATTAAGAAAACGCCTTCATTACACTGTCAAGTCTGTGGGAGAATTTTCTTGATTAGTGATTGGTGAGGGAGGGTCCAACACACTGCGGGCAGAGCCACCCCTAGGCAGGTGGCTTATACTGCACGTTGTAACCCCTCAAGCTGTAGTTTGAATTGCTGGGTCCCTGTTGTTCCTGCCATGTCTCCCATAGCTTTCCGAGGGACTTTGGAGTCCTATGCTCTGCCGTGCCCTTTCTCCTCTGGGCAAGGGTGAGGCTTCCTGGGATGTCTGGGCACTGGTTCTATCAGTGCACGTCTGGCCCTTGCCACCCTAATGCCACACACTTCCTAGGAGCCACTTTTGCTATGGATGGCAGCATCTCTACAGGCTGCCATCCTTCTGTCCACCGGGACCACAGCTCCAGGGACTTCTTCAGGACCCTCTGCCAGACCTCCCTGCTCATCCTGTGTCCTCTCCTCATCTCTGGCAGCCAGGTACCCTGCTCCACTCCCTAATTGGTACCAACGCACAAGGCTTGGGTTTGGCCCAGCCACTCAGTGACTTCCTTTCTCAAACCCCTCCCCTGCTTCCTCTGTCCTGCCATCATGGTCTGTTTGCTGCTTGCCCAATATCCAGGGCACAGCTGCATCTCAAAGGTTTTCTGGTCCCTCAGCCTGAACATCCCCCCCCCCCTTAGTGTTCGCATCACTCCACTGCCCCTCCAGCCAAGCCTTCCTCCCCCACCTCCTCCCACACAGCAACCATACCACTCACTCCCTTTCCTGGGCAGAGTTAGCTTCAGAAAATCTCTGAAGACATAGTGAGATCTCTCTGCTTTGGGCCACTAGCTCCTTTTCCTGTCTGCAAGTGCAGAAAAACCACTAATTCCAGCAAAAGAGATAATACGTCATGTAAAGTGTGGGCCCAATGCACATGCCAAGGTGGAAGGAGGGATGGTGGAAGGGAGGGAAAGGACAGAAGGAAGTGAAGGAAGAAGTTGACTCAGTTGTCGGTTATTTGAGGTCTTATTCCTCAGAAATAACGAGGTATTTCAAAAGGAGGAAGCTAGCTACTCCCACCATTTAGTCTCCCAAAGACATATCCTCCAGCAAGTTCAGCATCTGGTATGCTAGGGAATGCAACTTAGAAGCCAGGCAGCTGGGAGGCCTCTGTGCCTCAGCCTCCACTTGGAGAAAAAGGGGACAAGAGCGGTGTTGTCTTCCTGGGGATGTTGTGGAGATCACACTAATTAACTGTCGAGCACTTAGAGGGGATTCAGGGACATGGTACCATGCACATATGAAATTAAAAAGTGTTTTTACTTCAATGCAAAATAGTTTATCTAATCTTCAAGCTTTTACTTCGTCTAGAAAAATGCTATTTGCAAACTCAGATTTTTATTTGCATCAATTTGTCTGTCTTATTACAACTCATTAAAACACTAGTTCGGTTCTTGTTAAAGTAAAAGGGCAAACGCGTGTCTTTGCCCAGCCCACTCCCATGGTCGTATTCTTATCGAATAGTTGGTTGTTGTAGGCTAGGACTGCTACATTGTTATATAAATAATGAGATTAGCAAGTGTTGGGTTTTCTTGCTCAGAGGGCAAGTGTGAGATCTCGAGGTTGCTCTGAGGTTGGGGAGGGCTGGGGCTGTGAAACCAGACCCCCCCTTTGTCACTTGGCTCATTAGGTCACCACCTTGGAAGGCTGCTGTCCCCTTATTAATGAAAAGCCTGCTGCATTTGTTTTGGCTTGAACTGAGCTAACAGTGCCTTCAATTCAGTCGCAGGCTGTTTTCCTTGGAAGCAGAGAGCCCAATGGTTTTGAATCAAGCTTTGGATTTTGGCTGGAAGTTCCGAACTGGAAGTCAAGTGACTTCACCCAATAGCGGTTGGGAGAGAAGGCTGGGCAAACCTTTGGAAAGGAGATTTCCAGTGTTGGAAGTTCTTTATAATGGCGCTTAATGAAGCGGAAGAGGACACTGGTTGAGAGAGATATGGAGAAACCATATGATTACCGTGTCAAGGCTGCTCTGCGTTTTATTTAAATGAGCTCTCTTTTTATTTTGCTTTTGTTTCTGCCTAGAACAGAAAACAGTTCCAAGCTAATCTTGGGAGATAAGAGTAGATAGACGTGTTCGCTGCTGTGAGGAGCTACAGAGAAAAAGCCAGACGGGGGGACCCAAGTGTTATCACTCATGACACAGGTGACCCAAGGCCTCGGTGGGTGGGAGACAGATACGACATGTAGAGAGAGCTTGGGTGTAGAGTTTATTAGTGAGTATTGAGAGGGTATAAGAGTAGGGGAGAAAGGGAGGGGGGACAGAAAAGGAGGAAAGAGGAATAAAGAAAGAGAGGCAGAGACTGCCTCTTCAGGAGGACGGACAGTAGAGAGAGAGGGAGAGAGAGAGAGAGAGAGAGAGAGAGAGAGAGAGAGAGAGAGAGAGAGAGAAGAGGTGGGAGAGAAGGCACAGAGCAGTTGTCTGGGCACGGAAGGGGGCATGGAGAGATTGGGAGTGGGTAGAGCTTGTCTCTTAAAGGGACAGGGTACCCAGGTGACAGGGAAGGTTAGCGGAATGATAACCCAAAGACTGGGTGGACAGTAGGTGACAAGAAGTTTTGGCTGGGAGGAAGTCAGTGGAGCAGCCTTCCAAGAAGGAGAGCCTTTGCTGGCATTTTTTTTTCTGCCTTGTCTCTCTCTGCCACTGATTGTTAGTGGGAACATGCATGGACCCAAGGTCTTAGAGCACAGACAATGGGCAGCCTGGCAGCCACCGACTGGATCCAGGGCTATAGTGCTAAGGTGGAATTTCTCAGGGTCCTGATGAACTGGCATGAATGACCAAGGTGAGGGTTCATGTTCTTAGTGATAACACCCCTATCCTTGTCCTATGATAGTCGAAATTCTGGAGCCAAGATTTTTTTGTTTGTTTGTTAGCTTATTAAACCAGAAACCCATGGATCTTCTACAAATGTGCTTGGAAAGACTCAGAGGGTTTCTGGAACTCTAGAAATTATACATGGAGTGCTGCCTGCATAGACATTTGTTATGGAAAAAGAGTTTGTCCTTCCTAGCAGTCTCAATGGGATTCCAGTCCTACCTGCTGCTGCCTTAAAGCTTAGAGGCACTCTTTTGGATGGAGGTAGAAAAAAAAAATAACATGAATCAAAAGAAAGGAGGAAAGAGAGGCTGAACTCAGATCGTAAACCTTGTATCATCTAGAGTCAAGTGTCCTATCTACCGAGCCAGTCCATCAGCCCACTGTCCGCCTCCCCCCTCTCTTAGCCATGTTTGTCCAACCCATGGCTCCTCTTAGTTTAAATAGCTCCCGCACTGACAAACAACCACCATGGTGACTTGTGGGACAAGAAGGCTGTGGCTATGATTTTTAGAGTTTAGAAAGATCGACAAGGGGAGCCATGAATTTGCCAGTGGCCTATTATGCGAGGAATTAGGCGGGATAAGCAAGCACTTCTTCCCCAAGGGACAGACAGGCATCGCCTGAGTGGGTGGGATTTCTGGAGCTCTGTGAAGTTAACAAGAGGAGACTTGGAAAGTTCGGAGAGGGAGGGGGAGGCTGCATTCCAGGCATAGTTCATGGTATGAGAAAGCACCAAATTTGGAGCGGTACAAACAGATGAAGAAGGTGTCAAGTTCTCTGGGGAGGACAAGAGGGTACAAGATGCCAAATATGGGGGGAAACTCTGGCAAGATGCTTAGTTGAGGCTAAAGCAGAGGGGAACCATCCTGACGTCTTGGGAACCTTCCCTCACGTATCTTAACAAAGGAAATGGTATCTCACAAAATATGGAGGCAGAGTTCAGACAGAAAGTCACTGCCTATTCTACGGGAAAGGCTGATTCTATCAAAGAATTGTGGTCCTAGGAAAAGCTACCTGGGGCAATGACTTGTACCTTTGCAAAGATGAATTAATAGGAGCTGGCTTTGAGGTGAGTGAGAGGTAGGAAATCAGAAAGCAAAGTGGAAAAGTGAGTGCAGAGAAGAAAAGACACAAAGCAGCAATAGGGGGCTCCCCAGTTCCATCAAGGGTCACCGGTCTTCCAGCCAGTGATAGCTGCACAGCACTCAGTCCCACCCAGATCCTTCTTCTGTACACTCATGCTTGGCAAGCTGCACCTCCAACAACCGCGGTAGTAATCCAGCAGGGAGTAAGATCAGTTCTTCATCAGAACCTTGGGGACAGATACTACTGTCCCAGGAAGGATCTGGAGAGCCACAGAATCTCCATTTCCTGAAGGCCTGGGTCAGATTTGTGAACTCCTGGGAATTTGAGAATCACTTTCTCCAAAGATCTGGTCTGGTTCTTGCTTATACCTTCCCTAGAAGGGAAAGGTAGGGATGCCTTCCATGGTTAGGTCAACTTAGGTCCTGTGCTCAGGATCTTGGGAAGATTCCCTTGGAGTGCTGGCTCCCTGCCTTTGTGCGGGGAGCTCCCTGGTGCTTTTGGCTCCCCCACAGGCAGCCGCCTTTGTGTCTACAACTTTTTCTCCCCACCTCCTCGAGTATGCCTTCCCCTCTAGTGGGATAAATTTAGCCCTTGAATGAATGCAGAAAGAACACGTGGAAGCAAGTGCATGCCAAATAGCATTCAAATATAGGCTTGGCACACACACAACGGACCCAGAAGAGATCCAAGATTTTCTGTTTCCTCCCCTGCCGCCTTTCTCTGTTTCTTGCATTGCTTCCTCAGACCACTATAGCCTTTTCTGCATTTCTGTAAGCTAACCAAATGCAGAGGCCACAACTGTGGGGATGTTTGTCTTCAGTTACTTATGACTTAGGGGTCATCCTGGAGTCAAAGGAAGCCCCAGATACCCACGATAATTTCCCTTTTCTGGTTCAGTTCTCTCAGAGACCCATCCAGAACTCAAAGCACCCTTTTTGTCTTATGTAAAGACACAGGCTTCACCCTACTGTGTTGGGCCTATGCACTTGCACAAACATACCCCCAGTAGTCCCGTATCCCCATGTCACTAACAGTGCTGGTTAGTTTTTTTCTTTCTTTCTTTCTTTCTTTCTTTCTTTCTTTCTTTCTTTCTTTCTTTCTTTTTTTTTTTTTTTTTTGTCAATTTAAGACAAGCTAGAGTCATCTGGGAAAAGGAAACTTCTGTTAGAAAAAAAGTCTCTATCAGGTTGCCTAGAAACAAGGCTCTGGGTCATCTGATGTGGGAGGGCCCAACCTGCTGGGGGCAGTTCCCCTTATGAACAGGTGAGCCTGGGTAGCATAGGAAAGCAAGATGAGCAAGTCATGGGAACCAGGCAGTAGCCAGCTTTATCCACAACGTCTACTTCAGTTCCTGCCTCCAGTCTTGCTCTGTTTGAGCTCCTTCTGATAGCCCATGTCCTTAGAGTTTGCAGAAATGAACCCCTTTGTCCCCCAAGTTCCTTTGGTTCATGGTACTTTATCACTGCAAAGAGAGCTAACTGTGGGGCTGACTTTTGGCGTCCTGTCTTTCACTCCCACAGTTCCATCAGGAAGTAAATAGGTATTAGGCTATCCCTAGTCCCCGTTGACAAACAGAAATCCTAGTCCTGGTGTGCAGATAGGAGAGCTCAGTCTAGAGCCGTCAGGTGGCGTGGACGCGGTCATACCCAGTGGCAGAGTTGGCATGAGGGCCTGGATTTGAGCCTCTCTCTCGTGTTCTTTCTACTCCGGGATGCACTGGGGAAAAGCAATTTGCCCAGGGTGCTCCACCTGGGAGGGTTGTGCATAGCAAGGAGTGACTTCTGAGGCCGTCTGGTTGACTCGTCTGAATGAAATGGGCACCAGGAGGAGATGGTCTGTTGGTGACAGGCTCAGAGGCTAGGCTGTCTCGAGTTTCACTCTTGTCTCCCAGCCGTCCGGTTGGACAGGGCTGCAGTGGCGAGCCATCATCTGCCCGCTGCCAAGCCTGCAGGAAATCTCTCCCCGGTCAGCCGTGCTGACTGGTCGAATGCACGGGGCATTATGGAATCATGGATAATAATAAAAGTGTCGATGGCCACACTACGAAAAGGGATTCCATGCTGACAGGGCACAGCACGGTCATTGTGCTGGGACAAACTGGACTGGCTTCTAAGCTCTCTGTGAAGCCAGTGACCCAACTGTGTCTGGTGGCATCAGATCACCAGGCTAGGGTAGATCTGACCTTCCCAGAGATGTTTCTGGATTGTAACTAGTTTTCCCCCCAAGCCTGGAATCAGCTCTACAGCTGAGCACTTTTAATATGTACTCATGGACTCTTTCCCCAAATGCTCAGAAATAACTGTTTTCCCATCGTCTCCTGGGACTTAGTCTATCACCCCTTACAAATTCTCTTCTGGGGCTGGGGAGGAATGTAGTTCAGTTGCTAGAATGCTCACCTAGCATACCTGAAGCCCTGGACTCAGTCACTAGCACTGTGTAAAACCAGAGAGGGTGTCACACACCTCTACCCCATTCAGAAGGTAGAGGCAGAAAAAAATTAAGTATCTTCTTATTTAGGCTTATTAAATTAACTCACTCCAAAAGACGGCTTTATGTGTATATCAATCATTAGAAGGAGAATCCAGTAATGAGATTTCTGGGGCTGGTAAGAAAGGTTTATTGGTTAAGAGCACTTCCAACGCTTCCAGGGGACCTGAGTTTGGGTCTCAACATTGACATGATGGCTCACAACCGTTCAGTTCCAGGGATTCTGGTGTCGTTCTTCTAAAGGTAACTTCATCAGTGTGGTGCACAGGCATGCGTGTGTATCAAAACTCATATACACAAGATGAAATAAAAATAATAATAGGTCACCTCTGTTTATTTTAGAAAAGGTACATTAAAATAATGTTTGGATAAAACCAAGTCATTCAGTCAATCCGATCTGTGGGACTGTGAATACAGAAGTGATTAGGCCGAGTCCTTAAGACCCACCCACTGCAGCTTATCCAAGCCCCAGACATCTGCTATCCCTGCTTCTCACAACATCCTCACGAGGCGCCCACGGTTTCACCTTGTCTTTACAGCCGTGTCTATTCTGTGTCATGCCCACCTCCCACTTCCCAATTCTACTTTCCAAAGCTTTTTTTTTTTTTTTTTTTTTTTTTTAACAAGCCTGTTCTGAGCCAGCTTATAAACACCACAATATTGTCCCCAAACACATTGTGGTGAGGTATGTGTGGAACAGGTCTTAAACATCCACCACTAATTCCTGTTCACTGTCTTTACACCACCGTCCTCTCTCCAGCAACTCACTGGGTCAAGTGAAAATGCCATTGTCAAACCAACCAAGAGAAAAGGAAGTATCCTACCGGATACCAGTGCTCATGTCCAGCCAGATTCCCCACCGAATCTGCTGTGCAGAAACCTTGGTCTCTAGTCGTACATAAGTAGCCATGGCCTATCTTACCTCACTCTGGCATTCTGCATCTTAACCTTTCTCTGTTTTCTTCTCCGTGGGGACTTCCTGTGTGTTCCTATCGTTTTTTATCCACAGAGAAAAACAGTATATCCTTGAAGGCCCATCAGCTTTTCCAAAGTGCTGATAACCACAGGCGCCAAGGGGACACCAAACAAACACTGTTTTCCTCCTTTGGATTTTGGGTAACAATCGTGTACTTTAAAAAAAAAAAAAAAGTAATATGCCGGGCAGTGGTGGTGCACACGTTTTAATCCCATTTAGGAGTCAGAGGCCGGTGGATCTCTGTAAGTTCAAGGCCAGTCTGGTCTACAGAGTGAGCTCCAGGACAGCCAGGGCTGTTACACAGAGAAACCTTGCCTCAAAAAAAAAAAACAGTTAATATATATTAATTATACAAAGATGCTTAATAACGACATCCCCATGCATTGATATAACACACTTTCATCGCACACACCCCACATCCGCTCTGTTCTCCTTCACCCTTCCCCCTCTACATCCCCAATAGCCTCCCTTCTGCTTTCTTTTCCTTTTCTTCCTTTAGATTCTACTTATCATATATGTTTACATGACTGAATCCTCTTAAATGATCTCATGCAAAAGAGAGCCAAGACAAATGTTTCAGGAGATGCCAACAGGCCTTTCAAATCACTTTTGGGTAAGAAAAGCTTCCAGTTGCTAATAAATTTCACACTCTTACCTCCTCCTTAACAAGACTTTGACTCTCCTTGAAGGATGGGCTTTGGAAAGCCATGTCGCTCTTGGCTTACCGAGCTCCTGTTTCCCCACAGGGAGAATAGTCTGTGCTCATTTGCAGTTCCCAAAGGACTCTGGTCCTAAAATAGATTCCTGAAATTATTATCATCAAAACATCTATTTTGCATATCAACTATTCTGTATTCAGTCTGTGGGGAACTTTACAGTACCGCGTCTACCAAAGACATCATCCCAGCCCCTGGAAGACACTTATACAGCACAACTTAATGTCCTGACAAGAGCCAGTGCTTTGTGACAAGGATGATACACTACTATGAAACATCATACCGACTTTTAAATGTTTGGAAGGAAAACAGTAGCCAATTCAGCTGTGGCACTAGGCTGTCAAACTCTTGTAATATCAGGCCATCGCTTGCTGTCTCATCTAAAATAGCTACAAAGTAGAAGTACGTTGGGTGTAACAGGAGGGAGAGAGCTGTTTGTTCGTCCCAGCCACCCAGAACTGAAATAATCACCAGAAACTATATTAACTAAAACACTGTTCAGTCCATTAGCTCTAACTTCTTATTGGCTAACTCTTACATCTTAGTTTAACCCATTTCTATTCATCTGTGTATCGCCATATGACAGTGGCTTACCTGCTAAGTTTCGGCAGCATGTCTGACTCTGGCGGCAGATCCATGGCTTCTCTCTGACTCCACCCTTCTTTCTCCCAGCATTCAGTCCAGTCATCCCGCCTACCTAAGTTCTGCCCTATCAACAGGCCAAGGCAGTTTTCTTTATTCATGAATGTTAATCACAGCACACAGAGGGGACTCCCACATCAGTTGGGGATGTAGTTTAATTGGAAGAGCGTTGGCCTAACATGCACAAGTCCCTTTGGTGGATCTCTAATAGCTCATACACCAGGCATGGTGGTGTATGCCTGTTATCCCAGCAGCAGAGAAATAGAAGCACAGGATAAGTAATTCAAGGCCATTCGGGGCTACACAGTGAGTTCGAGTCTAGAGTGGGCCACATGAGATGCTGTCTAAAAAAACAGACGCACTTTGGGTTATAAATATCTATGTTTATGATAGGTTCAATGGGTTCTAAATGCTAGAATTTAGATTGGAAGGGAACAGAGTTGGAAGAGAAAATTCTCTCCGTCTGCTTCTTGGCCGAACCTCAGCCATTCATTTCATGTCTTCCTGTTTCACTAGGGGTCCTTAGTTACAAACAACTGAAAGGAATTCTGGTTGACAAAGGGATAAAAGGAAGGCACTTGCGTTGCATTTAGTAGTTTGTGGAATAGTTGAGAAATCTATGGAAGAGGCTTGGGTCATGAGTAAGACCTAAGTTGAGCTACCAGTCTGAAAAGACTCAAAAATGCCATCTTCAAACTTCTTGGCAGGTGCCTGTGTTTGGCTAAGCCCAGATTGCAAGCCATGCATAGCTTCCGGGAGATCTGGGGAAGCAGGTGTCTGGCATTTACCCACTTCTGTGATGGTATATGGCTCTGCTTCTCATACGGTTTAAATGTGGGAACCCCCAAAGATGGGAAAGGGTTCACCAGTTGGGCAGCTAAAAATATTCTGTCTCCTACATTTCCTAACTGGGCTAAACCCAGTTTCAGGCACCCTAAATTTCCTCTCTCCTTTGACTTTTTGCCACACTTTCTTTGGCAGTCCTCAGATCTGGGCAAGCATAATCACGGGTCTCAGGTGTTTAAAAAACGCTGAGGAAATATACACAATTAAGTTTTTGGTCCTGTGAATCCCATTAATAAAATGATTCTAAGGCCATATGTAATTCCCATTGTATCATATAGAAATTTAATTCTGTGCATGTGTTCATAAAATTCTAATGCAGATGTCTGCCTAGGATCCAATGTTTTTTAAAAAAGAATTATTTATATTTGTCTGCATGTGTGTCTGGACACCACATGTGTGCAGTGCTCACGGGGGCCAGAAGAGGGCATCAGATTCCCTGGGACTGAAGTTCTAGACAACTGGGAGCTGTATGTGGGTGCTAGGAATTGGACCTGCACCCTCTGGAAAAGCTACCAGTGCTCCTAACCACCGAACAGTCCAGTCCCAGGATCCGTGTTTTAGGGTCCCCCATTTCCCATAGCTCCTTTATAAACCATTTCAAGTTTTCCCTGCAATCCCAGGAGTCTCAGCTACTTCCTTCTGCAGGGAAAACCAGGCCAGCAAAGGTGAGGCTCCCCAACTTCTCTATAGAAATTCTAACTCAAAATTTCTTCTTGTCTTTCCCCATTTCCCCTCTCATTCCCTTCTGCAAGTCTTTCTTCTTTCTAAGGAGGAACTGGTGAGGGATGCAAACAAAAATACCCTCTGGCCCAACCTGAGACCACCCTGCCCAACGTGGATTTTCCTCTGTGCTAACATCTGTCACATCGAATAGTCCCTTTGATCCCCAAGTATTCAAATCTTTCTTGATCTAGAAACCCTTCTCCCCATTGACTCCCTTCCTTTGCCTTCTGAACTTGCTAAGAGCTGGAAAATGGAATTCTACTCAGAGTGTTTCCCACCTCTCATGTTTCTTGGCCCCCTCCTGAGCAATTCCTGACTTGCCCTCTGTGCATAACTGCTCCCCAGCATCAGCCATAGCTCCTCACTCCTGACCCCTGCAGCCCCTCCTCAGCCTACTTTCTCCTGACCCTCACAGAAGCACGTGACCCTGATGCAATTTCCTGTCCTCAGGTTGTGACTTTTGGTGTAAACGTCCCAATTCTTCCTTCTGCTCTCCAGATCTTCTACTTCATCTGTGTCCTTCTCTGACTTTCCCCCAGTTTGAGTTCCCACCCTGGCTCTCTCAGCTCGTTAGCTGTGACTGGCACGGCCATTGCGCTGGACACTGGGGCCCAACCCTAATTATTCGGCTTTAAAGTTCAGGTCTTTACAAATGAAGGCTTCCTAAGAGTCGCCTAGGCCCTTTTCCTTCCTCATCTTCCCTTCTATCCCCCTTTTTTTGTGAGAATTAATTGGCATTAAGTATACTCAGTATATGATCTGTCGTTTTAACCATTTTTTAAATACACATTTTGGTGACTTTAAGTACATTCACCTTGTTTGGCTCCTTCATTCCTCCCCCTCATTCCCACGCATCCAACCGGGTACTAACTCAGTACAGGCTAGGCGAGCACTCAACAACTGAGCTATATCCCTAGCCGTCATCATCAATCAATCCTTTATGGTATCTTTTCAAATACATAGCTAAATAGAACAGGGCCATTTCTTCTTTGCAAGCTTATTATTGGGGCCTGTGCTTCGGGTTGTCATCACATCCCTGCCATTAGAGTAGTGTTCTGGGCCTGAGCGACTGCTCTTAAGCATCCCTTGTATTGCGGGTGCACCCATGACTACGTGACTTTTATGTGGGCGCTGGGAATATGAACTCAGGCCTTCAGCCTTAAGTGCTTTACCCACTGAGCCATCTCCTCAGGCTTCCACCACATTCGTTAAGGACGTCTCTGTGAGATCATTTGCAATCCTTTACCTTTTTTTTCAGATAGGGAAACTGAGGCTCGGGAAGGCACCTAGGGCTTCAAACTCTGAGTTGTCTACAGTTGGTGTGTCACTAGAAGGGTGGCCTATCTGGTGATAAACCCTGCCCTTGAGGGCCCTGCCCTCTGAAGCTCAGGGACCAGACAGTATTTATCTGTTGGAAGTGTCCCCACGTGGAGACCAAGCATCTGGAGCCAGTTAGAAGGCGCTGGGGATACTGGGTGGCCGCAGTCGGCATGTAAGGACACGTGCTGGGGTCCCGCATTCTGCCAAAGGCCTCTTCTGCTGGCATCTCTGCTTAGAGGAGAGACGCCGCCTGGTCTTGTCTAGACCCCGAGCGCAACGCGCTTGGCCACCGAGGCGCACCAGTTGTGCGTCCCCCTCCCAGCCCCCCAGCTTGCCGCTTATCACCCGCACTCTAGGTGCCCCCACTCGCGAGCGACAGCGGCGGCCACGAGTCCCCCACACCCCAGGGGCGGAGCGAGGCGCGGAGACGTCAGGGCGGGGACCTAGCGCGGCAGAGCGCGCTCTCCCGGAGGCTGCAGGCGGCCCACGTCCCCGCCTGGCGCGGCCGGTGGTGGCTGTGGCGGTAGAGACCTGGATCTTGCAGTTCGCGGCGGCGCTGGGGCGCAGCCAGGCGGCGGCGCCGGCAGAGACCGAGGCTGAGCTCTGAGCTAGCAGTGCACACAGCTTTGCCCGCCCCCCAGGAGCGGACCCCACACACCCTTCGGCTGTCCCTGGGGTCGTTGCGCCCCTCACGAGTGCCCTTCTATCTCCTTGAGTGACTACAGCGTGTGTTTTGTTTTTCTTCCTTCTTCCCCTGTCCGTGTGCCCTTCTCCAGGATGGCAGAGGCGGAATTGCACAAGGAGAGGCTGCAAGCCATAGCAGTAAGTCCACTTTTCATTTCATTTTCTTGCTCTATTGTCTGGCGTGGACGGGGACCAGTGGGCTCAGGGCCAGCAACATGCCAGCCTGGTAGCCGCAGGCCCTGTATTGGGGTGAAAGTCTGTCCAGGCTTGATGATGCTGTCTTTTGCCTTTATATGTCTGTAGACTAAGCCCCTGGGGCACGCTTGGGGCCAGGAAGATTTGAACATGGAAAATTGGCTTAGAAATAAGATGCTTGCTGCCGCGCTTTAGGGATAGACTAAACAGAGCGGGGGAGTGCATGTGTGTGTGTGTTGCGGGGGACTCCTGGAATATTATCACCCAGTGCCCAGAAGTACATTGGCTTCCAACTCCGGAGAAGGGAGAGAATGGTGACCCCACGGTGGCTATCTTCCTTTGCCTTGCCAGCTACCCAGCCAGCCAGCTGCGTGGTAAACCTCTCTTAGAAACTAAGAGTGCCGCCTTTTCTTCCTCCCATTTGACATTAGCAAGGACTCTGGCACAGGCCACCACCCTAGAGAGGGCAGGGGCTTTTTACAGCTGGATCTTGGGGGTAATGTTTCAGGAGAGTCTCCTTCTTATGGGTGTGGATTATCTGAAACCCATCGGTTCGACATACAAAGGAGCATCCGGTTTTGGCAAAGTTCTGCACTTTCAGAGCACCGAACCATGTGCATCTCGGGTTCAGACAAGAGCTGTCTGACGCTGCCGAGATTGTAGAGGCCTTGCCAGTTCTGCCAGTGTTCCCCAGATGTGGTTTTCACTGGAGCCGCCACAGCTGGGTTATATATTTCCTTTGCAGAGGAGGGAACGGTTACTGGCGCTATGTGAAATAATAGCAAATTAAAGGAGGCCTGCTAGAATGTTGGCATAAAAGACTCTCCAGACATTCTGCACCTAAGCTCTTTTCCCCCTGTGCTCCAGGAGTTCCCTAGAAACACATAAATTTGTTGGAGAAATACTGTGTAATGTTTTGGAAGCGATGCCTATATGAAAGTGTTTTCAAATGCCTTTGGATGGAGTCTTCTGGAAAATGCATGCAGGCCTGATGTAGGCTCAGTAGCTTGGAGACCCCACCCCCTTTCTCAAACTCTTCTGATCTGAAAGACTGTGCCCAGAAGGAGAAAGCTGAGCACGGGCAGTGGGCAGTGGCGAAATACCAAGACTGGCCTCTGAGGCTCTCTTTGAAGTTGGTCCTTAGACTTAGGGAGGCTGTGGGTTCATTTCTTCCCCTTTCTACACAGTGCACATACATTTGGGTGGTTAATGAAGTTGATCAGAGTCTAAAGTCAGTGTCGAGGCAATGTGGAGTCTGTCTTGAATTTGCTACAAGTGGTGCCACGGAGCTGGTGGGTGTTTTGTGTAACTGGATAATGGGCTCCTTCAACTGCTGACAAGTGTCTGCCCCAGAGAACCCTCGGCCGCTCCCCATGGGCTGCTGTTTGCAACAGCTGTCATATTTTCTTGCCTCTGTGTGACCAGTGTCCCTGGATGCCTGGGGGACAGCTGACTCCATGAAAGGACTTGTTTTCTGATCGCAGTGCCAACGGTAGCTAACACGAGGGCCACTCCTTCCAAGTAGGCTGGAGTAATCTCAGCCATGGCCAAGGCGATCTTCAAGAAAGATCTAGGGGGTACCCTCAGGGTTCTCTTAATCATATAAGAAGATAAATACCCACCCGCCTGTTCAGTTGTGGAGCAGAGTTTATCCTGTGGACCCGAGGAATCATTGAGGAGTTTTGAAAATAGAGGGGAATCAGCATCAGCAAAAATCTAGTTGGGATTAAGTGTTATCTCTTTGTGTGTGTGTAAGAGAGAGAGAGAGAGAGAGAGAGAGAGAGAGAGAGAGAGAGAGAGAGAGAGAGAGAGAAGGAGAGGGAGAAGAAACAGAACAGTGAGGTGGACTTTGTGGCTACAATCAGTAGATAATTTTATGTCACATTTGGGCTTAGTATCCACTTTCCAGATTCAGCAGACCTTGCCTCTCTAGACCACTTTCCCAGAATCCTCAGGGGGCACTGAGATGCTTACAGTCCTTCCCCCAAACCTATCATGCCTGAAATCCCTCTGAGATAACAGAGAAGAGAACGATTCTTCCCGTCTTCACCTATTTGGGTTTCTGTGTCTTGATCAGTCTTGAGTCTGAACCTCAATTTTCCTCTATAAACAGGGCCCAGGAGTTTATCTCTCGGGCTGTGTTTGAAGATTGGGGGTGGGGGGTTTGAGGCGTTGTGGCCCACAGTTGCCATGGAATGATGTTCAGGCAGAGCCCTCGGCTCCTGTGCAATGCTGGGGAGGGGTCAGGGGCAGCTGTTTTCCTTTCCAACTCTGAGGGAGATCAGGTTCTAGCCAGAACCACTTCTTCCGCAGCAGAGATTGGGACCTAAGGGTCCACTTATCTGCTCAATCCGCAGGTTTCTGTGGAGTGTCTCTCTTAGGTATCACCAATGCTGACAACCACCATCAGGAAGGTCTTGCCCTTGCATGCTTGAGTTAAAGAGGGGGTGTGCTCCTCCCTGCATAGCCCTGGCTGGCCCAGAACACACTATGTAGACCAGACTGACCTTGAATTCACAGGCATCCACCTGTCAGAGCCTCCTCAGTGCTGGGATTAAAGGTGTGTGCCTCCACTCCCAGCCTCAAACTTAATATTTGAAAGGTCAGGTGTCCGGTGGCCCAGGATGTCTATTGCATGGTCGTCTGTGGGAAACACCCAGTGTGCTCCAGCGCCTCAGCTGAATCTGCTAAGTCAGCCCAGAGACCAATCAATGAGAAAAAAAGAAGCCTCTCACGTCCTTTCCAAAGAAGAGCAACTTCATCTTTGGCAAGTGTCTTTCCTCCTTCCTGGTCCTCTCCTCTCCAGAGATACTACCACAGCTATACCTTCAGAACCAACGAAATACTTCCGGCCACAGAGTGAGGAGAAATAGTACAATGGTTGCCATTTTTGAAATGTTGTACATTCAGCAAGGCCTTGGGTTAGGTGCTGGCCTTGATTAAGCACAGAGTTACTCATAGTCAAGGACTGGGAGAGCATGTGAACAATGACTGTGGATTACAAGTAGGACAGAGCCCACGATCTTGAGTGTAGGGCATGGAAACCAGCCTCAAGGCATACGGAGCCCCCCTCCCCTCCCGGGCCCCAAGAGCTGTCACTTGAACAAGCTTGGAGTTTGGATAAAATAACAGAAAGTAGCATTATAATCTTTCCTATGACTGTGGGCATTTATTTATTTTTGTGTGCTTATTATTTCTTTGGAACAATTAGTGTGAGGAAAGGAAGGGCAAAGCTATAAATTAAGTCTGTAGTTGGAAGTAAGAACATAGTGAAAGCCTGCGTGTGTGCGTGTGTGTGTGTGCATGTATGTATGTACATATCTGTGTGCTTGTGTGTGTGTGCAGATGCAATAATCTTTGCCACTGTGTTAAAGGTCAGAGGTAGATGTTCGTTATCTTCCTCTTGTTTTCTGTTTGTCTTTCTGAGACAGAGTTTCTCACTGGACCTAGAGCTCTCCAATTTTGCTGGACTGGCCAGCCAGCCCCCAAGATCTGCTTGTCTGTGGTCCCCAGCACTGAAGTGTAGACACGTGTCTCCATGCTAGGCTTTTTACATGGATGCTGGGAATCTGAACTCTCCATGCACAGCCAGTACCTTACCCACTGAGCCATCTTCCCAGCTGCCAGGAAATGCTTTTTACTAATTTATTGATTTTTATTTATGTCTAAAGGTGTGAGTTTCTGTGCAACATGTGGCTGCAGGTGCCTGAGGCATCCAGGGGTAGTCGGGTCTCTTGGGACTAGAGTTACAAAGACTGAGTCCTGCTGTGGATTCTGGGAACTGAGCCTGGGTCCTCAGCGACAACAGAAAGGGCTCTCCCTGCTGATTCATCTCTCCAGCTCCTCATGAACTTCTGCTAGCATACACTTTCTCCCTTAACTCTAGCCAGAAGCTCATGAAGTAGACATTACTGTCGTATACGGTTTTAGAGATGGCCAAGTCAGAAAACTGTTGGAACATTAAACAGACAGTAACAAAATCAGGGTTTCAATGCACAGGCCCTGAACTGCCATGGATGATGGCTGCAGTACCTCACCTTTGCTCACGGGGGCACTGTGCAGGTCTTCTACAGGCTCAATGTGAGCCCCCGAAACAGCAGCAGAATGCATAGCATTGGGAAAACTTGAGTAAACCAGACCTATATCCTTCTGAGACTCTTCCAAGCCGGGACCAGAACATGGAAAATCCCAGTATAAACTCTAACCCAGTGAGTAACATTCCCTCGGGGAAGCTGCCCCATCTCAATGGAAACTGACTTTGGGGGAGGGTGTTGTTGTGTTTCCATATCCAAGGGGGAGATAGCCTTTCTTGAGCAGGAGTCAAAATGACTAAATGTTAGAGAGGCTGTCTTGGGTAAAAGCCCCAAGAGTCCCGTGGGAAAGGTCCTCAGCATGACTGTATCACGTGTGCTGAAATACAAAATGCTAATCTCACCTACACCTCTCTTTGTGGAGGTTTGTCGTGTGTTAGGAACCCACTCTGTGGAATGATAAAAGTCTCCCTTTGCACTTGCACGGAACCTCATAACTCACACAAACGGTCTCCATGCTGCATGCGTTCTGACGTGTGAAATCCCACTGTCCACTGCACAGCTGAGCATCCAGACCCACACAGTGAGATGCGGAAGAGTTTGGGGAAGCTCTGGTCTCTCCTGATGCATAACCAGCCTGGAACCTCCTGAGTTGGGAGGAGGGCAGTGAGCTTGGAGGTACATGGGCTTGGATATGCCTTTATAGAATCAGGACCCTCTGAGATCTTGCTTAATCTCTGTCTCTGTCTCTCTTTCTCTCTCTCCTTTCCCGTTCTATCCCTTCATTCTTCTTTCTTGGTCCCTCTTTTCTTTGAATCTCTGTCTTCTCTGACTCCCTTCCTCCCTCCCTCCTCTCCCCCTCATCTCTCTGATTTTCCATGTACCGTTTCTTGCTCTGTATCTTTCTCTGAATTGTCTCTCTCTCCTTCCACCCTTTTCTCCCACCATCTCACCACCACCTTCTCTTCTTTGCTGTCTCCCCCCAGGTTCGGTCAGCATGTTGATGGCTTCCACTTGCCCCCATTCTCTGTCCTGAGTAGGCCTAGAGAAAGTATTTTTTTTCCTTAGATTTGTCCTCTTACACCCTTACTTTCCTTTGAGTGACAAGTTCCTGGGGTTTAAGTTCAAGGGGGGGCCACCAGTCTACGATTGACTCATTCCACTGTGGTTGGCCTGCCTAAGCTGCATAGAAGTCCTGGCTATGACTTATGTATGATGCACCCCTACATGCCAAGTCAGGGGTGCAGAGGCATGAGATCCACATAGAAACCTTTTAGTAACTGGTTCTTGTGGGAACCATCGCCTGCACATCCCTTGTGGACCAGTGTTGTTGGTGGATGGTTGACTGAGAGCGAAGAATCTTGGGTATTTATCTGCTATCTACTTCCATCTCAGAGATAGAGTGCACCACACTGTGTCTTTAACCCTCCGCATCAAGGCCTAAGAAATCATGTAGTAAGGTTATCAGGGAGAGGAAGGGTTTGCCCTGGCTTGAATTTACAAGGTTGCCCGGCGAATAACTGTCACCTTGGGACCTCTCAGTGCCATGACAAGTCCTGAGTGTGCTGAGGGAACCTTACACAAGCATGTGTAAGGGTCATGGAACTCTCTGGATAGTTTTTGTATCTGAGAATTTCAGGGCTTGAGCATCTCAGGACAAAGAGTCACTGCTCTCCCAAACTTTAAAGCTCTGTAAAAAAAAAAAGAGTGCTTAGCGCTTTCTAAAAAGTCATTTCTTTTTCAAGCCAGGCAACGGGGTTATGACAAGCCAACATCTAAAAGAAAGTCAGGGTCCAGTGGAGGCACATCTGCCGTTCTATAGGGGCTATCCAGTACATTTGGTACCACTGCAATTGGTGCTTTGAACTAGTCCCATTCCATCACTGATTCCTTGGAGGTGGGGGGGGCATCGGGAGCAGTAAAATAGTCATGACTTTATGTGGCATGACTCGGGCTGAGATGACGCATAGGACAGTACTCCTGAAGGCCGCCAGGGCCTTGCCAGTCTGGCAGGGTGATTAGGAGTGTCCGTTCTGGGCTCAGGGTTGAGCTCTTTCATTAGTATTGGCACCATGTCCTTGTCGCTTGGTTTCCTCATCTGTGACATGGGTTAAGGAGAGGCTCCACATTGTGGAGCATTTGCCGGAGCGACTTGGGAAATTTCCTGAGACCACTCGGAGCAGACACCCAGCGAGCACACGCAGAAAGTTTCTATTTGCAGCAAACAAACAACTTGTGCGTCTCAAAATAGAAAAGAGAAACAAAGGGACAGTTCTGTCAACCTCAATAGTTTTGCCAAATTAGGAAATTTTGGCTGAACGTGCTATCTGCCTAGAGTTTTCGTGTGTGTGTGTGTGTATGTGTGTGTGTGTGTGTGTGTGAGAGAGAGAGAGAGAGAGAGGACCCTGGTTTCCTGCTCTCCCTCTCTCCACCTTATGTCTTTGAGATAGGGTCTCTCACAGAACCTGGAGTTAGGCCTAAGGCCAGCGAACCCAGGTGATCCTGTCTCTGCTGCCAGAGCACCAGGGTCACATACCTGGCTTTCTGTGTGTGGCCTGGGATTCAAACCTGGGTTCTCATGCTCATCCAGCAAGTGCTGTTACCCACTGAGTCATCTCTCCAGCCCCCACCGTGAGGCTCTTTGGTAGCTGTGAACTCAGTAGATTATGGGAGCAAGTGCGTAACCTAAATAAGGGGCACTGAGTGGAAAGTTGGGACCCTAATGAAGCAGAGGCCACAGGGCAGTGAAGCTGCAAGTGATGTGCGAGAACGTGGGTCCTATGTTACTGCATCAGCTCATAGTCAAGAGAAGTCAGAAAACGGATTTTTAAACATAGGGTCTCCAATTTAAATGAAGAATGTGAATGAGGTCAACAGGTTGGCATTTTGTGACCTTTAGATGGGTAGGGCTTTGAACTTTACAGTTTGTTTTCTATATGCACTGACTTAGCTGAGTTTCATACATATGGAGGCTCTAAAGTAATCCTCTGGGCGTTCTCCCAGATCAATCATAAGGTTGCAAAATCGGATTCTGTTTTCCCTAAGGATCGGTGAGTCTCACATCCTAATGTTTGGATTCTTGGAAAAGATAATAACCTTTTGCTATAGTTTTGAACTAGGTTGAGCCCCTTGCAATTGTAAATATAATAGTAAGTCAGGGTGTTCACATGTGGGCAGACCGCGGCTTTCCAACTTAACAGAACCTCAAAGACCCTGTTATTATGGAAGAATCTTGAAGAACATTTACCCAAGGCTTGCAAATCTGGCATGCTAAGTCAGATATGCATATCTGAGTCTACCTCATATCAGGATGCTTGACATGATCCTGATTTGTCATCAGCTTCAGGTGATGGTACAGGGAGACACTACTGACCAAAGCACAGATATTGGATAGTGCCCCCCCCCCCCCTCTCTCTCTCTCTCTCTCTCTCTCTCTCTCTCCCTCCCTCCCTCCCCCCCCCCTCTCTCTCTGTGTATGCACATGCACACATGCACATGTATGTACCCTGTGTAGTGTAGAACAGCAATGCACATTCCTTTCAGGATCAACTGGAGACCTCCTTGATGCTCCCACTCCCATGGTCTGAATGGATGGACATAGGAAGGAGGCCGGAGAGTTTGCTTTTCTAGCAAGGTCCCAGCTGTTTCCGGTGGCAGCTGCTATTCCAGCGACCACACTTTGAAAACCATTGCTGAAGGTGGAGAAGATGGATAGTAAAGGAAGACGAGGGTCTGAGTCTTAGTAAGTGGCGTGTGCTCATCGGGCATGCTGAAGAGTTAAAAACAACCAGCAAATTCAGGCTCATTGAGCAAGAACTTAAGACAGCCCTTGTGTGAGGATGGTGAAGGTGCATTGCACAGCAGGCTGGGACTTAGTGGTTAATTCACTAGACTCTGCAGTTAACCTCTGGAGTTTAAGAATTCTGGGGGGGAAAGACATTGTTTACCTAGAGTACTTGCTTAGTTCTATTTAGATAAAGTGAACATTCTGTTTATCACTTGAAGACAACTTTTTGGAGAATTTCTCAGGGTTAGATGAGTGACTGGGTTGGGGGGGGGTGCCTGGATTGTCTGAGTAGGCTCTAAGGGTTTGCAAGGAACTAGTATAGGCAAAGAGGGTTGGGTGCCTTTATTGATGCTGAAGTTTGCACAGGATGGGTTTGACTTTGGGTCTGAGGGCAACTGATGAAGATAAGAGACACAGTAAAGGAAATTCCTAGGGCTAGGATGAAGATAGCTCAGTAGGTAAGGTATCTGTTATGCAAACACCAGGACCTGTCTGCAGATCTCTGGCCCCCACATAAAAACCAGACTTGGGGGAGTGGACCCGTAAGATACTCAACCAGGCCAGACTGGTCCACACCAGTCGAGCCCAGACCAGACCTGTTTCGATGGGTCCAGATTGGACCAGACCAGTCCCAGCCAGTTCAGACCGGTCTTGACTAGTCCTGACTGGACCAGACTAGTTCAGAATGGTCTTGACCGAACCAGATAGGTTCGGTGAAGAGACCCTGCCTCAAAAACTAAGGTGACAAGTGACCGAAAATAGCAGAAGTCATTCTGTGGCACAAGTGAGACCCCTATCACACACACACACACACACACACACACACACACACACACACACGCCACACATAATAACTTACTATACGTCCAGCAGCAGTGGGAGGCCCTTGGAGAGAAGAGCCCCATGACCTGGTGATGTTATCTCTTTGCAAACTCAATCGAGTCTGCAATCAAGTCTCATGGGACCTCCTTCAGCAGAGTTTGGAACAGCTGCTTCACCTGTGGTGACCCAAACAGGAAGCCAGTTTGAGCAGAAGCTGATGTGCGATTATTTACTAACAGCTCAGGATTCTCTCTGGCCCGCATGTGTACACACAAGTATGGCTTGTCCTTGGTGTATCCAAAGAGTTTATTCTCTCAAGGATGCCATCCAGGCGGCTGTATTTGGAGCACCCATTGTCTGAGCCAGCTCTCCATTTCTGGAGGAATTCAAACTCGCCCAGTCTCTTGTTTGTCGTATAATACAAAACACAGAAACTGCACTGTGCTGGATAGAGGCTGAGAGAATAAGGACAGACTGTGGATGACAGGCCACACAGCACAGGACGCTGGCTGGAGAGGTCTCTCGGGCATGCTCTGAGCTTGGGAATACCACGCGGATGAGTCGTATTTCAGACAGAAAGGCCAGTGGAGCAGAGGTTGACATGGGGAGGCGCATGTCTGAGCTGCGTGTGTCCTGGGTTAATCATTACCTCCATGTTTTCCTGCAGTCCTGTGCTCATAAGGATTACTAACCAGAGACAGACACAGAATGGCGAGGCCTAGAGAGATGGTTCAGTCTGGAAAGTACCTTTCTTATACACATAGGACCTGGGTTCGATCTTCCGAACCTAGAGAAAAAGGCTGGGTGTGCTGAGACTTGAAATCTCAGAGCTGGAGAGACAGAGACAGGCAGATCCCTGGGGCTCACTGGCCAGAGAGTCTCACCTAGTTAGTGGGCTCCAAATCAATGAGGGACCCTGTCTCAAGATAACAAATAAATAAATATAAAAATGAAGGTGATAGATAGCCAAAGGAGGATGACAGCCAAAGTTACCCTTCGGTCCTCACTTCCTCTACACACACTCACAAACTCACACACACACACTCACACACTCACTCATATACTTGTGAACATGTGCACACAGGTGAGCATGCATGCACACATATACACAAGCACATGAATGAAAGACACAGAGGAAAGAGAATAGCTTATTTGCATAGCACCTGAACGTGTATTAAAAATACTTCATATTCATCTTTGACCTTAAGTTTCGGTGCCTGGAGCATCTCATAAGGCAGAAGAAAGGCAGGCATAGTGAGGCCAAAGCCTTTCTCTTGTCTAACATGGAAGCAAAAAGAAAAGCCATTCGAGTCTCCTGATTAAAACCCCATCTCTGTTTGAAAGCCTGGGGCCCCAGCCCTCAGAGTACGGTTTTCTAGCCCCATTTCCCTACTGCAGATGATTTCAGGACCCCGAGAGCCTTTGAGACTGGCATTTGTGTTTGACCAAATGTCTTCAAGGCGTTTCTAAAACCTGCTCCCCCACTTTTTTGCTGGAGAATTAAATAGCCCTTTTACTGGTTTATTTACCATTCTAGGTGGTGGGAGCCCTCTTCTCCCCAGTCTGCTAAACCATAACCAGTCACATGAATATTCTTTTTATTTTTAAGTCTGGGGCTGAAATGTAAAACTTTGAGGGTTACCAAAAAAATGTTACTCTTAAGAGAAAAACGTGTGCTTGAAAGCTTAACCGCACGGGCAAAGGCAAGGGCGGGGGGGGGGTCTTTCACTTTCTTCTTCTTCTTCTTCTTCTTCTTCTTCTTCTTCTTCTTCTTCTTCTTCTTCTTCTTCTTCTTCTTCTTCTTCTTCTTCCTCCTCCTCCTCCTCCTCCTCCTCCTCCTCCTCCTCCTCCTCCTTCTCTCTCTCTCTCTCTCTCTGGATTTGAGTGCTGATGTTGACATCATCGAGGCCATTAAATACCAGTCAGGGCTTCAGGCTTTGGGTAGCTATGATAACGTCTGGGTTCTACAAGTAACAAGAGAGTGAGGCTGGGATTTAAGAAAGATGGCCCTTGACTGAGCAGCATGGAGTCAGGCATGCAGCTTCCATGAGTTTCTACCCCCTGACTTTATAACATCTGCCATCTTTAATGGGAGAGACCTGCTCATAGACTTTGCAGTCTGCACATGCATGTTCAAAACTCAGTGTCAGGATCAAGTAAAATCTCAAAACTCCATCATACTAACCACAGATGGATGTGTGGGGCACAGAAGAAAGAGACCCAGAGGCTGGGCATAGAACAGACCCTTGAGTCCGCCCAACTTTAGAAACACCCTTCCCCCAACTTTATTAGCAGTGAGAATGAAGGATGTCAGACCTGCATTGGATCTGATGAGGGGGAGCAAAGAGAAGACGTTACCTCTGGAAACACAGAAAAGAGGAGGTCCAGGTGAAAGTGATCTCCGTCTCTCAGTGACCGCCCTTCTTGCTTAGCATGTTCCTAGCTGCCTCTAGCTAGCCATAGCTCTCTACTCTGTCCTAAGTCAAAGCCAAAACAGCCTGGCCTAGTGAAGGCATTTTCCTCAGCAGAGTTTGTGTCTTAGTTACTTTTATGTGCCAAGATATTATGGTGATTTGAATGTATTTGGCCCCTATCAGCTCTTAGGGAGAAGCACTATTAGGAGGTGTGGCTTTGTGGGAGGAAATGTGTCACTGTGGGGGAGGTGCTTTGAGGTTTCCTATGCTCAGGATACTGTAGTGTGTCAACTTCCTGCTGCTTTCTGGTCAAGATGTAGCCAGCACCATGTCAGCCTGCGTGCTGCCAAGTTCCTGTTATGATGGTCATGAACTGAACGTCTGAAATCGTAAGCTACTCCAATTAAATGTTTTCTTTATGAGAGTTGCCATGGGGCCGGGCGGTGGTGGCGCAAGCCTTTAATCCCAGCACTTGGGAGGCAGAGGCAGGCGGATCTCTGTGAGTTCGAGACCAGCCTGGTCTACAGAGCTAGTTCCAGGACAGGCTCCAAAACCACAGAGAAACCCTGTCTCGAAAAACCAAAAAAAAAAAAAAAAAAAAAAAAAGAGTTGCCATGGTCATGCTATCTCTTCACAGCAATAAAATCCTGAACTAAGACAGATACCAAAGCAACTTACAGAAGAAACAATTTATTGGGGTTTACGGTTCAGTGGGTCTATCAATGATGGATGGCCGCCATGGTGTGGAACAGGGCAGCGAGCAAGCAGGCATAGCATTGGAGCAGAAGCTGAGAGCTTACCTCATGAGACACAGCCATGAGTCAGAAAGTGTGTGTGTGTGTGTGTGTGTGTGTGTGTGAGAGAGAGAGAGAGAGAGAGAGAGAGAGAGAGAGAGAGAGAGAGAGCGCTAACTTGAAATACTGTGGGCTTTTGAAATCTCAAAGCCCATCCCCAATGATACACCTCCTTCAACAAGGCAACCCCTCCTTAATGCTTGTGAAACAGCTCTATTAACTGGGGACCAAGCATTCAAATGTATGAGTCTATGGGGGACATTCTCTTTGAATTGGTAATCTTCCCTTTTAGAGACAGGTGTTCAGGAGGTCCAAAAATTGAGCAAAAGATGGTCACTCTATCCTGGGGTTACTTTTAGAGGATAAGGTGAGTTTCCCAGACTTGCAGATTATCTGGGTATTAAGTATTGTGTGGAGTACTTTACATTAGCAGTAACTCCAGGATTTATAGGATAAGCACAGGAGCTAGATCAGTACGGCCAAGCCATTGAGACCATGGTAAAGGAAGACAAATTCCTGGGGACAGAAGCAGTCATTCCTAATTCCAGGTGATTGACTTTTGGGAGTCAAACCTAGAATCCTCTACCTTTACTAGAGAACCCAGAAGTCTAGCTTTTGGAAAAGATCTGTTGCTGTCTAAGTATTCACAGTGGTTTAAATCAAATGGAACAGGATTTTACAATGGACCTAATTAGCTCCATTCCCCACTGTACCCCACTTCCCCTCGACACCATCCAGGGCCATCAGTTTTCCACGAATGCCCTTCAGTACAGTTTATTTAACCCTAAAGCAATAGTGTATGGCATGGGTGTGTAAGGTTATTACAGCTTAGATCTAAGTGAGTTTTAAAGACGTCTATGTTTGTTTGACAGGTTGGTGAGATGCACCCACAAGAAGCCCATTTGTCATACACTCACGGGCTCATTGGGATCTTTACACTATTGAAAAACAAACAAGCAAAGAAACAGTACACAGAGTCAGGGTTGCTGCTGGAATCAGTCCCTTTTTCAGTGATCTGGGGCAATCAGGAGTTCTCTATAAGAAACCCAAGCTGTAATCCCTCTAAAAAAAAAAAAGGGTGGGCAGAATTTAATGAACAGAGAGCAAAACTGACATCAGCTTTCTGATGTCTGAACTTACTATGTTATACGTTTGTGTTGTTTCCAGAACAATCAGAGTAGCATAATTTGACCTCCCCCAGAACTCCCCCAGGAGGCACTGCTGTTTCAACCGAACTCTAGGCAGTTCACTTGATCCTCCCCTTCTCCCTGCACACGCAGAGTTCCAACAGATTAAGACCTGAAGTGTTGGCTGAAACGAGGTGCCGGCGCTTTCTGTCGTGGTGGGGATCTGAGTCGTCATGAACACCATCCTCAGGGTCCTGTGACGAATGTTTGCTTCTCCCTTGTCACTACCTCCCCCTTTAGCCCCTCCCATCCACTCATCATCCCTGCTTTTAGCACTTTAAGATGCAGGGTGCCGAGTACCTGCCTGGATGGACTTAGAGTAACAGGTCTTTGCTGGTTATCTGAAATTCACACGTAAATGGCTGCTTTTGTCTGTCTTTTGGCAACCCCAGCTCCTTCACATAGTGTCGCCTGCACAGGCAGGTTTAAAATCCACCTCATTTGTGGAATGTCAGGCAAGTGAAAGAGAATGTTTGGCTTTATTTATTTAATTGCATTGTGGTGTGTGTGTGTGTGTGTGTGTTTGAGGAGGTCAGAGGACAAGATGTAGGAATCAGTTCTCTCCTCTGTATGTGTTCTGGGGAGGAGACAAATGTGGCAGGTGCCTTTATCCACTGAGCCCTCTCCTGAACTATGCTTTTGATTTTCAATGGCTCATTTGCAAGGCCACAGGACATGTGTTCGAAGGAGGTACATGTGCCTCCTTGGGTTACAATGTGCTTTCAAAAAATCCTTTGTGAAGGTGTGCATGGTGGCACAAACTTTAATCCCAGCACTTGAAAGGCACATGTAGGAAGATCAAGAGTTTAAGACGAGCCTGAACTACACAGTGAACACTTTTCTTACAAAAGAAAACCAACAAAAATAAAATAATTAGGAATGGAGTCATAGCTCAGTGCTAGAGCAATCGTCTAGTATGTAAAATGCCCTCTGTGCAGTTCTTGACAAAAAAGAAAAAAGAAAAAGAAAAAGAAAGAAAGAAAAAAGTAAAGGAAAGAAAGAAAACTACCACAAGCAGCTAGGCATCTATATTCTATGAGAAAACAGTCATGTCCTTTCAGAAAGTAGCAAGAAGTGGTCTGGTGTGTATTTGCAGGGAGGACAAGTAGATGGAGAAATCAGAGCATTTCCTCACTCTCCGCCATTCCTCTTCTCTGGCTCAACATCCGAATACCAGAAAACCACAAAAGCTAAAGGAGAAAATGGGTTATACTGAGCTATAGCACAACACTGAAATGCTAGCCTTCAGGGCTGGAGAGATGGCTCAGCAGTTAAGAGCACTGGCTGCTCTTGCAGAAGACCTGGATTCAGGTCCCAGCACCCACATGGTGACTCATAACTGTCTCCAGCTCCAGTTCCAGAGGATCTAATGTCTTCTGGCCTCTGCAGGCACCGGGCATACACATTGTGCATATACATATATGCAGGAAAACCCTCGGAAAAATAAATAAAATGACTTTAAAATAAAAAGAAGACATATTGGCTTTCAGCAGTCTCTTAAAGCAGCATGGATAATCAACCTTCAGCAATCCACAGAGCTTCCACTGTGTGGAGCAAGACAGTGCCTCCTAGAGAACAGGGAATGACTCATACTGCAGTCATGAACACCTCATCCCTACTGGGTATGTTGATGATGCTGTGATAGTGGCTGTAATGATTCATTGATTGTCAACTTGATAGACTCTAGAAAGAGAGAAGTCTCTAGGAATGTACGTGAGGGAGTGTCCAGATTTGGTTAACTGAAGTGGGAAGCCACACCCTGATTGTTGGTGGCACTATTCCATGGGGAGGGGTCCTGAGCTAAATAAGAGAAGGGAGCAAGCCAGGTACCAGCATTTAGTTTTCTCTACTTCCTGATTGTGAATGCAGTGTGACCACTAGCTTCAAGCAACTGATTGTTGGTGGCACTAGTCCATGGGGAGGGGTCCTGAGCTAAATAAGAGAAGGGAGCAAGCCAGGTACCAGCATTTAGTTTTCTCTACTTCCTGATTGTGAATGCAGTGTGACCACTAGCTTCAAGCCACTGCCACCTCACCCTCCTGCCACCATCCCTACCCAATCATGGTGGACTGTTTCCCTGGAAGCCCAGATAAGCTGTTCCTTCCTGAAGATGAGCTAGTCAGGGTTTTTTGTGCTGCCATGATGAGACAAGTCACAGAGTTGATTTATTTGCCTTGCTCTTTCGCTCACCCATTTGAGCATGAGCATGGTGATTTCTGAATGGTAAGGAGTCACGAGGGACAGTCCATTGTACACAGCAAATCAGAAGTGCAGAATAGATTGTAGCAATGAAAAGCGACAACAGAGGATCTCACACTTCTTTTAATATATAGAATTATTTTATTTTATTTTGCATATAATAAACACATGTTTTTTTTCCCCTGCAGACATGTCTATGAACCACTTGCATACCTAGTGCTTGTGAATGTCAGAAGTGTAGATGGATTTTTCTTTGGGCTGCCAGCTGACAAAAAAAAAAAAATGACATGCAGACTCATTATTAATTATGAAAGCTCGGTTGATAGTTTAGGCTTGTTTTTAACTAGCTCTTATAACTTAAATCAACACATTTCTTCATTAATCTATGTTCTACCATGTGGCTTTTACCTCTGTCCCATTTTGTGTGTCTGACTCATTCAGTGTCCTCTCTGCCCCGAAAATCCTGCCTAGCTATTGGCCATTTGGCTTTTTATTAAACCAATCAGAGTGACACATATTCACAGTGTACAAAAAGACTATTCCACAGCACAGAAGAGGGCACAGGTTCCTGGGATTGGAGTTACAGACAGTTGTTAGTCGCCATGTAGATGCTGGGAATTGAACCCAGGTCTTCTAGAAGATCAGCCAGTGCTCTTAACTGCAGACCCATCTCTCCAACGCCACAAAATTGCAATTTTTGATTTGGAATAGGAGCCAACAACCCATATCTCAGAGCACCCTCCCTTCAGAAGGCTGCTTTACATGGTTTTAAATGATTGAAAACAAATTTGAGGCTGTTTCATAACATAAAAATGTAATGAAATTCAAGTTTATTATCTACCAGTGAAGCTTTGTGGTACCACAGTTCTGTGTGTTCACTTCTGTGTCGTTTGTGACCACGCTATGGGGAGCCAGCAGAACGGGGTCATCACAGCAGAGTTCAGATGACCTCTGAGGCCTAAAATAGTTGCTGTCCGTTGAGAGGAAAACTTGGCTGATCTCTGTTCTCTGTGTAGCACATCTTCTGTGACTGTAATTACAGTAAAGGTTTTATAAAAGCTTTTAGTTAAAGAACTTAAAGGGGGCCCGGGAGACAGCTGAGGACAGAAAGTGCTTGCTGTTAAAATGTGGAGACCAGTTTGGGGCACCATGAGAAGAGCTGGTGTGTGAATTTCCCAGAAGTCCTTGTCACCTAAGTCAACTGCGTCTTGTCTTTAGAAAACCAGATAACATGATCCCTTCGGGTAGCAGTTTTGCTCATCTAAAAATGTCAATAAACTTTAAGACATTTTTTTCTACTGATAAGGACAGAGAGTAGAGGAGGAAAAGCACTTGCAGATTTTCATGAGTTTTCTGCACTCCACAGAGCTTACTAGATTGCTTACTTTTTTCTTCCGGAGAACTTTAAAGATGAAGTGTTAGAGCAGAGGTCAGAGAACCCATCTGCTACGTCTTCTGTGTCTGAGAAAGCAGCCAAGGGGAGGTGGTTTCCAGCCAACCAAGCCTTTTCCTCAGGGCCTGTTACCTCCTGAAAGCCATCGGGCCACTGCCTGGATTTGCCAATAAAGTGAAGATCAAGTGAAAGACACTGATGGCCACTGGTAGCTGATCCACCTTGGACCTGCCTGAGTCAGTAGGCACTTCCTTTGTCCTTCCTTCCATGCCTTATTTAGAAAGGTCCCCTGCAATTTGAACTTTTCAGCCTGGAAATTTTCCCCAAGGCCTTTGGTGTCTCTGTAATATTTTCAAATTGCCCAAGGTTTGGAGAGACAGCCATATTGTGAAATCAAGTTAAAAAAAAAAACAACAACAAAACATGATGACTACTGGCCTTGGGCTAAACATGTGACCATGCTGGAGAGAGCAGTGTGGACACTCAGATTGTTTGCTCTGTAGATGGGCAGGCGAGTTCTGCTTCTAGGTCCTGACCCCAGGCCTCTATGTCTGGGCTGCTTCTTAGCCACTACACAAAGAAAGAGAAGCCTCCCATGAAGTTCAGGATGTCTCCTCTGCGGGACCACTAACATTGTAGACCAGATCATTCTCTGCTATGGGGCTGCCCGTGCTTATGTGACGTCTGGTAGCATCCCTGGTCTCCCCTTCTCCTCATTGTGATAATCTTTGTCATTGCCAAGTGCCCCATGCATGATAAAATAACCCCTGTTGATGGGCTAGAGATGTGTCAGTTGGTAGAGTGTTTAACTAGCAAGCACAACGCCTTGGAATTAATCCCTAGTACTATATAAACCAGGCACGGTGGTCCATGTCTGTAATCCCAGCTCTTGGGAGATGGAGGCAAGAGAATCAGAAGTTCAAAGTCATCTTTGGCTACTGTGGTGGTTTGAATGTAATTGGCCCCTGTAATCTCATAGGGAGTGACACTCTTAGGAAGTGTGGACTTTTGGAGTAGGTGTGGTCTAACAAGAGGAAGTGTCTCACAGTAGAAGTGGGCTTTGAGGTCTTTTGCTCAAGCTTCACTCAGTGTAACAGTCAGTCTACTTCCTGTTACCTGAATGATGTAGAACTTACAGCTACTTCTCCAGTACCATGTCTACCTGCTTGCTGCCATGTCCCACCATGATAATAATGGACTGAACCTCTGAACTGTAAGCGAGCTACCTCAGTTAAATGTTTTCCTTTGTAAGAGTTGCCATGGACATGGTGTTTCTTTACAGCAATAGAAACCCTAACTGAGACAACTACATGGTAAGTTTTAGAGACTGTCCTGGGTTACCTAAGACCCTGTCTCAAAACAAACAAACAAAATCAAAAATTGCCTAATGTGTAAAGTAAGGTCTACCAACCAACTGCATTTCCCAATTTTATATTATCAGGGATTTATTCCGTTAAGTGTGAATTCTCAGACTTAATGATTTGTTCATTTAAACCTTGGTAGAGATGGCGGGGGGATACTAGAAAGATGGCTCAGCAGTTAAGAGCCCTTACAGCTCTTGCAGAGGACCTGAGTTCAAATCCTAGCATTCGTGTAAGGTAGCTCACAACCACCTGTAACTCCAGCTTCAAGGGAACCAGATGCCTGTGGCCTCAGAAGGCAGCCGCACTCACACATACAAAAATTAAACCTTGTTGAATTTGTTGTATTGGGGTTTATTGATTAATTTTTTTTTAATTTCCAGAGTTGCCAACAAAAGCACTTTTCTCAAAAAGGGTGATGTCTTTTTGGGAGGGGTGGCAAAGACTTTTCATCTCATATATGAGACTCAGTAGCTATCTGTTGATCAAGGTTTTCTGTCCCGCCTGGTCCTACAGCTGTTAAGTCCCAAAGAATCACGCAGAGGTCTACCTTAGTTATAAACTGATTGGCCCATTAGCTCAGGCTTCTTATTGACTAATTCTTATAACTTACATTAGCCCATAATTCTTGTCTGTTTTAGCCACATGGCTTGGTACCTTTTCTGGCGAGGCAGTCACATCTTGCTTCCTCTGAGGCTGGGTCATGACTACAGACTGAAACTTCCCTCTTCCCAGAATTCTCATTGCCCCACCTCTACTTCCTGCCTGGCTACTGGCCAATCAGCATTTTATTAAAAGTAATACAAGTGACAGGACAAAAGACCATTGTCCCACGGCAGCTCTCTGTCCTGTTGCCTGAGGAAGAACTTTGAAGCTGCAGTTTGTCATTGAGCAAAGGACACCAGCTGGATTGCAGTTGCTCTTGGTGCACAAACCATGTGGCATTGCCCAGTGTGAATAGACTTCTGAGGGAAGAGTCTCTGCAGTCTTTGCTGAGCTGCGGCTGGAGCCCCGGTCATGCTAAGTCCCTACAGCTGCATGCATGTCAATAAAAATCAATACACACACACACACACACACACACGTTTTCCAGAAGAGAGGAACACCTTTTCTAAAAGACTACATGCCACATGGTCTAGTGGAGGTGCGGTGGTTACTGATGGGAACTGGGCAGGGAAAGTGTTTAAAAATGGGGGAGGGGAAGCAGATTAGCTTCCTGTCTCTTTCCCTTGCCTGCAATTTATTATCAGTGAGTTCTGGAGACAAGAAGTCAGAAATCAGCCTGTGCAGTAGGAGTGGCTAGAGGAGGCATGCTTTCTTCTGAGGACTGTGAGAAAGGATTTTTACCCAGGCTTCTCTCCTTGGTGTGCAGAGAGCCATCTTCTGTGTGTCTCCTGGCATCATCGCCATTCTGTGTCTGTATTTCCCCTCTGTATTGGGACATTGGTTGTTTTCAGGGTCTGCCCTGGTGGCATAATTTTGACTCGGTTCTTCTGTAAAGATGAGTGAGTTGTCTTCTGAGGGTTCTGGAAGTGAAGACTTTAGGGAATAAGCCACGCCCCATTCCTGGACCCCTGCCATTGCCAGGCACTCTGTATCTGCACCCTGCCCTGCTTCTGCCTGTGGAAATTGGGCCCCGGAGGGAAACGATGCTAAGAGCATGTGCAGAAGGAGCCCTTTGCTCCAGGCCCCTGTCCTGCTTTCACAGGTGACTTTCTTTCAGTCCCAGAACCTTCAGCATCCCGGGGCCCTCTGTCTTTTATCTGAAAGGAGAAAGCAATACAACAGCATTCAGACCATGTGACCTGTATTAAACACCACCCCAAGCTGGTTAAAAGCATTGAGACACGCAGTGACCTCAGGAGAACTCAGAACAAGAATACAGTCTCTGTCTGTGTTTTCTTCGTTATCTTGGGATGTTCCTAGCTTGACAAATAGTGAATGACATATTCCCCAAAGGGTCACAGCTGTCCCTAGGTGACAACATTCTTTTGCTTTCCTCATGCTGGGGTATCATGAGCAGGACAGGTAGAAACTCCCACGGGAGCTCAGGTTCAGCTGAGAGGAGGTCTGTCTCAGACTGGCAGGGTTCCATTCCGAGCCCACACTCCTCCTGCCCTGTGCCAGCTGCCCTCTGTTCCAATGCACCTCCCTGATGTCTGCATTTCTCTTCCCGGGACCCAGTCCCATGTCCATGCCACAGGCCACAGAGGTCAAAGCAGGAGCATGAACGAAGTCAATGGGTTTGGAATTGAAGAAAAGAATGTCCAGAAGCGTGTGCCCTGAAGTCCACAGTGGCTAGAGCATGCTGGGAAATAAGGCCAGTAGGGCAGAGTAGTGTCCAGGGCAGGAACTCATACCTGGTCCCATATGTGGTGGGACCTGGTGATGTGTGTTTTCTCAAGGGCTGCTGTGTGACAGGATAAGGCGTGAGCCTTCTGAGTCCCCAGTCCCCATTGCTGCCAAAGCTTTTACATCCCAGAAGACTCGTGTGGTGGCTCACGTGCATCCTGAGCAGTGGTCCACATAGCTTCCATGGATACGCTTCGGGGACATTTCCAGTGGGCTGACACCCACAGCAGAATCTTCGCCCTCTTCTCCTGGAGACCTTGTATCTTTTGGAGAGCCGGTTTCACGCTGGAATGTGAAGGCTATTTCTGGACAATGGCATCTTCTTCAGCTTTCAGAGAGCCTGGGAATAAAGGGGGTGAGTCAGCCTGCACTTATTTTAGGGAAGCTTAGGAATTTAATCTGGAGTCACTTAGCTTCCCCACTGCCTGCCAGTGGTGTCGTTTGGGGGCAGAGCACAGCAGGCAGAAATACTGTGTTGATCATCGTTGATGGCTACCCAGTCCCTCCTCCACCAGGAGCAGCTTTATGAATTTTTGCAGACGATTTCCAGGAAAGTGGACATCCAGGAACCTTTAAGTCCGAAGCATCTTCTCAGGGCTGATGAGCTGGTATCATAAAGGCTCCTGGTATCCTGTCACTGGGCTCGTACAATGAGTGGCACACTGTGGTGTCTTTGCCAAATCACTTCATTCGATGGAGATGTTGGCACTCTGTTACAGGTGTTGCCATCCTTGTTTTAACAAGCAATTAGCATTAGCCTCGGAACGTTAAACACAGACCCAAGATACGAGTCCAGATTTGAACTCTGAAGCCCGTGTGCCTGTGACCCCAACAGGTTTGGCTAGCAAGTGTCTCCCTCACTGCCAGCCTGCGGTTGTGCTCTGAGGACGTTGACTGATCATGGGATTGTTTCCTGCTTGCCTCAGACTTGGCCTCAGGATCCTTCTCAACACAGCACTCCAGGCAGCTGAACCTTGGTGTCCTGGAAAGGAAGACCCTCCCTCCTTTTAGCTTTATTTTCCTTTGTACTGAATCAAAACCAGAGTCTGGGCTTTTTGTTCCTGTTGCTCATTTCTGAAGATCTATTTACAGTCTTTAGAAAAGAAAAAAAAATGTAGGAAGCTGAGAACTCAGTACCAGTACGGTTTTCTGTAGTCAGTGGAGAGTCTGTGTGTTTTATATTTTATGTATTTATTGTTACCGTGTCTGTGCATGACAGGAAAGGTATGCATGCCGTAGGGCCTAGGTAGAGGTCAGAGGGCAACTCTGTGGAGACAGTCCTCTCCTTCCACCTCTATGAGGCTTCTGGGGACAGACCTTGGGTCACCAGGTGACTAACACTGAGCCAGCTCTCTAGCCTGATTCTGTTATCTTTTTACTATGGATCTTTTTTGCTTGGTGGGGAAAATGTCATCTGGGGACCCAAAGCCTTGACAAGGACAGTGAGCTTAGGTGGGGAATGAGCTGTAAAGCCTCATGCCATTTAAATCAGGCAAAGCTTTCAAGTGGTTCCGGATGATAAGGTGACATCACGGGGTGGTGGGTAGGTTAGGACACAGAGGATGATGGGGCAGCCTGCAGAGGCACATGGTCAGCTTCCGTTGCTGTGAGACACATTAGTCCAGCAGACAGACAGCTGTCTCAAGGGAGAACACCAAGAGGGCCTGGACCCAATGCGGAGAAGGCAGATCTTTAAGAGGAAACTCAGATAAGAGAGTGGAGAAAATGGGGAGATAGTTAGGATTAAGACTGCTTGGTATTCTTCCTGTTCCCTCAAGTTCTCCTTCCCTCTCCCCTTCTCTCTTTCTCTTCCCCTTCCACCCTCCTTTCTCCTCCCACCCCCATGCTCCCAATTTTGTCAGGCGATCTTTTCTATTGGAATTTTTTAAAAGTAGTAATTATCACTATAGATTACTGGTTTTGCAATGAACTCTTTTGCTAGGTAATCCATGGTAATAGCACTCACAGGTAGGTGGTTGAGTTATGTGTATGCATGTGTATGTGTAAGCGATAGACAGATGCCAGGAGTCTCCCTTGGTTTCTATTCACCTTATCTTTTGAGATGGTTGGAGCCTGAAGATCACCAATTCAGTTAGAATAGCTGGCCAGCAAGCCCAGTGGGTATCCCCTGGTCTCTGCCTCCCAAGTGCTGAGATTATAGGTGCTTACCACTGTGTTGGCTTTTTGATGGGAGTGCTGAGTATCATACTCAAGGTCTCTGAGTTTGTGTGGCATGCATTCTATTGACTGAATCATTTCCCCAGCCTCTGAGTGGTTATGGTTTGATACTTAGATCACCTCGGTTCTTTATGATTATCTGAACCAAAACACTGGTCCTCAGAACAGACAACCCGCCCCAAAATAGCATCCCCTGCTCCCTAAATTTCTCACTGAGCCTGTGTGTGTCATGCTATGCTAGTCCAGAGGCCCTCAGAATCATTTGGATCCCAGGAAGTAAGAGGACACGTTGGAGACACGTTCACCTTCCCTCCTGAAATGCCAGTGACTTCAGGGTCCTGGGAAATGTCACAAAGCTGTGCTGGGTACATCCAATTCAGTCTTCTCCTTAGCTTCAAAACCTAGTGTGGATGCTGAGTGAACTGTCAATGTGCCTGCAAACTGCACAGCAGGGGTGGAGAAGGCCAGAAAGCAAGCGGGCATCAGCAGGAGGGAACAGACACCCCGGTGTCTCTCCTCTCTTACACCCTGACTCCCTGTGTACACTGTAGAAGGTGAAGGTCCTGACTTGGAATGCCTAGTGCTTGCATGTGGTGTGCATACGTTCTTTGGCATTAAAGAGATCAATGAGATCGACCCATATGCACTCTATTCCATGGTCCCAGGCCAGATTCATAGAGACAAAGAGCTGCAAAGGCCCTGGCAATTATCAGTTGTTCTGGCCATCTGGAGGCCTCACCTTCTCCCAGACCACGAGAGAGAGAGAGAGAGAGAGAGAGAGAGAGAGAGAGAGAGAGAGAAAATGCCAAGCCGGCTCTGACAACTGATATGAGTGGCTGAGCTGTGCAGACGGCCATTGCCCAAACTACTTAACATTGCTTCCCCAAAGGGCTTTTGGATGCAACTGAGCTTCCAGTTACTCCCTGAGTTAGGGGAAAACTTCTCCCGCCTAGATATTGTTCTTTCTGTGCACTCACCATTGAGGAAAATAGGTTCTGACTTCCTGTGGCTTCTTTCAAGGAACAGAGCACAGCACTGAGGGAATGACGTCGCAGCGGGCAGGGATGGGATCGTCTACATATTTCGATTGCATTTTAAAACTCCATTTATACACAATCGGGGTGGAGTTAATTAACCGCAAGTCAAAATGCTGGTCCGGATTTCAGGGAGTCTGATTTTAATAGCTTCTTCCTCCAACAAGGCATTTCCATGACCAAGAAAACCCGTCATTCCAGGGTGGAAGCACTGAGCTTGGTTGGTCCTCCTCTATCTGTCAACAGTCTTGATGATTTACAAAGAACCAAGACTGAAGTCAAGCGGTTATCCTTGGTGTCTGGGTAAATGAGGATAGTTTATTAGTTCCCTGTAGGACTTCTGTCCTGACGGAGTGCCTCTTTCCCAAACCCATGTGTTCCAAGATTTGATCTCCAACCTCTGGGGCTGTAACAGATTGTAGAGGCTTGAGGAAGTAGGTCCTAGTAGAAGGAAGGTAAGACAGAGGGGTTGTGCCCCCAACCCCTTCCTGTTTCTCTCTCTCTCTCTCTCTCTCTCTCTCTCTATATATATATATATATATATATATATATATATATATATATATTCTTGGTTACCATGAGGTGAGTGACTTCCTTGCCACATACCTCCCCAAGATTTCTATCTCACCACAAAGTAAAGGAGCTTAATGACCACAGATTGAAACCCAAGCCAGCGTTTCCTCCTTGACAACTGTTTCTCAGGTATCTTTGTTAGCAACGGAAAGTAGACTGGTCCCTCTCCTCTTGTCTACAGTATCTTCTCTGATGATGGAAAGTAGACTGGTCCCTCTCCTGTTGTCTACAGTATTTTCTCTGGTGATGGAAAGTAGACTGGTCCCTCTCCTCTTGTCTACAGTATTTTCTCCTCTGATGATGGAAAGTAGACTGGTCCCTCTCCTCTTGTCTACAGTATCTTCTCTGATGATGGAAAGTAGACTGGTCCCTCTCCTCTTTTCTACTGTATTTTCTCCTCTGATGATGGAAAGCAGACTGGTTCCTCTCCTCTTGTCTACTGTATCTTCTCTGGTGATGGAAAGTAGACTGGTCCCTCTCCTCTTGTCTACAGTATTTTCTCCTCTGATGATGGAAAGTAGACTGGTCCCTCTCCTCTTTTCTACTGTATTTTCTCTGATGATGGAAAGTAGACTGGTCCCTCTCCTCTTGTCTACAGTATTTTCTTCTCTGATGATGGAAAGTAGACTGGTCCCTCTCCCGTTGTCTACTGTATTTTCTCCTCTGGTGATGGAAAGTAGACTGGTCCCTCTCCTCTTGTCTACAGTATCTTCTCTGATGATGGAAAGTAGACTGGTCCCTCTCCCGTTGTCTACGGTATTTTCTCTGGTTAGCTGACAAATTAAAATGTGGTTATGAATACCAAGGGTAGAGAGAAGAGGGCTCGTCCGTCTTTAGGTCTGCTCTGATTGAGAATTAACAGCATGGTGGGGTGGTGGGTGTGTCTCCCAATGCAAGGGCTGAGTAGACGCCTGGAGTGGTGGCAAGAGCATCCTTGCTCATCTGATGAACGGAAGCCTTTGGCCTGCAGCATCTGCACGACTCCGGTTTCAAACTAGGGAATATTTGCTAATACTTTACCAGTTCCCATGATACCTGTTGCAGGGCGGAACTTTTCTCTGGGGTTGCCTTTGATCCGGGTTATTTACCTGAAAGCTACCTCTGTGGTGAATTCACCTCCTAGACTCCTTGTACCTGTGGGATTTGGCGCCGTCTGCATCTTGGGTCTGGGCCAAACGCCAAGCCTGTCCAGGGTGAAGCATCTTTTTCTGCACTGTCTGTTATCATGACTTTATTGCTTTTCCTGATGCCTTAGAATTCCCCTTTTGTTCCAACAAAATGTGAGAATCAATGTACTTTCCACTTTTTAAATTTAAATTTATTTTTCTCTTTTTATACCAATGCCAGTTTCCCCTTCTGCCCCCACCGCCCCCATTCAACCCTATCCACTCCTCATGCCCCAACTGTAAAGCAAGAATAAGCCTTTTCAAAGTTGTCTGTTAAATTTATTTGCAAAAGAAATCCTATTGAAATGAACTTTATACTCTGAGGCCGGATATGGATAGTAAATGTGTGAGCCAGGGTTTGTGTGATTCAATCTGCAAGTATTTTTTATTGTTTGTGTTGCTGATACCCTTGTGGATGCTGAGGGTGTTGTAATAAGTACAGTGTAGTCTTGGCCTTCACGGGGCTTGCATTCCCATAGGGATGAGGTAGAATAATTGCCAAATGAATAAGTTAATGTGAGCTGGACCTTGTGGTCCAAATGGGTAATCCCAGTCATCAGAAGGATACAATAGGAATTGCCAGCCTGGGCTGCAATTGTATCAGGTTAGCCAGGACTGTACATAGCAAGCCCTAAATACATAAATATTTACAGACCAAGTAGATGCATACTATGTTCCTTGCAGGTCAGGCACTGGCGAGTGTTGAGGAAAGAGGTCACTTTATAGTATGTCCCGGGAAGGCATTTCTAGGAAGGTGGCATTTGCATGTCGGAGCAAAGAAAGGGTCATGTGGGTACCTGCAGGAGGCACAGTGGGGGTGGGGGAGGCACAGCAGATGCACTGGCCCTGAGCAGACACCGTGCAGAGGGAAAGTTAGAGGAGCAGAAGCAGAGTAGGGCAAAGGAGACTAAGAGAATGTGACCAAGGATGTGGGAGCCTGGCTGGGTTATGCAGCATCTCTTTGTAGGGCTGATGTCTGATCAAGTTTTAAAGCACGGGAATCGCCCAGTATTTTCACAAAGGCTTACTGTGACGTATGGCAAGACTAGTTAGTAATGAAGGGGGCAGAAGGAGAAGTAGGGGGACCAGTTAGAAGGATGCTGTGGTAATTCCTGGGGAGGGGAGACCCATGAGAGCCCAGAGAGTATCCCAAGAGGCAAAGAGTTCCGGTAAAGCAAGCTCTGGGGATTCTCTCATCCAGGAGAAGTGGGATATGAAAGAAAGGGAAAAGTTAATGAAGCCCCAAAGGTTTCAGCTCAAGCAACAAGTAGGATGGAGTTTCATTATAATGAACTGGACACACCTCTGGGAAGGGTCTGGTGGGAAGGGAAATTGGAGCTCAGTTTGGAAACATTGAGTAAGAGATGCTCACTCAGTGCTTACGTGGGAATGTAAAGTGTGCAGTCCTAGTCTGGACTGCTGCAGCATGGTGCTGTGAGCCGGATGGCTCGGAAGGAAAGAAGTCTATTGATGACAGTGTTGTTAGAGGCTGAGAAGAAGTCTATTAACGGCAGTATTAGAGGCTGAGAAGTTCAAGCTTAAGACGATACAGCATTTGGTGTCCTCTTTCCAGGTTCGTATGACATCTCTGTGTTCTTGTATGATGGAAGGAGACATAGCAAGTCTCCAAACCTTTTGTTGTGTGGAGGAAGGATGGCAGGCACATATATGATCATGCATGTGGAGGCCAGAGGTTGACATCAGGTATCTTCCTCAATCACTCTCCACATTTATCTTTCCCTGTTTGTTTGAAACAGGATTTCACTATGTAGCCCAGGTTGTCCTGGAACTCACGGTGTAGACTGGGCTGTTCTTCAATTCAGTGTCCACCTGCCTCTGTCTCCTGAGTGCTGAGATTAAAAGCATGTGCCACCACACCAAGCTTCCATCTTCACTTTTGGAGACAGGTCTGTCACTGAATCCGAGGCAAATTCAATGTGCTAGACTGGCTACCAAGAAACCCCTGCTTTCTTACTCTCTTGTTCTCAATTGTGCAGGCAAGCATCCCTTCATCTGACTTTTTTACGTGGATTCTGGCGATCCTAACTCAGGTCCTCATGCCTGTGTGGCGAACACTTTATCTACTGAACCATCTCCCAGCTGTCCTCCCTTCCTTCTTCTGTATATAAAGAGAATCCCAATATGTGTAAGAATTTAATAAAGACAAAGATAGAAGGTCAATTCATTGATGAAAGGATGAATTTCTTAAACACTAGCAACAGTGTGGATGAAGAAAATGAACAGACCACTTCTTTCATAAGGGAATTGGTCCCATTCATATATTACTGTGTATACAACCTGATCACTCTAAAGCCTTCTCTAATATCATCCCATCAGAGATCTGGTTTCTAACACACGAATTTGGGGAGCACATAGGCTTCAAGTAGGTGTGTGTGAAGTGTTATTGTTCACGGAGTCTAAAAGCTGACCAGAGAGGGAATTGAGTGCACCAGATAGACAAAGGACAATGGAATGAATGGCTTATAGCATATCAGAGCAGTATTAGGTTTTATTCGTTTCTATAAACTGAGTCCCTTTTTATAAATTAAATCATGTTTCCAATGCATGATAGAAAGTTTCTGTGCTAAAATATAGTAAATATTTACAGATGGAACCCCTGTAGAACAGCAAGCATTATCTTTGTTACTGATAGTGCTGTTTATATTACAGTTTTAAAGGCTTATTATGAAATCATGGAATATCTAGGAGAAATTAAACATGAGGCCTTGCGGATAAATCCTGGGGCAGTTGGCAGAAGGAGGGTGGAGACCACTTGTGAAGGAGAGGGTCTCTGGCCAAACCCCCAAGGCTGGGCGTCCACTGGCCAAAGAAGCAACAGTGTTGAGGATGATGGTCTAACTGATGGCCAGTGGGGTGCCCGATCAGAGGGCAGCAGTTGCTAACAGAGAGGCAGGATTGGGTAGCTAGCCATCTGGATCCAAGGTGTTGGCAGGCGTTGAGCACCTCTTATGACTGGGGAATGCACATCCGAGAAGGAGGCATGCGCAGGACAGAATCACCTAGGAAAGATATTGGGGACGTCTGCTCTTCCCTGAGTCATCGGGTTTACATCTGTGGACCAGGGCTGTTTACAGAACCCAAGAGGTTGAGGAAATGACCACTAAAAGGGAAGGGCTCGAGCTCCTCCTTCACTGGGGACACGACACCCTTCCCACCACAGTTTGGGCCCGCTCAGGCGTTGGCTAGGGCTGAGGGCTCTTGCAGGGGCACTCACACATCCAGCTGTAGGACCTGGGAAAGGCAGGGGCAGAGGATGTGAAGAGGCACTGACGAGGAACAGCTGTTGTCTTCCCACCGAGCAGATGGAAGGCCTAAAGACTGCTACCCCATTCATTTTATCCTTGGCACAATCCAGGTTCATTTTGTCTGTAGCCACATTGCTCAGTATTTACATGAATCAGAACAGGCCAAAGGAAAGCCACAGGGCCTTCTTGTCCTGTCAGCATCTTTATTCTTCCCGGCAGTAGGCGTGCATGCCACAATAACATCTTGGAGTGGCATGAGCCCATCAATCCACACTCCGACGCCATGGTATCCCTGACATGTCACATGATCTTCCTGTGCTGGAATCTTCACATCCTTGGTGTGGAAAAAGCAATACCTGCTCTCTCGATGACATTTAGATAAGAAATGTAGAAGTGCTTTGGGGAAATGCAGCTCAAAGCACAGCTGGGAGGCTTCATTGATAGGGTTGGACTACAGAGGCCTTGGCCTTGCGAAAGGAGCTGAGGTCAGTGCAGATTAAGTGGGCCAAATCAAATCTTTGATGGTTGAGTGGTTTTTTAAAAAATGGTTGCAGGTCTGCACAATTTAACAAGACTGCTCATAGTGCCTGGAAATATTTTTTCCAGAGACGATCAGATAAAGCCAAGTTTGAAATTGGTCATCACTGTAAATCAAGCAGCAGACTATCAGTGACCTAGATTTCCCCCAGAAGTTTTCCCACAGGGAGCGAGAGAAAAAGCCGCCGTGTGGCTACTGTGGCTTGATTTGTCAAGAGATTTCCACCAACAGCACAAGATTGCCCATAGCTCAGCTCGGTGTAATGAGTTGGGATTCCTGTAATTCAGAAGTCAGTGAGAGGTTGTGAATCACATGTATGAACTAAATGATCACATTTCCCCTCCGGCTGCCAGCGGCGTACAGCAACCTCTGTCACGTTATTCCTTTCTGAGAAAAACAAAACAAAACTGCCTGGCTTGTGGCTGAAGCTACTGCTTTTTAATGCCTGATGTCACAAGGTCAGTATTTTCCCTATTTTCTGCCCTCCTTTTAAAACCTAGGTAGAGACAAAGGAATGATTGGAAGAGGAGTTGCTCTGAGACCTGACCTGGATGCCTGTGTTCAGTCTGTCCTTCACAGCTGGCACCCATTCAGACCTTTGGGAGCTCTTCGAGGCCATTCTGGGATTGTCAAGAGGCTCACATCCTCATCATTTTTATGCCAGGTCCAAGAGCATGCTCTATACCCCCATTGATTAAGTTAGCTATGGCTACTACAGGATGGTTCAGAATTGCTTCCTGTGGTCCTCTTTGGTCATATACTCAACCTGCTATTATTATTATTATTATTATTAGTAGTAGTAGTAGTAGTAGTAGTAGTAGTAATTTTCTGAGACAGGGTTTCTCTGTAGTTTTGGAGCCTGTCCTGGAACTAGCTCTTTTAGACCAGGCTGGCCTCAAACTCACAGAGATCCGCCTGCCTCTGCCTTCTGGGTGCTGGGATTAAAGGCGTGGATCATTGCCACCTGGCATTATTCTTTAAAAAAACAAAAAACAAAAAGCAAAAAACAAGGTCTCAAGTATACCAGGCTAGCCTCAAGATTTCTGTGTAGCCAAAGCTAGCCTTAGACTTCTGATGCTCTTGCCTTCAGCTCCCAAATACAAGGATTACAAGTATACACTACCAAGACCAGTTTATGCAAAATTGGGGCTAAACCCCAAGGCTTTGTGCGTGACAGCCGAGCAGGCTACCGACTGAGCTACATCTTCAGCACCCAACCTACTACTGTGCCATCGTATTACTCTCTGTTCTAAATTCTTGGCCCGGCAGTTGACTTTGACTGGATTCAGATCTGCATGACTGCTGTAACTGAGCTTCGTTGACCCGTCCTTAAACACTCCTATGCAGCAGGACTGTCCTGAATGGTGGCAGTTCACATTAAGACACAGATGGAAAGCCTGCTTCACATAACAGAAGGCATTTGTTGTCCTCTTGTATCATCATCCTAAAGCTTGTCTCTACCACACTGCTGTCTTTTGTCCTCCGTTAGTTCATGTCCCATGAACTTAAATGTATACTTGATATCCAAATATTGATGAAATTTCAAGTAAAGAACATCTAGAAATATCCAAGTACATGTCGGGCTATACTAAGTCTGAGCGTGACTGTTGAAGACTCTAACACTCTGTACTCTTCATTGACGTTCCTAACAGATGAAAAGTGCAATATGGAGCTTTAGAGGAAGATGGACTTCCTAGCATGGCGAGAACGCCTGTTCTACTCAGCCACCTAGATGCAGAATGAGTACTAGGGGTCTCTGTGTGCTGATACTTCACGGATGGTCCAGTGGAAAAATGATCAGTAAAGAGGGTTACATGGGCCCAGTGGTGGTGGTACGTGCCTTTAATCACAGCACTTGGGAGTCAGAGGCAGGCGGATCTCTGTGAGCTCGAGGTCAGTCTGGTCTATAAGAGCTAGTTCGAGGACAGGCTCCAAAGCTACAGAGAAACCCTGTCTCAAAAGTCTGTCCCCCTAAAAAAGCTTTACATGGGCAATGTGTACTCCAAGAAAGAAGCATGTGGTACTCTCAGAGACTAGCCAACTTATCCATGGCCACAAGTTAGTAAAAGGCCACCCAAATTTGAACAAGTCCATCTGATGCCAAGATTTATTAATCAGCTGTCAGACAATATATTTTCTTTAAATTTTTTCATTCGCTCTTTGCAAGTTTCGTACATGTTTCGGTCATATTCACCCCCACCCCAATATGGCTCAGACCATCCCCCTTTCTGCCCACCCAGCTTTATTTATTCCTGGATGTGTGGCTTTCCGCTAGACTGTGGTCAACCTTCCAGGGCCTGTACTCTTAGGGGAAACCATTTCTTCCTTTCCCAGTAGCTAACACTTGCCAATAACTCCACTGCCCAACTCCTATGTGGGATTTGTTCTGACTTGGGCTTGTACAGGTCTCATACATGCTGTCATAACTGTTGTGAGTTCATGTGTACAGTTGCGCTGCTGTGTCCAGAAGATGCTCTTCCCCGAATAGATTAGGGACCTTATAAAGACAGGAAGTGGCTGTGGAGATGGGGAAGAGGAAACAGATGTAGTGGATAAGGCATTGAGTTGATGGATCTTGGGACAAGTGAGGTATGAAGAAATAAAATTGATACTCATGTTTCATACACAGATGAGTAGATGATTGATACTCAACACATATGGGGAAAACAATAAACTCAGTATGGATATATGGGTATCATCATGTCTTTAAAGCGCATGGGTGAGATGCCTGGTGTGACAAATGGATATAGAAGTATGTAACTCATATTTCTATATGAAGTGTGGTCTGGTTTGGGACTATAGCCAGGGAATGACGTTATCCAGGAAAAGAACATAAAGTCAGTCTGGTGACCCACATTTAAGTCGTGAGGCAGCCAGAGGGCTAGGTGGGAATCAGGAAGCAGAAGGATGGTTGGAGATGATGAAGGAAAATTTTGAGACTAGGGGAGTGATGCACAGTGCCAAACACTGGATAGTAACTAGGCAAGTCTGGAAAGTGTCCCTTGAACAGAAGGCTTCGAGCAGCCCTGAGAAGAATGGAGAAGTAGATCCAGTAGATGGTTGGTGTGGAGCTGAGACAAGAAGAGGAGGTCATGTTGAGTGGAGCCTTTGTCTTTTGTGAAGAGAGGTCATTGGATTTACATGGACTCTTTTTATAGAAAACGTCTAAAATCTTCAATGAAAGAATAAGGAGAAAGAGAGAGATGTGGAAGCTATAGACAAGAGGAAGGATAAATGATAGTCCCTGAGAGGTCATGAAGCAATAGAATTCAAAGGGATAGTTATTAGCCTTTATTTACAGACAACTGCATCTATGTTGAGTTTCTATGTAAAGTGTAAGACTGAGTTGAATGGATGTGTCTATCACAGACTCTCGAAACTCAACAATAACACAAAGATTCTTGGGCTGTATTGAGAGCTTGGCCGAGATGGAAGACCATATGCATGTAGTTGGTATTCATATGAAGGTCTTTGATCATGGGTGTGGAGGATGGCTTAACTCTGATTTGGGATTTTGCAAGATGACCACACCCAGGAGAAAGCCAAAAGTTTGCTCGGGCTATAAGATCGCACTTATTGAAGCCAGGGAGCCACATAATCACAACTGAAAAGAGATGAAGGGAAGACGGAAGAGTTTCAATGGGTTAGGAGGAAACGGAAGACATTGATAATGAGGTCCAAGCGTAGATGTGAGAATAAGCTAGTGGGAGAGACCAGGAAGGATGTGATGATGTAGCTGGAGTCTGGGCTGTTGCCGCTGGACCTTTCAGACTTGTGAAGAGGCCAGAGTGTGGCCTTGAGTGTGGAAGGATAAGGAGCGTGGAGATGAAAGTCATTAGCAATGGGGTTGTCAGGGAGTCGTGGGAACAGGAACTAGATGAGTCACCCCGGGTGGCCATGGGATTTCATGTGGGTTCTATGAACCACAGATGAAGTCATCAGTTGATAAGGGTAAACAACCAGAACATCAGTTAGTGACAAAATTGAAAAGACAAGGAAATGAGACTTTTCTGATGACATCAGAGGGGTTGTCATCTGGAAGTGTCATTAGAGAATAAGAAAATTCCCAAAGCCACTTCCTGATCTTGATGCTGGATTCTCAAGATTGTCCTATCCTTTTTTTTTTTTTTCCAAGTCTACACCAGTTTCCCTGAAGGGAGAACACCACAGTTCTAAAGAACAAATAAAGTTCAAACTATAGGATAGACGGTCTTGTCTCAGCTCTATTCAGCTAGATGTATTCGCCCCCATTGAAGTGTCCATATCAATAAGCCAGCATGTGAAGAACCAGTCTGGAGAACAGAAAGTGGTTTGGTAAGTGGCAGGCAACACAAGCCTTCCTTAATCAATATAAGTCAAGCTTATAAATCCACGGTTAGAGTTTCAATCACAGCAAGCATTTCAAATGCTCAGTCCAGTTGGTGCTTCTGTGGCTGCTTGCTTTACACTTGGGCACGGTTGCTGGCCTTTTGGCATGATGTGAGGCTGATTCTGAAGTAGGAACACCCCATGCATAACCATAATGTCCTGCTCAAATGCATGCTTGGCATCCAAGCTCGCTCTAATGCAGAGCACTGTCGGGCCAGGGATGACTGTGAATCACAGAGGTGGCAAGTGACATTTAAAAAACTTAACCTGCCATGATGAAAGAGTTCGGATGTCTTCATAGCATAAAGATCTGAAAACACACACAAACCAACACCAAAAAGCAAAAACAAAAGCATAAATGTAAATGATGGGCTGGGAAGTTGGCTCAGTGGCTAACACGCTTACCAAAGCAAGCGTGAGACCCTGAACCCGTGCGAGAGCAAACACAGCAGCAGGTGTCTGTCATCTCCGTGTTCCTATGGTGAGGTGAAAGATGGCACAGGAGAATCGGGGGTCAATGAGCCTGGCATATGCAGTGGTGAACAAGAGACCCCATGTCAGTATGGGAAGTGACAACCGACACCCGAGGTTGTCCCTTGCCCGCTACCACACACACATAGACTGGAAAGCAAAGCAGAAAGGTGTATCATATAAATTTGTAGCAATGCACCTCTCTGATGAGCTGCACCCTAGTATCTACAGCGCATGTGGGTCAAAAGAGAATACAGGAATTTAGTAGCTGGTGGCCTGCCGGGGAGGCTGAGAATTCCTTAACGTCACGGAGGCGATCACAGAAAGCTTCGTTCTGTTTTGTGACTTGACTCCGTGTGTGGTGAAGAAGGTAGCTGGCAGCTGTAAGCCAGCTGTGTTTCATTTCGGCTTGGAAACAGAGCCCTTTGTCCGTTCCAAATGTTCTCAACACCCCCATTCCTCAATTTCACAGACTTTGGTTTTTAGTGGAGAAGTCGTTGACACACAGGTTTGCTCTTGGAAGCAGCTGCTCCTCGGGACTTTTGGCAACCTTTTGGGATTGAATTTAAGCCAACGAGGCATTCTGTGAAACGCAGTAAGGTAAAGAAGTCATTCAGTAGATTTCCCATATGTCCTCTAACCGCACCGGGAACCCGGCTAGATGAAGATTGGCTTCCCCAGCTGAAAACATAAAGTGATGTGGCGCCCCCTCGTGGATGAAATTTCTTAACCGCGTTCTTTCATATTGCTCAGGGATGAGAAGGCATATTAATACATATGCTAAGGAGTGCTTTTTAACTGTGGGCAGCAGTAAAACGAGAGGTATAAATAAGGCTTTCAGAAACTATTTACTACCCAGACTTTTAATGGTACAGCTAATGGCTGTGAACCACGGCATCTTGTAACCTGAGGGCTATGGAGAGATTTAACACGAAAAACTGCTGTAGGCCTCCAATAGAGAGGAGGGAGAGTTCTGGCAATGCTGGCATGCTCTATTTGTTTTTAACCAGATAACTGGATAGTAGATACTCAATAACTCCTTCATCTACATGTTGATTTTCTTTTTCTGGACCTGTGTTTAATTTTAAAATGTGTTTTAATGAAAATCTTTGATTATCTACCTAGCTTTCTAAATTTACAGCCCTTAATGGTGAAAAGAGGCTAAGGGATGTGTGTGTTCCACACTTTGGTGCTTTCAGAACAAGACACAGCTTATTGTGAACCCACAGGATGGGTTCCTGTTGACAGGTTCGGTATCATCGTTAGAATTTGAGTTTGGGCTGAGCAGAGAGCTCAGTGGGTGAAACACTTGATGCATGTATGTGAGGCCCTGGACCCACCTAAAGCTAGGTGTGCCGTTTCTGTGCCAGCATGAAGACAGAGGCAGGGGAATCTCTGTCAGCTTGCCGGCCGGCTAGCCTAGCGAGACACACAGGGAACAGCCAGAGACCCTGTGTCAAACAAGGCAGAAGACAATGGCGGATACTTGAGGTTGCCTTCTGACCTCCATATATGCACGCAGATATACCACACATACGTGCACACATGCGTAAGGGTGAGAAAGAAAGACTGGCAAGGAAGGCATCCCATTGTGAATCCTAAAGCCCAAAAATAAATCATTTTCTGTTTTAGAATTGAGAGGTGTACATATTCGTAACACTGAAACACTGGCTTCTCCCCACAGCGATGACAGTTTCTACAGAACATTTTTGGGGACACATCACGTAAAAGCCCTGGAGGGGGAGCAATCAACATTAGCTGATTGTAAATACTTACAGAGACTCCCACGGCCCCAAGTTAGTCACTCAAACAAAATTATTTTAGACATATAACACATTTAAACTCACCTTAAAGACAATTTTGAAAAAGCTTCTGCATTCCTACAATCCAGATGAGAAGTTTTGGGGTTTCTTGTTTTTGTCTGTTTTTAGCAACAAACTTCGAAGACTCAAATTGACTCCAGCAGCACCTGCTAGATTTCCATAATACCCTGTGAGCTATTGGGGACCCCGGGGAGGGGAGAAGACACTCTTCCAGCTTCCGGGGTTAGGTGACAGGGTCCTGATCACCTGCTCCTACCTCCACCCCCTGTGTTTCCCGTCATTGCAGATAGACCTGCACAGCCAGGGGAGCGCGGGTTTCTGCGGCCACTTCTCCACACACCTTATGGAACTCTGCTGGCTCGGAGAGGTTCTTGCTCCTCCTCTGTGATCCCCTCTCCCTCCCTGCCAACAACTGGATCACATATGTGTATTATGTCTTTGGGGACCTCTTTTCTTTCTCCGTAGCACTGTTCATGTAGCAATCAATTGTTATGAATTAGAATAGACAGTCTCGACTTTTCTGGTGTTGTGAGACCACAAACCACCAAAAGCTCTCTCGTATGTAAGTTAAAAGTGAAAGCCTAGGCAGCAAGAGAGGGATGGGCCCAGTGTGGTACATGCCTTTAATCCTAGCACTGGGAAGGCAGAGGTAGGTGGATTGCTATGAGTTGGAGGCAGCCTAGTGTACATAGCAAGTTTCAAGCCAGTCAAGGCTGCGTGGTGAGGCCGACCCTGCTCAAGAAGAAAAAAAAAGAGGGATTGGAAATTTTAGTTTATGCTTTCATGAAAGCACTCTTCTGTAACCCACTTTGATTTAAAAAAACAAAAATGTTTAGTTTGGAATTGCATCTAAAATAAAAACTGGAGATCAGTTCATCACGAAACGTGTTCAATGTGATTGGTATGTGTGGAATATTATATAACTGCTATAAATGGCAGAGATAAGTCTGTGGTGACGTGAAAAGCTCAGACACAGGCATACCTTACATAAGGCCCGGGCTGCGCTGCAGAATAAAGCAGTCGATTCTTTTGGGCTTCTCTAGGCTTCTCTAGGACACTTACTTTGGACAAAGAATTGTCACCAACCACACATTAAGTCAAAGGAACAAAGCAGCTCAAAGGTGTGTACATGTGTTTATTTCCTGTGACGCAACCACACGGAAAGCTGTCCCAGGCCTCAAACAGCCTTCAGACTTCAAGTTGGCCATGCTAGCCCTGGAAGGTTTAGAGTCATATTTAGAACTTAAGGAAGGAGGGGGCTCTTTGGGTTCTGGTTTCAGGTGCCTCCCCATCATGGTCGGGAGGTGTAGTCGAGCTGTTCGGGTCATCACAGTGGTCCCAGAAGCAAAGAAGTGTGTGCTGGTTCCCTCCTCTTCCCTCTTTTTCATTCTTCCCTAGCTCTGGCTCATAGGATTGTGCTGCTGGCATTCAGGGTGGGCCAGTGCACTGACTGGTTCTTTGCATCAACTTGATAACCTAGAGTCATCAGAGGGAGGAGTCTCGGCTGAGGAAATGCCTCCGTGAGATCCAGCTGTAAGGCATTCTCTCAATTAGTGATCAATGGGGGAGGGCCCAGCCCACTGTGTGTGGTATCGTCCCTGGGCTGGTGGTCCTGGGTTCTGTAAGAAAGCAGACGGAGCATGCCAGAGGAAGCAAACCAGTAAACAGCACCCTCCCCACATGGCCTCTGCACCAGCTCCCATCTCCAGGATCCTACCCTGTTTGAGTTTGTATCCCGACTTCTTCCAGCAGTGAAGAGCGGTGTGCATGTGTAAGCCGAATAAGCCCTTTCCTCCCCAATTTGCTTTATGGTTGTGGTGTTTCAGCGCAGCAATAGAAACCCTAACTATCTGTAAAATCTTCTTGTAAACTCATAGGCATATGCCTCCCCCAGCCCGTCTTGGGGTTTTATTGCTGTGAAGAGACACCATGACCATGGCACCTCTTATAAAGGAAAACATTTAATTGGGGCTGGCTTACAGTTTCAGAGGTTTAGTCCTTTATCATCATGGTAGGAAGCATGGCAGCATGCAGACAGACATGGTGCCAGAGAGGAAGCTGAGAGTTCTACATCTGGATCCTCAGGCAGCAGGAAGTAACTGTGGTACACGGGCCAGGCTTTTGAGCTTCTGAGACCTCAAAGCCTACTCCTTAGCGACACACTTCCTCTAACAAGGCCACACCGCCACACCTCTTAATAGTGCCACTTCCTATGGGGGCACTATTTTCTTTCAGACCACCACACCCCCCTTCTAGATGATTCTAGATCCAGTCAAGTTGACAGTGACTACTGAAACCCCCTGACTTCTGGAATTGCTTGCTAAGCTTGTCCTGGTTGGTTCTTGACCACCACAGAATCTCCTAACTACAACAACATCCTGATCTCACTCAAGTGCATGAGTCTATTCCAGTCCCCTGAGTTTCAGATCCTGTTAGAAGCTCTCCCCTCTCTCTGTGCCAGGCCCAGGCTCCACCTCCAAAATCATCACCAGCAAGGGAAATGGCAGCCTTGTGAGCTGTCAGGCGATACTAGGTACAGCCCAGAGCAGGGGCCTCCAAATGGCTCAACCTGTAGAGGAGGAATGGCAGAATTTTCCTTGAGTGGCTGAATTAGCGATGGTCTAACCTGATTCAAGCAACGGGCTGCCTCCTTCACCACAGGCCCACGTGACTGAGGTCCTGGAGTGTCCACTTAGAGTTGCTCATGACTGTTGTGCACTTAGTCTTTCATGCATTCACACAACAATTCTGGAAAGCTTATTTTTGTTAGATGATGTCCTAACGATGAGAATGTGGGCATTGGAAGGGCATGGCCTCACCATCTCAGGCTTCGTTTTACAATACTAAAGAAAAGGTACCCTGCTATAGATGCGGGGGGCTGTGGGTTACAGGTTACAGTGATGCCCCTTCTCTGTTCTCTGATTACAGAAGGTCTGGGGAACCCATAAGACAGGATGCTGTCCTGCGCCTCCCCCAGGCCCGCTACCCAGCTGTTTCCATGGCCTCCCTGGACATTACTCCACCAATCTGGGAGGGACTTTGTAAAAGTGATCTTTTTTGTGGGTTCAAAACATAAAATGTCCCAGATTCCATTGCTTACAATGGCACTTTGGGACCAAAGGCATTTGATTTTTTTTTCACTGAAAACATAGTTTTTCATACGTTAATGTTTTTCCTTCAAGACCGGAGTGCCTTTCCCTTGTTCATTATCTGCTCGTGCATCTAATTAGATTTGCAGGGTAAAATAATACCAGACTCCCAGCTGTGTGCTGCGTGAGAAATGTATTAGTAGGGAGCCAGAGGGCCTAAGAAATGGAGCCCAGCATGGGCTAGCCCACGGAGGAAGAGGGGACTTAATTTAAAGGCTCAGGGGTAGTTCCCAGAATCAGAAACAAACGTGGCTGTCCTGACTATTGGAATTTTGAAGGCTCTCAATGGAGAAGACTCTCTGAATTGCTTTAGCAAAGAGAAAAGAAATATTTTGTTCTGATTTGAACTTTCTGTTTTCACAGCCTTTGAACTACAGTTCTGTGTTGCAAGAGCTCTCAAGGTCACAACTCTAGGAGAGGTTAACATGCCCTCTCCTAGGAAACCACACCGGTTGTTCCCCTCTGCCAGACATGTGGAATTCTTCCTCTCCTCCTTCACTTCTTTGCTTGTCTCCCTGTAGATTACCAGACGTGGGACAGATGTCAGGAGAACAGATATTTTTTTAAATCTATGGTTAAGCCCTGGGGACCGTTTAGAGGTGTGGTTCTAGGGACCCCCTCTAATTCTTCAGTGACAGCTGCTGATACTCAAGTGTGGTTATCACTGCCTTCTAAAAGGTTTTCTACCTCTTTCCCCACCGCCATAATAAGTTTCTATGCTGACACAGTAAACCAAATGTAGTAGCATCATCCTTTCCCCAGGAACATGCAGGTGTCTGGAAAACAGCTGGAACAGATTTATAACTTGGCATCATAGAAAGGCTATGGCTTCAGGTTAAAAAGCGTAAATATTTTTCCTGTATCTAGACAGCCTGATAAATATTTTAGTCCCATGAAACACACCTTTAAATCTATACTTAGAAGACAGCCATGGGAATTTAAAATCTTGAGCTTGTGTTTGAATAGTAAGTAGTCAGTGTTCCATCACTTTATCAGAACTCTATTTATCAATGCTAAAACTCCGAACTTTTGAAGTCTTAGTGTAACAATAGCATAGAGAAGGGAACGAAATCTGAACCATTTCCACATACCTTTAACACTTACTTATACCTTTACAGCTTGCATTTATACATCTTAAATCATTTTTGAGAGCCTCAGAACTTAAACTTTTACATCTTCAGACCTTTATTTATCTTAAAATATTTTCTTAGACCCTCAATACTTGCAGAGACTTTAACCCTTTTTTCCATCTACTCGTTTACCAGAGGCACAAGCGGTTATTACTGAGAACAATCATGGCAAATCTTGTTCCCTTAATGAAAAGTTACGTCTGAAACCTGCTTATCCTTTAATATAAAGCCTATGAAGGCAAATCTATCTTTATTTTTTTTAACAAGAAACTTAACTAATGTGCTAATGAACTACCAAGGTGTTTGTAGCTTTGGGGAGAGAGGGGACCTGATTGTCTGCTGTTACCTAGCTGATAAAACTACAGTCTAGCTGTCAACGTGATCAGAGATTTGAGAAGGACCAACCAAAATTACAGAGACTAGTCTATAGTCCTTCACCTAGACAGTTATCCCAGGCTCCTGTGGTCTCCATGGCATTGGATGTAGGGCACCAGAACAGTAGTTTTGACTGCCAGGCCTAGGAGATGAAAGGCTTTTCTGTAGATGAGGAGGGGAGGGTCTGACTTTACTTTGTCTGGGCAAAGTGGGGCAATCAACTCTCCAGTGTCCTGCTCATCCACAATTTACAGACTTGTCCGGTGATTAGTATTACCGCGATCCAGGTGAAGTCATCTGTTGCAGTGTCCATTGTCTTCTTGGAGACTTTAGGGCTCACTGCTAGAATCTAGGAGTCTCTGTCATATAAGTTTAAATATCTTAAATGTCATATTCAGTAAATCTGTGACAGTTTAAGGGCCATTATCTATTATAATTCTGAACATCTCAAGGCTTAGTCATCTTTAACAGTTTATAATAAAATATCAATTTCTGAATCAAAGGTTTTTAGTATCAAGGTAAGACTTACAAACATAGTCTACTTAGAAATTGGGAACATCCCTCATCCATCCTTACATAGTATGTCATCATAGGACATAACAATTCCCTGTATGACTCAGTTTACCAACAGAGCTATGGTTTAACAATGCTAGAAAACAGCAAGGAGGTTAGACATATATCTTTAAATAAACTTCTGTTAGTTTGAATAGACCTGAAGTAAGAAGAGACATTCTTTTAAGTCCATGGTTCTTTGTTAGTCTGCTTAGGTCACTGTTTTATTGCATCATAAGATAGGAAAACCTTAGTTTCTGCCCTTTAGCTCTTGTCATAAATTTTAGCTTCTTTGCCTATTTATCAAGATAATATGTTAGCAAAGATATTATAATAAAATATCTTATAAATTTTAAAATGTCCTATAGTCTTATAAATTTAAATATTTTAAAAACTGCTACTTAAAAAATATCCAGTTTATTTAAACTCCTTGTAAAACTCTAAAATTTCCTTTTAAAGAAGTTTAAGATCTCTCAACTCTGTGTTCTGGCAATATCCAGCTAAGTACCTTTTTATCTCAAGAATGAAGACAGAGCAAAACCACAATTTGTCGAAGGCAAAACCAAATTTTAACTGTAAATAATTCAGTGTCTCTAAAATTAATACCAAGAGGATTACTCTTACATTGCAAAGTCTGGCTGCCAGAAAGATACATTTTTGTATATGATGTGTGGAGGTGCAGCTTTAAAATCTCACTAAACAAGCATTGTTTTAAATCTTATCTTTTATAAACCTGGTTTTTAAGACAGGACAAGAATTATACAAAAATCTTATCCCAAATTTAAAAGTAACCTGTTGACTCTTTGCTTGGCTCATACCATGTGGTCGTCCTCAGTCAAGCCGGTGTAAGGTCATGACATTTTACTTCTCCAACCCTAGTCAAAATGGTGACCAGCAATGTGGCTGCCCTTAATTAAGATGGCGGCAAACCACATGTTGTTTCCCAGAATAGCTCCAACTCTGAGTGGTGAAATTTGTTAACTTTAGTTACCGATTAATAACCATACCCAATTCCCTTAGTTATTTTGCTCATTTTTTTTCTGCCTTCCCATTTTTGGCCTTGGCCAGAGAGACTTTAAGAGCATGCCTGGGTCTGGAAAAAAAAAAAAAAAAGAGGCTGAGCCATAACCCAATTCCAGAGCAATCTTTAAATAAAATAGAACAGCATGAAACCACTTTAACATTATTTATACTCAAATGACATATAAATTTCTGTTGTTCCGTCAGATTCAATGACCAGAAAGTCCAGAGGTAAATTCTGAGCCCAGACAGTTAGTTGCAACAGTAACAGCTGAGCTATCATTAAGGCACATGGAACAGAGTAAACTCACACTCAGGAACAGCCAGAAACAGACACACGGTGACCATATACATTTAGCTGAGTCTGACATAATCTTGTGTGACTTCATGTCTGCAACAAACTTATAGGCAGAGATCCATCCCTCCAAACAAAATAGACAAAACCTTTCCTCCTTACGCTAGCGTTGGGATTTTAGAGTAGGCGTAGTCTGTGAATCATTGACTTTAAATTGGCAGGCACCTGGTGTTTCAGTGGGACTGGCTTCCTGCTTTCCTACCTAAGACAGGAGAGGGGAAGATTTGGATATAGGGGGTGGGGTTGACCGTTAGATGGAGCCTGTGGTAGCAGAGAAGAAAGAGAGGCAGTAGTAGGAGGGAGAGAGAAAGATGAGCAAGAGGGAGAAGGCTGACCTCCGACCTTTGTTGTGGGAGGGAGAAAGAGGAAAGGATGGGTAAAGGGAAAAAGGCTGGCCACTAGATAGAGTATGTGGCAGATGAAGAAGTAGGGAAGGGTAGGAAAGGCTGGGGAAGGAGGAGGGGTGCCAGTGACTTGGGTGACTTAGTCAAGGCAGAGGGCTCAGGGTCCAAGTCCCCAGATGAAAGTTATCTGGAGGCACCACAACCCTTGGCCAAAGAGACCTGGACCACCAAGCACTTGCTACAGCGAGAGGGGTGGAAGTGCAGAGCTCCAAAACCCTGGATGTAAGGAAGATCAGACCATTTGTCCACAGGCCAACAGAAATTCTCAAGATATGGAAGATGCTAAAGTCAAGAGTGGCCTCTGGTGGCCATTTAGACTGCTCTTCCAGCGTGTACTGAGGCTAGCCTCAGAAAAAAGGAAAATCAGGTGTTTGGGACATATAGTTCAAGACAGTCCCAATTTGGGTAAATTTCTCAGCAGACACCCCAGGGGTGACTGAGGTCAGGTTTAGACCCAGCACTGCCCATGTCCACACTTGTGCCTGAGATCAAAGACTAGGGGAAAGCATCCCAAGGGACAGCCTGGAGTCGAGCAGTGGGAGTGGGATGACCTTGGGAGGGATGTCTCCAAACCCAAAGGTTCCCCAGAACAGAGATCGTCTCTGCTCTGGAATGGGCTTGCCCTGATATAGCCTAAACTTGGCAGGAGATCCCAGGGCTCCTGGACCCAGAAGAGGTACCCAGTACCCTGAGTCAAAAGTTGACCTCATCTGGTGGAGGGAAAGATAGACGAAGCGTAGTAGCACTGCCCTGGGCCAGGACCAGGCTGGGAGTTGGACTCTTCTTGGGTTTCAGCACCAAAGCAATAGGTTTTCTGCCCCTCAAAAGTACATTTTTTTCTGCTGACACAGTAAGCCAAATCAAAACAAATTGAAAAAGTATAGCAACAGATTTATTGAGCAAAGCGACTCCCTGGTAAATTCACCAGTCTCAGAGATTGAGGCCAGAGAAACTGGACTAAAGCAGGAAGGTTTTATAGATTATAGGCAGGGGTGATGATGTATCCCTTCAGAAGCTGGATTTGTGCCCAAGTACTATCCAAAGCTGAGCACTTAGGTGGGACTTGGGTGGCTTGCGGCATCAGAGGAGGAAGTTGCAATAGTTGCCAGGAATGCAGAAACTGGGCTTTTGGCAACTTTCTTCTGTTTGAAGACTCTCTGAGCAGGCAGGGTTTGGATAGACAGACAGACAGACAGACAGACAGACAGACAGACTGACTGACAGGAATGGGGCTTCCTGGACTGTGCAGGGGTAAGTTGAAGGTTCCAACCTTTGTCACTGTGACCTCTGATATCATCACTTTGGCTTTCCAAAGTCTTGTCTGGAGTTGAGACAAGAGGCTGGTTTTGATTGGCAGTACATGTTAGCTAAGGTTCTAATAGGCTCATTTGGCCCTTGCTATCTCTAGAGCCAAAGTCTCCAGAAGGATCCTTTGTCAAAGTCTTTATGCTGCTTTGACAGTTACAGGACTTGCAGCTTTTCTCAACTATGACTGGTTATGGTGTGAATAGTTGATGACATTAAGTCATCCAAGTATGGACAGATAGACACACAGCAGTCATGACACAGGTCTAGACATATGTAGCGTTTACATATCAAGAGACTGTAAAGTATAAGATTGGAATCACATGGTGGTGGCGCATGCCTTTCCCAGCACCCAGGAGGCAGAGACAGGTGAACCTCTGTGAGTTCAAGGCCAACCTGGTCTACAAGAGCTAGTTCCAGGACAGGCTCCAAAGCTACAGAGAAACCCTGTCTCAAAAAAAGGGGGGGGGAGTAAGATTGGATAATTAGGGCAGACACGACAATTGTGATTGCTGTGAATGGTATCTTATTTAAATAAGGAGCAACGGCTTTGGTGTTCCTAGAGGGTACATTCAAGGCATGTTTCATGTTCTTGGTCCTTAGTCTATAACCAAGAACTTAAATTATTAAGGCAGTTCACCTTCACAGGCCAACAACTATCTTTTAAAATATATAATAAATCAGTATACATGTCTAAAGAACTTAGAAAAAGATGCCTTGGAAGCCTAGGAAGGAAATAATACAGAGCTCTACAACTGAATTCAGAGTAGTGTTGTTCTGTTTTTCAGTCGTGACAGTGAGTGCTTGAGGCATGGCGTGTTTAGCCAGGCAACAAAGGGATGCTTAAGTGTCTCATGGAGCCTCCCAGAGGGATTCTTGGACTCCTCCAGGGTTTTGGGAGATAATGGCAAGGCTACTTTATTATGTATGATTATGCTGGAAAACACAGTTTGATATACTGTTATAATTACTTCACTTTACTTTATCATTTGGTTTGTTCTTGCAAAAAGGAGCTAGAGAATTAAGTTTTTCTGGGGGAATTGGGAGAAAAGGGAGACGTCAGAGAAGCTAAAGATCTGAGTCGTTGTGACAAAAATTCCCTTAGGGACAAACATGATAGAAATGAAAGTGTGGGTGGACCAGGTAGCCCTGCATGGCGTTTCTGTTGGTGGTGATTATCACTGGGTCCGGGTAGCCTGTCCCATCTTCTGCCAGTGGGCGTAACTGATTCAGAAGTGCATGGTGACACATTAGTGCTCTGGTCATCAAAATATGACCTTCTCAAGGTCATGACTTTCTTAACCACGTGGAGATAAAAATGCCAGTCCTTGCTTTTATGAGTGGGGAACACCCCATAGGATGCTAGCACGGGTTGCTAGACAAGCAACTATGAAGCCCATAGTAGAGAGCACTATGGTTCTTCACTTATTGATGCTAGTGCTGCTGGGAGTGGTGGGAGACTAGTCAAGGTCTTTCTGAACTCCAATTGGAATTCTGCTGTGGATTTCACTTAGTTCAAATGCTCAGACTACTCTGATAGACTCCAGGTTCCTGCCCTGTTTGAGTTCCTGTCCTGACTTCCAGCAGTATGGAAATGTAAGCCTAATAAGCCCCTTCCTCCCCAGCCTGCTTTTTTGGTCATGGTGCAATAGAAACCCTAATTAAGACACCTGCTTCCCTATAACTTGTGAAGGAGGCTTTAAGGCTTAAGAGCAACTTGGGTGTCTTGGTTTCCCTAGTGTGTTGAGCAAAGATCACAGCCTGTGGCCAATTTAGTGAAGGTACTTTGAGGGACTGCCCTGCTTTGATGTGACTTGTGGCTAACTATGGTTCCTAAATTCTGGGGTTGTGGGAAGCAGAGCATGAAGTCTTTCTGTGTGCAAAGGAATCTTCCATGCTGCAATTTCTCATCTGGTCTGTTGGTTTTTTTTCTCTTCTTTACTAGGGCTACACAACCTCTTGCCAGGCTAGAGCCTTGTTTGAGGTGTGTCTGTGTGATTTTTTTTTTAATGTCTGCATTTCAGGTCTCAGGATTGAGAGGTCAAGCTGTGTTTTATAATCTCATTCACCTGTTGAAACTTCAGCTGAGTAATCATTAATTGTGTGTGTGTGGAGGAGTATGGAGTGTAACTTCAGCTGCCATACCTCAGACATCATCCACCTTGGATTCTGAGATGGTTTCTAACTGGCCTAGGGCTTGCTGCTTAAACTGGACCAGCTGACCAGCAAGCCTCTCCCTGCTTCCTCAACACTGCTATAACAAACACATGCCACTGTGCCTGGTTCTTTTTTGTGGATTCTACGGCCTATAATTCTGGCCCTCCAGCTAGCACAACAAGCACTGAACACTTTCCCTAGCCTGTCCATTACTTTTTATGAAAAGAACTAATACGAAGTAATCCTTGATTTAGAATTTGAATATGTAACATATAACATAAGTGAATTCGGTTAGGCAAAATAAAAGAAAAAAAAGAAAAGAAAAGAAAAAAGAAAATAGGCAAAAGGCTGAGAGGAAGAAAAAACAACCTATCAAGATAAGGGGACTGTTTTTTTATATGCACATATCTGAATTGAATGTGGGATGGAAGAATCATATGTGACAGCTAACTTTCATTGTTGCCTCTACTGGATACCAATGGATGTCTCTTTGGAGTCACCTAGGAGACACACTTTTGGGCATGACCTTTAGGGTGTTTCTATAGATAACTAACTAAGGATGGAAAATCCATCCTAAGTATGAGTAGCTTATTTCATGTACTGGGGTCCAAGCCATAATACAAAGGATGGGAAAAGACACACAAGTACTTGTATCCCCTTTCTCTGCCTTCTGATCTGCGCAGATATGAATAAAGTTCTAACCTTGACAGCCATGAGCTGTTCTTACCAACTATGGCTTCTTTGTCATGATGGACTGTCTCTCAAACCATGAAGTAGCAGTGTCCTTCCTCTCTGAGGAAGGTATTCGCTAATACATGCTTGAATTTTCAGAAATCTCTTCTGGCCCCTATTAGTTATTTTAGTGTTTAAAGAAACAGCTGTTTCTCATGTTTCATGGCCCCTAAACACAAGCTGGATGTCTGTGGTCATCAGAGAACTGATGACCTGGTCTACAGTTGGGAGGAAAAGGTGACAACTGTATGGACTCCTTGTGAGATAGTGTTGGAGTTCGTGAACATTCTAAGGGTCTTTCAAGTGTAATTTGGATGATAACCAGCTTTTACTTTATGCATTTGATAGGAACTGAATGTGACTTTCTTTAGAAACACAAACTTCATTGACTGGAAAGACTCTCAGATTGGTGAACCTAGTATATCATACACCTATGCTTGAAACGCTGGTCTTGGTCCACCAACCAAGCAATGCTGAGCAAAGCCTTTTCAGCCTTGCTCTTCCTGCTTAGGGAAGGATGACATCCACCTAAGCAGTGGCCCTGAGCAGAGTGGAGTGTGTTTATTTGGTTTTAACTTTAAAGGCTGAGCCAATAGCTCTAAAGCCTAGTTGGGAAGAATGGCACCGGGGATGGGGAACGAAAAGGGCTGGGTTTTAGAGTCGACTGAATGCTGTGTTTTGTATTGACTCAGGACAATCTTCCATGAGGGGAACAACTCGCCATCTTACCAATGATCCCATGAAGCTTGCAACTGGTCACAGCATCAATGAGAACAGGGAGATCGAAAGTCTCGCCCTACAGTTTGGATGCTCACCTTATTAGACCTGGAAGGAGGTGGGAGGTCCTTGGACTTCCCACAGGGCAGGGAACCCTGACTGCTCTTCGGGCTGATGACGGAGGGGGACTTGATTGGGGGAGGGGGAGGGAAATGGGAGGCGGTGGCGAGGAGAAGGCAGAATAATTATTAAAGATTTCTGCCTCTTCCCCGCCACCACCTCCCATTCCCCCCCCCAATCAAATCTTCCTCTCTCCTCAGCCCAAAGAGCAATCAGGGTTCCCTGCCCTGTGGGAGGTCCAAGGACCACCCACCTCCATCCAGGTCTATTAAGGTGAGCATCCAAACTACCTAGGCTCCCACAAAGCCATTACGTGCAATAGGATCAAAAACCCATTGCCATTGTTCTTCAGTTCTCAGTAGTACTCATTGTCTGCTATGTTCAGCGAGTCCGGTTTTGTCCCATGCTTTTTCAGACCCCGGCCAGTAATTAATTGATTTTTTTTTAAAAAAAAGAAAGAAAGTCTCGCCCTAGCCCTCTTGGCTGTTTCTAAGCGACGTGCTCAGCATTCCTGGGTGGACATTGGATGGTGTTGAATTTAAAACATCGTGTTTCTCTGATGAGTGAACTTTATAAGTCAATCCAGTACTTTCATTCTGACTGCTAAATTCATCTTTGTGTTAGACTAGGAAGAGAAAGAAAGAAAGAAAGAGAGAGAGAGAGAGAGAGAGAGAGAGAGAGAGAGAGAGAGAGAGAGAAAGAAAGAAAGAAATCAAAAAGTTTCTCCTTTGGAGTAACTCGAGCTGTCACTTCAATTTGAAAGCCAATTATCTTGAAGCAGTCGAGCCTTACAAACTCTAAAATCCAAACCAGATGCCAGCCAACCAAAATATAAACATTTTCTTTTGGGGAGAATTCTGACAGATTCTCTATCATTCTAATCCCAGCAACCTACCTGTGTGAAAGACAAAGGGGTGTCTCGCTAATTGGCAAGGCCCAGTCAGGTGTAAAGGACTCTGTGGGAAGCAGCAAGGTCCTGATTCTCTTGAGGGTCCAAGACATCGTGTCCTTGTGCCATGCAGTGGTTTTTACTGGCAAGCTTCCATACTTGAGTTCAAATCCCAGCTCATTCAGTTAATATATTGTGAAAGTAGCCAAGTTAAAATGTTTGGAAACCTCAGACTCACCGTGACATGGGAGTAGAAGCTGGAGAGATGGCCCAGAGGTTAAGTGAATTAATCTTCACCTTGGTTTTGGAAGCACTGTCTTTCACTGAACCTGAGCTTACTGATTTGTCAAGATCAAGTAGCCAGCAAGCTCCAGGGACCCTCCCTGTCTCCACCTTTAAGCAATGGCATTACAGAAATACATTTGCTGGGGGGTAGAGGTCCCAACCCAGGTCCTCATAATAGTGCCACAAGCATGCTGCCATCTCTAGAGATCCCCGCAACATCCTTTTAAAGTTAAAAAAGAATGAACCTAGAAATTACACTTTAAGTATTATTGTCATGCCTCAACCTGAAACCCGAGCATCTTAAACGACTCACAAAATGCAAATTTTTGATTTCCAAAATTCATAATCTGCAAGAATACCACTAAGATGACAGTCCTGGATTTCTTGTGTCCCAACAAATCTCCCAGTGTGGCGGCAAGTTCAGTCAAGCTCCATTCTACAGATAAGCAGGTTGAGGCACAAGTTCAGGGCTATCATGAAAGTGAAGGAAAGAGGAAGGTGAGAAATCACAGTGTCTTGTTGCTCTGAGAGACACTTCCTCTATTTCCAAATCCAAGGAAATGAGGGGCGTGCTATCCTAGATCTTCAAAATAGAAATGCCCTAAATATGATGTAGTGCCCTAGATTGGATTCTGGAACAGAGGTGGCACCTGTGTGTGTGTGTGTAGGGGGGAGGTTGTTGGGGGGGAATAGGCAGACTCCAGAGTCTATAATTTAGTTAAGGTACCACAATATTACTTTTGCGTCTTGATTTTGGCAGATGCACCACGGTTGTGCAAAAACAGTAGCACTGTTGGCAGCTGGTTAAAGGCCACGCTGCAAATGTCCTAGTTAGTTCTCCACTAACTTGACACAGCCGAGAATCACCCGAGAAGACAATCCCAACTCCCAACTGAGGACTTTCCCAGATCAGATTACCTTGTGAACACGTGGGGATTGCTAACTGATACAGAAGGGCCAAGCCCACTGTAGGCAGCACCATTCCCTGGGAGGTGGTCCTGGGCTGTATATGAAAGCTAGCTAAACATGAACAAGAAGGAGCCAGCAAGCAGCGTTCCTCCAGGGTTTCTGCTTCAAGTTCCTGCTTGACTTCTCTCAGTGATGAACTGTGAGATGGGATAATGTCCCCTCCACCCCCTGCCATGATGCTCCTGGTCAGAGTGCCGTATCACGGCAACAGGGAGGAAAGCAGAACAGCAGCCTTCTGCTTCTCTCGCAGTCTGACATATCTAAAATCATTTACAATGAAAAGGTATTTCAGAAACGGAAATGCCAGTCTTGTCTCTGCTCCTGTGCATGGGTACTTGCCCAAGTGCATGAGTATATGTGTGCATGTGTCAAGCTCCCCATGCATACACACCTGGGATGCTGTATTCTTGTTACTTCTCTTCTGCTGTTATCAAAACTCCATGATCGAGGCAATTTACAGAAGACGAGATTTATTTGGGATTATGGTGCCAGGAATAAGAGTGTGTGCATATGTGCATGTCTCCGAGGCCCTGTGCAGGAGCTGGAGGTGCCGCATAGCAGTGGGGAGAGCCCTGGGATGAAGCCCAGACTTGGGCTGTGAGAACACCTCACAGCCGCAAGATGGAGCAGGCTGGAGAGATGGCATGGTGGTTAAGGTGTTTGCCCCCTGCACATGTGTATGCGTGTGTGTGTGTGTGTATGTGTGTGTGTGAAGTCAGTGATAAAAGTGAGCATAGCATCTACTGGAACAGATTAACACAGATAGATTCTACATGTCCCTCTTCTGTCTGGATATTTACAGCCACAAGTTCAGGCACATTTGTGAATGCTCAGCTTGGCCTCTCTTCGTCCTTCCCGAGGAAGACAAGGGGGTCCTGTGGGTCACTGGCAGGAAAAGCAAGCCTAGGAACTGCTGCCTACTGATGGCCCTTTGTTTTCCTTCATACGGCGCGTGACCACAGAGAGGCTGTTTTGTCGGGGAGTTAATGACTGTGTCCTGGGAGGTGGCGGAAAGCTAAGTAAAGATTCTTCATAATTGAGGAGAGATCAGCTTCCCTGGGTCGCTGGGAGGTGGCTGCATAAGTGCTTGACTTGCTAAAAATGGCCCTATTAACTAGACTCAGAGATTCTTGGGATTTATGGGCTGGGAGTGCTTCTCCCTGTAATTGCCAGGGCCTCCAGCGGGTAGAGGCAGCATGCTTCAGTTTGGACTGGAGAAGGAGAAGCCCTGCCGCCAGGCTGCCTGCTTTCTAGAACAATACAGAAGAAGGGTGTTCTGGGGTCAGAGTGCCTGCTCCCCCACTCCATCCTTAACCTCAGAAAGAGCTCCACCCTGCTCAACATGCTTGCTGCAAACAGAACCAACTAATTTGTTAAGTGAGTGGAAACCATGCATCCGACCCCTTGATGAATACAGGGCGTGGCAGTCTCAGAAGTTCCGACTCAGGGAATTGTATCCTAATGAAAAACGATGGGTTAGAAAAGCAGCAAATGAGCAAATGAGATCATGGTAGATGTGAGAAGTAAGGTGGCAAACAAGCATGGGAGATAAGGGCTTTAGGCAGAGTGGGTTCAGGTGTGGCTTTGGAATTAGAACGAAAGAAGGAAATTGAGACACAAAAGCGGGGACTCTGAGAGAAGAGCAGCCTCTTCACAAAAGCGGGGACTCTGAGAGGAGAGCAGCCTCTTCCTCTCCATCCTCATTTCTCCGAGGACTGTGCAGGAGCTGGAGGTGCCGCATAGCAGTGGGGAGAGCCCTGGGATGAAGCCCAGACTCGGGCTGTGAGAGCACCTCACAGCCGCAAGATCGAACGAGCTGGAGAGATGGCGTGGTGGTTAAGGTGTTTGCCCCCCACACATGAGAACTGGAGTTTAGATCCCCAGAATCCACTAAACGCCAGGTGGGCATACTGGCTGCCTGTAATTCCAGCATCGACGCGGGGAGACAGCGGTTCCTTGGGGCAAGATGCCATCAAGACTAGCTGTTGCGGTGATCTCTGGGTTTGACGGGGAGACTGCCTCAGTAAACAAGGTGGAACAGCTGTTGAGGGTGATTCCTGACGTCAACCGAGAGCCTCTGTAAGCACATGTACTTGCACGCACACATGTGTACCTACACACATGCAAAACATACATAAACACACATGTACGCTCTACATACACATGGAAATGAGTAAAAAGAGATTAAGGAGTATGGTGATAGGGCCTTGACTAAGGGCAGTCCTTCTCAACCCTCCTAATGCTATGACCCTTTAATACAGCTCCTTGTGTTGTGGTGACCCCCAACCATAAAATTTTGTTTCTACTTTATGACTGTAATTTTGCTACTATTATGAATCATAGTATAAATATCTGACATGCAGGATATCTAATATCCGACCCTGTGGCCTGCAGGGTTCTTCCCCACAGGCTGAGAACTGCTGCTCTCAGAGGAAGGGGGTAGGCAGCAGGTTGGCATCATGGTTGCTCCCTAGGCAGATTCTAAACTGTGCCCAAGCATAGGGCGGTTATCTGGACAAGGACTTTGTATCACACAAGTCATCTCTCGCTACTGTGGATCTTGTTCAAGTCTCCTCGATTGACCAAGGACAGGTTGTCAGCTATCACTGAAACCCTAACTTTGGGGAATACATAGTATGACTCCAGGGTCTGATAGAGCAGTGGCAAATAAAAATAGTCCGGTTCCCTTCTGCCTCTATGTGGTCAGCATATCTGGGCCTTAGTTCTTTCAAAGTGGGATGGGTGATAATGCCTCCTCATGACGACAGGAGGCACAGGTACAGAAGCTTTTAGAGATCCCAGGTGCATCCAATACGCAGAGCCTTCCTTAGACACCCTTGAACTTCCTGCCTTCTGCTAGGATTCAGGATTATATCCGGCCAAGGCCTTCTTTGCCTTTCTTGACTATCCCTGTTTGACTGTTGGCCAAGGCAATACTTCATTGGTTGGACAGTTTCTATTTTTGCACAAGTGTTCTGTGACTGATGATGTAACAGGCATATGGCACTCAGTTCCACCAGAAATATGGCCCCTGAGGAGGCGGCTGCATAATGTTCTCTACAGGCTGACTTCATTACATTTGCATAAGACCCTTCTTTCAAATAAGGTCCCTGTCACAGGGCCCAGGGATTTGAAACCTTGTTATAGTGGGCGTGCTGCTTCCCCTGGGGTCGTGCCTGCTGGGTTAACATTGTCTCCTGCTGAGCAGTAGATAGAACAACCAATTGGACTGTCTGCTACGCTGAAGGGTTGTGATAGAGACTGTGAGGCTGGAAATAATTACTGTACACTAAGTTTGGCAACCCGTTCACAGCTAGAGAGCAGAGGTTAATCATGCAGAATCCTTATGGAAGGGGCAAAGGGCAGTTTTCACCCAAATACTTCCCAAAAATGCAATATGCAATATCTAGGCTTTATGTGCAGCTCTTTCCGCTCTCTGCTTGGAGGCAGGAATCTCTGGAAGATTGAATACAGGGCCCGGAGTCCCTGTACCCTGTGCTTTGGTCAATTATGTCTAAGGCACACAGACATAGAGACACAGATGCACACAGACACACACACACACAGACACACACAGAGACACAGATGCACACAGACACACACAGAGACACAGATGCACACAGACACACACAGACACACACAGAGACACACATGTGTGCACACACAAAGATACACGCAAGCACACATACACACACGGGAACACATACACAGGCACACACACAGATACACACAGACAGACACATACACACATACACATATGAAAAGTAGAAACCCACTGTAGTGCTGGAGGAAGCCTGTTTTCTACCATGCATATGATTTCCCCTTTTTACACTATTTTTTTTAACATTTTCATTTTGCACCAGTCCTGTATCAAATATTCCATATTAATGTTTGTTTTCCAGTCTTCACACTGACTGAACACCTGAAATTAAATTCTGGTCAAGGTTACTGAGAGAGGGAGAACAAGAAGGGTAAAGCGGGGGCCCTTGCCTGTTCTTCCTGTGTAGCCTTCTCCCAGGAGGCCACGCCAACCCTGAGAGCACCTGACCTCACAGGTCCTCGGTATAACAGATGCTCTCCCTGGCCTCGGGGTGTCATCTGCCCAGGTCAGATGTATGGTGTGTCCTCAGCCCCCACCAGGATGGCCTTACCGGCTCTGTCCGAGCCCCGCAACTCTGCAGATGATCCAATCTACTGTCCATTCATGGAGGTTGTGTGGAAGGGGCCTGTTCTAAAAGATGGAGAGTTTTTCCCATGCAGTGTCGCACTGGGACATTTAGGGGAATGTTTGAAGCACAGAAGTCTTTTATTTTAACTCGAAGCCAGATTCGGTTGGACCGTCTTGGTGATGTTCACTGCGGCTTTGTAACTACCTCTCATCTTGGCCTTCTGGCGTGGTTGATCATCCCTGGCCTGAGTCAAAAATCGTCATTGAGGTACCGAGGTGCCCTGCCAGTAAAGTGCCTGCCTGGCAGATGTAAGACTCTGGCTCCTGCCCCTCACAAATGGGGTGGCTGTACGGGAGTTTGTCAGCTGTCAAGTAGTAGAGGCAGGAGATCAGAAGTTCAAAGTTATTCACAGCCATGTAGAGAGTTCAAGGTTATCCTGGGCTACATGAGATGTTGTCCCGAGGGACAGAAAGAAGGGAGGAAAGAAGGAAGGAAGGAAGAAAGGGAGGGAGAGAGGGAGGGAGGGAGGGAGGGAGGGAGGGAGGGAAGGAGGGAGGGAGGGAGGAAGGAAGGAAGGAAGGAAATAATATAAATAAAGGTAGAAGAAGCCTCATGGGAAGGACAATCAGGCACGTGTAGGTGAGGACAGGAAATATTGCCACAAGGAGGCAGCACTGGCCATCCTGAGCCCCAAGACAAGCTCTTCCTGTCCCTGTGCTTTAGACCCTATTAGCTTGGCAGGGACCTACACTTTGAAGAGGAAAGAAAGCCAGGACTTAGCTATAAGAACAGAGATGTTACTGACCAGGGATGTCTTCTAACAGCCTTGACTGATAGTTCAGTTAGCTGAAAGGGCCCAGATTCACACAAGCCAAAGCACTTGCTTGTAGCCCAAGCCAAGATACCATACCCAACAAGAACTTTCCACCTCTGCTGACATTGAAACTCCCTGGGAGCTTTTATAGCCTCCAGTAAGATCCAAATCTCTGAGATTGGGGCCTGGCGTGTTTACTGCTTTTCTTTAATGTTCCTCAGGTGACCTTAATGATTTCTTAGGATTAAATATTGTGGGGAGAACTAAGGTCAAATTGAGGCAGCATCAGGCTGGCTCATGCAGGTTACAACCTAGCTGAATCTGGAAGGCAGATGTTAGCGATGGGGTCAGGGCACCACCTCCATGGCTTTTGTAGAGTCCTTGAATCTTGCCCTAGATTGCAGCCATGACTCTAGAGGATCCCCCACGGGAGACAGACATCTGGGGAAGAGTGGCAGTGGAAAGAGTCACTTTACTTGGAGCCAGCCTTGACGGAGATTCCCACCTTGTTCCCCCATACTTCCTCCAGGACAGATCTCTAGTTACCTGGGCTCAGGTAAAGCTGTCTCCGTTCCTGGACAAGCCCAAACCTTAGCCCCTCTGCTGCTATGTGAAGGACGGAAGGTCTAAGTGGGAGAGAACCCTGCCTCCCATGCCAGCTTGTTGCTCCAGTGACAAAAGCCGAGGCAGGAGGATGATGTGTCAGCTTTGACAGAATAGTGAGACAGACAGACAGACAAGCAAGCAGCAAACCCGAGGTCAGACTCTGCTTTTTAAACCTGATTGTGAGAATCAATCATCCTCTCTCCCATGCCTCTCCCTTCTCCTCCCTCTCCTCGTCCCTTTCCCATCCCCCATCCTCCTCTCTGGATTTGGGGGATAGTTTGGTGGCAGAACACTCACTGAGTATGCATAAGACCCTGGGTTTGTCTCCAGTCCCCAAAAGAGTGACAGTTTGATATTGAGAGCACTACTCTTCACCAGTTTTTCACAAATAGATTTTAATGGCTGAATTTTATTTATTTGTTTTTAATTGATTCATCAAGAAATCCTTATTTAGGCATGTGTTATGTTTGGCTTGGTTCCAGGCATGAGAGTTAAGCTATAAATGAGACAGACAGTCAGACAGACATGCTCTTTATGAAGTATGCATCTTGCTGACTTATTGACTGGGACCAATGGTGAACAAATCAGATAAAAGCGTCAGGTGGTGTGCTCCGGGATGGTGGCTATTATTTATCATTCTGTTAAAGATTACAAAGAGGGTAAGACCTGCTGGTGAGGTGGTCAATAGGTAAAAGTATTTCCCAGCAAACCTGACAACCTGAGTCTGATCCCCAGAAGCCACATGATGACAGAAGAGAACTGACTCCCACAACTTATCCTCTGACTCCACACACATGTGCCATGGTACTAGCGTGCCCCTCTCACACACACAAGCACACATAGAAACACACATCAAATAAATAAGTACATTTTATAATTAGGGGAAGAGGGGCTGAAGAGATGGTTCAGTTGTCAAGAGCATTTGTTACTCTTACAGAGAATCTGGTTTGGGTCCCAGCGCCCACTTGGTTGGTGGCTTAGAACCATCTGAAACCCCAGTTCCAAGAAATCCAATGCCTTCTTCTGACCTCCAAAAGTAACAGACATTCACATAGCATCCATACACACATATGGGCAAAATAATCATACACATAAAAAAGACATCTTTAAAAATGTGAGAGAAGGGGGGTCATTTTCCCCACATTAGCTCCAAAGAGAATATCCAAAGAGAATAAGAATGGAAAATGACATTTTAGTACCTGTTTTTCACTTATGTGGTTATTAAGAATGGTAAATATTTCCCTATACTTTGTTTTTCCTATGCCAATGTGTATCTGTTTTCCCTATAAATCATGTTGAATTGTAACAAATTCTTTGTTTACTAAATTCCTAACCATTTGGCATACATTGCAAGTGCTTTCCTTAGTTAACACTTGTTTTTGAGTTATTATGACTCATTGGTACTATAAAAACCAGCTTAAAATTTCCCATAGTAAGCATGACCAGTTTTATATTTTGTGGGTTTCTTCATATGGCCTTTAAAACTGCCTTTTCCTATCCTAAAATCATACATTCATGGCATTTTCTTGTGTTTTCACTTTTCATATTGCCCGGGCCCATGTAGTAATAATTTTGGTGTTTGGGAAATGTTCTTTTGTGCTTTGGAGTTCAGAAATAACAGAAGGGACCAGCCTTGTATTAGCGTCCAGAGGACACAGCTTTTCTGTGTGATCGTTCTGATATTAATAGTTCAAGGCCTAGACATCAACTTGAGTTCTCTGGGAAACTCAATGGGATCATTGCTGAGTCTGTGCACAAAGTAGCAAGCCATTGTTTGTTGTTGTTGTTGAGACAGGGGGTCTTACTATGTAGCCCAGGCTAGCCTCTGATGTGTCCTTCTCCTGCCTGTTTCTCTAGTGCTCTGAGTACAAGACAGTGAAAAGTCACCACACCAAGCTCTAGCCATGTCTGGAAACTAAGTTTCTTTTTAACAAGAAAGGATACAGATCCATGAGAAGAGCTAATTGCCAGTATATGTTGTGAGACTATAGCAATTATTAATGAAGTGGTAGGTAGTTTCATTCATTTAAAATCCCTTGGGGTCCCCCAAAGATGACTAAAAAGAACATATTAGTTGAGTGAGTTTTAACTCCTGTTAGAGGTATATCATTTAAAACACAGAAAATGGATCTTGAGGGAGGGCAGTTTGTCCCTATTAAAGCTTTAAATTTCCTGACTTAGGAAGTCTTGCTGTTTGAATTGTACCCTGTGGAGGCCATGCCAGAAATACATCTAAGATGTGCACAGAGGAAAGCCCAGTGAATCGCTGTTCATGATGATGAACGGCATACGAAGAGCTCCTAAATAATGAATCAGCAGCTGGCAGGCAAGGAGGGGATCAATTAGGATCCATCTGCAGGCTGCCATGTCGAAGTTCAAAGAACAAGGTGCACTAGATGTGCTGACAGAGAAATCTGTGAACGGACCACAGTGAAGACAGCATGCTGTGGGGAGCAGGTTGTGGATGCTATCTGTAAAGGATCCACCAACTTCAGCGCTTGCTGGGGTACTCTGGCATATTGGGGTACTCATTTTTCTTTTCTAGTGGAAGTCACAGAAAACTAATAGGAATTGCCACCTAAAAGAATAAGTGAGTGGGGGCGGTGTAACAGGAAAGATGCCATAGTTGACTTAATTTTATTTGTATGAATTGTAGGGTTTTTTCATTGTGTTAGCACATGTATTAATAGTATTTATATTTTCTAATGCTGACAAGTACTTATCTGGGTGGGGATAGTCTGAGTGATTATACTTTTTGTATTGAAATGTTTATAAATCCTGAAGATTAATCAGATATCAGCAAATGCATCTAAGAAACAAACAGAAGCACAGTTGGGGAAGGTCCAAAAAGATGATGATCCCTGCCTTTGGGCTAAGATCAACTGTGGAAAAGACATCAATGTCTCTGGATTCATGCTAGTTTTGGAGTATTTACATTTCTTGGTCTGGATGTATACTGATCTCTCTCTATTTTTTATACATCCTATTTTCTGTTTCTTATCCTACTGTGACAACTCTCTTCGGGTGTGTCCTAACCCCTGAGCTGTCCCATGGTCTGCAGCTCTGAGACTGGATAGGAGCCCATGACAACACTGCTTGTTATGAGGCCCATGTAGTGTCCAGGTGCCTCCTGTCTTCAGGCTTTTCTCCTGGGCTTTGCCCACCTTCGTGAGATGAGAGAGCCAGCTTGATGGAATATATTCTGTCTATGTTCTGCCCTGCCATAGGCCAAAGCAGCTTTATTCATTAGCCAGTAAGAGCAACACATATACAGAAAGACCTCCCCCATCAGCATCTTCAGAATCTCATTGCTCTGGAAGGTGTTTGCATCCACATATAGAGATGTCCAGATTGTGTGTATTACTGTCTGTGGAGTGGCAGATGCTCTCAGGCAGTGTTCTAGACTCAGAACGACTCCATTTCTAATTCATTTGACTACGGCCTGTCTCTCATGACCTTGGGCTGTTTACACATTAACCAAGCTTGGTTGTGTTCATTAATAAAATTGAAACTAGCCGGGCGGTGGTGGCGCACGCCTTTAATCCAAGCACTTGGGAGGCAGAGGCAGGCGGATCTCTGTGAGTTCGAGACCAGCCTGGTCTACAAGAGCTAGTTCCAGGACAGGCTCCAAAACCACAGAGAAACGCTGTCTCAAAAAACCAAAAAAAAAAAAAAAAAAAAAAAAAAAAAAAAATTGAAACTACTAAAGATGCATGTCTCAAGACTCGGTTGAGCACTCATTGAAGAGCTTAAGAGCCGTCCTTGCAAAAGTCTGACACCTGCTAAGCTCTGTTGCTATTATTATTATGCTTGTCCCTTGGTGTCCCAGGATCTCCCTGAATACTAAAATGCACACATACTCGAGTCGCTTACATAAAAGGAGACAGTTTTTGCAGAAGCCTACACACATTCCCCCTTGGATACTTTAATTTTATATTTATTTAAACATTTATTTATTTCAATATGGTGTGTGTGTGTGTGTGTGTGTATGATAAAGTGACCATAAAATATCTGAAGCTAAATTGCTGTGGTTTGTATTTGGCTTGACATTAAAAAGCTACCTATGTTGATAGTTCAGTATCACCGTATTTTATCTAAGCCCTTGTGATGTTTCTCAAGTTCCTTTTCAAAGGTCAGTTTTAAAATTTGAACCAATTAGCATATTATATTTTTGTCTCTTTCGAAGTCTTCTCTTGGCCTTATAATTTCTGACATGCAAGGAGGGGGGCAGGCGTTTCCCTCATTTACCACAGATAACAGCTAGAGGTCAGAATTGGTTGCATAAAGAAAAGTTATATAAATAGAAATGTCAGTCAAGACTAAGCCCCAGGAAATGGATAGAGTTGTAGAATTTTGCATGCCACATGAAGATGTCGTAAGATAAATGAGCGCCTGGTAAGGCAGCAAATTTGATGATAGGAGGTCTATTTGTTCTTTTGGCTGAGCATCCCCCTCTGTGTGTGGTGTGGGCATGTCTAGGCATGGGTACATGTGGGCATGCCTATGTGTGGCTGGGGACGGTGGTGCAGGGAACAGTCTCTGCTGTTGGTTTTTCAATATCTGTCCACCTTCTTTTGGGGGAACAGTGGGGAATATAGTTCTCATACTAACCTGGACCTTGCCAAGCAGGCTCGGCTATGCTGCATGGCCAGTGAGCCCCAGGTATCTGCTTGATTCTGCCTCCTCAGGGCTAGAATTTGTTGGTTTTTGTGGTTGTTGCTTTGGTTTTTGAAACAGGGTTTTCTGTGTAACAGTCCTGACTGTTCTGGAACTCACTTTGTAGACCAGGCTAGCCTTGAACTCACAGAGATCTGAGTGCCTCTGCCTCCTGAGGGATTAAGTGTGTGCTGCCACCACCCTTGGAATTTGCTTTTTAATGCAAACTCTAGGTGCCTGAAGATTAAACTGAGGTCCTTGTCCTTATAAGGCAAGCACTTCACAGACTGAGCTCTCAATAGAACTGGTTAATACTTTTAAGGTTACTATTTCAATACATTCCAGTTTCTTTCTATTCCTTATTTTTGTGGGATCCAAATATATAATATATATATATATATATATATATATATATATATATACACATAAATACATATACATACTACCTTAGTTTCCAATCTATTTACAAACTTAAATACTGATGTGGTAGTTTTAATTAGAATGGCCCCCATAGGTTCTTATGTTTGATTGCTTGGTGCCCAGTTGGTGTCACTGTTTGGGAAGGATGAAAGGGTGTAGCCTTGTTGGAGAAGGTGTATCACTGGGAGTGGTTTGCTCTGCCTGTTGCTGGCAGATCAGGATGTAAAGTTCTCAGCTACTCCTTCAGCACCATGCCTGTCTGCTTCCCACTGTGATGATCATGGACTAACCCTCTGAAACTGTAAGCAAGCCTTCAGTTAGCTGCTCATTTTACAAGAGTTGCCTTGGCCATGGTGTCTCTCCACAGCAATAGAGCAGTAACTAAGACAAGTGCTTTGCTCATTTCCCAGCAATTAGACATCACAGAGGCCTAACAAACAGGAGTGATCTCGGTGCTCAGCTAACTAGTTTGGAAGCCTGAACGTAGTAACGATCTTGATTGGTGACCTTGACATTCAAACCAAGAGAGCGAGTGACCCAATGGCAGTGAGACGAGGCAACTGGTCTTCAATAGTGATAGGTCTGCCAAGCAAACTCAACATCTCCTGTTAACTGGACAGGCAGTTGGGTAAAGCTGAGTGGGCACCTCCTTGATTATTTCGTGCTTTGTCACCCTGCTTCCGAGAGCCCATCCTCCTTCTCTGTCCTCAGGTACAGAAATAGCATCAACTCTGCAGGGGCCCTAAACAGGTAATTATAATGCAGCCATGCCTGGAATGACATTCTGATTCCTTAATAGATGAAGTTCCTCCAATTCCCATTTGCATGTTGATTTTCCATAATTTAATTTTCACGTGACATTTTATGTCTTAGTGTAACCTATTTAAAACCTGGGTGCCCTGGTGATCCAGTTAGACTTTGAATTCACAATGAAACAGTTTGGCAGGGTAATCCCAGCACCCTGGTTGGCCTCTTTTGGGGGAACAGCCCCAGAGATTCTTTTCATCAGCCAATAAACAGTAGCTTGAAGCTGTCTTCCCTGAATCTTTCATCTCAGCTCCTTCATTTTCTACTTGTTTGCAGTACTGGGATTGAACCTGGGGCAAGCACACCACCTGTGCACTACGTCCCCAGCCCACCTCTGTTTTCTACGTGAATGCCCATCTATGTTCAAGTCCTTCCCGTCCTTTGCTTTTCCCTACCTTCTCTCCTTTTCTCTCCTATGTGGCATCTCTTCCACCCCCATTCCCTTTCCAAAGGGAAGCTATTTAAAACTGTTCCTTGCAGTTTCCAGTCTTGTACCTCTTTCTCTGTTCTGGGTTGCAAAAAGCCTGGGAACCAGCTGGCTACTGGCTGGGGGGGGGGGGGGGGGGGGCGGCTATAAAATTCCCTTTAGTTCAACATGGGAGGAGTTAAAGCAGGGCTTTCTCAAGTAAGCAGAGGAAGAAATATCATATTTACCATTTGTACTCTTTTTCTTTTCAGCACTTTTATTTTTCTTATTTTGAAATCTCTGAATAGAAACAGTATCTTGAGTAGGTCTTCTGGCTTTTTCCCATTGTTAGTCCCTGGGATTCTAGGTGTTAACCCAAGTCAGGGTAGGGTTTCAGAAAAGGAAATGGTTTATCTGCTTCTTGAAACTCTCCATCTCAGCCTCTTCCTTCCTCTCCCTTCCTCTCCCTCCTGCCTCTCTCTCTCTCTCTCTGTCTCTCCTCTCTCTGTCTCTCTCTGTCTCTGTCTCCCCTCCCCCCGCCTCTTCCTTCCCCTCCCTGCCTCTCCCTGCCTCTCTCTCTCTCTCTCTCTGCCTCTTCCTTCCCCTCCCTGCCTCTCCCTGCCTCTCTCTCTCTCTCTCTGCCTCTTCCTTCCCCTCCCTGCCTCTCCCTGCCTCTCTCTCTCTCTCTCTCTCTCTCTCTCTCTCTCTCTCTCTCTCTCTGCCTCTTCCTTCCCCTCCCTGCCTCTCCCTCCCTCTCCCTGCCTCTCTCTCTGCCTCTTCCTTCCCCTCTCTGCCTCTCCCTGACTCTCTCTGCTCCTCCTGAGCTCAGCCTAGCCAATCCTTGGATCCACAGGCTGCCACTATGGCTTCATGGATATTTTAAGAAATGCTGCTGGACAGGTTTTGTTAAGTGAAGTAGTAGCAGACCTCCTGAGCCTCCAGCTACACCTTGCCCTTCCAATGTCCCTGCCACATCGCATGCAGCCAGAGTAGAAGGGAATCTTACAAAGCAAGACAGAGAGAGAGTCTTCCCTAACTCCCTCCTCGACAGCTTCCCACCAGACTCAGTAGCCCCTTTGGACAGTGTGTGCTACGCTCTAGCAAATGCTCCTTACTATATCAAGAGTTTGCAGCATTTATAATGCTGTGATGCTTCTAGAAAATACCTGCTAGAAAAGCTTATGATTTACAGAAAGACAATGGGCATGGCTTGTGAGGCCTCCCGGATAGTGGGAGCACCCGGAAATCTTTCTAATGCATTGAGTTCATTTCATTCCAGATGTCTCCTGGGGAGCACTGACCCTCCCAGTTGCTGTTACCATTGTCCATTAGGCTGTCCCTGAAATTATTTCTTCTGCTTTCCCCGATTCTTTCCCAGATTGGCTTTGTCAACCCTTTTCTCATATGCGTGGCAATGGTGATCCGAATGGATCAATACCTCCATCATTATGACACTCCGTTCTACTGACTAATGGCTAATGTGTATTCAATAATATATTTGTTGCCATTGATCACAAGTGCAAATTCATAATGTATCTGACTGAAAGATGTGGATAGATGGAAACACACGCAGGGGATTGCAAAGAGGCGGGCAGTCCATTTGTTTCGAGCTGTTGAGCAGGTGTCGATTACATGTGTTCATTACGAGGTGTCCTCAGCTTTAGCCACTGTCCCTTGCCCTCTAGCGGCCCATAGCTCGATAGAAGGTGAAGATGCCTAAGTTTGTAAATGAATGAAGTATTTGAAGTACTAATGTAGGAAGACCCACATCTCAAGAGGAGAAAGAATGGCAAGCTCAGAATCAGCCTGGGTTGTAGAAAAAGACCTGGTCCATAAAGAAAGAAAAGAGTCGCAACCTATGGAGAAGGTGCTGTGGAAAGGTCTTGGGAGGGAGCAGGCAAGGTTTCTGCGTGGACAGCACCCTTTCCATAGGGACATGCGCGTCACTCACGCTAGCTTAAGCCACAGGTAGATGTTTCAGTGTTGATACTTTAGGGACTCAAAGGATGGGATCCTGCTCTCTGTCTCTCGTCTGCTCCTCTCTGCAGACCTCATTGTCTCCAACATAGATGCCTTACTTCCATGCGATTGGCCGAAGGGCAACTCAGACAGGTGTCCCTCAGTGCTCTAGAGGAAAGCAGGGCTTCATTCTCTTGTCCTAATACTTGGTGTCTGTCCTTGGAAACATCACTTACCCATTCTACTTGTTCCTGTCCTGCCGGGTCCTGCAGCTGTTCAGTCCCAAAGAAACACACAGAGGTCTACATTAATTATAAACTGATTGTTAGCTTGGGCTTCTTATTAACTCTTATAATTTATATTAGCCCATAATTCTTTTTGTGGTTTTTTTTTTGTTTGTTTGTTTGTTTGTTTGTTTTTTTTTTGAGACAAGGTTTCTCTGTAGTTTTGGAGCCTGTCCTGGAACTAGCTCTTGTAGACCAGGCTAGCCTCGAACTCATAGGGATCTGCCTGCCTCCCAAGTGCTGGATTAAAGGTGTGCACCACCACCACCTGGCTATCCCATAATTCTTATCTGTGTTAACCACATAGCTTGGTACCTTTTTCGGCGAGGCAGTCACATCTTGCTTGCTCTGTGTCTGGGTGACAACTGCAGACTAATTCTTTTTCTCTTCCCAGAATTCCCTTCACCCCACCTACACTTCCTGCCTGGCTACTGGCCAATCAGTGTTTTATTAAAATACAATTGACAGGGTACAGACCATTGTCCCACAGCAACTTTGCCATCCCTTACATCAGTCACCATTGCAACAAGATAAAGGCATATGATTGGTTCAGGCTGACTTGTGTGTAAGTCTGGTTGGCAGGATGAGCAGGGGTGTGTGACTAACCATGACTGGCAACCCACGGGTGCCTTTTACACCTGCATTACAGCCTGGTGGATATTTAAGTTGAGCTTTCAAAGGTGGGATAGTTTTTGTCAAATGAAGCAGCAAGAGGCCTCCATTATTGCTAGAGAAAGCATTAGGAGTAAAGCCAGGAAGACATGTGCCAGCTCAGCAGGTCAGGGAGCTTCAGGGGGGTGTTGAGGTGGAAGAATATGGACTGAGGGTTGCTCCTTATGGTGAAGCTGTGGGATACTCAGGACAACTTTTTAGGCCATGCTGAGAAGTCTGGTCTTTGCAATATAGCAGTAGAGACGTCTGGGTTTTAGGTAGAACTTTGCTGTGGCCTTCTATGGAGACACTTGCCTGTAATCCCAGTACTCAGGAGGCTGAGGTAGGAAAATTATGAGTTCAAGACCACCCTGAACTACTCAGTGAGACCTTGTCTCAAAAATAAAGAAAGAGTACCCCTCTGGTAACAATTATAGACAGACATTTGGTTAATGGGGACCAGAAAGGAAATCATTACAGTAATCCAGATGGAACTGAAGTATAAACATTTAAGTTTCTGGTATGCTGAAAGGCCTAACTAGAATATCTACATTGATGTCATTAAGAAAAACACACAGACAGCAGAGGGTGGGATCAACAGGACCCTTATCTTTCAAGAAAATGAGAGTACGGGATGATTTGTGAGAGTAATGTCACTTGCTGAGATGAATACAGAAGGACCAGGTGTGAAGAGAGGATGAGGAGGATGAGGAGGACGAGTGAGGTGCCAGCTGCTTGTATTCATGGTAGCAGAACACTGGGTTTGCCATCCATTGCGATCACAGGATGCTCCATATGGGGATGTGAGCTAAGAGGAGCGGCAGGATTGTGGAATTATGGGATTGGTGAGACCGAAGGTCTCAAGAGTTTGTGGTTTGCTTTTGGTTTAGGGAAGAGGAAATCTGGAATGAAAAGCTAGTCAGCTGAGAGACAGTTTGCTGAGTCCATGGTGGTCTGTGTAAGCAGTGATGTGATTACATCTCCAGAAACACGGCACTACATAAAAGCAAAGCTTCCATGAACACTAAGCGTGGCAGCCAGACTTCAACATCACTGTGTCCCCCAGGGTTTGGCTGTTGTGTTGTGAAACGCCCATATGTCCTGCCTAACAAGTTTCTCCCTATGCGGGACTAAAGGAAAGTGATCCACAACTGAGCATCTCTCAATAAAACACCGCTGTATACTTCAGCAGCGAAACACTGGCAAGTCTGCTATGGGAAGGGCCAGGCCTCTCTGTTCTTATGAGTCACGTTCCTATGCTGTTTATTGTCTGCACTGGCAAAGTATAGAGAAAAAAATGTGAGGTATGCATTCCAATGGAATAATGATGGTAGAAATACATCCCTCTCAGCCGGGTTTCTAGGCATTTCCTAGAAATGAATGGGTGGCAAAGGAAATAATAGCGGACCGTGGTGAATGAATGCTTGCTGCATGACAAGCGCTGTTCCAGGCTTCCTATATGTATCATCTCACACATAAAGACACATTTCAGCCATGTGGTTTGGGCAGTCTCCATTCAGGGGACCCAGGGGGCTAAAAACTTACTTAAGGCACATAGCAATAGGCAGGGCCAGCACTTGAACCCAGGCGGATCCTCGTTTGATTTACCCTCACCTCAAGCAAGCCCCACCCACATGAAATGCTTTGCCACAAAGCTTACTTAAGCAGGGACCACCCCTCTCGTTTGCCTTGTTTGGAGTGTCCGGCTTGATGATTTATTTTTTCAAAATTTAAAACTGTACTATATTAAATATGCATGTGATTTGAATGAAAAGAATCCAACCCTAGAACCCCCTCCACAACCACAACCACCACCATTTCATCCTGTCTGCAGTTTGTAGCTGCATTGAGACATTTGTATTCTTTGTCTCCAAATTAGCCCAGTACAACACAGAGAACAGTGTGGTGTAAGTGTGTGTGTGTGTGTGTGTGTGTGTGTGTATCCTTTCCTTCTGAATGAAATTGCTTCTCATAGAGCCCACCGCAGACACATTCAGAGAAGGCTGCTGCCTGCAGTCCACCCGGCAACGGTGGAGCAGGTGACGCCGTGTGTGCCCAGCTTCTCTGGAAGTGTCTGCACAGATGTGTACCATTTCCACTCCCTCTCCCTGCCTTCAGATTCCTGGAGCCAACACCCACCCACTCTGACAGCCTCTCTCTCTCTCTCTCTCTCTCTCTCTCTCTTCCTTTTCAAGGAAAAAAGAAAGAGGCAGACAGAAATCGAAGGGAAGAGAAGGCAACTGGACGAGCAAGTACTGCTGCTGCAGCATTCCAAGGTAAGCAGCCGAGCCCAAACCTGGGCGTTAGCAGCCCTGCAGATCACACCTCTCAGAGCCGGGCATAGCCTGAGCCAACCTTTTCCGTGCAACCAGGAGCCCGTCTCTTGGCTTTCTGTATAATTTTTCTCAGATTCAGGCATCCTTAGAGCATCCTGATTTCTACAAGCAGGAGATTACATTGCTGCTCCCGAGCAGCATGGTAGATATATATAGAAACTGAATGCGAAGAGTCCACATGGTCCCACGGTTGTTTCTCTTGTGTATTTTGTACGGAGGCTCCAAAAGCTGCGCTTCACACATAATGGACTTTTCGGAAAGGAGAAAGAAAGACTCTGTCTTACTGGGGGGTGAGGGGAGAGACGAGCCAGTGTAATCTAATAAAAGGACGATACTGTACATTTCAAATTGTTTATCTATTTTATTTTGACTTTATAACATTGGAGATGTCCTGTTAGAACAAGGTCAAACCTGGCTTTCAAATGATTTGACTTAGTTCAGTGTCTGTTGTACCTTATTAAGAAGAGAGAGGGAAGGGGGACCGTTTTGATTTTTTTACCCCTTTAAAACATAATGCACTTACGCACTGTAATTGATTACAGTGGAGGAGATAGCTCAGTCACTGTCACAAACGCCCTGCCAGTGGCTGAATATTGCTTTCTGCATGTTCAGATAATAATGTGGCCACGTTGATGGACCAGCCAGGAGTTGTTACTTGCCTCTGACTGTCCTGGGCTTTTAAAAACAGAGAGAGAGAGAGAGAGAGAGAGAGAGAGAGAGAGAGAGAGAGAGAAAGTTGCCTCAAGTTGCCATGACCTTGTGTGCGTAGAATTGCCTTTCTTGAGGACTGGTTGGGAGGTGGCTGCTCGTGGGGTGCTGCCCTGTGTGCATTATTGGGACCCTGTGACAGAATGGGCCTTGACCCTTGCATGTCTCGTTCTCTGGAGAGCCAGGCTGTGCTGAACAAATCCTCAGAGTGAGACTCATGAGCAAACTGGCTCATAAACCAGAAGAGCAGCCTGACCTATATCTGTTCAGCATGTTTGTGAGTTCACCGTGAACTTTAACCAGAGACATGTGTTCCAGAGGGAAAAAGGCAGCGTGGTGCTGATTGTCCTTTTTCCGTCTGTCCTGTCACTCCATCCCCAGCCTTTCCTGGTAGTGGCCCGCACTGTGTTCAGATGCTGTCACTGTCTCCTGGCAGCAGTCCCTGGGGGAGGACTGGGGCTAAAATTAGGAAAATCTTTCTATGGAGGCGGGGCTTACAAACACTAACAAGACTGCACAAGGCCAATCTGGAGAGAGCAGGGTCTCTGGCCCAGAGTGCAGGCATTCCACCTGCTGTAGAAGAGAGACTAAGAACTCGGTTAATCACAGGCTAAAGGAGTGGATGCTCCGACCGACAGCCTCCCTCCTCCCAGCTCCAGCACAACACAATAACTTTGTGGTCCTTAATTCAAAGTCAGAGGGTGCACATGTCAGAGACCATGTTCCTTTCCTCCCACTTGTCATCATTCTGAGTGCCAGAGAAGATGCCAAGGACTCATTCATTGCTGGTGTCCAGCATAGTCTTAAACTATTCTGTTCATGCTCCATGCATCCCTTCCTCATCTCTGCATCCACCCACCCACCCATCCAGTTTAAAGAAACAATAGGACTTCATTGTATGTGAGGAAGCACTGAGGTTCCATAAGGAACTTGGCAGCATGAGCATCAGCCTGACTCTGACTGGCAAAGGTACATGCAACACTTGCACCACGGTAATCTGGCAAGTAGGAGATGAGATGGGCTGAAGGTAATTGTTAACTTGGTAAGCAGAGACCAGTGTGTGTGTTTTCCCCTCTTGGAGGAAGGCTTGTGTAGTATGAGGATGGATCGCTAGCCTCAAAAACGAAAGACCCAAAGCTCCAAAGGTGGCAGTGTGCCTCAGGTACCACCTACAGGAGTGTCCCGTTTCTAATCACTGGGGAAGCAGGAATATTGATAAGGCAAGGAGAGGCTTACTGTGCTCACATAAAGCAGCCCGGATTCTATCTTCCTTTGTTCTGAGCTCAGCCTTCCTAAAGTGGCTGTCTGATTTTCATATACGGAAGAGGGTACCTAACTGCGGGATAGGATCTCTTCAGTTACCAGAAGGGAGTGAGTTCTGCTTTAAACGAACTGACTGTTGGCGGAACTGCATAGTGAGTCATCTTCCCTACCATCAGTCAGTTTCCAGCTGAGTGGTCAACCCCTGGGTGGAGGAAAATGCACTCAGGTTGTTCTCCTTCCTGTGTGAACTTTTCGGGGGAGAGCTGCTTGCTTCCCCCACATCCCAAGAGCCTCCACACTCCTGTCAGCTCAGAAATATTTAGCATTCTGGCATCTGCCTGGGTCTTCAAACTCTCAACAAATATCACAAGATAGATGTCACTCTCTGCATCTCCCAGTCTGCAAACAAACTCATGATGGCGAGGAATTTGCTCAGGGGCACACAGTCTGTTAAGTGAGGGAGCCTAAGCTGAAGCCCAGGGCTGTCTGTTGCCGTGGACAAGGCTCTTCCCAGGACACTGTTCTCTTCCAAAGGATGGGTCCTTTTAGGTGATTTGCCAGACAGGCTCCAATTGCCATCACCACTGTCTCTCTTACTCTCAATACATTTTATAGGCTACAGAAGATTTAGAGCATGTGCCGACATGTCAGCATGATTATTATAGGTTCTTTAAAGTAGTAAACATTAGGAAAGATGTCAGTAAATGACATTGATTTCACGAATTTACATAATCCCAGACACTCTTGGAGAAAGTAAATATTCTCTGTGCAAAATCAATTAGAAAAGCATTAAAACTGGGTTTCATATTTATTAAGATACAATTTTGATGTTCTTTGTATCCCTCTCGTATCTGTATTTACATATATTCACATATCAAATGGATTATGGATGGTTATTGTCATACACTGAGATATGAATTATTTAAACAGACCTACTGGTCTCCTGTCAAAACAAATAAATAGAAAGCAAGGAAGTGGTTTGGGCACGGGTCTGTTTGCTGAATATTCTCACTCATTGTGATGTTTAGGACTGTATGGTAACACAGCCTACAGTTCAGAATTCCAGAGAACCTAGACAGCAAAGAGGACCCTAAGAGAGACATATGTGGATCTAATCTACGTGGGAAGTAGAAAAAGACAAGATCTCCTGAGTAAATTGGGAGCATGTAGGCCACAGGAGAGGGTAGAAGAGGAGGGGAGAGAAAGGGAGGGGAGCAGAGAGAAATATATAGCTCAATAAAATCAATTTTTTTAAAAAAGAGTGTATGGTAATGCCACAGAATAGGATACCATGACTTTTTATGGCAACTGTGAGCAATTCCTTACTGAGGAATTCATACAAATGACCAGTGTATGAAATATTACAGCTATGAAAGGAAACTTTTAGGTGCTGTGTTTGAATGCTTATCTTTAGTTAATAGCTAATGTTTTTATGTAAGAATTCCCAGGAAATACTCAGAAATTAGCCCAGTAAACAATTTTGATGGCTTTATTAGTTTTGCTTGTTTATAAAATGAAGGATTGTATCATCATTTCAAAAACAAAGAATAAAAACATCATAAAACAATCAACTACACACTTCCCATGCGGATGTTTCCCTGACAGGGCATGTGATTTATAGAACCCCACTTATTTCTATAGATTGGAATGTGCAGTCTTTGTCACAGGCTTCGTCAGCCTTGGAGTGAAATTAATTTATATTGACATATGTATACAAATTGTCTTTTTAAAAACATTTTATATGTGGGCTCTTTTGAATTTTAAAGCCATAATTTTTTATGAAATCTTATCTGCCATTGTGGCACTCATATTTTTTTTAACCATACTAAGGGCTGGGCAGTGGTGACACACACCTTTAATCCCAGCACTTGGGAGGTAGAGGCAGGTGGATCTTAGTGTGTTCAAGGCCAGCCTGGTCTACAAAGCGAGGTGAGTTCGAAGACAGCCAGGACTGTTACACAAAGAAACCCTGTCTCGGAAAAAACAAAAAAACGATACTTGGGAAGATTTTTATCTCAAATGTTTGCCCACAAGCTTGTCTGTACTTCAGTGGTTTGAATTTACCTAGAATTTATCTTTCAATAAGGTATGAGGTGAGGATGAAGCTTTATGTTTTCACTCTCAGTGAGTCATCAGCATGATTTATTAATTCATCCTTCGCTCATTGATTTAGATGTCATCTTTATCACACGCATATTTCACCCTTACTCCCAAGTCCACCCCTTGTGATTCGTTTCCTTCCATTTATCTGCTCACTCCTGAGCTGGTACCGTTCTCATCTAATCCCCATAGTTGTGGTAATATATTGTAATATTTCAGGAAACAAGAGCCATCGTTATTCTTTTGAAAAAAATGGTTTTGGTTTCTAATCTATGGAAATGGTGATTTATTTTTATTTTTTCATATAATGTGACTTGTGATAGCATGAATTAAAAAAAATAAATCAGTGAATGTCTTACACCAGCCCAGGCTGAACTTAATTTTCCTCTTTTGCCCTTTGGTTGAATGGCCAGCGATTTGGCTAGGTTTTTAGTCCTTTCACATTTCCAGGGTAGAGTCTATGTTCCATGTGTATCACAACGCATCCCTTGGGACGGCCACATTGTGGAGTGTTGATCAGCACTGTCAGGAACAATTGCTAGTGTCACATCTTCAGTCTTATTCAGGGGCAGGCAATTCTGACCAGAGCTTTCTCCTCTGTAAAGTTGTTGTTACATTTTGAAGACCACAACGAATGGTGGTGGGGGTGGGGATACCAAACACTAAATTGTGGCTGAGAAAAATATTCATCGTCAACCCATTAAGATCATTTGTTGAAAAGCTCTTAAGGTATCAGGAGCTTTATTGCAAAGATATTAAGGTATCTTTTACTATTTTTGAACCTTTAACACTAATTCAGCTTTTTCTTGGTTATTTGTATGTGTAAAACTCCAGTGTTAAAAACATAAGCATTCTGGGCCAATAGGAAGATCCACTAGTGAAGGTACTTACCTTGGAACTTTTCCTATCATGTCTATGTACTGCACTCTGAATTTGAGTGAAGGGTAAGACTCCATCACTCTCATTAGAGGTTTTGGATTAGCTTCTTCCAAATTATGAAAACAAAAACAAAAACCCTCTGAACCAAAGCAGTATCTTATTGGGCATAACAAGGAGGAAAGGGAAAGACTTGAGGGTTAGGAGAAGGGGGGAGGGAAAGGATATGAGAGAGCAATGAGTCAAAACAGATACCAGGCTGGGAAGATGGCTCAGTGGGAAAAGTGCTTTCTGTGCAAGCCTCGTACCTGAGTTTGCATCCCTAGAAACCATGTAAATGCCAGGTGTGGCATGATCACCTGCCTACAGTTCCAGCCTTGAAAAGCCAGAACTGGATTCCCCAGAGAGAGCTGGCTAGCAAAACTAACCAAATTAGGAAGTTCTGGGTTTGATTGATTACTCCCTGCCTCTGTGGGACAGGTGGAAAGAGCAATTAGGTATGGTTCTTGACATCAACCTCAGGCCCCAACATGGATATATACATGTGCATGCATGCCCACACCCATGCATAAATATGCATATATACAGGCATGCCACATATACACACAGAGAGAAATGGGGAAAAGTAGAATATAGCTATTGTATCACTCTGAGTCTTAGCCACTTTCTTTTAGAGAAGTCAAGTTATCCACAGTCTAACCATCACCCACAAATGCAGTCAATGATAACTAGTATGATTACAGGTAGATGGATGGTCTGGAGTGAAGGATAAACTCATGAAAGGTAGGGAGGAAATCATATCTCCAGTCGCTTTAGCTACGCAGTAATCACTTAGATGTGAGAAAACTCCCAGAGTACTATAAGTTCACCTTTATCTTATTGGCATAGTGTTTTGCCTACATGAATGTCTGTGTGCCACAGGCACACCTAGGGTCTTAGGAGATCAGAAGAGGGAGTCAGATCCCTTAGAGCCTGAGTTGCAGGTGGTTGTTAGACACATGTGAGAGCTGGAGATTGAACCCAGGTCCTCTAGAAGAACAATCAGTGCTTTTAACTGCAGAGCCATTTCTCCGGCCCCTGAGTTTGTCTCTTAGCACACTGTGAGAGTAATTAACATTTCTATGATGGTTTATAATGCAACGATTTATACAGTCCGGCATTGTTGACATTTGTCTTGTTTTTCTGTTACCTTCTGTTCCTTGTAAAGTCTGGTCCACTCATGGGTTCTCTCTGGTCCTCAACCGTGATGAATAAGACCCATCTCTGCAGACATCCTGCAGCTGCTACTTCCCACGTAGGGGACACAAAATGGGAGCGCCTTGCCCACCTATGCTCCCGCTCTTCATTTTAGGGAGCCCAAACATGCTCTTGTCCTGTGTTGTTCTTAGCTCATCTTCCAGAGTAGTAACAATCTTTTCCCAACGATTGAACTGAAGTGAAAATGTTTTGTCCCCCTCTATAGTATATTCATATGCTGACACAGGAGGAGTGTATGATTTAACACATTAGAGACACTTCTAGGGATGCATGTGAGTCACTGAAGGGTTTTGTTTGTTTGTTTGTTTATTTATGATAGGTGAGTTTTGAGACAGGGTTTCTCTGTGTAACAGCACTGGCTGTCCTGGAACTCCCTCTGTAGACCAGGCTGGCCTTGAGCTCCCAGGGACCTGTCTGCCTCTGCCTCCCGAGTGCTAGGACTAAAGGCATGAGCCACCACACCCAGCTACTAAAAGTTTAAGAGGACATTGAACTTTTTAAAAAGACCATTTCGATATGGACTGGATGTCACATGGGCTTAGAAAATCTTACAATGGGGCTAAAGTTGCATAGAAAAATATCCTTGTCTTTTTGGACATTTTTTCAAATATTTTTTCAAATATCAATGGGAGAGATGTCATGGTGTTCAAGATTTGCTTTAAAATACTTTAACGGCAGGGCTAGATAGATAGTTCAGTGGTTAAGAGCACATACTGATCTTACAGAGGACCTGAGTTTGGCTCTCAGCACCCACACGCCGCAGCTCACTACAACTGCCTGTAAATCCAGCTCCACGGGATCCAGCGCCCTCTTCTGGATTTTTAGGGCACCTGCACTCACATATGTGCACACACATATAAACACATACACACTAAAAAACTTAAACAAATCGTTTAAAAGCCTTGATAATGTGGAAATATGACAAGATATTCACGATTATTAAATCTGGATATATATTTTTTATGTTTACTCTATTTTTGACTTTTTTTTTTAAAAAAAGAATGGTTAATAATAGAAAGCACAGACACCAACACACTCTCTCAAGGTCATCCTTTCCCCAGGTCAGGGCATCAGTAAGGCCGGTGCCTTACTTCATGTAGGTCTCTGCTGAAATGTCACCTCATCAATGAAGCCCTCGAGACCCAGCTCATAAATACAGCAATGCTTTCTTTATTCCTCTCCCTACTTCCTGAATTTGCAGAGTCATTGTGGGGGTGCATCTATATGTGCATGCATGTGTGTGAGCATACATATGGAAATACACACATATGCATGTATCTGCATATGGAAGCAGAAACTATGCCTTCTTTCTCTTCTTACTGGAATAGAAGGTGTGTAAGGCAGGAATTGGTTTTTTTGTTTGTTTGTTTGGTTGGTTGGTTGGCTTGTTGTTTGGTTGGTTTTTGGCAACCAGACTAGTGCTGGGTAGGTTCTCAATAATTACACAACTGAATTTAAGAACATAACAAAACAAAAAGATGTAGAAAAAACACAGTCCAGGAATCCTGGTTGCTTGGCCAAGCAGAAGTAGACAGCCATGGCAGGGAGTCAGCCAGTGGTCAAGCTGAACAGTTAAGTGGTGGATCTGATGGAGAAGACCTGCCAGTCCAGATAAAGTGTGGGCCCAAAGGTGTCATCTTACCTGTTGCCTTCCCTCCTTCCCACAGTCCAAAGTGCTCCGGGAAAAATGGCTGCTGCAGGGTATGCCTGCGGGAACAGCGGAGGAGGAGGAAGCCAGGAGGCGGCAGTCTGAGGAGGATGAGCTCAAAGTCAAGCAGCTTGAAGATAACATTCAGAGGTAGGTGATTCCCGGTGTGCAGTAACTGCTGCTCTCCTGTAGGAGCCACTTCCTCTGTGCTTCGACCTTTCCTGGGGCTGCAGATTTGCCTTCCTGAATAGATATTGGTGTTGTCTAGCTTCTGTGTGAATCAGTGTTATTCCTAATAATGCTAATACCGTATTGGTTGAGCTCAGCTAAATGGCTCTAAGCGGTACGTGGGATGCATCTGCTTTTATTGTCTGCACAGCAACAGGCCACAGGCTGCTCTTACTGTTTTTCTCTGGCAATAACAAAGGGACTGGAGAGATGAGCAGAAACAGGCCTACACTTAGAACTGCCCATAAACTAGATGCTAAAGCATGCTGGTAGCCACGCCCCATGAAGGAGAGGAGATAGAGGATCAACTTTTGGTGGAGGAAACACAGATAAGAGAAGGGTAAAGGGTGGGGGTGAATAAATCCATCTTCCATAATCATGATTGTTGAGCTGAAAGGGGAAACCACAGAAGAGTCAGTTATTGAGAAAGAATAAAAACTCAAACAGCACACTAGGGGCAGAGGCTTAGGTGAGGGAAGAGGATAAAGAAAGGTTTGGGTGTCCGTCCAGAGTCTGATCTTTACTGAACAGGAAAACCCAGAAGTGACTTACAGACAGGATGTCACAGAGCCTCCGAATAAAGGAATTTGTGCAACCAAACATCTCTCTGTAGCTCCAGCCTTCCACCCACTGCTCTGAGCTCTGAGTCACTCCCTTGCAATATATTAGATGCTCTTAGAAGGGACACACGGTTCTGTTTGCGAATGCTAAAGTAAGCCCGGCATGGCGGTGTGGTTTTTGTAGTCTCTATACCCTGGAAGTGGAAGCAGAAAAATCCAGCAGTTCAAGGTCATCTTAGGCCAGTCCTGGCTTCCTGAGACCCACTCTCCATTCAAACTGGGTGTAGCTCAGTTGGTAGAGCACTTGCCTGGCATGCAGAAGGTCCTGGGTTTGATCCCTAGCTCCGTATACACCCATATATGTCAGTTACAGTGGTGCACACCTGTACTCTCAACATTTGGGAAGTGGAGTCAAGAGGGTTATAATCTGAAGGCTATCCTCTGCTACCTAGAGAGTTTGAGGCCAGCCAAAGAGGAGGGCAAGAGCCTTGCCCCTAGAGGAGATAGCTCGTCACTGTTGTCTGCTCTCTTCTGGGTTGTGGCAATCAGCATTCTGTTCTTGACTTGCTGGATATCAATGAGGCAAAAAAACAAAAAAACCGATGAGGGTCTTTGAAAGCAGATTCTATACACATTTCTTGTGTTTTCAAAAGCAAATCTCAGATGCCAACATCTGTGGGCTTTGCTTCCTGTTGGAATATTCTACTGAGGAATCCCATGGTCAACTATTATCAGTGTCTCGGCATGGTCCTGGAGTCACACCGGACCCCACACTGGTGCTCTTGGAGATTTTAGGCAGCCCGATCCAACTAGCTTGCTCTGTTTCATATCAGTTCCCGTCAACAGGCCTTGTGGCTCCCCCCCCCCCCCGACTTTCTAATGTAGTAATGTATTCATGATTTTTCTCACTGCTGTGGCAGAATACCAGACAGAAACAACGTAAGAGCGGGAGGGTGGGTTTGCTTGGGGTCCTGGTTTCTGAAGGGTCGCTATACGGTTGTCAGGCTCTGTGCGCTTGGATGAGATATCGCGGCAGCAGGCACGTGTGACCGTGGCTGTCCTCATGACAGAAAAGACACAGAGAGGAGAGAATGCTGGTCCTCTGCTGGCTTTCTTCATTTTCTTCCTTTATTCCACCGAGGTCCCCAGCTCTGGAATTGGAGCTGCACATATTCAGGGTGGGTCTCATTTGGGAACACCCTCACTAATACATTCAGGAAGGATAGGTGGATGGAGAAAAAGAGGGATGGAAATGGAAAAAGAAAGGATGGAGAGAGAAAGAGGAGGGAAAAGCCCCGGCTCACCAACTGCCTAGGTGACTTGAAATCTAGTCTAGTTGACAATGGAGCTTACCCGTCATAAATTAGGTCTTATTCAAAGGTATAATGGACTCTTAAATTTCATTGATTAATGATAACTTGAGACAAAATTTGCTCCTCTATCTCACTCCTTGGAATTATTCCAGTGAAGTTGGGGAATCTCCTGGAATAGTAAATTAAAATGGAATGAACTCTCAGCTCTGTGGGCAATTCTCTGTGTGGCTGGGCAATCTCTCACGGTCTCTGGCCTCTTTCCTCGTCTCTTCAGTGAAAGGTCTCTCGGGATCGTCTAACCATGACATTTTGAGGTTCTCTCATCTGAGGAGTTGGCTAGAGAACCTTCCTTTAAACAAAGACACCTGTGCAAAGAAATGTCCCTGGGGTGGCAGGAAGTGGCTTTGGATACAGGTCAGAATATGGGGGAGGTGTTTAGCTTCTCAGGAAACAAAAGGCCCATTTCTAAGTAACTGATTCACTGCAGTGATGACTAACCCATCCAAACAGCTGTCAGTTCGAAAATATGTCACATCAAATATTCACTGAATAAAATATTGAAATCTCAGTTGCTAAGCAGGAGAAGGCCATGTAGCTTTCAAAAAAAAAAATCAAGATACGAGATACAAGTGGGTTAGTCCACTTTTTCTGATTGTCTCTGATGCTTATCAGAATGCATTCTTAAGAGTTTCCAGACAGGTAGAAACTTTAGGCTTGAGTGTGTGTGCATTGTGCCATGGGATTTGGCAACCACTGAGACAGCCCTCACTCATGGCTATTCTGGAACCAGCACCCATGGAAGTGTTCTTTGAAATTACAAAGGATGTTTACTTGGGATTCACTGTGTTCTCTGGACTTGCTATTTTAGCTCTGTGGTGTGCTGTTCTTTTGAAGTAGGCATGGGACAGTCCACGCTGGTGTGCTCCACCGTTGCTGTCCCGGCCTGGGTTCCTGCCCCACATGCGCAAGCACACTCCCAAATACAACCTATTGAGAGTTGCTGTTTTCCTAAACCAAAACAATACTATATACTACATACAATACTACATATAAATATGCTAGTTACTGCAATTGTACCTTCTAGTGTTGGCTCCTTTACAAATGTTCTTTTATGATAAAGTCTTTTGAGACATATGTTACTAAGTGCAATCATACTAATATTCATGTCATGCTCTAGGAAGATGGACAGGCAACATGTTCCTCCTCAACCCCATAAAGGCCTTGCGTTGAGAAATATATTGTTTTCCCATGACTTGGGAAGTGGAGGCTCCAACCTCCCGCTACTAGTTTTCATGACTGGCGAGACAGCCTCCTACAGGTTCATGCAGGAATTGCAGGCTCCACTTTGGGGGTGGCTCCCTTTGGTCTCTTTCTGGTGCTCTTTAATCCCCAGTGTATCCTCTTACCTGAACACAGCCTGAGTCTCTGCTGGTGCACCATTATGTAAAAGCCTCCCAGGGAAGCACAGTGGTGGTGAACCTGCACCACCAAATTTGACCAGACTTGGAGTCCCGACTCTGCATGTATGAGCTGATGGTGACCAACCATGTGATGTCTCTGTTAACTGTACATTGATGAAAACAGTGCCCGCCTTGCAGGGTAGGTATAGTGCATGAAGGCCCCATGCAACCGTATAAAGCCAGGTACAGCAAGCTGAACATGAGCAGAAAGAACCTGTCACTATCTGTTCCATCTCTCTGGAGCAGGGTTTCTCACAACACAACTGTAATTTTAGGGCCAACATTATTTGTTGTTGGAGGCTATCTTATACCTTGCATGAAGTTTAATAATATCCCTGGCTTGACCTAGGGATAGCTTCCGGTTGTACCATACCCCAACTCTAGTTAGTACAAAAAAAAAATGACTCCAGACCATACTAACTGTCCCGAGTAACAAAATCACTCCAGATAGGCCACGTAGAAAGCCTAGAGTTATCTGTTATTGGCTGTTTTCTATCACTGGGACAAAATATTTGAGAAAAATCAAATTAAAGGTAGGAAATGTATTTGGGCTTAGGGTTCCAGAGATTTGCATCCGTGGACACTTGACTCCATTGTTTCTGGACCTGTAGTGAGGCAGGGCATCATGGTGGGGCATGTAATAGGAGAGCAAAGGTGCTGGCCTGCGGCAGCCAGGAAGCAGAAAGTGAGCTCATGTGTGTGGTAGAGGACATCCCGCAAGCCCTGGGAAGCGAAATTCTGCACATGAATTCATTATCTGCAGTAAGAGCCCAAGGTCTTGCCTCTAAACACTGGTGCCGTGGATTCATAGCCAGCTTGTTAAATGATACCCCCAAGACCCCACCTCTGAACACTAGAGAAAAAGCCTATAAAACTGTCTCTAGGAGGAGCTTAAAATTTAAGCCAGCCAGCCATGGTAATACAATCTCAGCACTTGAGATGGAGGCAGGAGGATCATGGTTTAAGGCCGTCATGCTGAGCTATATGTTGGGAGCCTGTCTCAAAATCAAAACTGGCTGTAAATGGATTTCTCTTTGGGCTGCCAACTTGCAAAAAAAAAAATGACATGGAGACTTATTATTAATTATGAAAGCTCAGCCTTAGCTTAGGCTTGTTCCTAACTAGTTCTCATAACAACCCATTTCTTTCAATCTACTTTCTTTCGTGTGGCTTGGTTACCCTTACTCCGTACTGCCTGGCCTGCTTCCTCGGTGCCTAGTTGGCAACTCCTTTCTTCTTCCCAGAGTTCTCTCTGATCAGAATTCCCTGCTATACCTCCTGCCTAGCTATTGGCCATTCAGTTTTTTATCAAACCCAACACAATGACATATCTTAACACAGTATAATCGCATATCTTGCAACCACAGACTGGGTGTAGTGGCACAGGCCTTTAATTCCAGCACATGGGAGGCAGAGGCAGGCAGATCTCTGTGAGTTCGAGGCCAGCCTGGTCTACAGAGTGAGTTCCAAGATAGTCAGAGCTGTGTAAGTAGACCCTGTCTCCAAGACAACAAAATTCAAAAGGCAAACCAGAGCACAGGTGTTGACTTTAGAGGACAGAACCTTGAAGTGGTTCTCACCTGCCGTAAAGCACTGAGACAGGAAAGTACCCTGTTGGTACACCCACCGCTGTGTTGGCTTTGCAAAGGCAGTCCTTTTAGGGCAGCTCATAAAGCCACAGACTCTAGGCACGAGTCAGTTACCTGGCTGACTCTTAGCTGAGTCTGCAATGGCGCTGGGGAGCCACAGGTGATAAGCTTTCCCTCCTCAAAGACTAAGAGTGACAGGGAGCCTGCAAAATCAAACGATTCCGATTGGAGCAAGTGTCACTGCAAAGGACCCTGCTTTGGGATGAAAACTCTATTCCTGCGGTTTCCAGCCTCTCTCTGGTCCCCTCCCTACCTTCCTGGGACAACACAGAAAAGACCATCTTCATAGACAGTTGAAGCCAGGATGCTTACAATTTGTGTCAGCTTCGGATACCAGCACCGCAAAACCTCATAAACTGTACTCCAGGTTTTCAGTGTGACTCGGTGACAGGAACATCCTGTCCCAAGCACTGTACCCCACACTGGCTTTCCAGGAGTCGTTAGAACAGTGGTTCTAAACTTGTGGGTGGTGGCCCACTTGGAGGTCTCGTAGCCAATATCCTGGTATCAGATATTTGCATTATGATTCATAACAGTAGCAAAATTGCAGTTACGAAGTACCAGCGAAAATATTCTTATGGTTGGGGTCACCACAATGTGAGGAACTGTTATTAAAGGGTCATACAGCATTGGGAAGGTTGAGAAGCCCTGCGTTGGCATCAGCTTGTTTGGTGTCTAGTAATGTAGAATCCAGAACGATGAAGATGGTGGGCACATTTCATACAAAGATTGAGCCCATGGAAGAGCCTAACATGAGGAACGCTTACAGCTTCCCACCCTCTGGACAGTTGCTACAGTTGAAAGAGTTGGGCAAAGCCATCTTCTTTGATAATTGATTCCAAGCCTTTTGGTTTATGGCAAGCCCCAAGTTTCTTTTCTACAACAAACTTCAAAAATAGTAATTTTCAAATCTGAAAGCATTGTGTGCATATCCCTTGTAATATTGTTTCCTCCCCTTCTGCTTTCTTGGTAGAATGGAAGTGTTGATGCTTCTATTGATAATTTTTCCAATGCCCTTCACTCCTCATCCATCCTGCAGGTGGTGTGTGAGATAGAGTATTGGTGCTCTCACAATGTAATACCTGAGGCTGGCAACTTTATAAAGAGATGTTTGTCTTAACAGTTTTAGAGGGAGGCACACACACACACACAAACACACACACACACACACAAAACCATCACCAAATGGCATGGTGCCAATTCTGGTGAGGATCCCTTGATGGCCTCACATCTTGTTAGATGATGTCACATGATGTCACAGCAGAAGTGTGTATGAGAAGAGATGCCATGCTAGGATACAGATCGGACAGTGATTCTGGAACCAGGATTTCTCGCTTATTATAATACCTGGTTCTTACAGGAACTCAGGACTCCCAGGGACCTAAACAAGTTGACCTGAGCCCAGCCCTTTAAAGGTCCTACCCCCTTCCAGCATTGTCATTTGGGGGACTAGACTCCAAAACTGGGTACCTTTGCAGATGTACAGATGCTTAAGCCCCCTTCCTCTGCAGAACCCGGTTCCTTAGCACACTAACGCAGGGCTCTTCCTTCTCCCACCCAGAACCACCTCCGACATCTAGGCTCCCTCACCGAAAGCTGAAACTCTAAACCTTGGCAGTGAGTGCGAGCGAGTGACAACAGAGAGATGGGCAGTACCAGGAAGGTTGAGTAGGGATGGGCGAATTAGCAGCCCATTTCCCGAAGTCATGGTTCTCATTCCCTTTCTGAGACTTTTTTTTTTTTAAATAACATACTCAGAGTACAATGTTCCATTTTGTTTGTATAACAGCGCATTAAGGACTGGAGGCCTGCATGTGACCTTTCTAAAACCACAGGATTCACGGGACCGCTTGCTTCCTGCTGGCCAGAAGCTTCTCTTGTCTTACTGCTAGGCCACTTTGTCTCCTTGGAAACAGACTCTCTACTAGAATAAAACCTGCTCAGGGCATCCTAATGTCATTCTTAAGCAGGGAAATACAAAGGTAAAGGGGGTGATGTCTGATTACTGCTGGTGCCCAGAGAATTGCGGGGACACTTCAGAGTAGGAATGTCGCTTTTGCTGTGCTGTGTGGCACGAGAGCCTGTGGTAGTCTGCTGTCTGTCACTGTCATAAACAGGGACCAGAACAACCTGGGGGGAGAAAGGGTTGATTTGGCTCACACCTTGACATCACAGTCCATCACTGAGGGAAGTCAGGACAAGAACTCAGTCAAGTAGGAGCCTAGAGGCAGGGACTGAAGCAGACAGAGGCCATGGAGGAATTGCTTACTGACTTGCTCCCAGACTCACTCTCCTGTTGGTTTTTGTTTGTTGGTTGGTTGGTTGGTTGGTTGGTTAGTTGGTTGATGGTTGGTTGGTTAGTTGGTTGGTTGTTGTTTATTTGTTTGTTGTTGGTTGGTTATTGGTTGGTTTTGTTTGGTTGTTTTAAAACAAGGGCTCACTATGTAACCATGGCTGGTCTGGAGCTCCATATGTAGACCAAGATAGCATTACACTCATGGAGATCTGCCTGCCTCTGCCACCCCCACACCAGTTATTTTTCTTACATAGTCCAGGTCTAGGGATGGCACTGTTCACAGTGAGCTCCTTCCTACATCAATCAGTAATCCAAACTATTACCCACAGGCATGTTCCCAGGCCAGTCTGATGGAGGCAGTTCCTTAAACTCTGAGGTTCCTTCTCCCTGGGTGTGTCAAGCTGACCGCTGAAACTAACTGTGACATGGCCTTAACCAGATTCTACATGCCAGGGCCAGACCTCCCGAAATGTCATTGGCCATCAGTTGTCCTAGATGAGCCGTGTGGCATCTTGGTGACATTAGGAGATGTAGCTCCAGATGAGGTGGAGAGAAATGTCACTGCTTTAAAGACTCCTGTCTCGTGGATCCCTCGGCCACATCCCGGGGCAGAGGCAATATGTACAAGCATACGTGCCTACTTTTATCCTTGCTGATCATTAAAATTCTCACTCTGCCTCATTCTTGAACCACCTCAAACAAGGTCTGAGGTGATGGAGAAGGGGCACCAAGGAGCTCAGATAAGTCTCCCATCAGTTGTACAGTGGCAGGATAACTCCTCTCACAGGAGTGAAAATGGGTCAAGGGGAGGTGGTTACAGCCATGCCCTGTGAGAAAAGTTGAGAAGCAGTTCTGATTCCAGAGCATTGCTCAGTTTCCCTCCTGCCAAGGGACCCTGGGAAGGCTCTTTTACACTTTTGTGCCATGTTCTCTCTCTCTCTCTCTCTCTCTCTCTCTCTCTCTCTCTCTCTCTCTCTCTCTCACACACACACCTCAGCAGGAATTGCCATGTTCTCTCTCTCTCTCTCTCTCTCTCTCTCTCTCTCTCTCTCTCTCTCACACACACACACACACACACCCCTCAGCAGGAATTCCAGGGTTGTTTTTGCCTGCCAGGTCAGATGGAGACTGAGAAAGAACATCTCTGAGTGCAGAAGGAACAGGACAATGGAGTAGAAGGATTTGAGAGGAAAGCAGACTGCTGTGTGCAGACCAGACTGGATAAGAGAGAGATGGGAATTCCCTCCGCAAGCAGTGCTTTTAAAAAGTTGGAAATCGCCAAAATACATAGTATACATGAATGAAACTGTCAAAGAATTTAAAAATTTAGTCACGTTTTGCATGTGTTTGACTCGTGGGTTCTTTCTTGGTTCAGCAAGTCTGGGATAATCAAGGGGCGGGAATCATGGACGAGGCACTTGGAAACTTTCTTCATGGCAGTTTGATGTGGCCGTGACATTGAAGGGGTGCTCTGTCTCCCCAGTGCTGGAGACTGAATCCAGGGCTGTAAGTAAATGCTGTACCCCTAGGCTGCCCCTCCAGCTCCAGCAGCCCCTCTAACTGATGGAAGGGACAAGGGGGCTTTTGTCACAGTCACACAGTGACGTGCTTGTTTCGTGAGCCACATGTTAGCACCAGCTGAGACAGAGTGTGGTAAACTCGGGTCCCCACATAATGTTTAAGAAGTGTGCCTGCTGCAAACTGGATGTCAGAGAGGTGACCATGCGCCCCATGTCACATTTTCTTTCCTAAATGATACAATATCGCCACTGTCATTATTTTATACCCCCTTTGTTTATCTCATAATCTGCTCCCCCACCTCTCAAGTTAACCGTGGAGAAGCTGAGCACAACCAAGGCCCCAGGGCTCTCAGGATGGCCCAGCTGGGCCAGGCCTTCCCTGCAAACTAAGCTCAAGTCCTCTGTGTTCTTTCAAAGCCTCCAGTCTTTACCTGGAGTCAATGCCACAGAGAACCTCAGCCCTTGGCACAGATTCCCATAATCCACCTTGGCATCCTAAGGATGGTTTGCGCAGCTGTTCTAGAGTCGCGATGTGGACCATGTCAGCCTTCCATCCCGGGAACTCTGAGCAGCTAAATGGTGTGTGGGAACCCAAGACACTGATGTTTTAATATTAGTCCTGCAGATATCTTGGTTTGTGATCCTGAGAAAATGAGTGAACGTCCCAAAAGAGTCTGTAAATGTAAACAAAAGAACAAGACTTCTTTTCCTTGGGGACATCCCAAGGAATTTTGTCAGGCTGTAGGAGCGAGCCTGGAGAGAGAAATTGGTCTAGGGAAGAAGAATGAGCTTGACTTTTCATTGTTTAAGATTCCGATGCTTGAAAGTTCATCTGAGGGTTCCTTCCACCCTCTGATTTCAGGTGAGACCACACACCTTTGCAGGGTTGCATACTTTGCCCTTAAGGCAAAAAAAAAAAAGGGTGAACTTAAAGCCTGACAACCAATTCAGCTGTGTCCTTCCCCTCCCCCATTTCTTCTTTCCAACCCAGCGGTGTTATGGGCCCTCATGGCATGAGGGCCTTCTCCTCCTCCTCTAGCATGGAGCAAAGACAAAAATTGGAGTACTGTTCTTGACCCTTAACACACACACACATACACACACACACACACACACACACACACACACACACACCTGATCTGTTGCTTTACAACATGCATAATTCTGTAACTCTTGACTTTTGCCTTTCTTACTGACATAGCCTGAGTCCAGTCCATCATCATCATCTGTGATGACTCCAATAGCCTCTTGCTCAACTCCAGAAGGACAAATTTATACGTCATGATGTCACTTTCCTCCTTAAAATCCTCCCTCTATTCCCCTTGGGCCATAAAGTGAAGTTTTAACTCCCGGATGTGGCTTAGAAAACCACTAAGACAGGGACTTCTGCTGGCTTCTTTGGTCTTATCTCCCATGGTCCCTCCCATCGCTGGCCATCCGGTAGCCATCTGCAGTTCTCTGAAGGTCATTAGCTACAGCCCTCTCTGTTAACTTCTGCCCATTCTTCAAGGTGCTGCTTTCTGCCAGGCCTGCTGGTACACACTTTTACTCCCAGCACTCGGGAGGCAGAGGCAGGCATCTCTGTGATTTTGAGGCCAGCCTGGTCTACATAGCAAGTTCCAGGATAGCCAGGGCTACATAGAGAGGCCCTGTTTTGAGGGGAAAAAAATCCACGGAAAGAAAAAGGAAAGTGGGAAAGAAAAGATGCTTTCTCTGTGAGCCCTGGTGATTTCATGGTTTAAGGCTTGTTTAACGCTCCCCAAAGGCATCTTACTACATCAGCATCTGAGGAGCAGTGTTTCTTTCCTCCACTAGCCTAGGTCCCCAGGAGCTACTGAGAACATAGCACTGATCTTTGTACTCTCAGATCCTAGTACACTTTGTGGCTCAGAGTCTTCCTGTCTATTTACAGGGGGGGCGGGGAGGAGAAAAGGAAGTTCAAGGGACAGGGCCCCTGTCAGCCTCCTGAGAGCTAGGATTGCGGTTATCTGCCTCTCTACCTGCCTCCGTTCCTCTGACTGCTCTCCAGTCGTGACGTGAACTAAAGGAAAGAGATGCTAGTCTGGACATGGTTTTAATTTATCTAGAAGTAGGGACAAAAACAGCCACATTGCTCAGAAGTGGTTGATGTAACATTTGTTTGGATTAGAATTACCAAATAAGGACCTGTGAAGCACCATGGGAGCCAGTGATGGAATACACAAACAGTAGGTGCTGAGAGAGACTGTATCCGTCCTTGGGGTTGACGTTTAGAGTCTTTTCTGGTTTGTTTTTGTTTTGGGGAGTTTGGATATGGTTTATTCAGTGAAAAGGAAGAGAGAGAGAGAGAGAGAGAGAGAGAGAGAGAGAGAGAGAGAGAGAGAGAGAGAGAGAAATGGAGTCGGTGCAGGGGGGATGGGGGAGGAAGGCAGCAGCCACATCTCCTGAAGGGAGACAGGGTAGAGAGAGTAGAAGTTTAGAGTCTTAAGATCTAGCTTTTATCTCCCTGGAAGTTGGCTGAGTTTAATCTTAGAAAGATTGACTCATTCACCTAGTGAATGTCAATTAAATGCTTATGCTCATGCCAAGATAGGTTAGAGAGATATGGGGATGGAAAGAACAGTCATTCTCAAGAACCCTGTTATCCCAGTCATAGTGGGAGACGACTGTGTTTTCCTTAACTTTGCATTTTCAGAGCTCTCCTGGAGCTTCTGGACATCGGCTTGAATTGAGGTTACTAGATGGGGGTCTGTGGAGCGCACATATCCATAATTGAGCTTTAGAATGAACTTGCCCTTGACTGGAGACGGTGATTTTATCACCACATAGAAACATTTTTCTTCTTTTTCTGAGACAAGACTTCATGCTGTAGCTCACTGTGGCCTGGAACTCCCTATGTGGTCTAGGCCAGCCTCAAACTCATGGCCAGCATCCTGCCTCCGCTTCCCAAGTGCTGGGATTTTGTGCACAAGCCACCACACAAAGCTACAGTCTTAGATGATAAATACTGGAGTCTTTTAACATCGTGACTGACCCATTCAAAATAAAAAACAAACACAAACAAAGAACAAGTCAAGTTCAGTGTGATTTCATTGGAAGGAAGCTTTAGGGTCAGAGAACACAAACTGTAAAGATTGTATCAGAATGTGAGCTGAAATTTAGCTTTTGAAGGAACCAGACTAGAAAATGAAAACCCTTCCTAGACCTCAGCAAGGCTTTGGTCCCTTCCAGGCCCAAGCAAGATCCCAGATCCCAGATCTAGATTTGAGTTGAGGCATGATGTCATGCTTAGGAAATGGCGGCCCTGTGGATGTGGGAATGGAGCTCAGCTGGCAGTGTGGGCAGGGTGTTATGGGTGTTGTGTGCAGACCAAGCTCACTGGGCTATTCCCAGTTCTGTCACCTGCTATAAACAGCTGATGGGGCCAAGATTCTCTTGGAGGCCGTTGCTATCTCTGCTGTGTTGATTCTCCTTCAAGAGGAGGGGAAGCATGGCAGCAGAAGTGTGAACAGCATCTCTGTGCTCACATGGTGCATCTTCCATGACAACAATGGTTGACCATAGACTGGTTCTTCTCGCAGGTTCTATTAACCTTTTAAAAGGTGGTAATCTCAGGCCTAACCACGGAAGGAGTTCCAAAGAAAAAGATCATAAGAGAAGGTCATGGAGGGTTTGGGGTGCTGGGTGGAGGGAGATAAAATTTAGCCTAGAGATCAAGCAACACTATTAAGATTTTCAGAATAATGAACCAGGCGGTGGTAGTGCACACCTTTAATCCCAGCACTTGGGAGGCAGAGGCAGGTGGATCTCTGTGAGTTCAAGTCCAACCTGGTCTACAGAGCAAGTTCCAGGAGAGACAGAGCTATTACAGAGAAGCCCTGTCTTGAGAAACAAACAAACAAAGTTTCAGAGTTACCATAACCCATTGGTGGAGCTCGGTCACTGCTCTGTGCTTCCATTCAAGGAAAGGTCAGGAAAATAATTCAAGGGCAGCCTGGGAACCAACTGGGCAACATGCTGTTTTAAGTGGAATTTGGCAGGGTTGAGGAAGACGGTGTACCAACAATGGGTGTGCCAGGACACCAGAACACAAATAAAACCAGTCATTCAAAAAACCCTGAGGTCATGGTGTCTGAGTCAGAGGCAGCATCAGAAGCATCTGTGGAGAAGGTGAACTTAAAGCCTTACAACCAATTCAGCTGTGTCCTTCTCCCCCCCCCCCATTTCTTCTTTCCATCCCAGCGGTATTATGGGCCCTCATGGCATGAGGGCCTCCTCCTCCTCCAGCATGGAGCAGGGGTTCATCTTTCTGTGCCAGACCAAAGCTGCACATCTCGTTAACTGCTGGAGAGCTTGGATGAGCTACTTAACTCATCTGCAAACCGCACTCACCAATGAGCATTTCATTTGCTGATGTACAGCGGAGTGACAAGAAAGGTCTAGTGACTTCGCACATAAGAGCCTCCTTCCGCTTCTGCCCTTTGACCTCTTCAGATTCATCAGGGAGGTGGTTCCCTGAGGATTCTGGGCCTCTCTGGCCAGAAGCAGAGACTTCATGAGAGGGACATCCTTTCATTACAAAGCCAGCTCATCTGTTAGTCATCTGAAAGGCTATCTGGTAAACCATCAGTCTAATGTAGTTATGCTGCTGGATACCCCAGGATGCTGTAGACAGTTCCTGACTAGGCAAGCTCCCATCACTGATGTCTTGAGAGGCACCATTTCCTGTCGAGTTCAGTGTTTTGTGAAGTTAGGGTTACCTAGGAATTTATTTAGTTCTTCAACGCACAGAGTCGGGGTCCAGAACCAGTCTAAGAGTCTAAAATCTAAGTTGCCTCAGACTTGCTTTTACTGTGTCCTAGGCCCTGGTTAGATTGTAAATCCGAAATTGCACAGGAGCCATTGCTGTTGGGAAGAATCTTTCTGTCTCTAGGGAGCAGCAGCGCCTTTCCGTGGTACAGAGAAGGGAATGCAGGGATGAAAGCATGTGCATCTGTGGGTGCAGGTCCTCACTTGTCTCCATAGATACCAGGCATGCTTCATGCATGGCTCTGTGTTGGGTGCTGGGGTTACTGAGATGACAGAGGCTAGTAGGTTCTTGTAGACTTCATTAGCATCTTGTGTTTGGCCCCATGAACTGATTGTCGCTCTTCATCTAGACCACTATACAAGATGTACAGATAAAAATTGTTCCTCAAATAGGAGACAAGGAACATATATGCGGGAGTAGGGTAGAGACATGCATGTTGACCCAGCGTGGAGGAACAGGGACTGTGCTGGGCACACCCTGCTGCTTGCCAGAAGAGCCCTGAGCATCAGGCTCATCAGCACCAACTGGCATCTTCTGTAGTAGGAAGGACTCCTTGTGTTGGGAAGTGCTTGGCTGTTCTGGATCCCAGGGCCGTGGGTTGTGTTGTTCATTCTTGGCCTTTTGGCCTACCTACCATATTCCTGTTTGTCACGTGTACCCTGTTAAAGTCACGTCTCAGTGATGATATTTCCCATGCTTCCAGCCTCTGCCTCTCAGGGCTTGAATCTCTGGGGCTCTTGGCCAGCAACTTTCACAGTTAACTGCTGATACAAGCCAGGCTCATGGTTATATAGCTTGGCTGGAGCCTTCTGCATGCAACCCTAGGAAGGAAGCGCTGGCCTCCAAGTATGACATATTTATACAGCAGTTCGGGCTGAGGACATTTTGATTCCATAAAATGAACTTTGTCTTCCCAAGTAATCACACAGGACCAAATCTTCAAGAGACACAGTTTCCCACGTACTTCAGTTCATGGGGTGACTTTCCCAACCACTAGATGGCCTCCCAAGCATGCAAGCCTGCCCGGCATGGAGAAACCGAATATGATTTCCTGGAATTTTAAAACTTATTTTGTTTTTATCTTTGAAGTACTGAGAAGCGAACCCAGGGCCTCTCACATGCTAGGCAAAGTGGCCTACCACCAGGATCCCTCCCAGCCCAGCCCGATTAGTAATGTAGACATTTAGACATGTATCCAGTGGCCGTTCACCATTCTCGAAGCCATTCTCAATCCTTGAATGTTCCCATAAGCATTCAATTGATAGACCCTCATGCTCTCTGGAAATTCAGCTTAACCTTAGAAGCTGCAGATGCTCCTGAATCTTTTAGGCCATGAACAGAAAACACAGATTTAAGAAGGCGACTATGAATGTATAAACCAGTATGCTTGGGTTGTCCTATGAAGCAGTGTGGGCTACATTTAACAGATGAGCTTTTAAATATTAAAGCACTGGAATTGACCAGAACAAACCTTTAAACAGTTCTTAACCCATAACAGGCAGTAGCCTTAGCATTTTAAACTCAAATTCATTTAGTCTTCATAATTTTTAGTTTCATATTCCTAGCTGCCACTATTTCATAAATGGGGAAACTGAGGGAGAGATTGATTGATTACCCAGTGTTTCAGCCAGGAAAGGGCAGAGGGCTGCTTATAAAAGTCAGATTGGGGGCTGGAGCAATGGCTTAGCAAATAAGAGCACTGACTGCTCTTCCAAAGGACGTGGGTTGGATTCCCAGAACCCGCACAATGGCGATCTATAACTCTAGTTCCAGAGGATCTTCTACCTTCATTTGGCCTCTGAGTCTACTATTGCTTGAATGTGGTGCATCAATATACATGCCGACAAAACACCCATACGCATAAAATAGAAAAAGTAAATAAATCAAAAAAAATTTAACCTCAGATTAGTGAGACTCCTAACCCAGCTTATTTGCAGGGTACCCTGCTAGCTCCCCTGCCTAAAGCAAGCAAGGAGGCTGTACGAATTCACACTGACATGACATGTTTTTGGATGTCAGTCTCTCTCTCTCTCTCTCTCTCTCTCTCTCTCTCAATCCCAATTTTCTGCTCTTTAATGCTGGGATAGAATAATCACCAGTCACTGTGAAAAGCGCCTCTACACTCAAAAGTGTCCGTGGAGAAGTGCTCCGTTGCCATTCTTACCATTGTTGGGTAGAGTGTGGGTTTCATGGCCATGCGAACATTTTCGAGTGTGGCCCGTGTGGTCGTGCATCTGTTTGTTCACACCAAACCATGTGATGCTGGGTCACGGCCTCCGCCAGAGACCCCCCACACCCAAGCACCTGTCTCACTTAGAGGTTAAGTTTGGTCTTCCCTGGACTCAGTTTTGTTTGGGATTGTGCTGAGGCTTCCCTGTGCCTTCAGCAGGTGATTAAACAGTTTCAGGAGCCAGGAAAGGCAGAGAGGGAGGTTACTTCTGGTGTGGAACTGACAAATATGGAGATGACCATGTTTGGGGTGCAGAAGTCAATGGGAAGAAGCCAGGGAAGGCTATCTATTGCTCTAGTGAACGCCTGTAACCCCAGCATTAGGAAGGCAGCTGAAAGGTCTCACCAAACAGTGTGTGTTTGTGTGTATGTGTATGTTACATAATTTTAGCACACTATGCCCACAGTTTTAGCATCCTCAATCCCCAAATCCCAAATCTAAAATCCTCCAAAGTTGGAAACTCCTTGGAGTGTCGCTATGATACCACAATTGGAAAATCCCATAGCAAGAGCCTTTGTTTAATTGATTTAAACATTTAAACAAAATGATTTAAAATAGTGAATGTATAAATTGCCATCAGGCTTGTGAATAAAGCTTATGAAAAATATAACTAAGATTTTATTCTGTCCTCAAGAAATCTCCTTACCCATGAACACGTATTCCAAAATCTGAAACCAAAGCCAGGAGTAGTGGTGCATGCCTGTAATCCCAGCACTTGGTCCGTGGAGAAGACAGGATCAAAGGTTCAAGGTCACCCTTAGAACATTGTGACCAACTCAGGCTACACGAAGACTCTACAAAAACTGAAATTCAAAATGTCAAGCATTTCTGAAAAATAACGTCCAGCCTGTTTCCCTGTCCCCAGGATTTACATTTGAAATGTCCTATCAAGTTGTCTCTCTGGCAGAAGACGACAACGAAAAGCTTAAGTCTATAGGCAAATTGTTTTGTTTTGATTTTTCCACTTCTGGAATGGAAGTTAGGTTCTCACAAACGCTGGGCCAGGGTTTCCACCTCTGAGCTACGTGTCTAGCACAGCCCCAGAGAAATCTTAAGTGGCATTGTTTTCCTTTGGACCTCTTAACAAAAACTCTAACTTGGCTTAAGGAGTCCCATTCACTTTGGCTTTGATCCCTGCTCATGAGTCACTTTGCATCTGGAAGTTTCCATCAGGGAGTTCCTGGTATGGAGGAAACTGTACCCTTACAGAGCATGCGGGCCGGAAACCCAGACATCTACGTCTATCTCGGCATCACGTTCTCATCGTAATAGCTGTTGCAAAGCAAGAGTGACGTCTATGGGGCAAAGGTCACTAGAATTAAAGTTGTATGGCTATTTCATGAAGTTATTTTGTTTGTTTGTTTGCTTGATTCAAAAACCGTAATAAATATGGCAACAAGACAGTGGTCATCTCAGCTCACTTAAGCTGGGCTCAGACCAGCTGGTTTTGTCCAAACCCCGTCCATCCTAGGCCTTTGTGTCTCCTAGCCGCTAGGGGGCACACATGAGCCCCAGCCAGGGCGTTGCTGCTTCTACCTCAAAATCCCAAGGCCCAGAAAAGAGCCCGATAGACCCACTCTCTGGCATTTTAAAGATAGAATATTTCTGTTCTATCTGTGAGAGAGAAAAACGACAGAGAGACGTTCGAGAGGCTCCAAGGCGGCCAGCAGTGCTGGGTAGCGAGATGCGTCCATTGCCCTCGCAGGACGCACTGCGGGGTGCCGCTGACTCAAGCTAGAAGAGAAGTCTGAGTTTGCTAAGACCCCACAATCATCCCTCAGACTGTGGCTCCAGCCATTGCCTACTGTGGCGCCGTGAGAGCGCAGAGCGGCATCTAAAGTGGGGCTTACTGTTTTTGTTGTGGGAACTTGTGGAGTTGAGACCATTTCAGGTCTTGGGAGACTCTAAGTTAGGGGCTTGTGACACTCAGCCTTAGATCTCTAGATTGGAGAATCTGCCCCCTACAGTCGAATTTCCTCTGCTTTCTCAAGAAGGGGGCCCTGTGGGCCTTGGACCAGTTGGCTGAGGTGACTGACTGGGTGAAGCTGAGAAGGAGGAACCCCAGGTCTTTCTGAACACGCACAAATTCTAAACACTATGCAACCCCATTTATTTTTAGACACAGTTTTACTGTTTAATGTTGCCTAATGTTTTTCTCAGCCCAACCTGTGGGGCTATACTAGCACACAGAGTTTGGTTAGGGAATCGTCAATGTCTTTATAACAGCCAGCAAATGAAGCTATGGTTTATGCTGAACATGACGCAGCATAGTTGAGCCAATCTCTTATTTAAATTTTTTTTCTTATTTCATTTATGTATGTGTATATGTGTCTGTGTGTTTGTACATACATGTGTACAGGTGACCATGGAGGCCAGAAGAGGGCGTTGGCTTCCTCGGAGCTGGAGTGTGTGAGCCACCTAACTTGGGTGCTGGGATCTGAACTCAGATCTTCAAGGTTGAGCAGCAAGCACTCCTAACTGCTGCTGAGCTCTCTCTCCAGCCCCCAACCTCCATTCCTTCTTTAAAACAGATAAACAAGAAACTTAGATTTCCTGCTGCCTTTCAGGATAAATCCTCTTAGTGTGTCATTCATTCCTAAGCCCTCCCACTACTTCCGGCCCTGAGTAACCAGTTGTAGTCCATCTCTTCAGAGATTCTCTTTCACACCCTTGAGCCTTCCCTATGCTCTTCTGCTTCCTCTGACCATGCTGCCACTTTGGTTGGCATGCCTTCTAAATGCTTCTGTGGCCTCAGCAATTTTTTTCATCCCGTAAGACCATGTTATGTATCAAGATCATGAAATTCTGCCCTGCATTTCTCTAGGCTTTTTTGAAGTCTGTCCTGCCTGGTTTCATGTCACCCTGACACAAGCTGGAGTCATTTTGGAAGAAGGAACCTCAATTGAGAAAATGCTCCACTAGTTTGACCTGTAGGTAAAGCCCATGGTGCATTTTCTTGATTGATGAATGATGTGGGAGGGTCAGATCAATGTGGGTTGTACGCCCTGGGTTGATGACCCTGGGTTCTAAAGAAAGCAAGTTGGTCAAGCCCTAAGGAGTAAGTCAGTAAACAGCACCCTCCTCGGCCTCTGCATCAGCTCCTGGCTCCAGGTCCCTGCCCTGTCCTGACTTCCTTCAGGAATGAACAGTAATACAGAAATGTAAGCCATGTAAATCCTTTCCTCCCTAGCTTGCTTTTTGATCTGGACATTTCTCCGCAACAATAGAAACCCTAACCGAGACACAGTCCCACAGCACTTCCTAACTAGGCTTTGTTAAATGCTATGTCACAACTGTTAGCACACCATCCTCTTGAGAGGATGTGTTCCGCCATGTAGAGACCCAGCAGCAGGCCCTGCCTCTAGCTCGTCACTCGTTTGGTAAACATTGATGAATGACACTGATCATTTTTTACTTCTCTCTCAAAATCCCAGAGCCCCGTCCTTTACAAACTGTAATTTCAGCTCCGCTCACCTGGGCTAGGCGCTCTTTTCAGAACAGACTTTTCCCCCCCTGCCAGATGTCTGGTCCCAGAGCCTCACATAGGACAACCCACAGCTGGGCCACAGGCCTGACCACAGCCCCCAGCTTCTGAGAGGAAGGGGCAGGGCCCAGCTCTATGCCTCTGAGAACAAGCCAGAGAACAATGCCAGGAAGTGTCCAAGTGGGAAACAACCCGCTGGGCTGAGCACATTCGGGGTAGCTTCCTGATTGGCTTGATCTGCTGTGCGCAGGAACTCTTAGAATAACTTTGGAATTGTCCCAGCGGAGAGACAAAACTCCACTGGAGAGGAGCTGCCACCTGGTGATGGCAAGCCCAGAAAACATGGCTAGAAACACCTGAGTGCTCTGATGACGTTTCCTTCAGGGAAGTCTCTTTGGATTTACCTAGCCTCCTTTCTCCTCCCTCCACCCCCTACTGTGGCTATTTTCTGAGCCTCAGGTTCAATGAACCTTCTATACCTTCTGAGTGGCTGACATCCTCCCTTCTGGGACTCAAGTAGCGGAGGCTCTGTTTGTCCTTTGGTAGCTGGTTAGGCAGCTCAAGGATGCCCATGGTGCAGGTGGCCACCGGAGGAAAGGGTTTCTTTCTCAAACCCTCGTTCTGCAATAGAATGTGAGCTCTGACTGTGGATGAATGCTCTTCCCAGCGTTGTGGAGGCAGCCGATAACACACTAGATGCTGTTTTCAAGAGGGAGTGGTACCCAGATTCTATTTCTGTTCCAAGGAACAGCCAAGCCAGGACAAGAGATGGTGTGGATAGAGGTTTCAGTCCGCTCCCTCCTCAACCAGCACAGCTCTCTGTGTTTCAAGCGTTAGAAAGAGCCAATTCTGTCCTGAAGTGAGGAGGTACTGAAAGCCATTAGGACGGGAATGTTTCATTTCTTCTTTGGAAACGGGGTTGTGTTGAGTGGCGGTTGATTTTCAAGGCTCCAGCAAACCCAGCTCTGTATCTGATGGGTGACGCTCATAGCTGTTTAGCCTCTCTCGGCCTCAGGCTCATCCTCAGTCAAGGGTGGGGTAGAGTGGTAAAAAACTGAACTGTGTCTGTCATTCCTGTGCTGTTTAGCTTGTGAAATATTCAAAGAATGTTAGCTATTTTCACCACTGCTTGTGTTGGACTCTAAATAATCATTTCTTCCAATGGATCTCTTTTAATCCTTATTTTTTAAATAATTTTTACTTAAATGTGTGTGTGTATGTTTGTGTGTGTGTGAATGTATACCACATGCGCGTATCCACAGAGACCAGACAAGGGTTTTAGATCTCTTGGGATTGGAGTTAGAGATGGTTGTGAACCACCTTATGGATGTTAGGGATTGAATTTGGGTCCTCTGGAAGAGCAACCCATTCTCCCCAGTCCCAAGTCAGTCTTCACATTCTAACTTTGGAGGCTTGAAAGCACTGCTTGTCTCCCCAAGAGTGACTTCTAATATATATAGCAGATGAAAATGTGTTGATGAAGCTATCTGAATGAACACACACACACACACCGTAATGGGAAATCCTGAATCAGCAGGAGAGCTAACATGGAGTGCTGAATTTAGACACAAATAGTGAGTAAACAGGGATTTGGACGAGAAGAATGTACCACGTAAACAATTCTCACAATCTGGTCTAGGAACCCAGCCACTTCCTCCATGGCACATGAATGAAAGGGAATCATGGGGCCAAATGAAGTACATGCCAACACTCCCATCATTCTGGCCCAGTACCCGCTTCTCAGGTCACCTCGACTTTATACTTTTATTTAGGTGATCCCAGAGGGAATAAAAAAAAGTTGATTACACATGTAAAGACATACATACCTGCAGTCAGGTGAAATTATACATTGGAGGTATCTGAAAGAAAAAGCGGGAGCCAGAGATGCGGCTCAGCAATTAAGAGCGCACACACTGCTCTTACAAAGGACCAGGGTTTAACCTTAAACCCATCTCATCCAAGGGCTCACACCTGCCATTAACTACAGCTCCAGGAGATCCGCCGCCCCTGGGCTCCACAGGCACCTGCACTTAAATGCACAAACCCAGGGGCAGATACACGGGCTTACATTTACTTTAAAAAAAGTAAGTCTTTTTGAAAGAAATGAAAATCACAGGAATATTCCAGTTCCCTTTCGCATTATCCCACAGGCAGACAGATTCTTAATCAGTTTTTTCAACTAAGCCAGAAGTGTCACTATTTTGAGTTTGTTCTTTCCAGAGCCATTTTCTACAGAAGAAAATGAAGCACGGGTCCCATCTAGAGGCTGTGTCTGCTTGAGAACCATTTATGCATTCCTGGAAACCAGGTGTCTAATCAGCATTCATGGGGAACTGCCAATGAATGGATCCGCCCCACATCTTCTGCAAGGCTAGCGAAATGCTAGAAGCCGTAGTCAAAGCAGGAGAAGGGGTAGCAATTTTCCTCCAGCTCTTCGCTAACTCCTGCTGGGGAGGGAGGGAGCCGCAGATCCATGAAAATCCAGCGGGTAGAAGTGCATCCATGAGATAAAGCAGCGAGGAGGCCATGTCCAAGGAGGACTTGCAGAAGGAAGCAAAACTTGAGTGGATTCAGAAAGAGTGAGCCCAGAGGGAAGGAGAGCGCAAAGGCAGTCCAGACAGAGGGACGCGGGGAAGGCAGTCCAGACAGAGGGACACGGGAAAGGCAGTCTAGACGGAGGGATGGGAGGGATACGGGAAAGGCAGTCCAGAGGGGGGGACGTGGGAAAGGCAGTCCAGACAGAGGGACGCGGGAAAGGCAGTCCAGACGGAGGGACGTGGGAAAGGAGTCCAGACGGAGGGATGCGGGAAAGGCAGTCTAGACTGAGGGACCCAGGAAAGGCACTGAGCACAGTCCAGGCCCAGTGTGTGCAGGGATCCACTAAGAAATTATTTTCCCTGGAGTTAACAGATTATATGCAGCCCGTGAGTGGCTTCCAGCAAAGATATAGCATTGTGGAATGGTTCGACCTGTTATAAACTTAAGGGTGCTGGGGCTGTGTGGGCAAGCAGATCGGTTGGCATATTGTTAGAGGCATTTAGGGAGGCTGTCTTCATTAGGGTTGAAGAGTAGATGGGATGGAAGAGTTGTGGAGCAAATTGACTCATATATTCATATTCGTGTGTGTGTGTCCTAATATACGATGCTTCTGTCCACAGTCTTTCTACTTCATAGTGGCCCTGAAAGGGTGCACACCAGCAGAAACTATGCTTTGGATTTTAACTTTTTGCTTTTCCCAAGCTAGTCACACATGGTAAGGTCTCTCTTAGATGCTGGGCAGTGGCAATCAATATGACTCCCAGTAACCATGAAGTTCCGGAGCATGGGCACAACTGATTCTGCGCAGTAGATTGGGTTGCTAAGTTGCTCTGTTTGGGAGGTTACATGTAGCATGGTGGATTTCTTTTGAGTGACTCTGTTGTAAGTTATGCGCCATCTGTATCCGTGTGGCGGTTGCCAGGGAACAGCAAGTCAGAGGTCAAGAGAACATCCAGGGGGTCTTAGGCTGGGTGGATTGTCCTGGTGCTGGCAACGGAGCTAAAACCAAAATGCTAGAGAGCGGAAAGCTTGAAGGAGATGAGGCTGGTCTTTCTTGGGTTGAGTTTGAAGTGTTTATGGATGACGCAACTAGAGGATTTTTGTTGTTGTTGTTGTTTTGATTTTTCAAGACAGGGTTTTTTTCTGTGTAACAGTCCTAGTGGTCCTGAAACTAGCTCTTGTAGACTAGGCTGAACTTGAACTCACAGAGATCCACCTACTGCTGCCTGCCGAATGCTGGGATTGAAGGTGTGGCCCACCACCACCCTGCTATCTAGAGGATTTAAAAAGCAGTTGTCCACAGAGGCTGGGGGTCTGCAGTGGTGCTGAGAATGTGGATTCGGGAGGGCATCGGCAGGTAGGCAGGAATGATACAACCCAAGGCTGGACACGATCAGCCAGTTTCCAACGTCGAGCAAGCAGTGGACCAAATGTGCACTAAAGAGAAGCAGGTGAGGGGCGGGTGCTGAGAAGAGGGCTCAGCTGGTAAAGGCCTCGCTGGGAAAACATGAGGTTTGATACCTTGGTCTGGGAAAGTCAGGTATGGTAATGCTCACCAGTAACCAATCTCAGCACTGGGGAGGCAGAGACAGGAGGATCTCTGGGGCTTGCTGGTCAGCCAATTTGTCAAATCAGGGAGCTCCAGATTCGGTGAGAGACCCTGTCTCAAAGAATCAAGTAAAGGGCTATAGAAGACACTTGGCATCAACCTAAGACCTGCACACACCTGAGCACCCCTCTATACACAGACATATACAGTGCACAGGAGAGAAGTGGGACCCGCCCCCCTGAAGAGAAGAAGGGTCATCAACAGTGTGTTCAAAAATCAAGACTGGGTGCCTTTGAACCCAGTACTCGAGAGGTAGATGTAGGAGGGTATCTATGAGTTCGAGGCCACCCTGGTCTATATAAAGAATTCCAGGCCAGGCAAGGATATTGAGACCCTGTCTCAAAAAAAGGATACTTAATGAGACCCTGTCTCAAAAAAAATTAATTAAAAAAAAAAAAAACAAGAACAATAAGAAAGGTTGGAACTACTGAGGGAAATCTGAGTACTGTAACCTGAGTATTTGGGAAACTGAGGCAGGATGGCTATTAATTAGAACCTATCATAAACATAGCAAATTGCAAGCCAACCTTGGCTGCTAAACAAAAAAGAAAGAAAAGAAAAGAAAGAAAAAAGAAAGGAAGGAAGGAACGAATTAAAGAAAGAAAGAAAGAAAGAAAGAAAGAAAGAAAGAAAGAAAGAAAGAAAGAGAAATCCACAGCATGGCATTCAGTTCAGTGGTAGAGAGCCTGCCTAGCATGCATAAAACCCTGGATTTGATCCCAAACATTACTAACTAGACAATAAAGGGAAAAGGCCATGAAGATCTGCTAGACTTGGCAGTAGGGATGGTATGGGCATTACTGAGAGCAGGTTCAGTGGGAACCACAGGAAGGCAGAGTGAAGGAGGTTGATAGAGAGGCGGCCATGAGCCGCTATACCGGGAGAGATCCGGAAGAGGGGCTTTGCAGTCACTGGGATAGGGGGCAAAGCCAGGCTGAGAGTGGGGAGTCCTGTTTTTCCCACCACCATCAGTGTCACAGGATCCCAGGGGGAGGGGGCTGGCTGGGGCAAGGTTGGAGCGGAGCCTGGAAGGTGTGAATGTCCAGCGGAAGAAGTCATTGGATCTGGGAAGGAGGCGGTGAAGCCTGACCAGGGCTTTTCCTATGAAGAGGATATGACCTGGACGTTTGGAATTCTCAGAGGGACCTTTCTCTTCTTGGTCATGTTCTCATCTGAGGGGTGACGTGGGAGAAGTGAAATGGGCCCAAGTTTCCACTGCCACCTTGCCGTCGAGGGAGGACCTGTTCTCTCGCAAGGACTAATGGAAATCCGGTTTATTTAAGGGCCCTGAACATTATTCATTCTGAAGTGCCACACGGCCTACTGATACACTCAGGGGAATAAAAGGAAGTGGTCTCCTTGTGGGTAGCAGTCACAAATGACAAATATTTGGGGAGTGTCATAGAAACACATGTGCGTCTTCCTGGAGTGTGGGAAATGGGTATGGTAGCCACCTACTTGGTGAAAACAAATAGTTTTCTTCCCAGCGTTCTATCTATGATACAGAAACAGAGAAATAGTAAGTCAGAGTGAGATGTGGGGCTACATAGTAAATACTGTTAGAGCAAAAGCTGGGATCAGTGAATGGGGTCTCAGAAAATCTGGGGCTGCAGACAGCAGAAATTAATAGGGTCTTGCAGTGGGATTGATTGGACCCATTATTTTCTCTATTCTTGGGTCATTCTTTCTTTTTAAGAAAAAAAAAACAGACTTATTTCTGCCTAACAACTTAGTTGACCTAGGGCAGTTAAATTGGTTCGTTTGCTTATTTTGAGACAGAGTCTCACATAGCTCAGGCTGGTCTCAGATTCATGGTAAGCTGAGGTTGGCCCTGAACTTTATTTATTTTGTTTTTTGAGACAGGGTTTCTCTAGCCTTGGTTGTCCTGAAACTCTCTCTGCAGACCAAACTGGCCTCAAACTCACTCACATAGATCCTCCTGCCTCTGCCTCCTGAGTGCTGGAATTAAAAGCAAGCACCACCACCTCAGGGCCAACCTTGAACTCTTGATCCTTCTGCCTCCCCTGCTGAATGCTGGAATCACAGGGTACCACATTGGTTTTGGTTAGGTAGACTCTACACCTTGGCCAAGGAGCTGAACCCCCTAATCATGAATTTTACCAGACCCACAGGGAAGCCCAGAGAACTATTTCTTCTCCCTAGATGAACTGGAAATTGTTTAAGGGGAAAGGGGCGGAGGAAAATGGATAATCCTAGAGAGACAAAATTTGCATCTGCACTCTACCTCTGCTTCTGTTTCTACAGTCACCCCTGAAACACATACCGATCTGTGTTTGACATCTAGTGTAGAATCAGAACCTCAAAGTCACCAGTGACTTTCGTGTGAGGTGATTAAGACGCCACACTGCAGGGTCAGAGCTTACGGCTCATCCTGGTTACGTTCAGTTCATGGCCAGTGACGTAAAAAGATGCTGTGGCTGTGGTCAGCTGAGATCCCCTGCTGAGACTTTTACTGCAGCAATTTGGGGCACAGTTCCAGTCAAGTCTTAGGTACAAAGGTTAATTAACAGTAATGAATTAAGTCTTGCTTCCCCCACACACACACTTCTGAGTCACTATTGGGGCTCTGAGTTCTCATTATCTTCAACCCCAAATCTTGGAAAACTTCTAAGCATTCACTCAAAATTTGGCAATGTATGTGTCCTGTATCAATTGGTATGTCAGGACCAGCTGATTTGTCCGCACGTCTCTGAGAACTGAGGAAAGAAATAGACAAAAGGTAGGAGATAGAATCTTCCAGTGAATACAGCAACAGCCCCAAGCTTATTACTCACAGCCCTTATATACCCCAACCAAAAGGGGAGGGCAAAAGACTTCCTTACCAATGATACAAGAGACAAGCAAGCCTAATTACCTCCTTGTATCACAAAACACCTAGTAACCATGCCCTAAGTCAAATGTCCTGCTGTCTGGCCTTTGAGGAGTAAGACACCCAGTAGCCACACCTTTGGTCAAACACGCTGTTGTTCATCCTTGAGCCTTGAGGAACAAGGATAGATTTGAATTCTCTGACCTTTAGTCAAGAGAGAATGGATTCAAGACTGTGGGCTCCCATATTGGGATAAGATATAGATCAGCGTGGCAGTCGGCTACAAAGACAGTGGCTTAAACATGACGTTTATTTCTCCCTCCTGTGGACACATAGCCATGAGTCATCTGGTGGTGTCCTCTGGGAGTTAGTCAGGAACCCATGTCACCTCTCTTAACTGCCAAGGGGACCCTTGTCCTATGTGTTGAAAATGGTACTGAAAGCTTTACCTCCCACAATGCATTTCAGGCAGAAGGGTAAAGGAAGGCTAAAGAAGCAAGGACTGAGGAAGGTTCTAGAAGCTACCCTACGATACTTTCACTTACTTCCTTTTGGTCAGAACAGGCTACATGTAGCTACAAAGAATGCTGAACAATGTACGTGTCTTAGTTAGAGTTTCTCTTGCTACAGTGAAACACCATATCCAAAAGCAAGTTGGGGAGGAAAGGGTTTATTTGGCTTACACTTCCGTACTGTTGTTCATCATTGAAGGAAGTCAGGACAGGAACTCAAGCAGGGCAAGAACTTGGAGGCAGGATGATGCAGAGGCCATGGAGAGGTTCTCTTCACTGGCTTGTCCCCATGGCTTGCTCAGCCAGCTTTCTGACAGGACCCAGGACCACCAACCCAGGGATGGCATCACCTACAACGGGCTGGGCTCTCCGCCGTAAATAACCAATTAAGAAATTCTCACTTAAGTTTCCCACCATTCTGATAACTCTATCTTGTGTGTCAAGTTGACATGACTAGCGGGCACAGTGGGCTTTATCCTGTGTGCCTGTATACCCTGCTCAGCCCTGGGGATTGAGATGCCGTGAAGCAGGGAAGAATGGGAACTTAGCAACCGATACTCTTCCTTTGCAGCTTTCACTCATGCTGGACACATAAGAACGGAGGGTGTGGGGGGGGGGGCTGCTTCTCTGAGCAGCTCTTCCTGTGGCTCTCATTTCGGCAGGCTGGGCAGACAGGCACCTCACTTGACTGCTCAGCTGTAAAGCTGCAGTTCAGTAGAATTTGGCTAGCCCAGCAGCGTCAGCTTTCATTCCGTAAGAATCACACTCATGTCAACTGAGCAGCAGTGTGGAACACGCCTGTATGTCCCCCAGGAGTGGGAAAGATCGGAAAGGCTCCATCCGCTGTCAAGATTATTCTGGGTTACAGCCCCATAGGAGAGGCCTTGCTCACTCCAGAATATACTTGGGCTCCTGGAGATTTCACAGCAGAAAAAAATAATGACACCTTGAAACTTGCAGGCAAATGGATGGAACTAGAATACATCGTATTGAGTGAGGTAACCCAGAGCCAGAAAGACAAATATAATATGTACTCACTCATAAGTGACTTTTACACATAAAGCAAAGAAAACCAGCCTACAATTCACAATCTCAGAGAACCTTGACAACAACGAGGACCCTAAGAGAGACCTACATGGATCTAATCTACATGGGAAGTAGAAAAAGACAAGATCTCCTGAGTAAATGGGGACCATGGGAGAGGGCTGAAGGAGAGGGGAGAGAAAGGGAGGGGAGCAGAGAAAGTATAGCTCAATAAAATCAATTTAAAAATTAAAAAAATAACACATTCTTAAGATAGCTGAAACAAAAGAGTCAGGCTAGCTATTTCTATAGCATGCTGCAGGAATTAAGTGAGAACCCTAAGAACTACATCAATCCCTTTGAAGGGTAGCCCACCATGGTCAAACATCTTCCAGAAGGATCCATCTTTTTTTTTTTTTTTTTATGTTGTTGTTCGAGACAGGGTTTCTCTGTATAGCTTTGCAGTCTGTCCTGGAACTGGCTGGCCTCGAGCTCACAGAGATCTGCCTGCCTCTAGCTCCCAAGTACTGGGATTAAAGGTGTGTGTCACCACCGCCCAGCCAAAAGATCCATCTTTTAAAAATTTCACCACCTTAGCATTGCCGCAGCTAGAGCCAGGCACATTCATTACTGGGGGGAGCACACTATCCAAACCATATCAAGCAGACCAAGAGGCAGAGTAGAATCATAGGGTGGGCTGCAGCAGAAAAAATAAAAAAAAAAAATAGCATGAACTTCAAAGATGGAGGCAGAAGTCCATGAGTCAAGAGCTGCAGATGGCCTGAGGGGGAGGGAAAGGAGCAAAGGGATGCTCCCCTAGAGCCTCTAGAAGAGAACAGAACTCTGACAAACATGTTGATGGTTGCCTGATGCCCCCCATGTCAGACGACTGACCTGTGGATATTGAAGCTACTGTATATTGAAAGTCACTGAGCCGGTAGTGGGTATCAGGGAACTGCTGTGACAACCCCCCATGAGGTAACCTGTAAGAGAAAGAGGGAAGCAAGGTGTGTGCCACTGAGGGCAACACTTCGGCTCTTACAGAGCTTTTCCAGAAGTTCTCTGCCCCTAACACACACATACACACATACACACACACACACACATACACACATACATATATACACACACATACATACACATATATATATACACACACACATACACACTCACACTTTTGTGCCTATGTTGTCCACACAAACTGCCCCATGGCTGCTGTTAGCCACCGTGAAAGCTGTGGTATGTACACTTCATCTAGGCTTGTTGCTCTCCCCAACAACGTAGTCTTTAGTGAAGGAAGAAAGAATGATGCCGGGCAGACAACTGGGGGTTTTACCACGCACAGCCTCAACACATTGTTCTTTACGTTGCCCTTCCTGGTCTTTAGTATGTGTCTGTGCAGGTAAATCGCATTGCTTCACTGAGAGCATCCACAAGCAGACTCTGTGCTTGATTTATCTTCCTGTCCCTGGTGGCTCAGCACATTGCCTGGTACAGAGAGAGTATTTGCATAAAGGTAGAGAGACGACTGCATGAACGAATTTAAACAAGTGATGATAAATGTACTATACAGAGTCAAAGGTCGTCCGTGCTCTTCCGGGAGGATGCTGGGGGCAATGATACATTTTACAAGCCCCTTTAGTCGTGATCCAAACCATCTCCTGCATTAGCTCTCCACAGCTGCACTGTGTTCTTACAGTACTCTGTGCTCAGAAGGAACCAAGTCGGCTGGTGGAAGGCTGTTGCATACCTGTCGCAGCCTGTGGAGCCTTGATTAACCTTGCGTATAAATTACATTTCTGCCCATTCGTTATTTTTAGCACAGCAATAGCTGCTTGGCACCTGGAAACCGAGTTAGTTTTCAGTCGTGAAACTACAAAGCAGCAGCACTCTTAACGCCAAGACACTGTATCTTGCCATCTTCCCGAGTCCTGAGACTCGGGTTTGTAGGAGTGAGGTGGGGGGACTTAGAACCTGGCCCAAAGCCACAGGTATTTTGCAAGGAAGCTCAACTTCTCAGACCTGGCTTACTTAGGCTGACCTAGGCTCCCATTCCCTCTCGTCATTACATTTGGGGTAAAACTCAGTTGGTATCACCAAGGTTTAGTTTCGCTGTTTCCCTCTCTCTCTTTCTTCTCAGTTACACGGTATCACGACCCAAATCTTTACCATCTGAACCATACAGCTGAACTCTCTGAAACCGAAAGAGCAGGGGCAAGCTGTGGAGATGCAAGTCAGGCTGTGGTCACCAGGTCACAGAGAAGTCTCAACTGCCTGGGGCTGCTGACCTGGATGGAAGCTCCCTAGGGACATCCCTTCCCCCCACCCCCATACCTTTATTTAACACAATTTTGGTTTGTTTTATGATCCCTTGAAGTATCTGCTTCCACTTGGGTTTGTAGGTACATAGCTGTTAGAGAACACTATTTTAACCCCTTGAATTGACACCAAGAAGCTGAGGTCCTGTTTATCCCACCCCCTGTGAGAGACTGTCTTCTCAGCATGGTTTCTCAGGAGCATCTAAACCAGGCAATCAAGTTAGATATGTAATATGTAATTTTCTTATTATGCTATTATTTATTTGCTTTGTGTGTGTGTGTGTGTGTGTGTGTGTTTTGGGGAGTAGGAACATGTGTCTCACAATGGATGCACAAAAGTCAGAGGACAAGCCAGGCAACGGTGGCGCACGCCTTTAATCCCAGCACTCGGGAGGCAGAAGCAGGTGGATCTCTGTGAGTCTGAGGCCAGCCTGGTCTACAAGAGCTAGTTCCAGGACAGGCTCCAAAGTTATAGAGAAACCCTGTCTGGAAAAACCAAAAAAGAAAAAAGAAGAAAGAAAAAGAAGGAAGGAAGGAAGGAAGGAAGGAAGGAAGGAAGGAAGGAAGGAAGGAAGGAAGGAAAGAAAGAAAGAAAGAAAGAAAGAAAGAAAGAAAGAAAGAAAGAAAGAAAGAAAGAAAAGAAAGAAACTCAGTGGACAACTTGCAGAAGTCAGTTCTCTCCTACTGTGTGGATCCCAGGGACTGAACTCAGGTCGCCAAACTTGTAGGCAAGCACCTTTACACACTGAGCAGTCTGGCTGGGAGGCAAAGCCAGGATTCTGAGTATGCCAGGCAAACAGTCTAACACTGAACTGTGTGCTCAACCACACTAGATTTTAAGTGGAGCAGATATTGAAACTTAGAACAACAAAATTAAAATAATCTATAACCCTACTACCCAGTGACTGATATTTTCCCTTTTTTTCAGTCTTAATTGTCATTAAAGGGTAACCTACTTACAATTCAGATTTGGGGGGAGCAGGAAGATAACTTAAGTTCTTTGTAATCTTTCAGTCTTAGGTAGTATTCGATAAGTAAATCTATCCCTAAAGTATGAATGCATATATGTCAAATATAATTGCGATATACATTATTGAGGTATATTAGAATATAAATAAGATTTTATGCACACTCTATTTGACCGGTCTCAATTGTTACTACAGTAGTGCAATGTAACAAACTCCACCCACCTGTAATCCCGGCACTCAGAGGAGAATTATAATTCAAGGCCAGCCAGCTACAGTAGCAAGACCCTGTCAAAACAAAAGAAAAGACAGGGATGAGGTGCAAGGCTTTAATCCCAGTACTTGAGAGGTAGAAGCGGAGGCAGACAGAAAAGCAATGGTAGGCAGATGTCTGTGAGTTAGAGGCTAGACAGGCCTCCATTCGGAGTTCCGGCAAGGGCTGCATGAAAAGACTGCCTCACACAAGCAAAAACCAACCTGCCTCACACTCATTATCTGAAGCTTGAAGTTGTTTATTCTGACTCTTTAGCAAGCTGGGCTCTGCGAAGTGGTTCTGGGTTACAAACTTTTCTACCATGGGCAAAACTCAGATCCGTTCTGAGACCAAGGTTATCTAGTTGTCTCTTGGCTCTAGCCAAGAGATACAAAGAGCCAAGCACAAGCAAACCTACCCAAGCCTCTGTCTGTACTTTTGTCTCGTTTGTGCTAATGTCATAGCCAGCACACCTCACATGGCTAAACCCAGAGTCAAGGGGAAGGAAAGCAAGTTAGTGGCTAAGAGCAACGTTAGTGGTCCAGGGAAGTAGTTGTTCTTCCTGAGGAGGCAAAGATGAAAGGGAAGGACACACACACACACACACACACAGTTGCAGTCTAGCTAATCAGTGGTTGGCTGTAAATGGAAAGTCCAAGAATCCAGTAGTTGCTTAGTTCACCAAGCTAGATATCTCAACTAGTCTTCAGCAAATGCTGGCGTCCCAAAGAAATAGGCTCTAACACCAGTGAAGGAACGCATGTGCTAGCCAGAAAGAGTAGGCAAAGATCAAAAGCTTCCTTCTTCTGTGTCCTTATATAGACTTCCAGAAGAAGGTATGGTGCAGACTAAGGGTGTGTCTTCCCTGCTCAAGATCCAAATCAAAGGTGTGTGTCTTCCTGCCTCAAAGGTCCAGACTAGAAATGGATTCACCCTCTTCAAACCAGGCAAAAAATCTCTTCCGGGGTGCCCTCCATTCCTGGCTCGCAGTTCATTCCAGATGTAGTCAAGTTGACAACCGAGAATAACCATCACACCATGTGAATTAGTTTTTGGAACAGGGAACAAGTACTCATCATTATTCCTGTCATTATATTGGGAGAATACGAATGATGAGCTTTACCCACAAGCATAGCCATAGCTGCTCTTCTGGAATAGTCTCAGAGTCTTGTAGCAATGCTAAAAGTTCCCGTCTTGAAACTATGCAGAAACTTGGGGGCAGTTGCGTCTGTCCCATCCATTGTGTCTGGTTTGGGCAGTAGAGGTCCGAGAGAGAGAGACAGTAACTCCAAGGTTCTGGTCACCAACCATTTCTTAGCAGTATATTTCCTTTGAGGAACACTTTGAGGAATCCTTTTGGCCTTTGGCCTTTTGCCCTTTGGCCATCCAAAGAAAAGAGGCATTCTTCTGAAATCTGAAATAGCTAGGAGAATCTGAAGCTGTTTCCTTCCAATTGTATGTCCTGAGCTGTGTGAATCCAGTCTACCTCTAAATAAGAAATATACACATCACCGGGGCAATGGACAGATACCAAACATGTTGCAGAGTGGTGGCCATGACGCAATGGAGGCATGCCTGTGTTATTTCTCTTTGGTCAATGTCTTCTTGGCAACAAAGCTACAGGATACTCCGTAATGGAAAAACCTTGGCCTGGTTTTTCAGGGTAGTGAGCAGTGGGAGGCACAGGTTGCTCAGCAGGAAGGTGGCTGCTTCCTTGCCACTGGATGGCAGGACAATAAAGCATCTTGTCCTCTGTTTGTGTGTCTTCCAGGCTGGAGCAGGAAATACAAGCGCTCGAAAGTGAAGAGTCCCAGATATCTGCCAAAGAGCAGCTCATCCTCGAGAAACTGAAGGAGACAGAGAAATCCTCCCAGGACTTGCAGAAGGTGAGGAGAGAAAAGCAGCGTTTCTCTAAATCACAGGGGTGGAGGGGCCCCTAGAGAAGCAGATACGACAGTGGTTCTCAGGCTTCTTAGTGCTGCGACCCTTTAATACAGTTCCTCATGGTGTGGCGACCCCCCCCCAGCCATAAAATCATTTCATTGCTATTCATAACTGTAGTTTTGCTACTGTTATGAATTGTAATATAAGTATCTGATATGCAGTATATATGATATGTGACCCCCCCAAAAGGGTTCACAGCCCACAGATTGAGAACCACTGGGCCTGAGAAATCTGAATCCTACCCTGAAAAGAGCACAGAAGTGGCAGGAGCCAGGTCCATCCCAGAAACAGAGCAGCCCATCTGCGTTGGGAGGCATGGAGGCAAGACTGTTCGATTAATCCTGTTTATCTGCTGATGCCCCCCCCCTTACCTCCCAAATGTCTGAAAAGTCTTCAGATTGGCACCAGAAGTATAAACTCAGCCCCTTTTAAGCAGATTAAATGACCCTGTGTGGGTTTAGTCAGAATTCCCTTTGAGTATTCCCTTTAGGAGAGGGCGAGAGGAGACCTGTAGCAAGTGGGCGGGAATCCCAACACACACCCTGTAAATGCATGGAATTTCCCTACGTGAAAACAAACATTTCTATGTGGTAACACCAGAGAGGCCCCGATTTCTCAAAACCCCATTTTCGGCCTCCTGCCTCTGTGATAACAATGACAACCAAAAAGCTGTATACAATTAAGTTCGGGACGGGACTTTTCTAACATAGCATCTCCAACACAACTCAAGAGAGTTGCTGGATGGTTGAAATTATACTCAGCTGAGTAGGGCACATCCTTAACTGACCCCAGAAGAAAAGAGAAAAGCAAGCTTGGGTCTTGCCTGCTGCCTGCTGAGTTCTGGCTCTGTGTCCGGGACTGGGGGTTGGGACACGCCACACACACACACAGTGACGGCTCTGCCCTGCTTTTGTCTCCACAGAGTTTCTCCACGGCTGATGGAGGTAAGTGCTCTCTGCCCTGGCTGTACTCAGATGCTTCCCTCCTGGTCCACTGAGTGGGTCTCATGCATACAGGCTCACCAGGAGACAGATGTGAAGTGGCCCTTCCTAAGGGCATCCCAGGCAAGAGCGCCAAGAGGTCCACATTGCCATGGTTACAGCCTCTGCTTCTTGACTTGGTACTTCTATTAGCACATTGGCCAGTTGTTTTTGGTTTTTTTTTTTTTTTCCCTGTTTAAGCCTCCCTAAAGACTTGCTGTTGGACTTTTCTTGAAAAGGGCTGGCAAAAGAACATGCTGGAGTCAGAACTAAGTTTCTTACAGGAACCAACCCATCCTCACAAGTCGCTAAGTCTCCAGGTCGCATGAGAGGTGACTTGGTGTTTAGGAAACCCTTCTAAGGCCTCTGGAACTTTCTTTGGAAAGGATAGAGGACCTCTTTTCCTCTATCCTCCTGTGCCAGTAGAGTCTCTCTAACCTTCCAGGGAAACTAGATGAGGCAAAATTTCCTCTCTCCCATGACATCTGACCCTGAGCCCTGGAAAGTGGACGTAGGACTTTTGTACCCCTGCTCCCAGCCAGACAGAAGGGACAGGTCTTTCTCCTGTCCCCTCCTCTGCCTTTGTGGGCTGTGGGGATGAACTTGGGACTCTCTTCTGGTATTCACTGTATCCCCTGACCTTAGCTATAAACTCAAAGTTGCTGTTTCCATCTTGGCCCTCATGAGATGGGCTTTGAAATGCAAGGTTGCATGGGAGCCTCAGCTACTACCTGCTTCTCATGTGGCTCCCACACAGTCAGCCTCTAGCTCAGGAAGAGGATCAGGGGGCAGAGGTCTTGGCATCAGAACTTTTCCCATTGTCATTGAGGGAGAAAAAAAATGGAGGACCGTTTCTTAAAATATGATGATGTATAACACATTTCTTCTGGATCGGCCACAAACCAGGTATTTGCAGGTAGGACAGTTCTGTCTGGTACAAAAGATAGGCAAATAAAATAAAATAAAACAATAGAGAAGATATCATGAACCCCACCCCACAGCAAGTAAAAGACCTGGATTTGAGCTCCCTCGTAGGTGATCTTTGAGAGACACCAATGAAACCCTCTGTTCTCAGAACCTGAGGCAAGGGACGCACCAACAGGAACTCTGGGAGAAAAGGAACAACCACATTTCTAGGAGAGAAGTCCAGCCCCCTAGGTTGTGGCTCAACTGGGGCACAGATGAAGGGGGTGGCCGTGGGCACGTGGGTGCGCTGCACAGAGAACAGCAGAGTTCACGTATCGGGGAGGTGGAATCTCTGCCAGGCCGTGCTGGGGCTGGAACATGAACCCACAGACGCTTGCACCTGCTGTACTCCTTCCCAGTTCCTTGTTCTCCGTCCTCTAACCAGGACCTTGCTTGGACTTTTCTCTAATAGTCGGGGTAGAGAAGGGATCTGTATACCCCGCCCCTCAGCTGGGTGTGTCTGGCATAGATGTGTGTGTAGTCTACTACTTAATAAGCCAAAATGGAGCCATGTTGCGATCTGTTACCCCAGTCTCTTTCCTTTGCATCCCAGAAACCCCGCTCATTTCCTCCTGCAGCCTTCCCACGGTTTTCTATGGATCCTGCAAACCCTCCCAAAGGCAGGAGGCAGCCTGGCAAAATACTTTGGAAGCCCCAAGATGGGTGAACACAGGCTTAGAAGGCTATGATTCTCAGGGATCCTGGGGAGGTATTTCTGTGGTCTTCCCTGTCACCCTACGTTGTGACTCCTGACCTCTGTGTTGGTGACTTCTCCATCAGTTGTAACTACTAGCAAGGAGGATGTCTAAGGAAGGGCACACATGCTAATAAGAATATGATCCATGCCAAGGTCATTTTATGATCCGAAAATAAAACCCCAAATGCATCCCATTTGGGGAACATTGAGTGGTCTGTTTTCAAATTCTTCATTTCAAAGATTCTAAATTGATGAGACCCTCTTAGAGTCAACCAACTGTTGTTATTAAGGGTTAGTAAGAAATTATTCTAGAACATTGATACTGAAAGAAAAACCTCAGTTCCAACGTCACAGACATGCTGGCCACAGAATCTAGTTCTAGCTTGGACTACGTGAACTGTGTAGTTGCTGCAGAGTGTCAGTCCCAGCATTCTCTACCTAAGAGTGCTGATGAGGAAAGTGGGTGCATATGTGTGTGTGCATGTGTGTGCGTGTGTGTATGTGTGTGTGTGTATGTGTGTGTTTGCAGACACACACACAATGGCTCTTCTTTGGGTACCCCCTGCATATGATCCCACATATATTAGAGGAAGTGGTAATATTGCTGAGACTTTGATGGTGTTTGATGTCATGGAAGCCCTGCTCCTCAAGAACAGTTCATTCCACTCTTGATTGCAATTTCCTGATGAAGCTATAGTGCGTCCCTCCACTCTTTAAATAGCATTGTTACCTACCGGAGCCTTCACTGTTTTTTGTGAGTATAAATTGCATATGGTATATATGCTTTCTGTGTGATAAGTACCAGGACCAAAAAAATCAACTTCAGCTTCGAGGAAGAGAGTTTATGTCAGCTCACAATCTGAGGTTACTGTCCATCATAGTAGGGAAGTCACAGTCCAGGATCCCCTATGTAGGAGATGGCCCCACCCACAGTGTTCAGGTCTTCCCATACCAGTTAACATGAGACAGTCTCCCAAGGGGCTGGAAAGGCCCATCAGCATTTAAGAGTACTTGTTGCTCTTGCAAATGGCCCAGGTTCAGTCCCCAACAACCACAATGTGCCCTCCAATTCCAGGGGATCCAGTATCCTCTTCTGAAATCTGAGGGCACCAGATATGGATGTAATACACATGATACATACAGGCAAAACACTTATATTCAAAAATTAAATAAATCTTAAAAAACTTAAGGCAATTCCCCACAGATATGCCTATAGGTCAACCCAATCTAGAAAACCCCTCATTGAGACAGTTTTCCCAGCTGACTCTAGATTATGTCAAGTTGACAGCTAAGGTAGCCAGCATAGTGTATATCTACAGTATATATCTAATGTGAAGCCTTGACCAGAACAAACAAAGGAACAAGTACGTACTGGGCCTATCCCAGTCTTGATGTTGGATGCTGATCTTAGATTCCTGTCCTGTGCCAGTCTATGGTGTCCTGGAGCCACACCGAAACTTCCAAACCGTGATTGGGAACTCTCGATATTTGGTTCCCTATTAAGACTTGTTTCAAGAGTTCTCAGCGGGACTGCACCTCCAGTTACAGCTACACGTGTTCTTCATAACGACTGCAGTGTTTTAGCTGGGCTGGAATGAAGATGCGCTCTGAATTTCTGCCCCTTATGTGATGTGCTTTATCTTCTCTGACAGCAGAGAGAAAAAGAGATCCCTGGTGTTAATAGGAAAAGGACACTAGTTAATAGTTAAAGACCATTTGCTATTCTGTGTGCTGTGTTTTCACAGACCTCCTGGCTATGTAACAAATACGGTTTAGTACTTCCTTCCTTCTCCTCCTCTTCCTCCTCCTCCTTTCCTTCTTCCTCTTTTTCTTTTGTTTTTTTTTTTTCTTTATGGGGGAGGTGTGTTTTGTTTTGTTTTGTTTTGTTTTAAGACAGGATCTTTCTATCTAGTCCTGACTGGAGCTTACTCTGTAGGCCAGGCTGGCCTCCAACTCACAGAGACCTACCTTCCTCTGCCTTCTGAGTGCTGGGATTAAAGGTGTGCACCACCACACCTGACCTAAGGTTTGCACTTAAGGACACATTGAGGAGGCTACTCTGGTCTCCCTCTGACATCTCCCTCTCTATCCCTTATCTCCTAGCAGAAGTCACATAACCCCCAGCCCTCTGAGAGTTGTGGTCATTGGGCAACATCTGGCGCACATTAGACAAGGGTACTTCCGTCACCCATTCACATCTGTCCAGGAGTAACCTCCTGGAGTATAAGACATAAGCCCTGAGCTACAGGCTCTTTCAGAAGCTCACTCCCATGGCTGTAAGTGGCATTTGCTTCCAGCTGCTAAAATGTTCACCCTAGCAACCCTATGCTTAACATAGAATGTGCTAGACACATGTGTGCTCAATCTCTGAGGTCTTACTTGGTCTATTTAACGGCTTAAACCTCCATTTCATTTGAATGCAAAAGGTCACACTTGTGGAGGTCCCTCCAATTCCATAGGTGTGTGGAAGTCTTTGGTGAAACCCAAAAGGTCTGCAAGGCTGGTCTGGCCATCGTCCCTCTCCTCAGTTGCTCTAGTACCTGATACCTCTGTCATCTTTTCATGAACCGCCGTTGTCAAAAGGCTCCTAGCCCCTCCAGACTGACGAATGTCTAGCTGTCGCTGTCGCTGGCCCTGCCTTGTGCTTGCCTGGGGCACACATCCTCCCATACCTCCCCACAGCGAGAGCAGAGAGGCAGCTGGAGTCTCTGAGTTCCGGAGTAATAGATGCTCAAGGTTAGAGAAAAATATTCAACGTTGGTATGGCTACGAAGCCCCTGACTCAAATCCAGACCCGTCTTTAGGGATTCCCCTCCAGGCAGCTTCATAACCGCTTCCCAGCTGACTTCCTTCCTGTATCAAAAGGATTTTCAGATCTGTCTTTCCTGCCCGGGATCCAGAGCCTGTGCAGCTGGGGAAAGAGAAGAAAATGCGAACCTTGCTCCGGTCCAACGTCTTCTCACCTTGTGCTATGTAGTGTTCCTTGTTTTGTTTGGATTGGGGGATTGTTTGGGATAGCCTTAGACTAGCCCTGGCTAGGCTCGAATTCTACACACAGTGGGCTGACCTCAAACTTGCGGCAGTCCTCCTGCGTCTGCCTCCCGAATCCTGAGATTACAGGCGTGCACTACCATATCTGTCTGGGGTTTTGTTGTTGCTCTTCTTGTTTTAAGACATGGACAGAGGCAGGCGGATCTCTGTAAGTTCGAGGCCAGCCTGGTCTACAAGAGCTAGTTCCAGGACAGGCACCAAAGCTACAGAGAAACCCTGTCTCAAAAAACCAAAAAAAAAAAAAAAAAAAAAAAGACATGGATTACTCTGTAGCCTAGGCTGGCTTTGGACTTGGTATGTAGCCCAGGCTGGCTTTAACTCATCACTGTCCTCCTGCTTAACCTCCAAGATGTTGGGATGACAGGCATAAGACACCTTATCTTTATCGTGTCCTGTGTTTTTATCCCACGTGGTTGATGTGGAAAAATAAATCCATTGTCTTAGAGAAATTTCACCTTTGCCCTAAGAACACGATGGTTCATTATCAGTACATCCTGCACTGTTCAAGCTCATATGTGAGTCAGTGCATGGCCCGGTTGCCATGGAGTAAAACTGATCCTAGTCCAGTGTCTGTTTATAGATCTTTCCAGTATAAAGGCTAAAAAGGGTGGGGGAGTAAGATCTGCCAGAACTAAAGCAACATAATAGTTGTAAAGAGGGTACAGAGCTAGAGAGATGATGACTTAGTGGCTAAGAGCACAGGCTCGGCAATCATGAGGACTAAATTCCAGACCCCAGCCCCAGCATAGTAAGTCAGGCATCTCTGGCTCCACGACTTTCCTTGCCTTAACCTTGGCATACCAGTCAGTGTTCATCCCCTTCAGTCTGTCTTTAAAGGATGGGGATTCCTTTTGGTAGTTTCGGAGGGATGAAAACACCCAGAGGGGCAGGGAACACAGCAGTAGCCACTGTTACTATTCTCTGCCGGAGGGTGTCAGTGTATCAGACTTGTCTAGCATGTACAAGGCCCTGTATTCAGCCCCAGCATTGCAGAGGGAACAAAGAGTAACTCAGTGTGGTAAGAAGAGAAGGGGGACACGCTGTTCTTTGCACATCTCAGTGCATATCCCGTGTTGGCTCAGTCGTACCGAGTTCATCATGCCTCTAGTAACTGGGCCACCTTTGCTTCTTTCCACCATCTGGACTCATTGTCCTAGGTTCTGGAGCTTTCTGATGACTCTTCCCATACACATACACACTTGGGACTTGAGCTCTCTGGCCAGGATCCCTCCTGCCTCAGCTACTCTGCCGACTTCCAGCTGGGCTAATGCTCGCTCAGCTTTGTTGACGCTGATCGTCTTGTTCGTTATGTAGGGCAAGCAAGCTCCTTTTCTGGGCAGTGAACCAGTGCTGGGCCTCCCAACACTGTGCCTGTTGTACTCCCTGTTTCCTGTTCCCAAATACTGTAAGCTCAGCTTCCTCTCAGCTCCCTGGCCTGCCAGTCTGGTAACCCACAGCGGATCTATCACCAGGGCAGGAAGGGGCCTGCAGAGAGGCTGGTAAGTCCCCAAACCCTTTGGCTTTGACTCCAGGACTGTCTGGGGGCTTGTGCTCTTCTGAGCTTGGTTTGCCAGATAGGTGCCCTGGTGTCCTTACACAGAGAGACTCTTCCTAGCTGGCTCTCAGATGATGCGTCAGACAGTGGCCACACAAAGCAGGCCCTGGCCCCATAGGTAGCTGAGGTCTAGTAGAAGGGAGATGTAAAGAAGCCACAGGACACTGTCTCTCCAGCTTTGGTGGGAAGGGGACATGTTCTTCTAGTTTCTGTGGTCGCTGTACCTCGCTTTGCTCTTAAGGTGAATATGTATTGTGTATACTGTGTCCCCAAGGTTTTTGATTTTCCTCATTGATGTTGTAGATCCTGAAGGGGGCTGTGCTTGAGGCTGAATGGGAAGGATTTTCAAAGCTTATGAATCTCTCACAGGAATCCTTTGAGAATCAAGCTCTACCTATAATTATGAATATGTACCCCTAAGTCTTCACTTTTCTGGAGTTCCTAGTTATTGGGGAATTTTAGTGGTGATCAGACAATTAAAGAACGTGTGCTTCTTGCTAGTGTTTCCGACAGTGAGCCGCTGTACAGAGCCATATTTGTGAGTGCAGAATGTGAGGAGCCACACTCAGAGATGTGCCCCAGAGACAAGAGTACGGGGATGCAAACAACAGATCTCCCCACTAACCCCTCTGCTCTGCTCAGCAAGGTGGGTGAGGGTGGGGGAGGAACAGTAGCCCTGAGCCACAGTTAGGGCAGTACAGGTGGACTCAGCTATGAACACTGGGTTTTGGTTTATCTACTCGAGGTAAACTCACATTTAAAACGAGTCTCATAATAACATAGTTAATAAAACAAAATCATCATGGGCTTTTAGACCAGAATAAACCTTATGTAGGTCAACCTGAATATTTTTTTGAAGCCAAAAGTCCCTCCTTATTTTAATATAAGGCAAAATTAAAAGCTAACCGTTGACCTAGGTGGCATATCCATGGACTAAATTTCAATGTCTAGGAGACATCTCTCAACACTTCCTTACACTTAGTTTTTACAAGAATTCTGAAGCCTGGTGGGGCTGCAAGTGGCATTTGGCCACACCCAAAGCAGGTCCCCATCCCTGGAGATCCGGAGGAGGATTAAGCTGGAACCTGAAGCTTATAGCTCTTGTACGAAGATTCACTAGCAGTCTTGCTGTGCGCCAGGGTGTGTGTCCAAGGCCAGCTGGGGAATAGATGTTGAAAAGTCACATCTTCCTACCTGTTACTACAGATCAACTGGGGAATAGATGTTGAAAAGTCATGTCTTCCTATCTATTGCTACAGATTTGGTGCTGATGGATCCTGGCAATTTGTGGCACGAAACTTTCTATTCTTTTCTTAGAAGGACATGAAGTATGATCTTACTGAAGGGTTGGTCAGTCCTTAGATGGGGTGTGTGAGAGAATTCATGTCAAGAGGTAGAAGTGGAGGCTGGGAGCAGTGGTACCCTCCCTTAATCCCAGCACTAAATATTATCCACTGCTCAAACCCGTCTCTCCAGGCTGCCCAAAGCCCTAGGCCATCGCAAAGGTTTCTGTCATTTCGGTGTCGGGGACAAGAACTAGAGCCCCAAATCAAAGCACCAAAATAGCCTCTCGTTTGTGTTCCTTTAGAAAAATCAAGTCATGTTGACCCTTAATCTTTATCAGTAAAATTGACACACTGCCCAACTGTCTTGCTGAACTAGTGGAAGACGCACAGATGTTCCATGGGCCCCATTCCTGCTCATATGCCAATGTACAAGGTTTGGAAATCAACATCTGGATATCTCTCGCACTAAAAGTGTGCTTCCCGATTCTAAGCAGCCTCTCAAGGCAGCTTTCGTTAAGTGGTCTTGAATCTCATGTCCCTCACCCACCAGATCCTTTTCCCGGAAATCGTGGAAAGCCTTTTGCCAGCTCTATCTCATATTCACGGGGCTCCTGCACAGTCCTGGAGGGGTTCCTGGCCACGAAAGCTCTTTTCTCGTTTCCCCTTCTTTGAGTCTCAACTCTGCGCAGACTGCAGAAGCCCTTCATGTGGGGAGGCCTAGGGACTGTCAGGCCAACTGGAGGTCCTTCGTATGGCTAGAGGTGAAAGACTTTGGCTATAAACTTTTTGGCACAGCGTGTTTTAAAATTGTATGCACTGAGGCTCTCAGGCATGATGGCACAAGCCTGCCATCCCAAGACTGGAGAGGTTGAGGCAGAAAGATTGAGAGTTCAAGGCTCGCCTGGGCAAGTGAGTATGACTGTGTTACCCCAGCATTTGGGAGGTACATGCAGGAGGTTCGAGAGTTCAAGGTCATACTGGATGCCGTAGTGAGTTTGAGGACAGCCTAGACTGTATGAGACTATGTCATAAAATGACAGCTGCAGACATAGCTGAATGATAGAACATTTGCCTCACGTGCAATAAGCTTAGTTCAATACTGGGTGCCCTGGAACAGTTACTCCTTTCGCAAACAAACCAACCAAAACAAAACAAAAAATCCCCAAAAGTCACGAGTAACCCCATGGCTCAAGAGGTTGAGGAAGAAGGATGGCAAGTTTGAGGCAAAATGGGCTGCACAGCAAGACCCTGTCTCAAAAAAAAAAAAAAAAAAAAAAAAAAAAAAAAAACCCAAAAAAAACAGAAAACAGGTGGGGCTGAACCTGTAACCCAGTGATGGAGCACATGCGTAGCACGCGTAGGCCTTGAGTTCAATCCCAACACTGGCAGAAACAGGGAAAATGGGGATAAAACGGAAGTGACTGCATCCTACCGGCTCATCGCTGCCGTCATTCAGTTTGGTGTGTGACTGTTTAAGAACACAAGCAAAATAGGAATCTTTCTCATTACAAACACCAAGATAAGCAGTGTTCCCTCCTGCGTAGCTTGCTGGGTGTCTAACTGGCATCCGTGTTACCATCCAGGCAGACTAAGTATTGCCTTTGATTGTCTTTGATCAGGTCCGAGATTCTCAGTCGGTCCTCCTAGGTACCCTTTACCAAGGAAGAGTAAATGCAGAAAGAACAGTGAACCACTAAAAAAAGAAAGAAATCTCTGTGCTTCCTTTTGAAGCTTCCTTTTTACCTAGAAGAATAAAATACTTGTGTAATATTGTATTTTATAGCACAAACCTAAGTCATAACATACTTAAAGTATTCTGTGCTGAATTCTAGAAACCTTGAACTAACCGTGTACAATACGTACTTATAAACATGCATATACATACACCCCTAATGGAACTCTGTTCACATGTGGTTCTGACTCCGTGTCGTGTCGCATTTAATAACATTTAAAATGTCACACAAGAAATAAAAAGGAATCCAGAGGCCAGTGTGGTGGTCCCTGCCTGTAATTACAGTACCCCGGAGGGTGAGGCTGAAAAGCGAACTTGAAGCCAGCTTGAGCATCACACGGATTTTGACAAAGGCATTCGAGGTTGGATAGCCTACTGTTGCCTAAGTCCGTCCTCCACTCAGCAGGAGCTCTCAGGGTCCATCATCTGCTTTTCCCTCTCCCCACTACTCCAGCTTCATCACCACCTCTCTGCACCCCAACCAGATGTTACCTCTCTCCCACTGAATTCTTTCTTCCTTCTGCCGTGGACCCACATCACCTTTCCAGAGGAGAACTGCTCACCCCCTCCCCATCCTCATCCCACCCCCGCCACCCTCTAGTTCCGGGAGCAGGCAGAAGTGAAAGGAGGCTGAGTGCAGAGTGATGGGGAAGGAGCAATGATGGGGAAGGAGCAATGATGGACCAACTAGCTGGGTTTTCTGGGTAGAGAGATGGACAGCTCGAAACATCCCCCTGTTAATTGTGTATATCTTGTCTCACCAACAAAGAAATATTTTGCTCCATGCTCTGTACTGGTGACAGGTTAATATATCATATTATTCACATGTCATTGGAAGTTTGGGAGATAATTCAATATTCTACCTACCACCGTCAATCATTATGTTAATAGTGGTGAAATATATCTTAATCCAAATATGAGTTCTTACTTTAATTGTAAATTCGAAAAAAAAAAGCTTTGGAGTTCATATACAACCGTAAATAACCATTTTCTTTTTCTGATCACATGCGGTATGGAAAATCAGGAAATCACCAAGATAAATATCATTTTTATATCACAGTCTTTGTGTGTGAACCCGTGTACCCCTGTCACAAATAATGGTTGACTTCCCATAGTGTCACTTGAAAAAAATCATTTTCTATGTGCCAAGCAGCTAAACATTCAACATGGATGTCGTGAAAAGAAGTCACTGGGTTTTCCTTCTGAATGATTAACTCAGTGTCCACCTTGAACAGACTGTATCTTAGCATGCAGGTGGCTGGAACAATATTATTGCTGATTTCTTAAACTGCGGCAAGCATTAATTGTGAACCTTTCTTTGGTGTTTTATTATACAAAATATTTGTGACTGGTGAAGACCATTTAGTTACATTTACTTGTTCAATGTGTATATCAGGTTTTTTCTATAGAAAAGGTTCTGGGGTAGGAGCTGGCGGTGGAAGATCACACAAAGATGATAGGCAAGGAACTAAAAAAAAAATCCATGAACCTGATAAATCATCCCTACAAATACTAGTGGTGGTGCACACTATAGTCTGAGCATGTGGGGAGATTTGGAGTTCAGAGGCACTCTGGACTATACAATCACACCGCTGGGTAGAAATTGTCCAGTGACCTCAGAAAAGTTTAGAAAGCATCCAGGAGTCTTAAGAAGAACGAGGTGACTTAGAGATGAAGAAAGATCCGGGAGAAGGGGCAGTTGATCTTGACATTGATTACTATGTCCTATGTGGACGTGTAGAAAGTACAAAGGATTTTGCCGGTGGGAACCTTAAAATCAGGAACAACTTAGATACAGGATGGAGTGATTTGGTCCGATGTGAGAGGAAAGGAGAGAGACGATTTGACAGCTGAAAAAAAAAAAAAAACAAGTAGGATCTTCTTACCAGCCGATAGATAATCAGAAAAGGGCAGGGGTTCAGGCACTGACAAGCAGGTATGTGAGGCTCTAGGAGATTATCGGAGGAGAACTGGGAAAAGCAGGTTAGGCAGAAGGACCACAGGCCCAGGATAGTCTGGGCAGTGTTCTGAACGTAATGTGAGGGCTACGGTGGTCAGCATGTGTGGAAAGCAAGACAGACCATGAGATGAGGAGGAAGGAAGGATGAGGACGATTCTGACAGGTGCTGGATGCTGAGCCAGGGAGTTGGTGTTTCACCCACACAGGCAAGAATAACGTTTCTGAGAAGAAAAATTCAGACAGGTGGAGCGTGGCTACAGGCTCAGCAGACTCCTGAAACAAACCGCCTATTCGTAAATATTTCAGACTGTGATCCACATAGTCCCTGTTAGCAATCCTCCCTCTGGTATTTCCTCTCTCCTCCCTACATCTCCACTCCTCCCTCCTCCCCTCCCTCCATCTCTTTCCCTCCTCCTCTCTCCATTTTCTTTCTCTTCTCCTTCTATCCCTCTCTTCCCTACCCTTCTCTCTTCTCTTCTTCTTCCCTTTCCTCTTCCTTCTGTCTCCTTCCTTCCTTCTCTCCTTTTATCTTTTTGAGACAGAGTTCAGGTAGCCCATGCTGGCCTCAAACTCCCAAGGCAGTGGAGAGTGATCTTGAATTCCTAATCCTCCTGTCTCCACCTCCCAAATGACTTTTTTTATTTTTACACAACCCTCTAAAAAGTATAGAAAACCATTCTTCCTCCTGGCCATACAAAAACAGGCTCCAGCCTGCCTTTGACCTTCTGTCTATATGTGTAGTCCTCGGGACTTGAGTGGAAAACAGAAGTCCCTGAAACATGGCTGTTGGGCTGAACCGAGTGATCTGGACTAGGGCCTTCTGGGAAGAGATAGGGATGAGGAAATGGATGGGAAGCCCAGAAGCAGATTCTCTCAGTGACTGGATTAGAGAGATTAGAAAGAAAGTATAGATCAGACATGGTTCAAGGCTTCTAACTTAAAGACGAAGCACCTAAGTGCGGTACTAGTATCACCTCACACCAAGATGAGGGAAGAGCTGAGAGAAGGTGTGATGGTTTCTCGGCTGCTGAGCCCAGCGTGTCTGGGTACCATCTGGGTGAAGGGTGCCTGCAATCAGGTGACTCTGTGGACCTGCTACCCCATTCCATTCACAACATGTGTCTCACAGGGAGCCTCTGAGGGGATGAACACAAATGTTAGGTGTCCCAAGAGGCTGCAGGACAAGGGAGAGCACTACTTAGGAATACCACCCAGCACTGGGATGTGAGATGGTTGGAGAGTCTGGTGCCTTGGGTACCACTCCTCCTCAGCCTAGGCAAAGGGAGAGGAGAGTCTCATAGCGGTGAGCGTCAGGCACGATACTGAGTGGAACAGAGAATGGGACAGAATCATGAGCCTTAGCACTATTCAGAGAGGAGTGGACAGAGCCTTTAATCCCAGCACTCGGGAGGCAGAGACAGGTGAATCTCTGTGAGTTCGAGGCCAGCCTGGTCTACAGAGTGAGTTCCAGGACAGCCAGAGCTGTTACACAGAGAAACCCTATCTCAAAAAACCAAGAGAGAGGGGAGAGAGAGAGAGAGAGACACACAGAGACACACACACACACACACAGAGAGAGAGAGAGAGAGAGAGAGAGAGAGAGAGAGAGAGAGAGAGAGAGAAGGACAGAGGGCCTTTTGGAGCATCATCCTCAATTCCTGTGTTACAAGCATCATGACAGCCTGTCCTTTCACTGGCTCCTTTTAGAAGTTTTGCTAAATGGCACAGATGTGCTCCATGACATGTGATTTGAAAATCACCCTTGATAATGACTCTGTGACTTCCGTATGGTGCTGTGGTCACTGAGCCATTTGAAGGATGCTTTCTGTCCTACAAAGAATCCACCCAAGTGTTGCCTTATGGTAACTTTACACTCCAGCTGGAGGTCAGATAACAGCTGGATTTCCTCTTAGAGCACACCATACCAATTCTTTCAGTTTCTGCGAGTAGCTGGTCGTACTGAAGAGGAGGACAGCTATGTCCCGCCTGCAAAACACTTGGCATCTCCTCCATTAACAGGTTCAAGAAAACGTAGAGAAAAATATAGGCATATATTTGATGAAAGAGTTGGGAAAAAGACTGTAAGCTTCTGGAAGGTAGGCGCATCTTTGAAGCTGTCTCTAAGCCTAGGCAGAGCTCAGTCACAATCACATGCATGTTTGTTGCTGGCCTTCCCATTATCCTGTCCTGTTAGACCTGAAGTTTCTTACTTTAACTGTTCTCCTAAGGAGTTCATTGAGATGCGGTGACTCTATGCCTCTGTCTTCCCAGTGCATTAAGCTTCTGTGTGAAGAATACACAGCTGCCTCTGTCCACACTGCACGCCTCATGCTAACACTCAGGATGCTTGGTGGTTACAATAGAAAGGGCACACATCACTTTTGTTTTTTCTGTCTGTTTGGCAATTAACCATTCACTGGCTTTTTTTTGTTGTAACATGCACTTCCTTTCTCTTGTTTTCATTCAAGCTATATACGCCATGGAAATTAATGTGGAGACAGACAAACAGACAGGAGAGACCAAGATTCTCTCTGCATCCACCATTGGCCCAGAGGGGGTCCATCAGAGAGGAGTCAAAGTCTATGATGATGGTACCAAAGTAGTGTATGAGGTGCACTCAGGAGGCACCGTGGTAGAAAACGGAGTCCACAAATTAAGTGCAAAGGACGTGGAAGAACTCATTCAGAAGGCTGGACAATCAAGCTTCAGGGGGCACATGTCGGAAAGGACTGTTGTTGCGGATGGGAGCCTGGGCCATCCCAAGGAACACATGCTCTGCAAAGAAGCCAAGTTAGAAATGGTGCAGAAATCCAGGAAAGACCCCGCTTCGGGAAACCCCGGGCAACAGGCTCAGCCCACCAGCACGGAAGGGCCAGAGGCAAACCTGGATCAACCCGTCACCATGATTTTTATGGGCTACCAAAACATCGAAGATGAAGAGGAGACTAAAAAGGTGCTAGGCTACGACGAAACCATCAAGGCCGAATTAGTCTTGATCGATGAAGACGACGAGAAATCGCTAAGAGAGAAGACAGTGACGGACGTGTCCACCATCGATGGAAATGCGGCCGAGCTGGTATCCGGGAGGCCCACGTCGGATACCACAGAACCCTCATCCCCAGAAGGCAAGGAAGAGAGCCTGGCCACAGAACCAGCCCCAGGTACCCAAAAGAAAAAGCGCTGTCAATGCTGTGTTGTCATGTGACCACTTCTTTCTCCTTCCCTTTCTTCCGGGCAGCCTCTCTACTCTCCACCTCTTAAATAGAGCTCACTGTACCACTAACTGCGATACTGTGAACTGGAAGCAAACACCTGCCTTGCCTCACAGTTGGATTTGCTTTGATCTCTCACTCACAGCTTTCCTTCTCACTTGGGAAACAACGTGCATGTGTGTGCTTCATTTTTTTTTCTCCCCAAGAACTTACTTTCTCCTCTAAGTCTTTCCTTGTATCTTCAAGAGTGAATCAGTGCAGTACTGCTCAGTTGGAGTGGACTCTTCACAGCGACTGGTTTATAATAGCCTTAATTGACTTGAGTGGACTCAAACCCGTTGGCACCGGGGGTTTTCATTTTGGCGTGTGCTCCTCTAACATAGACACACACACACACACACACTGCCTCTCACCTGCCTCTTTTGCCGTGTGAATCTTTGTTTTTATATCTTGTGTAGCAAAATGCGGTGGGCTCTGGCCGGTTGCTAGCGTAGCCAAAAGCAGACCTACCTTCATCTGGATGTTCTAGGATGACACGTTTTCTTTGCTGCCTTACAGAAGCTTCCAGACTACAGTGTTGTGCTTTCCCTTCTGTTAAAAGTGAAGCGAAGTTGACTCAAAAGCAAAGAACCCAGCTCCTGTCCCAGCTAAAGCGTAGGGAATGACTTCTCCCCTGCCAGTCAGTCGCTCTTTCTCTTCCTGTGGCTTGCCCAGTGTACAAAAACCCTTTGTACAGGTTTTTCTGAGGACCTCAAGCCACCATGGTTTTCAGCATCTGTAGTGCTCGCCAATCTGTAAGCCTTGTTTCCACACTCCCCCAAAATGTAAAGTTTTATATTGGTTTTTTTTTCATGGATATTTTCTGATTGAATTCATCTATTTTCAAAGAGGGGATCATTTTGAGAAGTCTCTCTGCAGTGACCATATTTCTTAAAACAGTCTTTCTGACCAATGGGGGCTGCCATTACACCCCTACCGTATCCAGGATGGTGCTGTACGCATTAGCGGTTCGTCTCCCTGGCCCAGCTGATTAGTCTCGCATCTGTGCTTTTTAAAAATTACTTCTTTATGTCCCCATGGGTAAGAGAATGCTTGGGGTAACTTCAATGTGTAGCTTTCTCCACTCTTTGAAAAAAAAAAAAATCCAAGCAGTGGTGGCACGTGACGAGGATCTCTGTGAGTTCAAGGCCAGCCTGGTCCACAGAGTGAGTTCCAGGGCAGTTAGGGCTATGCAGAGAAACCCTGTCTCAACAACAAAAAAATAAAATAAAATAAAACAACAGAGGTTTTTCAATGTCAAAAATGTTGAAAGAGGAAGAAAGATCGTAAATTCTTCCACATGGTCTGACTGAATGGCAAATTTCTAGGTTTCTTAAAGTTTTGTTTCTTCAATATCTGAGAATTCTAAAATATCAAGGAATTTTTTTAACCTAAAACATGATGAACGGCCCTTGAAATACATTGTTAGCATTGCCCCAACCTGGACACTGAGGTTTAATATTTAATGGAACCAAAGGGAAGGAATTTAGAAAAAGAACCGTAGTCCAGGAATAAAATGAAATAGCGGTGTGTTCATTGATTTTAGAGATAACTTTATTTACCCAGACATTCATAATATCATCACAAATCAATACCAGAACCATGTATGTTCCCATGGAATATAGCCTCAAGAACCATATACTTGATCTCCCACATCAAGTCTCAACATATCTGAAAAATAGCTCAGAAAAAATTCTAAGGAAGCCTGGAGAATCGCAGTACAGAACCAACTAAATTTGTTTCATTTAGCTTCTCTGAGGACAAATCTGTTATTTTGTCCATTTCTTGGTTTAAAGTTACATTAATTAAAAGATTAAAGATTAAAGAGAAATGACATTTTAATCTCTTTTTCACAAATCATTTCATTTTTACTGAGCACATGAGTCAAATCTTTAATATGTAAACAAGAAAAATTAAAAAGGAAGAGCAAAGGAATGAACTAAGTTTCTCAGGTTGTCCCCTGCACGGTTTCCCTGAGGGAACTGAAGAATTGTCACTAGGTCTGGGCTTCGCCAGCACAGCTGTCGTAGAATGCAGCGACTCTGTGGTCTGGAAGCCTGGTTCCGGGGCCACAGCCCTTTTCCTCCACAGGTGGTTAAATAGCACACAAGCCTGGACTAAAACGCCATGTGGACAAACCCATTTCCACAACAGGAGAAACTAGTCCCCGTGGCTTCAGACAATCTGCCATTTTAAGAATTCATTTGGGAAATTTACAATCTAAAGGTTTACTCTGCCTATCTCTTTTGCTTTCCTGGGGATTTGGACTGCTCAATGTGAGGTTTCAGAAGCACAGTGAGAGAGTGGATGGCAGAGCTCAGAACCCCCTGGGCTTGATCTTTGGGACTTCATAAGAAAACTACTTATCTATGAAGACAGCAGTCTGTACCTCCCACTCTTCATAAGATCTCAAGGACCAAGGATAGTCTGCCATCATCTCTTGGTCATTATTAGTATGAGCAAGTGACTGGCAAACTGTGAGTTAGGATTTGCTCTAACGTTTTGTTGTTCAAAAAAAATATCATTTAATTGAAGTAAGACATAGTGCCCTCATTAAATTATTTGTGGCTATAGTATATGAAAGTATGTTTGAATATGGCGGATGTTTGCATACTATTCCAGTCTCTGTGGGGGATTCAGGCTCAGTAAATCCTTGAGCAGCCCATCTACAGCATCAAGTTATGGCCTTGATGATGAAAATGTTAAACAGGATTGTAATTGTGACTCTGCCATTCCCATGACTATTGACAGTATCTGTCTGTCTGTCCTCCCTCCCCCCCCGAATCTGTGGTATTACCCCTTCTAGAAGCAAAGTATGTGGTTGTGTGGTTGCATAACCAGAGTAAAGAATCCATGATGAGATTGCCAAACCACAATCTTGTTTTGAGCTAATGTTAGTTAGGCTGTTCATTAAAATATAACTCATTTCCACCCAACCTAGTGGAGCACACCTTTCATCCCAGCATTAGAGAGTCCGAGGCAGGAGATTCCTATGAGTCTGGGGTCAGCCTGATCTATAGAGTAAGTCCAGGCTTCCAGGACAGGAACCAAAAAAGCTACGGAGAAACCCTGTCTCGAAAATCAAAAAAAAAAAGAAAAGCCTGGTCTAGAAGAGTAAGTCCAGGCTAACCAGGGTTACTAGTGAGACCTTGCCTCAAAAACAAAAAACAAAACAATAAAAAAGACAAAAATGTACAGAAACACATATATGTGTGTATAATTTATATGTGCATATATATTATTTAATCAGTTCCCTTTTGAATAAAAGAAACAAAAAGGAGGAAAGGGGTATTGTTTATTTTTATTTTAATGGTATTTAATTAGACCCTTTGACAGTTGTGATGGCCAAGTCTGGCCCTACATATATATCTAAAGAATCTTCATAACTTGAATGTTCTTGACATCTTTTTCTTAGGGCATTCTTTTTTAAACTTTTACACACAAGTGTATCATTTTTCTTATGTAACAACAAAAAACCAAATTGCTTCTCAGATGGTTGGCTGGTATCCGGTGATTCCACTTACCATTGGCAGTGTCCAGGAAAGGGCCAAATATTCCTTTCTGTATTGAGGCTTTACAAGAAGGGAAATGCGTAGATAGAGAGCTTCCCAGGGATGCGGTATCATCTCTGGGACAAAACTCTGGAGGCAAACTCCTTCACTTCCTGAAGAAGTGTCTTTTCAGGAACCACAGAACATTCCTGAAAGCTATGAATTACTTAATGCAGAATCAGTGGTCACCAGAAAAGCAAAGGACAGAGTGAGGCAGCAATAGAGGTGAAATAAATGTCAAAGCACTTGCCTTGGCCCTTCCTTCTTAATGAACACTGACCCTGTCCGTTTAAAACATAGAGGAAAATAGAATGTACAGTGGGGACACATTTTGTTGGCATTGTCCTTACTTAAAACCTAGGCAGTGAGTCACCTCTGCTTGTGGCTGTCCCACTGGAGGATTTAACTCACTGGCGTGCCCTTCCCTGGTAAATGCACCCCCATCTCCGGCATAAATGTCAGTTTACAGTTTAAGCCATTCCAAGGTGAACAGTTTCATATTGTAGTTTTGTAATACTTACATTTATAACTGAATCCATAAATTCCAAGCATTTTAAAGAGATAGGATTTAAAACTTTATAAATATGCCATTATTTGAAAACACCATGGTCTGTTAATCGAGATGTATTGATTTGGACAGACTGTGGAAGCATCCTTTGTTCTACTGGGTTAGTAGACACCGCAGGGGCTTTGACGCTGTGGGTACATAGAAAACAGCTCAAAACAATGAGAAAAATCAGATCTTAGGTTTTTTCTGGCAGTTCACCTTCATAGCCCAGCACTTTTTAGGGCTTACCAGGAAGGCCTACTTGTATCTTGTGAGGAAAAACTAAAATCCCTCCTTAGAAGAGTGTGGTTTCTCATGGCTTCAGCAAACTTGTCAAATCCCATTTCACTAAAACCCCAAATGGTGCTTGTTTGGATGCAGAGGGGTATAAAGATTACATCCTGAAATATTTAAAGGAAAATTTCACTGGTGATCCCCCCGGGGAAGTCCCCCAGCTTCATTTTCACAACTTCAGAAGCCTCTGATTCCCTTCCAGTCCAGAGGGTCAGAACTGCCACACAGAAACCTCGCTCTCTACGTGAGAACACATAATTGAGGGACCACAGACTTTCTGCATGCGAGACAGCATCTGGACAGCCTTAACTTTTGTAGTAATCATACTGATGATAATAACGATAATAACAATGATTTTTTTTCACCGTTTCCTCTTACTAAGCAGGAGAGCAAACTATCTCCTGCTGCCAAGGACTTTTGTATCTTTTGTGATGGTTTCTAAGTTTCTACAGCTGAGGTGTGATTGGTCACTTCTTCCCCTACTGCCCCTGAATGCTCACCTCGGGTGTTAGTCATTTTGTTTGTTTGTTTGTTTTGTTTTCTGCAAGTCACTGCATTTTTTTTTTAAGTCTAAAGAAAAGCATCTCTCTCACCAATCCTAAAATTCTCCCTAGATCCCCGGCAACTCCTTTGACTTGAAAGAACAGAATCCCAGAAAGAAAAGACATACAGGGTGACTTTCTTTTCCTTTCCATGTATGGTTAATGTACTGTACAGCATATATGTTTACAGACTGTATCTGCCTTGTGATGTCCACACAATGAATGACAAAAAAAAAAAAAAAAAAAAAGCGTTCTGATGTGCCATTGGATATTTGCCTTAGCACTGCTGTTTGTGTTCTTCTTTTCTGTCCCGTTTAAAAAAACAAACAGACATCAACGGTTGTACTCCAAAGCTGTATGCACACGACATTCTCTTCCCCACTCCAGCCCAGAGCTGTGAATTTCATTACAGGAGCTTCAGGCAGAACCTGAAGGTGTGGCCCCAAAGGGGTTAACAGAGGCAGAGCCTGGGCCTTGTCCCTCCTCTTCTCCTAACTGAGTGTTTCTGGTTCCCATCTGACCCTGCAGGATCACTCTGACATTCCAGGGACAGGTCATGGGGGGCCCAGGCATCTTATACTGACTCTCTCCCTAGACTACCTGCTGTGAGGGGCATTCTTAGGCCCTGGGTCCAGGAGCACAGTTGGAAGCACAATTGGACTGGCTTGAAAGGGCAAGCGAGATAGACTTGTGTGAGGCCCCCTTGAGGGTGTTTACTGTAGTCTCAAAGGAGTAGCACGATATAGGTGGGGGTAAGGAGTCACTATAGAAATGGAATATTTACATTTATGTATTTTTTTAGAGAATAATATTTTTATAGTGGAATCTATATGTATCGTGGAGCTTGAGTTTGAAAACCCCCTCGATTCACTGAGTTCTTTCTCCGTTCCCTGATGGTTTCTTTCTGGTGAATTCGATAGCACTAACTCAGATCTTGTGACTCAACCTCGGCATGAAATCCAAGGTTTCCAACAGATGTGTGCTGTAAGCCTGAGCTTTCTGGACTTGGTCCATTAGGTTGTGTTAGTTTCTGGCCCTTTGGACCACACCTTTAATACTACATAACTGCCTTTGGGAAGGAGATGCGGTTTCTCTATGCAGCAGAAACCTAGCAGTGACCTGAGTCCAGTTCTTTTGCACACTCAAGAAGTGATTGCTGCATTTGTGGTGAAGGGCCCGTTCCCTACGGTACATAGATGGTATAAGATGCATGAGATGATGAACTGGATATAACCATCTACGCTGGTAGGGATGTCCAACCTTTTAACACTGTAACATGATGATGTCATATGAAACATTTCGGGCATTCATTATCTGGGATGCTTGCAGGATATGGGCTGCAGGTTGGCTGTGCCTGGTCTGTAGTCTCTACAGAAATAGAAACATCCAACTCCCCTCACAAGCCTTGTATCCATTGCTGAGGTTGCATTGTGCTTACAGAGCTCTGTAGAAACCAGAAAGAATTTTCTCCTTAACCATAGATGGGACTGTGAGTTTGTAGAGTTCTTGACTCTTTTGCCCAATTTGATGCTAAATTTAAGAGTCCCCATTTGTCACAGTGTGTTTTAACTGATACTTCATCCATGCCTGTTCCTGTAACCAGATGACAGAGCGGCTCAAACCTCAGAGTCTTTCCACCTTTCCTGTTTGACCCCCTTCCCAGACAGCATCCTTCCCTGCCCCAAGAGTCCAGGATCCTTTTCCCAGCAAGGCAAGGTCATAAACATCTCTTTCTATTTCAATAAAAATAACCCCTATAGTTCCGGGACAAATAATTTTAAAATCTTCATCACCAGAATCCACATTCTGCCCCCCCCCCAAAAAAAAACAAGCCCAGCTTAAGCCCAAGTGTGAACCTCACTACCATGGAGACAGTTGCAAAAAGAACTATGCAATTGCCTGAAGGTGCTGCCTGGTGCTGAGGGAAAGCCAGATACTCTTGTTACCAAGGAAACCTCCTGGCTTCCAGACTGAGTGGACAGGGCAACATCACTAGGGTTTGCAGTGACAAAGAGGTGAGAGGTCACTAGGTCCTGTCTGATCTGTACCGTTCTGCACGTAGCTCCATTGAGTTCCACGATATCCTATTCTGACAAGTGGGAAGAAGAGTTCTGTCCTTTACAGGATTCTGGAACATTCTTTCTTCCTTTCAAACTCCTGGCTTAGGAGAGACAAAAATCTTAACAAGGGTTCCAGAAAATGTTGTGTCTGATGCAGCTTTTCAGTTGAATGTAGGTTGTTGACGGGATTTTCAGCTTTACCTGCTCAGTCGGGGGTGGGGTGGGACGTGTGACGCGTCTGTATATACATCCATTCGTGGTTGGTTGGTGGGTGGGGGGCTGGGAGTCTGTTGTGCTTATTCTGAAATAGACTTGCTGGGCTTAGCTGCTGTGCTCTGTAACCCGAAGTGTACTTTGACTGTTCTGTATCCTCCAGATGAAAACAAAACAACAAAAACCAACTTCAGAAAAAAAAATAATAATAATCACTGCCAGCGACATCTGATGCTGTACGTGTAGCTTCTCTCTGTTCCTCTGTACAGTGTTAATAGACAATAAACTGCCTTTTCACTGCACCCTCCTCTCCGTGTCTGCTCCCTAATTCTTTCCGTTTCTCACTTGCTCTAAATGGACTTCGGGCTTGACCACGTTGGAGGCGTCCTCCAGTCACTCCCTACACCCTAAGATGAATCCGATAGCCCCCATACTGTGGATTGTTCCAGAGTCACCTGGGTGTGCCTAGGAAGGATAGGAAAGCCCGATCCTTCCTACGGAGCATCGATTCCTAGAGGCAACTGTTAATCTTCAATCTAAAGGATGTTTGCGGTGATTCTGATCCGTGTATTTGGGGGCCCCTTGTAGCCTGCCTGTTCCAGCTGGTTTCCACACTAACCGAGCCAATCTCTCTCTGGCTTCTTTTTATGCATCTCTTTCCACACCTGTCTTGTGGGGGTTGTTTTTCATTTTTCTTACAAGTCCCAGCAGTGGCTCAGATGGTTATCTCTTGGGTAAACTCGGGCTTCCCCTGAGGTTAAGTGAATAGTCTTTGTTCAGTGTGCTCCCTACCCAGACACTCCCAAAGACACACACAACTTATCTCTCCTGTTCTCCCTACCCATCTACTTTACCTAGAATAGGACTGACAAAATTTTCTATACATTACCAGATAGGAAATATGTTTTGGCTTTGTGAGCCTAATGGTCCGTGTCAGAATTGCTTCCCTCAGCTCTACCCAACATACAAACGAGAGAATGTGGCTGGATTTTAATGAGCTAATTCATAAAGCAGGCTTTAGGCCCAGTCTGGCCTATTGATTTGTAATTTCTCCTCTTTTGGCCTAGGACAGGACCTGTCATACACTGAGTACTCAATATAGAAAAATTAAATTGTGGCATGAAAGAATAAAAAAAAAAAACACGTGACATCCTTATGGAAGTGTCACAGAAAACTGTCCTTGGAGGACATTAAGTAGATTAAATTAACTGAGGATGCCTATCCATTTGGATTTCAAGGTGGATTTGGGGGAATGTCTTTATGCTTGGAAAGTAATGAAAGAGGGAACTATAAAAGGCACCTTGTAGGCTGTCCAATTACTACTGGATTGGAGCTGGTAAGAATTTCAACCAATACAAAGCGGAGGAAATGCAAAGACATCTTCTCCTTCTCAAAAGTGCTAGAGATGCTGGAACTACTTGGCTCCTGTGTATCTAAGCATTCAGCCCAAGTGTTTGGAGACCCATGTGTTGTCTGAGCCATCCTATGTTGTAGGTGGTGGGGTTTTCTTTTTATTTATCTATTTATTTATTTAATCTTATTTTATGTGCATTGGTGTTTTGCCTACATGTATGTCTGTGTGAGGGTGTCAGAGTCTCTGGAACTGCAGTTACAGAGAGGTGTGAGCTGTCATGTGGGTGCTGGGAACTGAACCCAGGTCATATGGAAGAGCAGCCAGTGCTCTTAACTGCTGAGCCATTTCTGCAACCCACGGCAGGGCTTTCTTTACGTTATTTCCTTGATGGAAAAAAATATTATAATGTCAGTTGGGCAGTGGTGGTACGCAGCTTTAATCCCAGCATTTGGGAGGCAGAGGCCGACAGATCTCTGTGAGTTGGAGGCGGGTCTGGTCTAAGAGTAAGTTCCGGGACAACCAGATCTACACAGAGAAACCTTGTCTCAAAACAAACAACAACAACAAATTATAAAGAGAAACTTGTAGGTTTGGACTACAGCCAGGACAGTACATTATAATATGTAACCCCAGCTCTGGGACGTTCCAATGAGGGAAAATATCAGAACTCTGGCAAGGAATCCAGTTCAGCACCCTTAAGGTTGATGGGGAGGGGGCATCCCCCTTGGGAGGGTAGGATTTTCTTTAATCCACCAACCCTGTGAGGCTGACATTATCGTTGCTAGAGGCATACTAAGTACTCTACCCAATAGCAGTGCAAAACGTTGATCAGGAGTTTCAGGAGACAAATTCTGCGTTCAACCTCCCATTTCAAACCTGTTCTGAAGGCTCTCTTGTCACAGAAGTGGGGTAAGGATGAACATGAAATTGGGTGCAGAAAGACTGGGAAAGCCGGGGTTATTCTTTCCAGAAAAAACAAAGTGACACCAGTTATTTGAACCTTTAAACACTCGAGGAAATGTTTGGCAGTAACAGCGCCCCCTGTAGGCTTGGAGGTGTCTCTGCAGCCCTTCCTCACCAGAGAGAAACAAGGTGATGTCAACATTTGCTCATTAGAAGTCCAATTCAAAGGTATTCTGCCTTGAAGTTCAGATGTAACTGTTCCTCTGCTTTTAATTTGTACTCCTTGATTGGGTTTCTTAGGTCTGGTACTTGCAGGGCAACGATATTCTTTAATGCTCACTTCCTTGTCTTACTGACAATAAGAAAGAGCATCAAAGACGGGCAGCTTGGAGAACAGTGAGGCAACAACTTTTCCCTGTAAGTTTTAACCAAAGGCTGGTCAAATGTAAAAGTGATGAGAATATTTTCAGTTTTCTTTTTCATGACCGTTTCATGGGGTCCTGAAAACATGAGCTCCAGATGCCTGCTCCAATTTTTAGAAGTTTTTATTATGTTTATTTATTGGGAGGTAGAGGGCAGAGGGCAGCTTGTGGAGTCAGTGCGCTCCTTCTCCCACAGACCCTTGCTTAAAGTCGAGCACGTCAGCCGCACGCACGTTCAGACTCTGCGGGGAGATCCGGACTGCTTCACCAAAGAGCAGTAGCATCTGTTCCGCCAGAGCCGGCCTGGGCGTGCGCAGTGTTTTTACCCACAGATCCGATCTGATTGGCTCCTGCTGTGTTTCTTGAAGCAAATGGATGGCAGATGTGGGTTTGCAGGGAGCCGAGTAAAGGGGAGCAGAGCAGAATGGAAGCCTGTGGGGCCTCTCATGGGCTCATGGTTTCGTGGTTCAGCTTCAGGGTGCCTTCTCCCTGATGCCAGCTCAGAGAATTCTTGACGAGACAGGACTTGGTGTGAACTGTGACCTGGCTGATCACAAGGGAATAAGGGGAGCTGAGTAGAAAAAGCAGCACCCACGGGGCTTCTTGCTTCTTATTGCCCTTCCTTCCCGTTCCTCCCCCTACCCCCACCCTCACCCTTCACCTTTCTCTTTTCTATCAGATGAGCCCGTTTTCTGCCTGAGATCCCATCTCTCCTTAGTTAGTCCATTTTCTGTGGCTACAACAAAATACCCGAGACTGGATAATTTATGAAGTACAGAAATTTATTTAGCTTCCGATCTGGGAACTGGAAAGCCCGTAGCTACCAGTACTAACTGCCATACCATGGTGCAAGGTGAAAGGGCAAGCAGGTGAATTCAGAGGGACACATTGGATGAGCACCTTCTCGCTGGATGACATCCCTGGGTCTGTAACTAACACAGTCCCCAGAGAGCAAGAACTCACTGCTTTGAGAAAAGACTTGATTCCTCTTTAGCACCTAACCAATCACAACTCAAAGGCCCCACCTCCAGTTCACTAGAGCGGCCCCCAGCTCTCAGGGAGTATCTTAGAGGAGACAGGCCACACTCAGAGCTCAGCACCATCTGCAGGTGAGGTGAACACCATAGGGAGTTGGAGAATTCCCAGGAAGCACCGTGCCCCGGAGTGCTATGGTTTTGCTTTTGGCTTCTTGCCTTTGATGTAGCAGAATTTGGGAGACTTTTTGAAAAAGCAATAATGATGAGGGCCTCTCCCAGAGTTCGCAATTTAGTCGGTGCCTGGGCCAATCTGAGGCATTTATTATATATTATGCTACTTGTTGTGATGATATTAATTTCTTAAGCTTATTAAGGTAAGTCTGCTGTGTGCCTGGTACTGGGAACAACACCTGGAAGCCCCTCAGGTAGCAGACACAGTCCAGGTTCTTTCTGATCCTCTCAGCTCTCGCAGGAAAGAGAAATTGTGAGCTTGGGATTCAAAAATGAAGTAAAATCCAAAGTATTGCATTATATAGTGGGGATGCCCTCAGATGATCAGTTTTAAGCCATCTGATAAAACAACACCTACATTATGGTGCTAGAATATTTTAAGTGGGGTGTGGTGGCACATTCATGGGAGAACCTTCCAAGGCAGGAGGAAGGAAGGAAGCTTGGACCATCTTCGCTAGCATCATAGGGTAGGGCCTAAGGCCTCTGAAGGGACTGGAGCAGTAGCTGGAGGCCAGGCAGTGGATGGTCACATTGTTTCTCTACGAATAAGTAACAGCCTGCAAGTTCAAGGGAGGACCACAGACATGCCGAGCTGACTCACACAGGGGTCTTGGTTTGGTTTGGTTTCCCTTTGTGCCAGGAGCCAATCACTCTCATATTTTAATCTTCTCTTGAGAACTCAGATCTAACCAGCTGGGACCCACATGTCCAGGAGGCAGGAATTTCTTGAATAGCTACAGGAGACCCTCTCTCAAAACAACAATAATAAAGATAATTGAAAGCAGGGATTTAAATAGATTACTTGTATATTGTTCATTGCAGTCGTCTTCCGAATAATCATAATATGGGGAAACCCCTGTTATCTATCAGCAGATAGCTATAGTGAAATATGATATGTTCATGCAGGGAAATATTATTCAGCCATGGAAAGGAATGAAATCTTGAGATATACTGCACACAGACATTGCCAAATTATGCCAATTAAGTGATCCAGGCAGGAAAGAGAAAAATGTTGTATTATTCTACATATGCATGTTTCCCACACTGGTAAAAGTCGTGGAGACAGAAAGTAGGAGAGAACTTACCAAGGACAAGGAAGGGAAAACTGGGAAGTGAGTGTTTAATGGGAACAGACTTTCTGCTTGGAATGAAGGGAAAGTTCCAGGGGAGGGCCGTGGCTACAGTTGCACCACAGTATGGATATAGTCATTACTGCTGAACTGTAAACATAAAGATAGTTAAAGACGATATTAAATTCCTATTAAACATTCATTACATTCAGAGATAGGCTCATACTTAACTAAAGGATGAATTTGCCAAATGAGAGAGAGAGCAGCCCAAGGAGGGAGGCAAACTCAGGCAGGCAGGGATGCGCCAGCCAACGGCAAAGCAGAGTGCGGTTTGAAGGAGACTTGATGATGAGGCCGTGCCGTAGACTGATGTCTGTTGGATATTGGAGAGGAGACTGGATTCCAAGGGCTTTGGAGTTCAAGGTGACCTTTTGGGTTGCTAGGCAAGGCAAGGGCCCTAGAACTGTGTGGACAGGGACGATGTAGGAGGCAGAGGCTGCAGAAAGAACAACCTGAGGCATGACGGAAATGAACTGAGGTGTGACCAGAGCCCAAATAGGACGGGGGTCACTGTGGACCACAGGAGACTTGAGAGACTTTCAATGTGGGGAGGAGGAAAGCAATACTAAGATGGCTCGAAGCAGGACAGCCTCAACCTGGAGACAGGTCCTTCACAGAGATCACCACCACTGTAGCTAATGAACTTGCATGGATTTCTGTGGGTGATGCAGCTCTCTGTCTTCAGTGTCCTCATCCATAGCCTAAGGATGCATGGCATGCCTTTCTCTCCTCCGGCTGCCGGGAAAGTTAACTGAGTTACGTTTGAGAAGAAGGTAGCATAGTGTCTGTGATGGGTTAATGGTAATCATCAAGGTGGACAGAATTTAGAATTGCCTGAGAAGTGGACTTCTCAGGTCATGAATGTGGGGGATTACAGTAACTGAGTGGTGTTGACTGTGGGCGGGCCCATTCCCTACGCAGAGGATCCTGAACGGTACGAGCAGAGACAGCTAGCAGAATGCTACAAGCCTTTACTGCTCTCTGCTGCTTGGCTGTAGGTGTGATGTGGCCATCTGCTTCTAACTCTGACCACATCGGCTTCCCCCACTACAGTGGATTGCACCCTGGAACTGGGAACTGGAACAAACCCTTCTCCCTTAAATTGTTTTTGTCAGAGAATTTTGTCCAACAATAGAAAAAGAAATTATTAAGACAGTGTTAAACACAGAATCTACGCTTGCTGTTTTTAATCTGTCAAATCTGAGGGATGGGGAGTAAGGCTGAGATGTTGATATGCATTAGCTTATTTTGTATGTTTGGATTATTTTATTTTTAAAAGTTTATATTTACTTTTTTATCTTATGTGTGTGGATGCTTTGTCTGCATGTATGTCTGTGCACCTTGTGCATGCCTTCAGAGGCCAGAAGAGGGAGTCAGATCTCCTGGGACAGAAGTTGAACTGTTGTGTGGGTGCTGGGGATGGAAAAGCAGGCAGCACTCTCAACCACTGGGCCATTCCTCCAGCTCTGGAATTTTTGTTTTTTTAACAACATGAAAATAAGGTACCGGTAAAAAACAACCAGAAAAAAAAAGGGGGGGGGAGGGATTTTATCACCAAGAAGTCAGTGCTTTTCTAGCTTTGGTCAGTGTGGGAAATATTTAGGACCCTTGTTCAAAAGCAGGATCTGGCTGGGCTATGCTCAGGTAGATCCAAGGGCTGCATCTCCACAGACTTCCCAGGAGGCCTACCACCGCTAGGCCACTAGGCTGTTCTCAAGCAGCAAAGTCACTGGGACCAAGTGTGGCTCTGTTATCTTAGGCTATAAAGCAGAATCCTCACACATGGTGACTTGAAGTCCAAACGGTTGCAATCTGCCCTCCCTACCTGAGTTCTACAGCCTTGGTTGCAACCACCTGAGATGGACTGGAATTTTGGGGAGGAAATGCATCTCTACTGAATATGTACTAATGAGTTTTCCTCATCATTCCCTAGAGAATAGCATGGGGTAGCGATGGTACTGTATAAGGTATACAGGAAGGTGTGTGTAATATATGCAAACACTGTGCTATTTACAGAAGGGCCTTGAGCATCAGTGGAATTAATGTCCTCTGAAGGTCCTGGAGTCAGTCCCCTGTGGGTTCAATGTGTTTGTCATTGTTGCTGTTACTGACATCACTCATAGTTTTATGTGCAGTTCTTGCTCCGGGTCTCTCCAAAGATGGACAGACAGTAGCTGGAACTACACACACCTCAAGGGCTTTATTACTGTCAGGTTAGTACATGATGCTGGCTATCCCCGGGAACCTCAGCTGGAGGCTGTCAGTTACAGCAGCTACCTATGCCACCCAGGGCATCCTCACATGGCAAGGAACTGTTGGTTGCTCAGCAACTGGGTTCCAGAGTAAGTCAAGATTGAAGCACTGTCATTTTACCGAGTATCCACAATCTCACTACATCACTTCTATCTCGTCTGAATGCTATGAGAAAGTCATTAAGGCCACCCACAGGCAAGGGTAAAGCAACTGGACACTTTACTGAAGGGAGAAATGTAAAATAAAAAAAAAAATAGATGGGTCTTCAAGCCACTAGAAAGGGCTTGTTTAAGAAAGCTATAACATGAACAGAAAGCTGTGGACTCACCTACTGGAGTTTTATCCAAGTGTGTGGCTTGGTATGGCATGGAAGCCAAATGGGTCCCTGCTTCAACAGGCTGGATAGCCCTAGGAATATCTAAGCCCAGATGGCCCCGACTAGGTGACTTTGTGACTACGGGATGTAACCTCTTTCTCTTCAGGAGATTTTGTGTCTGAGCACAATGCTTGGTGGAAAAAAAAAAGGGACCCAATAAACATCTGTCGGATGGATGGATAAATGGGCAAGTGGATAGATGTTTGGATGGATGGATGGATGGATGGATGGATGGATGGATGGATGGACTGATAGATGTATGGTTGGATAAATGGACAGGTGGATGGAAGGACTGATGGATAATATGGTTTTAGGACTGAGAGTCTGGGGTCTGAAAAAGAAAGAAACTGAGAATTCTGCAAACCTGGTTAGAATAAGCCTCTTGGGCACTTCTCCCAGGGAAAGGAGGACAATACAGTCAGTCCTCAGAAGTCTTGGCTTCAGGCATGTTAGGAGGTTTACCAGAGCAGTAAGAACCTGTCGTGTCCAGCAGCCTCCGTTCCTTGTAGGATTAGTGGCTGTGGGAGGCCTGATAGATATGGAAGATCTTTCAACTTGCAGTAAGTAGAAACTGAAACCAGGAGTTCAAGAGAAAATGAAAACGGCCAGTGACCAGTGTATTACAATGTGTCACTCTGTGTCATTTGATGTGGCTCTCTCTCCATTTCCTGTTCTTAGCCTAAACTGAAACAACCACCGCACTTAGGGGTTTTCCCTGGGGACTTCAAGCTACATCAGCAGCAGGAAGGAGGCAGGAATTTCCCAAGGCAAAAGTCCCACTTTTCTGGCTAGTTGGGAGGTCTGGTTGCACCCTGAGAATATCCACATTGCACCCACTCCAGCATCTCCCACTTATAACTGGCTCCAAGTCCCACAGTCAGCACAAAGAAATTAGGGAGGGAGCCCTCGGGAGTCTCATGTGATGGTCAGGGCTTTTCAATACTCAGAAGCAGTGGTCTGTGTAACCAGAAAGGCTGTCTTGTCAGGCATAGTATAGGCTAGCTAGCCATCAGATTGTCTGTCTCAGGATCTCTTTCAATGGCATTATACACTCCCCCACTTTTCAGGGGGTGTCCTGGCTTATGTATTGGCTCCAAATTCTGAGAACTTGGCATCAGCCGTGAGACATAAGCTCAGAGGAGACAGTGACAGAAAGCCGCTGTAGGATTGTTAAATGTAAGGCCTGGAGCCTGGTAGTTCTTCCCTTCACTCCCTCGGGCACTGTGCGCATGCACAAACACACTATGCATGTGCACAGACAGATATGCACACATGCGTATTATATGTGAGGAAGTGCAGAAAAGAAACTGCTGACATACCACTGAAGACTGTGACTAAGGGAGAGGAAATATCCTGAGTCCTCTAGAAGAGCCAGAGCGGGGAAGAGCTGCAAAGAATAGTGGAGCTCGCAGGACAGCAAGAGATAGAGAAAATAGCAAGGGAACACTGAGCAGTAGATAGTAGATAGATAGTAAGAGAGGGGGTGGGGGACAAATCATGCAGATTCTAAGAAGGGTGAGGAGTTGTGGGGAGGGAAGGACGAGCATGGGCTTTGAAATGTATACCAGGGACTTGTGATACTGTAAGCCACTGGAGGCCAGCGTGGGCTTTGATATGCTGATAGGTGCCACAGATAGATGTCCCTTTTGCCAGAGGTGAGGGAAATGGCTCCTTTTGGTAGAGGGAAAACTGGCTTCACAAGTTCCCTGAGGAGTTCTGGCTTTTATCTACACACCAGAAATCCTTCTATAGTCCAAGTTGAGTTCATTTCTAGATATATGGACAACCTGTGAGACCCAGCGCTTGCGTTCACAAGGGTACACTCATGCCTCCTGAGAAGGCCTTAGTAGAGTGGAGACATTCCAGCTGACTCTAGAGAGGAGGAAGGCTACCAGGCCAAGAATGTTCCAGACTAAAGGAGCAGCCAATAGAAAGGCTCTACAGCTCCACCTCTGGTGGTCCACGCCAGAGAGCCACTTATGTCTCCTGTCTTGCCTAAGGAACTTCAAGCCCCCTGAACACCTTCTTCCTCTCTCTCACCTTCCAGTGCCTTTCTCAGTCACTTAGTTCCTAAATATCAGCCACAGTAGGTAACAGATACTCGTCTTAGTTCACACACCCATGGGCGAGAAACACCAAGTTTTCTGGTCTTGCAAACAGTTTGGTCTCAGTCATTCTTTTTTTTTTGTTTGTTTGTTTTTCGAGACAGGGTTTCTCTGTGGTTTTGTCAGTCATTCTTGAGGTTCCCTCCAACCCAGGGTCTGCAAAGGAAGGAGACATGCTTATCCTGACCTCCTCTGGTGGTCAGGCCAGCCTACACTGGTTCTCTGCAATGCCAAGTCATGGCTTTCACAGGCTCTCCAAGACTGAAGTCTGGGTGTGTGCAGATACCTTCTGAGGTAGCAAGTGGCTACTCATAAAGAATCATGCCCTAGGCAAACAGAAAACATAAACTAATACTCTGAGATCCCTTAAAAGGGAAGTTTCACTGGAAGCACAGGCTTGTAATTCCAGCTCTCTGGAGAGCTAAATCAGGAGGGTTGCAGTAAGCTCCAGGTTAGTCTGAGCTATATAGAAAGTTTCAGGCTAGCCTGGACTTTATATAACCCAAAACAAACAAGCAAACAAAACTTCAGAAGGGCAGGGATTTTCATCTGATGATCTTTCCCAAAGGCCCAGACCATTGTGGACCATAGATGATGATGTTTAAATAGCTCAGACAGTGAATGACTCTGTTTCTTTATCTGCACTTGCATTTCAGCCTTTAGCTTTGTCTCCTCCTCTATGCTTAGTCATGTTTATTCTTAACCCTTCTTTACAAAGAAGGGAAAAATCTCCTTGCTGCCTGGAGTAACGGCCTATGTATCCCTGGAAGCTATTTTCCACTCCTCAGGCTACTTGGAGTTTCTGTCTCTCAGCGTCACACATCCAAGAAAGAGTTGAACTGTCTCCCAGATCTCATCTTCTCTGTGCTAAGATCAAACTGAAGAATCTGTTGCTGCTGTTGCTGCAGCTGTAAGAAAGGGTCTTACGGCGCTCGGGCTGGTGCAGAACTGAGCCTCCCAAATGCTGGATTAAGATATCCCTTTGAAGCCGGGCGATGGTGGCGCACGCCTTTAATCCCAGCACTCGGGAGGCAGAGGCAGGCGGATCTCTGTGAGTTCAAGACCAGCCTGGTCTACAGAGCTAGTTCCAGGACAGGCTCCAAAGCCACAGAGAAACCCTGTCTCGAAAAACCAAAAAAAAAAAAAAAAAAAAAAAAAAAAAAAAAAAGAAAAAGATATCCCTTTGAGGTTGGGCGGTGGTGGTGCACGCCTTTAATCCCAGCACTCGGGAGGTAGCAGATGGATCTCTGTGAGTCAAGACCAACCTGGTCTACAAGAGTTAGTTCTAGTACAGGCTCCAAAGCTACAGACAAACCCTGTCTCGAAAAAAATAAAAATAAACAAACAAAAAAGATATATCCTTTGAGGAAGTCAAGTCTTCAGGCACACACCTCTAATCCCAGCACGCTGGAGGTTATCTTCTGCTACATAGTAAATTGAGATTAACCTGGGCTACATGATGCCCTGTATCAACAAACCAACCAACCCTCTGTGTGTGTGTGTGTGTAGGAGAGAGGCAGGGAGAGTTCCTTGTAAGGATAAAAAAGATCCTCTTACGTTGGGACTTACCTGCTGGAAATTTGGATTTCAACCCAGGCTTCCCGGCTTCTGACTCACTGCACAGTCCCTGCCCCATCATGGGCCATCTCCCTCTCCTGAACGTCCTGTTCCTCTAAAATGTTCTCTGCCAGGCCTGCCTACAGAAATATTACTCATCCCTCTAGGCCAGGCTTCCTGCCGCCTGCTCTCACACTCACCAGAGTTCACATCTACCAACTCTCTCTTTTCCAGTCCCGTGAGGAAAGCCTCCCCTGCGGCGTGCACTGTGGCTAGGTCTGTCCTCTGGCTAAGGTCAGATTGCTGTAGCACAAGGGGACCACCCTGTGAATGCTCCATCCGTGCTGACTGCAGGGCCTTGCATGCAAGCAAAGAAAACGGTCCCTGAGTAGGAGCTGGTGAAGAAAAATAGACCCCTGCCAGCTTCCCCTGTGCCCCTGCTTCTCACTCTTTAGCCTAGGGCAGTCCTTGGGCAGCCTGCTGATGTAAGAGAAACAGAGACCCCTGTCTGAGGGCTTCTGCCAGCACAGGTTAGCATCACTCAGTCTGGAATAAGCAGAAGGAACTGTGGCTACGCACAAACATGGAGGCACCATAACGTGAAGGGGAGGTCACTGTTCTGCAGGCTGGGGCCTCCGCTTCCAGTCCAGGTGTCCCTGTTAGCTGGATGAGCTGTGGCCTCTGGGGAGCTTTTCCACTTCTCAAAACCCCTGCTGCTCTACCTGTTTAATAAGGGCAACGCTGGCCCCTTCCCTACCCCTTCGACCAGGTGTATGCGCAGTGAAGGGGAAGCCACAGCACATGACACACCACCACCTATGGGGGTGGCACAAAGGTTCTGGGAAGGGGTGGAAGGCTGACTAGCATGTCATCGCCCTGGGCCTTAGGTGCACTGCTGTCCTACTGCACAGGGGTAAAGATAGGACGCATAACACACCGCTCTCTGGTGATAGCTCTATAAACACAAAAGGATTCAATCAACATAAACTTAGCAGTTGGAATGAAGATCCAAGAAAGGAATGCTGGGTGGAATTCCTGGACCCTACGTGCTACTGGTAAACCCTGGTAGAAGGGTTCAGGTTTGCCTCCAGTAAAAATAATGATGGGGGTAGCGAGACTTGGCACGTGGGTAAAGGCACCTGCTGCCAAACCTAAGGACCTGAGCTTGATTCATGGGCCCCAGGTGGTGGGAGGAGAGAACTGGTTCCCGAAAGTTGCCCTCTGACCTACACGCACTTGCCGTACATAGCGTGTGCACACACACAAGTAAATAAATAAAAACATTCTACTTCCCTGCCACACCAGACAACACAACCTGATTTACTGCAGTGACTGAGTTGACCGAATGTCACATTACAAAAGCAACAGCGTGAGAGAGGCCTCGGGATCCGTCCATCCTTCCTGAAGGACTGCCCTGTCCCTGTTTTGTGGCCTGCACGCTGTATCAGGCCGCTTTCCCTCTAGGCTGTGTAACTCCAGAGGTTGTGTGTGTGTGGGGGAGGGGTTATTACTCATCATTCTTTCGTTATTTCGGTCCTGATGCTGGTTTGACTTTCCTGTAGCTGACACTAACCTCGAACTTGCTCAGTGGCCAAAGATGGCCTCCACCTCCCAAGTGCTGGGATTCTAGGTGTGACTCACCACGCCTCTCTTGCTCATGGGTGTGATTAAAGCCCTGTTCTAGATGGCTGCATTCTAGGACTCAGAATGAAGAAGGCATCCCCACGTGTGACGACGCTCACTCTCTCACAGAACTCCATGTGACTCACACAGTGGACACTTTGCCATGGCGCCTGTGGTGTATGTTCCATTGGGGCTGGCACGGGAGGGATAGAGCAATAGACTCTTCCCATGAAGTAGCTCTGAAAGTTTCTTGGCACTGAGTGAGCATATCTAATCTTCTCATGAGGGAGGCAGAGAATAATGGCAAAGATAACACGGTGGGCACGTGCTGTCATGAGTACTGTCTAATATGAATCTTCTAATAACCCCGTGACACAGCTATCATTACCCCTGCTTTATGGTATAGAAAATTGAGGCTTGGCATGACTAACTAACGTGCCCAAGACGTAGCCAGTAATTGGTACAAGTGTCTGGCTTAAGCCGGGTTTAGTGGCATTTAACTACCTTTGGGTGGGGCCGTAGCTTCTCATTGGGTACAGCTTCTGTCACTGAACAAACATCTATAAAGCAATTACTGTGTGCCTGACATTGAAAGCAAGGTGATATACAAACAGATGCTCTTCCCAACCCCAGAGCCTAAAATCAAAGCAAAAATGTGAAGCACAAGTGGGGTGCAGGGCAGAAGAAGAGCTCATCACACGCTGGCCCAAGATCTGGACCTGACTCTGACAGCATAGAGACCAAAGGACAAAAGACGGTGGCATGGCATGCGGCTCTTGTCAAGGCCCTGCCTGGAGGAGCCAGTGTTGAGAATCGTTTCTGTAGTAAGAGCAGCAGGCTGCTTCCCGCCACCCAGCTCCCACGTGGCTAGCTTTACCCAAAATAACAACACACAAATTGTATTCTTTTAAACACTGCCTGGCTCATTAGTTCTAGCCTCTTATTGGCTAATACTCACATCTTGCTTTAACCCATATTTAATTATCTGTGTAACACCACGAGGTGTGGCTTACCAGGAAAGATCTTAACCTGCGTCTGTGTCTAGTGGGAGAATCATGGTGACTGCCTGACTTGGCTTCTTTCTCCCAGCATTCTGTTCTGTCTACTCCGCCTATCTAAGCTGCTGTCCTATCAAAAGGGCCAAGGCAGTTTCTTTATTAACCAATAGACATATGACCCTCCTCCATCATGTTTCCAATCCAAGTTCTAAAGGGCGCTCTCAGGAAGTCAGTGTCTGTGGGCATGTGCCTTATGTGAAGTCAAAACCAAGGACACCACAAAAACAAAGATCCAGGGCCTCTGTGTCAATCTAAGAAAGAAAGGGAAAACGATTTGGTCTGTTACTGAATGAGCATGGTGACATGCTTAGACTGCCAGAGTAAGCCGCTCTCTCTCCCTTGTTCCCTGCCCTTTTTAATGGTCGGGTGATAAAAAGGAAGAAGGAGAGAAAACCCCCTAGGTGGTTTGCAAAGTAACAATAATAATAAACACATTTTTGGTCATAAAACTTCAGTACCAAAGCATGGGACTCAGCAAGCTCTACAGGCAAAGCCGATGACATAGTAAGTCATTGCTCATCAGAACGGCTTGTGGGCTGGGAGAGAAGCCACTTAGAAAGTGAGACATGTATCCCACAGCTGAGTTTCTAGCCAAATCTCACATCTGCAGAGAATGTTTTTGTAAGAGGTGACTCCTCTCTCAGCTTGGCTGTGGTCCACCTATGCTTTAGATAATTTTGCAAAGCCAAGGGCTTATAGTATGTTCATGCATGCACATGTCTCTATAGCCATGCATGTTAGTCAGTGTCCAGACCCATCCCCTAAGGGGAAAAAAGAGTAAATGTGGATGAATGTGAAGAGATGGATAACGAGGGGCTGTCTCACGCTTGATTAGGTAGCCTAAACACCCCAAGACCCACTGTCTTCAAGACAGAGGTCCAGGAAAGTCAGTGGCATTGTCCAATCCAAGCTTAATATCTAGACACTGGGGGCACCAAAGGTCTAAGTCCCTGAGTCTAAAGATCTAAGAAGCAGGAACAACCAGAGCTGAGTGTCTCGGCTGAATCAGCAAACTGGCCCTTCCTTCAGCTGTCTGCTTCGTTCAGCCCTCAGTAGATGGGATGATGCCCACCACACTGGTGAGGGCAGACCTTTGGTAGACCTTTACCCAATCTTCCGGTACATTACTAACTCTCTGGGGGCCAGCCTCTCAGATATATCCAGAAACTGTGATTGCTTTGTTTTGTTTAACCATCTATCTGAGTATCTCTTATCCTGGTCAACTTGACAAATGGAATTAGTCATCACACGTGTGTATACACAAAGTGTGTATGTGTGCAAACGCTCTTCATGGGTACAAATACCTGAGAATTGGGTAAGAAAACCGCAGGTACCAATGGGCTTTGAATGTACACTCCGTTAACAGTTCTGTTGGAGCTGGCGAGGCGAATCAGTGTGGTGGCACGTGTGATGCAGATGGCTGGAGCTCGCCACTCCCGTTCCTCTGGATCCTTTCCGTTTGAGTGTTAGAGTGATTTAAAACAGGGTGGGGGTGGAGGTCCACCAACATGGATCAAGAGTGGACCGTAAAAAAATTTTTAAGAACACATTTTGGGTGGTGGTGGTGCATGCTTTTAATCCCAGCTCCTGGGAGGTAGAGGCAGGTGGATCTCTGTGAGTTCAAGGCCAGCCTGGTTTACAGAGTTCTAGGACAGTCAAGGTTACACAGAGGAACCCTGTCTCGAAAAACCAGAGAAACAAAAGCAAAACAAACTGCATTTTGATTGCTTTAGTAAGCAGTCGAGAGTGTTCGCTGCTCCTGCAGAGGAGTCAAGTTCAGTTCCCAGTGCCCACGTCAGAAAGCTCCCAATAACCTGTAGCTCCAGGAGGTCCAAGTATATGTTAGTTAGGAGTCCTTGGGTTGCAAGACACAAAGCCAAGTTTGAACTGATGTGGGAGGGGGGGATGGGTGTTTATTAACTCACGCAGTCTGATGACAGGAAGGGCAATAGGCCAACTGGGCACTATGACTAACCAGGGCTTTGGTGTGACTAACCAGAGATTCCAGACTCCACTAGAGCTATGCTGCTCAGCCCCTGCCTTTCTCTTTGGTCAGCACACATCACATTCATCCAGGCTCTCTCCACTGCCGGAGACATGGCTGTCTTTAAATCCCAACTTCTCCACTTCCAGTTCACAGTAAGGACAAGGAGACACAGTTGCTGGATTTAGGAGAAAAGCCCTTGAGTGGTCATCCTGAGTAATGGCCCAGGTCAGGGCCCAGGGTCACTTCAGAGAGCTGATCTGGAATATGCTGGGAAGAGTGGTGGATGGTAGTTTTTCCCCAAACCATAACACTGGAAAGAGTGAAGGAGCGTTTACCAGAAAACCCTAGAGGTGAGTGGGTGAGTAAATGAGTGGATGCATGCTTGCCTTTCGGAGGTGGATGGAATACGCAGAGAGGGAGGAGAAGGAAATCCCCGTCCTTCCCAGTGCCCACAGTCAACAAACAGGATGCAACAAGCTGTAGAGGTCAGTTGTGTTCAGAGATGGCCGGGATATCAAATATCTTGACAGGCCAGGCTCATCGATTCAGCCAACTTCTGCGCAGCAATGCTGTGTTCAGCAGCCTGCCCAGACTCGGGAAACTTATTGGGATGCAAAGCCTTTATGTGATGTCAAACCTTGTCACCAGTTGACAGCTGCTTCCAAAGATATAGACGCAGTCACTCCTTGAAAAATATCATCTCTGTCTCAGCTAGTTACAGCCTCCACCTTACAGATGCAGCTGCTCAAGGCTCCCTTCCCTATGCCAGCTCAGTTTCCCAGAGTCTGAGGCATTCCACCATCCTCAAAAAAGACTCTCAGCGAGAGTTGTTGGTCTCCCCTGTGGCCTTCTGTTTCATTGTCCTGAATCTCTAAGCAGAGATGCATTTCCCATATTTTTAAGTCCTCCTTGTTTCTCTTAGAATTCTTCTTGGAATTCCTTGTCCATGTTAAAGGATGACTTCCAGAGCTTTCATTTTATTTACTTTTTAATGAAGCAATCATCTTGATGAAGTGGTATGCACCTATATATACAAACCCATGATGGCACATGGTCTTTCATACCAGTGCTCGAGAGGCAGAGGCAGGACAGTCTCTATAAGGTCAAGGCCAGCCTGCTCTACAGCGTGAACTCCAAGGCAGCCAGGGCTACATTATGGGACTTTGTCTCAGGAAAAACAAAATAAATAAGCAAGAAAGGTAGGGAAGGAAAAATGAAGGAAGAAAAACCAATCTCTGGGACTGGAAGGATTGCTCAGTGGTTAAGAGCACTTGCTACTCTTGCAGAGGATTGGAGTTTGGCCCCCAGCACCCACATGGAGACTTATAACTGTAAATCCATCTTCTGGGCCTGACACACTCTTCTGGCCTCCACAGACACTCAAACACACATGTTTACATACACAATCACACGCGCCACCCAAACACACATATTTACATACACAATCACATGCACACATACACACACAAAGGGATAGAGGAAGGGGGAATAAATCTTTGAAAACAAAACAAAAACTTACTAAGCTGCCCAGGTTGTTTGTGCAGAGGTCCTTTTCCTCAAACTGGAAGGTCCAAATATGCTGAAAAGGCTCCATAGCAACCTGACATGGTAGAGGTGGTACACACTCACATCCCTGCCATCTGAAGGCTGTGGGAGGAGGATCCTGAATTTGAGGCCAACCTAGGCCTCATATTGATACTCTGCCAAAAAAATAAAAGAAAAGAAGGAAGGAAGAAAGAAAGGAAGGAAGGAAGGAAGGAAGGAAGGAAGGAAGGAAAGAAAGAAAGAAAGAAAGAAAGAAAGAAAGAAAGAAAGAAAGAAAGAAAGAAGAAAAAAGGAAGGAAAGGTCTTCAATTTTCTTTTGCATCTAGTCTCAGGAGGGCTGAAGAGCTCAGCTGATGCTCACACTAGACCAACTTAAGTTGCGTGCGGTGGGATCACACCTACAAGGACTTGGTCTTCAAAACCTCTCATTTCTCACTAGGCTTCCAAACATAGATCCTATGACTGCCTGGGCCACTTGTCAAAACATAGGCTCCTAGATCAGGGGATGACGCTCAGCAGTAGAGCACTTGCTGGGTACCTGTGAGGCTCCGATTATAACCCCCAGCATCATTTTAAAAAGGAAAGTGCCGCTCGCCAGGCAGGAGCTCTGGCTGGCTGATTACAGGGCAGTGGTGCTGCCTGTACGGAGCAGTTGTTCAGACTGGTTATTTCCAGATCTGTCATTTCACGACACAGGATGCTTTCCCAAACCTTATGCCATTTAAGAGGAAGACTCTCCCTGTGATTAGAGGCCCAGGCTATATATGGTGCCCGGGGATGGTTCCCAAGCAGGTGCGGACTAGTTCCATGATCTGTGCCTCGGTTTCCTTTTCTGCAGAACCAGAGTGTCCTCCTTGGCATCCTTATTCCCCTGGATCTGTTAGGAGGAAAGGCCAGTCTACAGGAAGGATAGAAAGAAGTGCCCCATTAACGGCACAATGGTAAACACCTGCAATCCCAGCACTTGGGAGGTGCAAGCAGGAGGGTTAAAAGTTACTTTGAATATTTTAACATATCATATATACTACCACATACATTTCTTTTAGTTAATGACATATTCTATAAACCTTCCTATACTAATGTGTGTGTGCACACACATGTGCGTGTATCCACCCAATGGAGTATGCTGTTGGCATTATTGCGTGATGGCATAATATTCAATCGTGTGGCCGTGGGTATACTTCTATTTCCGCCCTAATTACTGATATTACGTTGATGAGTTAAGGGCTCATCCCCCTAAGGACCAACTAGATTAGGGGAGTCAGTGCTTACATCAGAAGACCCTCCTCACGGCAAGAAGACTCAAAGTTTGGTCTGAGGTTGGGCCCCAGGATCACTTTGGGTATGAATATCCCTCCTAAGATATTTTACATAAAACCACAAATAAGGGTGCCCGTTGGCACCGAGGAAATAATTTCTACAAACCCACATGATTGAGATGTGAATTTATTGAATAAATTACCACCTTTTCTTTTCTCAGCATCAGGAGGTAAAAAATTTTTCCAAAGCCTAGAGGCCTGGTGGGATGATGAAAACCCTCCTAGGGTGTGTGTGGCTTCGCCTCTCCTTTTGTTCTTGGCCATTTTGTTTTTTTAAACTAACTCCTCCACTGCTTTTGAAAGCCTTGATCCCATCTGGGTGTAATAATACTATTGGGGTAGATACAATAAATCAGTGTTGTGATGCATAGTGTAGTCTCTTGGATGAACCTTGAAGTAAAAATTACAATTCTGAACATCTCCTTATCTGTAGCGTCATTGCAAGTGACCAGTGTTTTAAACACAGTGCAGGGCTCAAGGGATGGCTGAGTAATAAAGCACTTGCCTAGCATACACCCGGGCTCTGGGACCCTCTCAGCACTGAAAGTAAATACATTGATTTGAGGCTGGAGAGATGGCTCAGGAGCTAAGAGTACATGCAGCTCTTCCAGATGACCCGTGCGTGTTTGGTTCCAAGGACCAGGGAACTCACTACTGCCTGTTACTCCACCTCCAGAGGATCTGACACCAACTTCTGCCCTCCCTGGGCACCCACACAGAGAGACACACACATCAAGGTAAATAAAAATTGAAACAATAAAAGAAAAAAAGAAAAGCTAGCTAGTTAGCTGATTAATTGATTCACAATAGTATACACATGGCGACTTAGTCGTGCAAGGCTGGAAGTGGAACTCTCCATAGCAGATTGCCCTGCTTAGCACAACCTCTTGTGGCCCAAATCACAGGAAATACAAGGCAGCTCCTTCTTATTAATGGGTTTATGCTTCATGACTCACGGAAGTTTGCATGTTCAGATTTTAGAAAGCAGGGCGTATCCGCATTATACTCTAAACTAAGCATTTACTACCTGCAATGAGGTAAAATGCATTTTGGATTTTTATCCCCATGTGGAATATGTTTAATTGCCTTATAAAACTCTTCTGATCCTGCCACGGACCTCCCAGTTAATCTGATGTCTCTCTCATCTCATTAAACTGGCTCCAACTGGTAATTCTTCATTAAATTCAAGAGAAATATGAGCCCCATCACCACCAAGACCCAGATCTGAAAACAATTAACCTGGGGCTGGACTTCAGAATACAAAGAGAGCTAATGTCTAATAAAACCTCGGAATAATGTGTTCTTGAGTCGGCACTAGAGAAACTGAAGAGCGTAAAAGCCGTGAGAAAGCTTGGGGGAAAAGTAGATTTGATTAGATGTTATTATATGTGTTTTCCTGAATTATTCTGCTACAGTTCATAGTGAACCTCCCAATTTTACAGTCATTTTCTTGGCCTTGACATTCTGATCTGTCTTACTTTAGCTGTCAATGCTGGGGACAGAACTCAGTTTTTCTGGTGGCCTTTAACAGAGGAATTCTGAAAATAAAAGGCCGTAGGTGCCTCCCACCGAAGGTTCCTGCCGACTTTCTGACAGGAATTTCCCAAGATTATTTCCCAGCGTCTTCTCTGACATCCAGGCGCAGCTTTTCAGGGCGACAGCCTCCCTGACTTAGATTCTCTAATCCCCTTGTCTGTGCCAATTAAAGCAAGTCTTGGGCTGGGCCCATGACATAGTTTTGAAAACACGTTTCCAAATGTTGACACTCTGTGTGGTGGGACCTTCCTTCCCGTCGTCTCCTCTCTCGCTGTTCTCTGCTTTGCACTCCGTGCGCTCGGCATCACTTGGGAGCCTCTCCCCGCTGTTTTGGTTACTGCCGTGGGAAACAGAGCTTGGTATTCTGGTGTCTCTCTCCAACACTCTCCACAACGTCTTTTGAGGCAGGATCTCTCACTGAATTCAGAACTTTCCATTTCAACAAGACTACTTAGCAAGCAATCCCCCATGATCACTCTTTCTCCCCGGTACCCAGTCCGGGGTTCCAGACGCACTACGCCATGCTTGGCTTTTTACATAAGTTCTGGGGTCCCAAACAGTTTACCCACTGCCCCAAGTGCTGTCTCTTTTCATGGAAACTTTTTGGGGTGCCAGAGATTGAATCCAAGGCCTGATACATGGGGGACAACGCTGCACCTCTGAGTCACACTCCCAGCCTATATCAGAAACAATAAACACTTCAATTTGAGTAGGAATTTATTAATTCCAGATACATTAATTTATGAGATTAATCATTTCTTTGACTTTCAAAAGCCCATTTTGACTAATTTTGCGTAGCAATCACATGGGTATTTGCTGCAACTCATTGGCCCTGTAGTGTGCCCTATTCTCATTTGCCATCCCTCGTCAATCTACAGGATTTTTGAATGATAGACCATATCTAATATTTTTCCACATTTATTATGTAAGCCCATATTACAAAAAACAAAAACAGACAAACAAACAAAGAACTTTCAAGCCTGGTGGTAGTGGCACTCGCCTTTAATCCCAGCACTTGGGAGGCAGAGACGTGCAGATCTTGGAATACAAGGTCAGCCTGGTCTAGAAAGTGAGTTCCAGACCAGCTAGAGGTGTTACACAGAGAAACCCTATCTTAGAGGGAAGGGGGAGAAAAAGAAAGAAAGAAAGAGAGAGAGAGAGAAGAAAGAAGAAAATAGGCTGTACCCTTCTGCCATCTGTTCCCATGGTGACCACAGAGGCAAGTGGTTGTGGGTCATGTGCTCAGAATGGGTAAGAAATGTTCTCCAACTTCAGATGATGCTGTGGGCAGGGCCCAGTTCTTGTCTGCTTTTTGGGATCAAGATGATAGGCCCTCTTTGACTCTGTCGTCTCTTATAATTATGCCTCCAAATTGCTATTCACCTTGAATTCTCACATTCATCAGAGGAATGGACTTTTAATCTTATTAATAGTAAGCTTTGTTGTCTAGCGTTTAACATACAACAGGTCACCTTCAATACATCATTTGGGTGAAAGATCCTTCTCAGGGCCTCTGACTGATCTCAGGGACAATGCAAAGGCTTAAGAGAGATTTGTTCCCAACCTCAGCTGAGGACGTGACTGTGCACCCAGAAGAACCCTGAAAATCTGCTGTCATTTCCATTCGGTCCGGCCTCTTAATTACATGGTAAATTGCTAGTGCCCTTTGACACTAGCTGTGTGGGACACATAGATTATATCTCAGTGTCTCCAAAGATCTTGTATCACTTGCTGCCACAAAATACCTGACAAAAAGCAGCTTAGGGAAGGAAGGCTTGTTTGGGTTTGGCAGGGTATCATCCATCACGGCAGGAAAAGCAGCTGTACAGGAAAAAGTTGATCCCATGAAGTCCACAGTCAGAACCCAGAACACATCTGTGTGGGTGGGAGTGTCCTTAGCAGGCAGGAGTCCAAGGCAGTCACCACCCACTGTGCCCCCTTCCCTCCATCCCCCCTCCATCCCTCCCTTCCTCTCCAATTCTCTCCCCTTTCTTTGTTTCTGTGTCTCGAACCAGGCATCTTTGCAGCTGCGTTTCCCCCATTCACCTTTCCTCCTGCCTCTAAGCTTGCTTCTTTCTATATGATGTTCCAAATTTTTATTATAAAGGCCCAGCTACTGGGCTGGCAAATGCTGAACTCTCTTTAAAAGGCAAGGAAGGGAGAGAGATGGAGCCAGCCAAACGGGATTCTTTTTCATAGCTGGAGGGAGGGAGGAGAGGAGGAAGTGACATTAATTCCTTTCTCCCCACCATCTAGCAAGTTACTAGATTGACACTGTGTCGTTGTGAGTTGTATGCGCTCTAAGAGTTTGCGCCCATGTCCATGAGCTGGGTGAACTTGTGCATGCTGCGGACCGAGGAAGGATGACTTCTGGTTGTGAATGCTCTTGTGCCGTCTTGTGAGTGCATCCCAAATCAGCTCTGACAGCAGCTGGGGTCCAGCTCCTGACTTCTGCAGTCGATCAAACCAGACTCCCAGTGGAGCTTTTAACTTTGGTAACTATTAGCCTCGCCTGTTCCCAATCATACAAGCACGCTAGAATAAAAAACAACTCTGTATCGTAAAATAATCTACTGCCTTCAGCATATCCAGCCCGTAACTGCTCAGTCTCAAATCCTTTAAACAAACTGTTCCACCTCCCTCCCACACACTTCGCAGACTGGCTGCTGATAGCATTTAACAACCCAGCCAAGTCCTGGAATCCATTCTGACCACCTCCTGCCTCCCCATCCTCCATTACTCATCTTTCTCTACTCAACCTTATTTTCCTTGCAGTCCGACCCCCTCTGCTACTCCTACACATAACCTTTTTAAGCTCCTGCCCGGTACTCACATCTATTCTCTCTCAGTGGTGTCCCTCCCTTCCTTGGGCCTGACCCTGATGGGAGGCACTGGCATACAACCTTACCACTCACCTGATTCTGTGATCTGCCCTCTGCCCATACCAGCTGTGGGTCAGGGCTTTCTCATTTTATGCCTTTGCCTAGTGGTACCCATATGTATTTATGTGCTAAAATTGCCATGACAACCTGCCATAACATTGCTCCAAGCTAGAAGGGTTGCCATTTGGTCAAGGGGGTCTAAGGATTACCCTCAGACCTTTCCTGAATTTAACACAGAGGCATTTTTAATCCTTTTCTGTATGCTCCAAGTTGGTTTCTGAATGCCTAAATGCATCCATTGTACTATGTCCCTCCAAAGCCAGAGCAGGAGAAGAAGTCTGGAAAGACATCTAGAACTTTGGGTAGATGTCTGACATCCTACCCACGTAACTAGGGAAGATGTGTATGGTACGGAAGGCCAGAAGATGGAACAGTGGTAAAATCAGGTGGCCTGGGAGAAACTCACCGCCCATATTGCCTGCTGATGCCTGAGAACAGGGCCGGACCTTTGCACCCATCTCCTAGCCCCTTCCTGACACACAACAGAAATACAGGTGGGAAAGGATGTGACCACAGCTGCATTTTAGAAAGTTATTGATGGACGTGAGAGAGGACACAGACCTGAGATGGGGACTTTAGAGGCTTATGCTCTGAAGTAGGGGTGGAGGGGGTGACTTTGGAAGGTGGGGAAAGAAGTTTCTCCAAGGGTTCTCTCTGCCATGGTTGCCTTCAGCCTGATGTGCCAAGACAGGAAAAATGAAGGCGTACAACTTAGGTGGCTGACTTTCCCAAGAATCCAAATATGTCCCCATCACTAAGTGCCCTGGAGTTTTAATTATTAGCATTTTTTAAAATGGAGTGTGAATGTTTGCCTACGCTGTGCATGCCACATTATGCAGCGATCTAGGGAATCCAGAAGAGGGTATGAGATCGCATGGGACTGGATTTAGAGTCAGCTGAAAACTGCTGTGTGGGTGCTAGAACCTGAACCCTCAACCTCTGCAAAAGCAGCAAATGCTCTTAGCTGCCAAACCAATTCTCCAGTCCTGGAGTTTTATTTAATGGCTAAGGCATTTTATCTGAATGGAGATTGGATCCAAGATTGTGGCTTGGGTGGATTTGGATTTTATTTCACTGTGTGTGTGTGTGTGTGTGTGTGTGTGTGTGTGTGTGTGTGTGTGTGTGTATAAATATCAATTATCTTTCCACCTAAGCAAACCAGGCCATCCAACCTGTCTGTTCAGGTGTATAGAAAGTATAGCAGAATTTTTTATTGGACTCGTAGAGAAGCCCCACTGAATATAAATCTTTACAAAAGATTTAAAGAGTAAACCAGCTTTTAGGTTGTTAGTCTCCTGCCCCAAGTGGAAACTCTTTTGGGGAACAGCCCTTTGTTGACAGATATTTCTGTCCCACCTGGTCCTTCAGTCATTCAGTCCCGTAGAAACACACAGAGGTCTACATTAATTATAAACTGATTAGTCTATTAGCTCAGGCTTCTTATTAACCCTTATAACTTAGATTAGCCCATAATTCTTGTCTGTGTTAGCCACATGGCTTGGTACCGTTTTCGGTGAGGCAGTCACATCTTGCTTGCTGTGTCTGGCTTCCTCTGTGGCTGGATGATGACTGCAGACTGACTCTTTCCAGAATTCTCCTTTTCTCATTTCCCTGCCTCTACTTCCTGCTTGGTTGCCCCACCTCTACTTCCTGCCTGGCTACTGGCCAATCAGCATTTTATTAAACAAGTACAAGAAACAAATCTTTACAGGGTAAAGCCATTGTCCCACAGCAGCCTTTGAGATGCCTATGGGTCACACAGTTGCCTAAAGGGGACTTAATTTCTAAGCACAGGCCTGCAGAAACAACTGGTTTCAAAATGAGTCTGGCCCACAAGGGTCTTCTAAAACTCATTTAAAATTGCATCAGGCAACTTTTCTGCTTTCCTTTTCCTGTAACTGGAATCTGTCTCCCCTTCCTAAATAGAAGGATGCTGAAAAGGCCTTCAAGAATAGAGCAGGTGATGAAACACCTGGGTTTCTGACCCAGTTCTCGATGCTGTAGTGAAGAGGAGGCATACTTCCTCTGAGAAGATGGAGCTAGGTTCGTAACTACATATGCACAAGCCTGTGTGCACATGCATGTGCACACACACACACACACTTATCTGCACACTTGTACAAGTATGTGCCTGGGCTGTGACTGTGCAGTCTATGCACGAAGTAAACTACTGATCTCTTGAAAGTTCCTTTATTCCCCTCCGTCTTTGGTTTTATTGTTTGTTTTTGATGCAAGTTCTCATTCTGTAGCCTAAACTAGCCTGACACTCTATATAACCCATGCTGGCCTTGAATTTGAGGCAATTTCTCCTGCCTCAGCCTCTTGAGTGCTAGGATTATAGGCACAAGCCATCATACCAGCTTGAAGCCTCATTTTTGCTGTCTACTAATTTCATAAACATAAAGCAGTAATGGTGCCTTCCTTTTTCTTTAACTTGGGTTCTGCTGTTGTTTTAAGATTTATTTATGGAAAGCCAGGTGGTAGTGGCACACACCTTTAACTCCAGCACTCGGGAGGCAGAGGCAGGTGGATCTCTGTGAGTCTGAGGCCAGCTTGGTCTACAGAGTGAGTTCCAGGACAAGCTCCAAAGCTACAGAGAAACCCTTTCTTGAAGAAGAAGAAAAAAAAGGATTTACTTACTTACTAATTTTATTTATGTGTGCGTGTGGCATATATGTATGCCTGAGGAGGCTGGAAGAGGGTGTCCTATGAGCTCATACGAGTGCTGTGAACTGAACTCAGGTATTCGGTCCTCCAAACAGCAACAGGAGCTCCTAACTACTGAGCCATCTCCCTGCCTTTCTTTGAGACAGGCTCGGGTATCCCAGGCTCTCTTCGAGGTCTCAGTGTTGTCTAGGATGTTACTGAACTCCTGATTCTCCTGCCTCCATCCACCAAATGCTAGGACTACAGGCTTCTATCACCATGCTGGGTTAATGTGGTGCTGGTAATGGAACCAGAGCTTTGTGGATGCAAGGCAAGTTGGGGTTTTTAAAACATTATTAGTGGTATAATATATATGAAATTCGGAGCATTAAAGACACATGGCAGACACTTATGAAGCAATAGCTATTTTTATGAACAGTGTCATTCCGCCTTACCTCACGCTCAGAGGAACAGGGTCAGGGAGAAACAGCAGACTGTCTTCTCATCCCTGGTACACCGTGGAGAGTTTGCCCTGGGCTCTCAGTTGGGTTTCTAACCCCAAGATGAAGCTCAGAGGCTTAGGGCACTTTTGTTCCCTTCATCTTTTCTGTCTTCCTGGAGTTCTGCTCTTCTGGTTCTCCTCTACAAACGAGACTGTCCTAGATTCCCAGAGCACTGTGTCCTGGAGCTCTGTGTGTGTATTTGTGTGTGTTTATTTTAGTGTAGGTATGTATGTATGTGTGTCAGTATATGCATGTGTGCATGCATAGGTGTGTATTTTAGTAGGTGTGCCTCTGTGCCTCTAAGTGTATGCATGTACATGTCTATGCTCGTTATGTGTTTTAGTGTGTGCGCATGTGTGTATGTGTCTGAGTGGATGCATATATGTATGTGTGCATGTAAGTATGTGTGCAGTGACATATAAGTGAATGAGTGTCAATGCAGTGACACATTAGTGAGTGTGTGTGTGTGTTTGTATGTAGGCCAAAGAATAACTTCACATCTCGTTTCTCAGGCATCCTCTGTCTTGTATTCTGAAACCATGTCTCATTGGCCTGTAATTCTCCAGACATGGTTTCAGAATACAAGGAATAATTACAAGTAGATGAGGATGTAATTAAAACGATGATAACAGTTTCCTTTGAGTTGAGCTCTGAGAACTCAAAGACATCAGCCTGACATAAACACCCTAGGAAATCCTCTCTTCTCTTCCACCTTGTCCTCAAGAATCCTGTCCCCATCGCTCAAGATAAGCAAAATGCTCATCATGGAGTTGTAGACCTCTAGGCCAGTTTGGGGGAAATCCTTTGTCATTTAAAGGGGAAGCCCTTTCTATCCCAGTGAACCCTCCGCGTTGAGAGGCATCCCTGAAGGAGGAAGGCCTCTGCCACATTGCTTCTACGGGCTCTCTCAGGGCCTGGCCTGCTCCTCCGCCCCAAGCAGGAGAAAGCAGGGCCTCAGGAAGGATGAGACACTACCTGGAACAGGTCAGGCGGCGTGGGTGACATCCTGCTCTACTCCTCTATACCCTGGGCAGGGCTTCCTAGCCAGAGGAAGCAGGCCCCGTCAGCCGATGCTCGGGTGAGGCTTCCGAGAGAGCCCGTGTTTAAAGGCAAATCATTGTTCTGAAGTTCCGCTAATTTTTTGTAACCACCCAGCTGAGAACTCCTCCAAGAACAGAATGAGATGTTTTGAAAATCCTCTGAGCCAAAGGCAATTAAAAGGAAGATGGATTCTGAGGCTCTCCACACAGAGAAGGAAGACTATGGGACCCGCCCCCGAGCCCAGTCTTTTCTGTGACAGAACGCTGTGATTTCACCATGAGCTGATCTTCTGCGCGCGTTAGTCGACTTTGTGCCCCAGGAAGACGCCTGGCTCTTTTCTCTTCAGAAGCACAGAGTTCAAAGGTCTGATTGGACACCTCTGCGACTCCATGGCTGCCGATGTCGACGGGTTGATGAGAAGGAGAAAAACTACGAAGGATTAGGGTCTGAACTGCGCCGGACAAGATCTAAAGCCTTGGAGAAGGAATCCAGAGAGTCCCCGCAAACAAGAGCAGTCTCTATAGCGCGCGAGGGCCTCCTACATCCTCTCCACGCTTTCCATGAGCCTAACTATGGAAGACGTCATTGGGGGCCTTGATTATCCACACTGTTTGTGGTTCACCTTGTCCTCAGTTCACACCAGCTGTCCTATGCGTGTGACCTTGTGCAGTGGAGAGACCGCGACCATGGGAAGGTGATGCAGAAACTGGGGGCTCGTTGCAGAGGCAGCAGGGGCAAAGTCTGCAGCCTTGAGGCCTCTTCTGGAAGTTCCTATTCAGTGTGGGCTAAAGCTAATGAGCTTTCAGGGGGTGCTGGACTCACTGTGAGCACTCAGGGATGGAGCTGGGGAGTGGCAGGTTCTACCCTCAGAGCACTCGGGCTCACACACCCACCACCAAGGTGATTTCTATCTGTCTGTCCATAGCATCTCCATGTGGTCTTTCCCCAGCCCCGGAGGATGGGGCCAACCACAGTCTGTCCTTACTTTGGCCTAGAAGGCATCGGCTAAGGCTAAGGCAGGGGACTGTGTTCCCATGTCTTGCGCTCCTACTTTTAGCCTCATCCCTCTTCTCTCTTTTGAATGCTCCCAAGCTCCCGTTCCCCCAAACTGGCTCTCCTAAGTTAACACTTCTCGTTAGAATAAAAACTAAGTATATACCTCAGGCCCGGTACCTGCCCACAGATGCCAGCGAAGCAGCCTTGACAGCAAAGAATGTTAGACACACAGGTCTCTCCCTACTCACATCCCCATAAATGAGGCTAAAGGTCAGAACTGTGAGTTCTGCTAATGCAAAACACAGGTTATGCTCCAGAAAGAATAAAAGACACTGTATTCTTAGCTTAATGAGAGAACGTGGCCTAAGAACACAGACTCAGCTTGCCCCGAATGGCATGACTCACCATGGAAGCAGCGGCATGAACTTCTGTGGTCATGGAATAAGAGGCAGACACAATCAGTGCATCTAACAACACACTGGCAGGGGCACCAAGTGGGCAGGTTTCAGCAGCGATTGCTCTGCTGTAGATTTTAGGCATTATCTATTGGGTGCTTAGCCTTGGATCCCTACATCCCAAAGCTTTACCTCACAGTCGAAGACTGTTAAGCCAGGCACAGAGGTAGGTGATAAATGTCTATTAAGCAGATTAAAGGTTGACCTAGATAACTTTGGCTCTTGCATTTACAACATTCCCCCTTTGTACTGTCGGCTCTACTCAGTCATCAGTCTGCAGAATCGCCAGCCTACTTGTCAGGAACCTCAAGCCCCCAGCAGTGAAGATGGAGACACCATTGTAGGGCTGAGGTTAGATGCTGCCTTACAAGATTTGGTCCTGGAGGGCTGAGTCCCAACAGGGCCGTGGTATCCATGTATTCAAATGTGCATTTCTAACTGGTGATTTACACGCTTGTCGTCTCATGACAGACTACACTGGCTGCTCATCTCGTAGGAGTCACCTTTCTTGCTTGCTGCCCAAGAACCCATTTTGCACATTTATTCTGTTTCTAGGTGGCTCTTCTAGACCTCTCCGCCACTGGAGGTTGATCTGGGGAGTTTTGATACTTTTAATCTTTTTTTTCTATGACTGGTTTAGAAACAGATTCACATTGCCTTTTGACCAAATGGGAGTTTGAGCACCAGCTGGGGTGGGGATGGCTTTGAAGGAAAGCCTCTCTCAAAGGTGAAGGGAAGCTGGCTGTGGTGATGCAGGTCTGTAATTCCAACACTCAGGATACTGAGGTAGGAGGAACACACATTCAAGACCTACTTAGGCTTCCTAGAGGAACAACAACAAAATTAATTGAAAAGTAAAGAGGGAAATTCCTCCCCTTTCTGAATTCTGGGCATTTTCATGACTCAAGGTGCTTCTCTGACCATCTCAGGAACAGAGAGGAAAGTCAAGGGAATTACAGAACTTGCCTAATGTCACAGGGCCAGTGAATCGACCACCTCTAATGCCTGGGTTGCTTGGTTGGTTGTTTATTTGTTTGTTTGGGGTTTTGTTTTGTTTTGAGTGAGGTCTTACTATGTATCCCTGGCTGACCTAGAATTCACTATGTAGACCATGTTGATGTCAAACTCAACAGAGGTCTACTTGCCTCCTCTCCCCGAGAGCTAGGATTAAAGACATGTGTCACCACCAGGCCTGGCTCTGTTTTTACAATCTCCACTTCCTAATCTCTTACCCTCAACCATCCTGAATGGCATCCGCTACTGAAGGTAACAGTGAAGATATGACTTTGTTGTTCTCATGCTTGATCTCCACTCCTGTATGTCTGAGCCATCTCCCAACCCCCTCATCTCATGTCTGTATTAACAACAATCCAGATGAAGTCACCCCATATTTGTCCTCAGAATACCCTAAGTTGCTGCACCCCAAGACCTCCTTCACTGCTGCCAGGTTATCTTCATTGGTTCGTGTTGCAGCCTGTCTCCATGTGTTCAAACACACAAAGCTGTGTTGTCTTTGGGGTATTGTATTCCAGTCCTGTGACTACCTGATCCCAGCCCAGATCCCTCTCCCAGCAGATCACCTGGGAGTCCCTGGCCTCTCCCAAGCTTGGCTGTCATTTATGTCAGCAGAGCCCAGCCAGTGTCTGCAGATGGGAAGGTCAGTGCCCGGGAACTAGAACTTGGGCTAAGAGACTTATTCATCTGACTCCAAGCTAGGACAGAAGGTGGAACAAGAGCAATAAGAGACCAGTCACAGCCATTGACTTATTTGTGCCTGACACACCTTTCTAAAACTGTCCCTGATGCAGTATTTATGAGCATACTTGGCCACAGGATGACAGCTCTGTTTCCCTAATGACAAGGAAATGAAAACTTACTGTTGCTGGGGGGTAGGGCGGGGGAGACGGTGTTTTTTTTCCTGGGGTTTTGATCTGCTCTTTCAAACATGGAATAAAAAAAATGCAAAGGTATTTCTAGAGATTGTAGAAATAGTATCAAAATCAAATATCGTTTCTCTTTTCAGAGAAGTTATGAATAAGAATTGGAGCAATGACACATGAAGAGTGTTTGGCTAGCATAGGGCCCTGACCTGGGTTCGCTCTCCAGCACAGGGGGATCTGAACCATTAAAGGCAGTGGAAGAAGAAAGTAATACTTTAAAGACACTTCATGGATGCCGGATGTGGTGGCAATCCCAGCATTTGATTAATCACAGAATTAGGAATTCAAGATCACCCTACCTGTGTGTGAGTTAAAGGCCTATATGAGTTACATGAGACCCTATCTCAAAAACCAAACACAGGGCTGAAGAGATGGCTCAGTAGTTAAGAGTATTTGCTGCTCTTGCAGAAGACAAGAGTTCAAATCTTAGTACCCCTGTCAGGTAGCTCACAACCATCTGAAACTCCAGCTCCAGGGGATTCAATGCCCTCTTCTGGCCTCTTCGAACACCCCACCTCTGCCACACACACACACTCATACATAAATAAAATAACTTTAATACAAAATAGAAAAAAGTAGTTTATGGAAATGGGCCTGTTGGCACATGCTAATACTTGGAGGCTGAGGCAGGAGGCTTGCTTCAACCTCAGCTGAAATCAGTTTAATCTACATAGTGAATTTTATACCAACATGAGTTATAATGAGGCCCTATCTCAAAAAGCTAAAGCGAGGATCACTTTATATAGAAATACGTGTTTGCGTGTATATGCATGTATAATTCACAACTTAGGTCAAATTATTCAGATATGTTCCTCACATAAAAGGAGATTGTGCCCTTGTAACTAATAATAGCGGCATGTGCATCTGGAGTGTCTTTTCACGTTCCACATCTGAGCTATCTGAGCTTTTGTGCAATGGTAATAAATCATGGCTCTTGGTGGGACAGAGAGTCTTCTCTGGAACTTGACATGCAAGCAGATGTTGAAAGTCCCTGACAGCGTGCTGGAGCCAAAGGGCTCGCAGACAAACATCCCAAGCTCTCCTCCTGCCCAGTGGTGTTATGATATGTTTACACCCCGGCAGGATGACAGTCACCATTCTGAAGATGGAAGTGGCATGCGCAGATGGATGAGCATCACTCCACAAAGGCTGTCAGTTGTCTTGCATCTTTGAGTCCTCATCATGACAGGGTCCCCTTCTCTCTACTGTTCAAATCAAGTTGGCCTGTAGCCCTATCCTGTGTAGAGTGTGGCTGAGTACCTTCTGACATTGCTACCACATGGTCTTCCTAGGAGTCCACATACTTGGGAGTTCCTATGTATACACAGGTGCTCTTCTCTCTATCCTGACTCCTAAGACCTCATTCATTTTTCACCAGACAGCACCACATAAGAGAGCAGTGAAGAACAGGTCACCACTGCAGTTTTGAGCACGGAAGACAAATGCATCATGACACCTCACGAGAACTTAACATTGGTCTGCGGACATCGGTTTTCTCAAAAATCCTTCTTAGTATCCCCACTTTTTGTTCCAGCTTCTTTCAAGCTCATTCCCTCTTCTAGACACACTTCTTCTTTTCCCCTGTGATAAAGAAGCCACATTTTCTTTACTTTGTGTGTGTGTATATGTGCATGTGCACACACACCTGCACCTTGTATGTGAACCAATGAGTTTAATTGGTGTTATTCACAGGAGCATGGATAAAAAATTATTTACTGCATCATAGGCATTTACCAGTGGCTACACCACTGAAGAAAATGTCTTTCCCTCCCCCTGCAACCATCAACTGTCTGTGGATCCTCTGGATGGAGTGGAGCCTCGTAAGATTCTACCTCTTCCGTGATGGGATGTTGACCCGCCCAGTCGTTACAGGTCTTGTCATTACAGCTGCTGTGAGTGTCGTGATCATCTCATGCATGGGAGTCAGCATTCCCCAACATCCCGGGGCCCTTTCTCCAACGCGCCCATTCTTTCCTCCTCGTCCTCCATGATGTTCCCTGAGCCTTGGAAGGAGTGATATAGATGTTGATTTAGGCGAGAGAATTCAGCAATTACTTACTCACAGTATTTTGACCAGTTTACTGTGACCCACTTCAAAAAAGAAACTTTTCTGACCAAAGCTGATTTATTTATGGCCATAGATACAAATATGAAGAAGGCAACTTGACTGATGTAACATTTATCAAAAAACAACAATCACTCAGTTGTTAAGAGTACTTGTTGCAGCCCGGCGGTGGTGGCACACACCTTTCATCCCAGCACTTGGGAGGCAGAAGCAGGTGGATCTCTGTGAGTTCGAGGCCAGTTTGGTCTATAGAGCTAGTGGCTCACAACCATCCGTAAATTTATTTCTGGTGGAGTCAATGCCCTCTTCTGACCTCTGTGGACATCAGTATGTCTGTCCTCTTATCACTACTGACATTTCAAAAGCTAAAATGCCACATCTATTTTCTCTCACTCTTTTAATGAGACACTCTGTGTCCCTGACTAGCCCGGAACTCACTTTGTAGAGCTTGCTATGTTTACCTTTGAAGTAGACTTTGAGGTCAGGACAATCCCCCACTACTGCCTCTGTAGGGCTAGGATTATGGCCATGCCTTGCCATATCTACCCCTTGCCATCTCCACCTTGCCCTGAAACTGTCTCTTGCCAACTATCTACATTCGCAGATAGTCTGACAACATAGGAAACGAACAAGGCTGGTCATGGGGTCACACACCTGTAACCCCAGCGCCGACAGGAGGATAGCTAAGAGTTGGAGGCCAGCTGAGCTACATAAAGAATTCCAGGCTGGTCTGGATGACACAACAAGACTCTGTCTCACAACAATGAAACGAAAATAAATAATGAATAAATATGACAGTAAAGGACTAGTTATTTCTGGTATGTATGTGGAACTGAAAAGAGGAACTAATCTAGAGTCATTTTGTTGTTGCTTTGCGGGTGTTTGGTTTTTTTAATGTTTGGAGACAGGAACTTAGTAAACAATCTAGACTGATTTTGACCTTGCTATTATTCCAGGCTGCCAGGAGACTCAAAAGTCCCCTGCTTCAGCATCCTAAGTGCTGGGATTGCGGGTGTGGCCTACCATGCCCAGCCCTGGAATCACTTCTGTCGGGTACTGAACTAGATGTGTGTATTTCTGCGCTGGGAGGTTCACTCTGTGTCCCAAGTGAGGCCTCATTATGAGGCTTGTATGCCTATGAAAATCATCCTAATCTCTTCCTGATTCTGGGATTGCAATACAGTCGAAGCCAGGCTTGGTGGTTTGTAATATCAGACCTGAGGCAGGGGGGTGGAAACAAGGGTTCAAGCAGCCTCTGCTACAGAGCAAGCTCCAGGAGAGCCTGAGCTACCCAAGACCATGTCTCAAACAGTAGCAAAAAGATACAGGGCTTGTACAGGACTCCGAAGCTGGAAATTCAGTGAAAACAAAGGATGTGCCAACTGACTGTGCCTTGGCAACAAAGTTTTGCCAGCAACCAGCGACCACCAGACAGATTTGGAGCCACACGTTCATTACCACTGGGTTCCCTTACAAGTCACGTGGGTTTCGAATCTACAGAATGGCAGCTGTTGCAGCTTCCCATCGGTTGGGACAAATCCACTTGGCTCAAATGTGCTTCCTTTTTTTTCCAGCATCTGGGTGGTCCGGTGTGCTGCTACCTGGGGATGAGGCAACTGCAGATCGCATAGGAACCATAGGAATCGACGCAGACATGGCCATCGAGGTAAGACTTTTCTCAGGTGACTTCTCCAAGGTCATCTGTGCATCAGCGGGAGGCAGTGACAGGCTCCCTCTGCCCTGCTGGCCTTCTCTGAAGCAAACAGACACACAGGGCTTCCTGAAATCCTGGAGCAGATCAGGAAAGCTTTTTAAAATCTTATTACATTTTTATGTATTGCGTGTGAATGTGAGTGTGCAGGAGTGGGCTTGGAATACATCACGACACAAGTGTGGATGGAGGTCAGAGGGCAGCTTTTGAGAGTTTGTTCTCTCCTTCCACCAATTGTGTTCTGAGGCTTGCATTAAAACGTCAGGTTGACTGCGAGCACTTTTACCTGCCAAGCCAGCTCACCGGCCCTAAGAAAGTTTTTGAAAGCCAGAATCCATTTCTTGATTTTCAATGGAGTTGCTGTAGGGTATTCATAAAAATCTAAGAATGGCCCGAGCTCAAACGGTAGCCTGCATGGGGTCGGAGCAGCAGACATGAATATTCTGAGCTTTGAGAAGTCCAGCCCGCTGTGCATTGTGGAGAAAGGTCATGGAGGCCCGGGGCAGCTTTGGTACAGACTCAAGGTTTCCAGTGATGTCAGCTGGAAGGCAGCAAATGGCCCACTCAGGCAGGAATGGTGATTGCCAGAGGTTTATAGGGTGAGTCATGTGGAATTTAATGAGATAAGCGTCGTTCAAATGAAATGCATGAAATATATACTCATCGCGTGGATTAAGGACTCTGATGAACATTATGGGCAGCTCCACAGCACTGGGTTGGATACAGAGGAAGCGGCCTCCTCTCTTCTGCTGTGTTTTCGTTAACAAAGCCTGGAAGCAGGGACTTCCTCCCGTCTTTCCTTGGATGACTTGAATTTTTAGTGTGTGCCATTTCTGAATGTTTTCTTCCGGAAACATAAAGCCAAAAAAGGCTTCCTTTTGTTTTGTGGTGTTTTGAGACAGGGAAAATTGGTAGGAGGGGCAGGGGAGGAATTAGAAGGAAAGAATGGGGGAGGGGAGATTAGATCAACACACATTACGTACACTGGATGAAGAGCCTATTTCTAGTTTGTTATGTATTTATTTATTTGTCGTACTGGGGGTTGAAATCAAGGTCTTGCTTTTGTCAGGCAAGCACTCTATCAACTCAGTCCCAGTTCCAACTCTTATATTTCTTTTTTTTTTCTTTTTTTAACCAACTCTTATATTTCAAACACTCACTAAACCCATCAGTATGAGAAAGGAGCATCATAGGAACCTGTCTGATAGTTTAAATACATCCGTGTAGACAGGAGCATCATATGAGCCTGTCTGATAGTTTAAATATATCCGTGTAGACAGGAGCATCATATGAACCTGTTTGATAGTTTAAATACATCCGTGTATACAGGAGCATCATATGAACCTGTTTGATAGTTTAAATACATCCGTGTATACAGGAGCATCATATGAGCCTGTCTGATAGTTTAAAATTGCTCAGTGTAGTGGTTTGAATTGTGTATCATAAAACACTGCATCTTACTGGGCAGTGGTTGCCATTAATCCCAGCACTCGGGAGGCAGAGGCAGGTGGATCTCTGAGTTCGAGGCCAGCCTGGTCTAGAGAGCAAGTTCCAGGACAGACAGAAATACACAGAGAAACCCTGTCTCAAAAATAAATTAATTAATAAACAAAGCAAAACAAAACACTGCATGGCTAGGGGACTATTTGAGAAGAAAAGGGAGGCAAGAGAGTACATTCTTATGCACACCCACACACAGATCCAAACACATACACATGATTACAAATATTATTTTAAAAATCATCCGGGTGTGGATTTACACACCTTTAATCCCAGCACTCTGGAGACAGAGACAGGAAGATCTCTGTGAGTTCTAGGCCAACCAGGGCTACGTGGAGAGAGAGAAAAAAAAAAACTCATACCTGGTGATCCTGTAGCCCCAGTACTTGGGATGCTGAGGCCAAAAGTTGAAAGGTTCAAGGCCAGGCTGGCTGTGTAAGGACTTGTTCCAGAACACAAAAGTGAACAAAAGCATCCCAACTGTGGGAGAGGAACTAGAAACAGACCCATGAGGGGGCAAAAAAGAAAAAAAAAAAAGCCTTAGGGGAGGGGTGGGTAATAAACCATGTGACATGGAAGGAGAGGGAGGAATAGAGGGGTGGAAGGGTCTACACACTGGGATGAAGGCTGGGGAGATGAGAGGAGGTGGGGAGATGAACCAAAACTAAATATAGAGGCTCCTTAAAGAAACCTGGTGCTTGGTTAGTTACTTAAAATAAAATAAAGACCATCACCCCCCACCTTAAGAAACATCTGTCCTAACTTCAGGAGCCTATGAATATGATCTTAACTTGGAGAAAGTATCTTTGTAGGTATAGTTAAGAATCTTGAAATGAGATCACTCCGCTTTTACCAGATGGTGCTAATGACAATGACATGCGTCTTTCTAAGAGATAAAAGAGAGAAACAGGCATACGTGGAGGCCATATGAAGAGACAGAGGCCAAAAGAGTTCTGCAGCCTCAAGCTAAAACCAGATGGGGAGCTTAGGGGTAGCCCAGCAGCGGTGTATCTGTAAGGGCTCCAGTCCAATCCCTAGCATGCTAGAACCCCAAACCAGCGAAGCTCCAAAAGCTAGACGGAGCTTCGTCAGAGCCCAGTGAGGAGCAGAGCAACAGCCATGGTGATTTCCAATGGTGGGATTGATTCCAGAAATGCAAGAAAATGAATCTGTGGTTCTGAAGTACTTCTTCGTCTGTGGCGATTTGTTATAGCCACCCTGGGAGACTAAAACACAAAGGTTCTACTATGCTGCCAGGCAGTGGAGCCAGGCAGATAGATCGCTGGGACTCAAGGCTAGCCTAATACACATAGTGAGTTCCAGGCCAGCCAGAGCAGTACTCACGCTTGCTGACTCCCCACGCCACCGAGGCAGAACACCAGGATTGTGCTCATTCATCATATCAGCTCGCTTTCCCATGTTCACCCTTCAGGACCTGTTTTCACCAGTCCTTGTTTGGGAGAAGATGTTGGCTTTATTTGAGCTGTGTCATCTCCATCACCACAAGAAAGGGGCAGTCAGGCTTCAGAGAGCTTTGAGTTGTCTTTGCTTGGCTGATACTTAACTTAGACACTGAATGAATGAATGAATGGATGGATGGATGGATGAACGAGTGAATGGGATGGGTTGTTGTTTGTTAAAGCTTGCCTGGCTGTAGGAATCCCCTTTGCAGCAGAAACAGAAACTTTCCAGGTCGCTGCTTTTAAAATTCAGATTTCAGAAGATCTGAATTTAAAAATGAGTGCTTTTTTTTTTTTTCTTTTTTTCTAGTCAAGTACTGGGGATTGAACCCAAGGGCTTCACACATGCTAAACAAGTGTTTTACCACTGAGATAAAAATCGCAGTTCCTTAAAAAAAAATAGAGAGAGAGAGGATTGAACTGGCCACTGCGTTGTGCCAACCTTGGGTCATTGGGCCCAACTGATAAAGACAGAGTTTAGGGACTTGCTTGTCCCATCATCATTCCTTGGTTATTTCTTTTTGTTTTTGTTTTTGTAGTCCTGAGCATGAAGCCCAAGAGTTTGAACATGTTAGAACATTCTAGACAAATTAATCTACCACTGAGCTATATCCTTTTGAAACAAGGTCACACTGTTGCTGTCCAGGCTGTGCTGGGACTCACGCAGGCCTTGAACTTGTCATCCTCTTGTCTCGACCTCCTAAGCAACTATTACAGGCCTACAATGCCAGGCATAGTCGAAAAGCTTCCTCTGCACAGTGACTGAGGCTCAGACATCTTCACTCTGACTAGATTTCACTACTCACTGTGCCCGTCCCTGCCCTCTCTATCCAGTTTTTAGCCAGAGTCCCCTTTCAATCCCATGGGTCCCTCTGTCTGAAGCCCCCAGCCTCCTCACTCTTTGGAACAGACCAAACTCAGGGGCAGGTGGCTGTTTTTTTTTTTTTAAAAGCCCTGTGGCTCTGTTTTCTTTGGCATTGCATGTACTAAAATTGGAATGAGGCGAAGATTAGTATGTCCCCTGCAGAAAGATGACACACAAATTGGTGAAGTGTTCCTACTTAAAAACAAAAAAACAAACCAATTTGGCTTTTTCTCTTAGTTTCCTGGCTAGTTCCTCCTCTCCACCCCCAGTGCACCCCCCTCCTAGCCTGGTTCGTTCTTCAAGTCTAACGCTCAGATGGTCCCTCCTCCAGTGGCATTTTCTGTCCAGTATTTTGGCTGGATGTTTGTCATAACTAGAGGCAATAAATTTTAATTTAGAAAAGAAAAAGGAGGGGGAGTGGAGACCTTGTCTAGCACGTGAGGGCCCTAGGTTCAGTTCCTTTGTGGCGGTGCAGGAGGCAGGAGGATTGCTGACAGTTTAAGAACAAACAGCTTGGCTACACGGCAGTTTGAGGCAAGTCTAGGCTACTTAACAGATCTCTATCTCAAAAACATAAGAAAATGAAAAATACAAAAAAAAAAAAAAAAACAGAACAGAACAGAAAAGAAAAGAAAAAAGAAACCCTCACCAGGTGTGGTGGTGCCTGCTTTCAGTTCCCATGCTCAGGCTCAGGAGGGAGAAGCAGGTGGATCGAATTCCAGACCAGGCTGCTTCCACACGGTGAGTTCCAGGCCAGCCAGAGATCCAAAGCACTATTCTCTTGTAGCACACAGTTTCTTTTTGTTTTTCACATTTTAGAGGCTCTGAAATTTCAGTTCCTTAAAAACAAACAAAACCAAACAGAAAAATTAATTTTCTCCATTCCTTTGTCCCTTCCCTCCCTCCCTCCCTCCCTGCCTCCCTCCCTCCTTCCTTCCTTCCTTCCTTCCTTCCTTCCTTCCTTCCTTCCTTCCTTCCTTCCTTCCTTTTCTCTTTCCTTAAAATAAGCCCGGCAGTGCTGGCACACACCTTTAATCCCAGCACGTGGGAAACAGAGACAGGTGGATCTCTGTGAGTCTGAGATTAACCTGGTCTGCAGAGTGAATAGCAGGACAGTCAGGGATACATGGAGAAACCCTGTCTTGAAACTCACATGATAAGAGGTCTTACTTATGTAGCCCAGGCTGACCTCAAACTTTCTATGTAGCTAAGGGCAACTTTGCATTCTAATTTTCCTGTTTCAGCCTCCACCTCTGCCACCACACCCAGTTCGTTCCCTTTAGCTTTAAAAAAAAAAAAATACAACTTTTTAAGGCATATACTTTTTATACCACAAAGATCATCCATGTGTTTGGTTCAATACTTTTAGCAAATGCATCATTACAAGCCTAAGGCAAGTACTCTACCATGTAACTGCATGTCCAACCCCACCAGCCTTAAAATACCTTCGTCACCACAGTGACCCTGCATGCCCTCTCCCTTGTCAGTCAGGACCACTCTGACCCCAACTCCAGCCTCTAGAGTCTTAAGGGGTGAGCGTTTGTGTCTGTCTTAGCATGATTTGGAGGGAGAGCTATACACGAGAAAGCGCCAGGCAGCACCCTTCTCATTCCTATTACTGCTGAATAGCATTTGGCTTAATGAGTGTGCCAGTACGTTGTTGTTTGGGGGTTTGGGGGTTCTGGGGCAGGAACCCGGGGCCTAGCACAAGTGTTCTGCCTGGAGCTACATCCCAGCCCTGTTTAGTTTTGGTTTTGTACTTTCACAAATTGCTGGACTTAGGAGTTGTTCCTGCTTGCTGTCGGTAACGTTGTTATAAACCCAAATTCTCAGGGAGGTAGTTGAAGAGAGGAGATGGTACTTAACTGTTTCGAGAAACGTTTTGCAGAGTTATGGCTGCACAGTTGCTCTTTCAGAATTTCAACCTGGTTGAACTAGCAGCATTTGGTCTAGTCATCCAGGCTGATTGTGGAAACCTGGATTAAAAAAAAAAAATCAGGAAGAGTGCAAGAGGGCAAAAAGAGGTCTCAAAAGTTTGCCTCTGCCAGCAATAACTGTACTAAAAAGGTCTTTCATTTACCTGGAAACATCACAACATAGTTTCCAGGCATTAAATGCACTCTAGATTTCTGAACCCATGGGGATAATACATCACACGGTTTTCAACAAGTTAACTCTAGACGGCATGTGGGCAGAGTAACCAGGCTCCCAGGAACTTCCATGTGGAGCTAGGCAGGCTATCTGTGATGATATGTACCATGAAGACGGCAGAACTCTTCCAAGGAAGAAGTTAGGTACTCCTGGAAGCAATTCAAAATCTTAAGAAACATGAGTAGCAGTTAGACCTCTTGTTTGGAAGATGCGGAACAAGCTAGAAGGTCTTGGATTGTTTTTAGTAAAATGTGGCGATTTCATGAGGTTACTCTCATCTGGTCCATAATGTAAAGTTGCCTTCCTAGTAATTCTGGTGTGTCTGTGTGTGTGTACACGTGTGTGTAGGACATTTCACTTTGCTCCTCAGATACTATCTACCTTTGGTTTTGAGACAAGATTGTTCACTGGCCCTGGAGCTCATCAAGTAGGTTGGATGCTCTGTGACTCCCAGGGACCCTCCCCACCTTCCCAGCATTGGGAGTACAAACACACACCACCATGCCTGGCTTGTTAACTTGGCTTCTGTGGGCCAAACTCCAATCTTCAAGCTTGCAAACACTTTACTATGTTATTTCCCTGTTGCTTAGTTACATGTAACGAAAAGAAAATATCTTCGTTGAACTCTTCAACGCTGGGATGTAATTTGGTTATTGTTTATACAGTATTCTGCCTGCGTGCATACCTGCAGGCCAGAAAAGAACACCAGATCTCATTTCAGATGGTTGTGAGCCACCATGTGGTTGTTGGGAATTGACCTCAGGACCTTTAGATGAGCAGATGGTGCTCTTAACCACTGAGCCATCTCTCCAGTCCTTGGGATGTGATTTGCTATTACAAGCCTTGGGTCAGGTGAGAGGGAACAGCGCTTGAGCCTGTCCTTCTAAAACCCTGCCCGGGGAAGAAGTTCATTGTGACTGGAGTGCAGGTTTGGGAAGACCCGCTCCAAAGCTGCTTCCAGCACCTCCTTTCTGTTGTTAGTAGCTTATATCACGCCCTCAAAGCCACTCCTATTCTCTTAGAAACCTGGTCATAAAATACTCCATTTTCTATCTGTAATGACACGTCTCCAGTCCTGGATAACAATACATGGCTTCTTCAATGTCAACATGGTGGGTTCTACTATGCCCTCTTGTTCTGTGCACAGTAAGACTAAAAACTAGCCTGGTGTGGTAGTGCATGCTTTTAACTCCAGCACCCAGGAGGCAGCAGCAGGCAGATCTCTGTGAGTCTGAGACCAACCTGGGCTGCGTAATGAAAACCTATCTTTAAGGGTTGTGGGGGAAGAGCCAGGCGGCGGTGGCACACACCTTTAATCCCAGCACTTGGAAAGTAGAGGCAAGCAGATTTCTGTGAATCCAAGGCCAGCCTGGTCTACAGAGCTAGTTCCAGGACAGCTAAGACTGTTACACAGAGAAACCCTGTCTTGATACTTAGCAGTAAAAAATAATGATATCTTGAAATTTGCAAGCAAATGGATGGATCTAGAAAAAAAAATTAAGTGAGGTGACCCAGACCCAGAAAGACAAACGTAATATGTACCCACTCAAAATGGCTTTTAGACATAAAGCCAAGAAAACCCAGTCTACAATCCACAACCCCAGAGAACCTAGAAAACAAGAGGAGCCTAAGAGAGACATACATGGATCTAAATAGGAAGGAGAAAAAGACAAGATCTCCAGTGGAAATTGGGAGAGTGGGGGTCATGGGAGAGGGTAGAAGAGGTTAGGAGAGGAAGGGAGGGGAGCAGAGAAAAATGTATAGTGCAACAAAAACAATTAAAAAAAGGAAAACAAAGCCTAAAAAGACTAAAAGCTGAGCGTCTCCGCAGAGGAGCGCAAACATGCCGGCTTCCTTTAGGAAGAGCCTTGCTTTCTCATTGCATGGGCAATATCCCTCCCTTGCTTAAGCCGTAAACAAAACCGGCACCCTTAGGAGGCTGTGGGTAGGATGACTGAGAAGGGCACATTTCCAAGTCCAGGAAGGCTCTGGGGGGACCGCCACATGTGAAGAGGATGCTTCTGTTCTGTTCGTGTGAAACGTGTCACTGTGAGCAATGCTGTCCCCTGAGACTGGGCAGATGTTCTCTGTTACAAAAGCAGGGAAAGGGTTGGACTCTTCTGCGGTGAATAGAGGTCACGGGTTATGGCTTTCTTTGGCTTTGGGTATAAAAAGCCACTCTGAGAGCCCATTGTGGAGAGTCATTGCCCTTTGTTCTCAAGGATGACAACGTTGAGGGGCATTGTTTTGTGTTGGGGACCCAGGGTGAGAAGACACATCTGGGACCCTACGTCTGCCGATGCTGTGCACTCACAAAGAGGTTGCTCTAAATTTGTCCCCTGGCTAAAGGACATTTTCACCATGCCTTCCCTTTTTTAGGTCTCCGAGTGAGTCTATTTAAGGCCGTGGATTGGCCGTGGGGGTTGGTTGTGGTGGGGAGGAGGCAGCCGAGGCTCACATGCACATTTCATCATATTTCCTCTCTGGGAGAAACAGTCTTGATTTCTCAAAATGCTTATTTTCACTGGGGTGCAGTGGGGCACGCCTTTAATACCAACTCTTGGAAGACAGCAGTAGAAGGGTCTCTGTGAGTTCAAGGACAGCCTGGTCTACATAGCAAGTTCCAGGCCATCCAGGGCTGCATGTCAAGATCCTGTCTCAAAAAAACAAAAACTCAAGTCAGAACATATTTTTATCTGGGTGTGATAGCTTTCATCTGTAATCCCAGCACTTAGGAGGCTGAGACAGGAGAATTTCTGTGAGTTCAAGTCTATCATGAGGTATGTAAAAAACTACCTTTCATTTTTTTTTTTTACATAATACACTCATCTGTGGCTGGATGTGATGGCATATGCCTATATCCCAGAATATTGAATGTGAGGCCAGGCTAGTGCACACAAGAAAAACCCATCTCAAAAGGTCAGCGCACAATCCACCTCTGAAAGGCTCAAGGAACATCACAGAAGGGAGGGGCGGGAAGAATCTAAGAGCCACGGTGGGGGAAGAACACATGAAATACTGCTGAATACTGTAGCTGTGGTAACCCACACAAGACCCGCACAAAATCACACCAGTTGGAAGTCCAGTGCCGGGGCTGGAGTGACAGTTCCTTCAGCATGTCAGAGCACTGGCTACCCCCTGGCAGTGGTGACTCAAGCCTCTAATCCCAGCACTCGGGAGGCAGAGGCAGGCAGATCTGGGTGAGTTCGAGGCCAGCCTGGTCTACAGAGCAGCTTTATAACCTGAGCTTTTGACAACTGATGGCTGCTGGTGAGGAGACAGCGATCCCTTTTCCTTAATGGATGTGGTCTCTGGTACAACCTCACATCCATGTGAAACGGGTAGCCCTAATTTGAGTCAGGAAATTATTTTTAAAAAAAGTTATGAAGTTGGATTGGGAGTTGGGGGGAAGCCAAAGGAGAAAAGTAGGGGATAGATATGTTCATGACACATTTATGAAAATTTCAAAGAATAAATTGAAATATTATATTTAGAATCACACAAAAAACACAGCAAAACAAACAAACAAACAAACAAACAAAAACAGCCAGGGATGGAAATGCCTGTGATCCTAACACTTGGAAAGTGGGGGTAGGAGGATACAGAATTCAAGGCTAAAGTGCTGGAGAGATGGCTTGCTGGCTAAAAGCACAGGCTGCTCTTCCAGAAGAGCTGGGTTTGGTTCCCAATGCCCATCTGGCAGCTCGCAGCTACCTGTAATTCCAGTCCCGGGGGATTCAATGCCTGTATGGGAACTGAGTGCTGTGGTTCACATACGTGCAAATACTCGTTCACGTAAAGTGAAAATAGATAAATCTTTACTTTTAAAATTTGAACTGGAGATAATAATTCTTAAGCAATACTTTCTTAGCTGTAAGTATGTCCAAATACTGCATAAAGCATGTTTCATACTTCCCCTAAGAAACCGCTTGCTGTTGGTTTAAAGTTCAGCTTCACTGCATAGTCTGTGTTTCCATTTGCTTGGTCTAGAAGCCACAGGCAGGAGGATGCAGAAAACATGCCCACTGCACTTTGATGTTTAGTTATTTGTGGGTTTGGATTTCTCTGTGTATCTTTGGCTGTACTGAAACTACTCTGTAGACCAGGCTGGCCTCAAACTCACAGATATCTACCTGCCTCTGTCTCCCAAGTGCTGGGATTAAAGGCATGCGCCACCATGCCTGGCTGTTGGATTTTTTTTTTATTTCAAAACTGATAACTATGTCAATAAAAACTGCAGTCTAGCTCAAACATCTGTTTCTTGATATTTTATGGGTTTTGGGAGACAATGTCTTGCTTATGTAGCCCGGGCTAGCCTCAGACTTGTGGCAATGCTCCTGTCTCAGTCTCTCAAGTACTGAGACCACAGCTGTGAGCCACCATGCCTGGCTTCAATTTGATGATCTTAAGCGGCCTTGTTTTGGATTCTAGAAACAGTCAGTGGTTCTGTAAGATATAGGAAGTTGCCTCGTCAGCTGAACAGATGGTTTTATAGTCTTAAAGGAGATAAAAAGGAAAAAAACAAATGGTAAAAGCAGATTGGTTGTCTCAGGGCTGCTTCCTTTGTAGAGGAGGGGCCGGGAAGATGGAACAATAGAAGTGATGGTTAACTGCAGATCAACTTCAGCTTCCTCTGTAGGGACCCAAGGATGAACGGGCATAAGCATTGAAGCAGAAGCCCTTTGTGATGCTCTGCTTGGAGAACTTGGCTGCCTCTCATTGGCCTGATTTCTTCAAGGCTTGGATGGCAGCTCACTCTCTTTGAGTTTGATGACAAGTAACTTCCATGTGGATGATTCCACTTTGATTTTATTCTGGTGTCCTAGTTAGGGCTTCCTGGGCTGTGACAAAACACCATGACCAAAAGCAAGTTGGCGAGGAAAGGGTTTATTTGGCGTATGCTTCCATATCATAGTCCCTAACTGAAGGAAAGCAGGACAGGAACCTGGAGGTAGGAGCTGATATAGATGCCATGGAGGAGTGCTTATTGGCTTGCTTCCCCTGGCTTGTTCAACTCCCTCCTCTCTCTCTCTCTCTCTCTCTCTCTCTCTCTCTCTCTCTCTCTCTCTCTCTTCTCTCTCTCTCTCAATTTATTTATTTTTATTTTATGTGCATTGGTGTTTTTGCCTGCATCTATGTCTATGAGGATGCCCAATCCCCTGGAACTGGAGTTACACTTGTGAGCTGCCATGTGAGTGCTGGGAAGTGAACCCACGTCATCTGGAAAAGCAACCAGTGCTCTCAAACGCTGAGCCATCTCTCCAGCCCTCAGTGAGCTTTCTTTACAGAACCCAGGACCACCAGCCCAGGGATGCACCACCCAAAATGAGCTGGGCCTTCCCCCATCAATCACTAAGAAAATGCCTTACAGCTGGATCTTATGGTGGCATTTTCTCAATCGAGGTTCCCTCATTTCAAATAACCAAAGCTTGTATCAAGTTGACATAAGACTAGTCAGCACATTTGGTCTGTTGAGGTTCAGTGAAAATGCCTACTCCCAAACTATGGACTCCAGTCATTATTATTTAAGACATGTATTTTATGGAACTTTAAACCAGACAGAGGTGTAGTTTCGCTGTGCACAGTATACTGGTAACAATCAAGTGTAGTGGCCTGGACCTGCAGTGCCTGCCCTGATGTTTGAAGTCAGTTTTCAGTTTAAGCCACGTACTGAGGCCCTGATGACCTATTTGTAAACGTCTCTCTAGACACATTTTTTTCCTTAGGAATTAAGGTTCTTAACTGGATCCAGTTTCTCTACGAAGTAAAATCGTAGGAAACTCTGCCCAGAACCCATTGGCTTCCCCTCCATGGTCTCATGTAAGCCCTTGAACCCAAGGGCTGGCCTTGAACTTGTCACGTAGCTGACTTTGACTTGGAACTCCAGATCACCCTGCTTCTACTTTTCAAGCACTAAAATTACAAGTATTCCACCATGCCAGTCCTCTGTGTGTGTGTGTGTGTGTTAGTGTGTGTGTGTGTGCCAGTGTGTGTGTGTGTGCCAGTGTGTGTGTGTGTGTGCCAGTGTGTGTGTGTGTTTGGTTTATTGCTTGTCTGAGGAGGTGACAAGGATTGAACCTAGGGTCTTGTGCTGACTAGACAAGTGCTTTCTCCTCACCAAGAACACTTTCAGCTTATTTAAAATTTTGAGACAGGGTCACTCTGTTTCCCAGTCTGGCCTTGAATTTACTATGAGAGCCTGAGTCAGGCTTAAGTTTCTTATCCTCTTGCTCAGCCACCTAAGGAGCTGGAATTGCAGATCAAGCAATCATTCTCGTTTGTAAAATGCTAATGAATATTCTCTCTTATTCCATTTATTTTTATATTGAGTGTGTACATGTAGGTAGGTGTTGGTGGGTGTGCATGGGCCTGCGGGTTTGGAGGTCAGAGGACAGCTTTGCATGGTCAGTTCTCTCCTACTGTATGGGTTCTGGGGATCAAACCCGCTTTGTGGCAAGTGCCTTTGCCCCCCAAGCCATCACACCAGCCCCAATGGAATATTCCTGTGTTGTCGCAAACTTGGTTGCTTGCTAAGATGTCCTCTTTCTCAGAAGTCAGCCATGATGAAGCATACTGGGCAACCCCAGTACTTGGGAGGCAGAAGCAACGAGTTCAAAGCCAGCCTTGCTTACAGCTATAACAAGATTTAATAAATAAATAAATAAATAAATAGAGCTGGGCATATGCTTTTAGTCCCAGCGCTCAGAAAGCAGAGGCAGGCAGATCTCTGTGAGTTCGAGACCAGCCTAGTCTACAGAGTGAGTTCCAGGACAGCCAGGGCTACACAGAGAAGCCCTATTTTGTGAGAAAAGAAAGAAAGAAAGAAAGAAAGAAAGAAAGAAAAAAGAGAGAGAGAGAGAGAGAGAGAGAGAGAGAGAGAGAGAGAGAGAGAAAGAAAGAAAGAAAGAAAGAAAGAAAGAAAGAAAGAAAGAAAGAAAGAAAGAAAGAACTTCTCAGTGAGTGACTGCCTCCTAAAATAGATGGCACTGGCGGGGCTATTTCTAGTAAAGGTTCTGAAACATTCCCAGATTTCCTCAATACATCCCTGTGTTTCCTCTAAGTACATTTTGAGCGTTCCTGCGATGGGAGTGTCTGACGGCACTCTTGGTGTTATCTGCAATTTCTGTGTCAGCCCAGGGGAGACACACGCGTTATCTTAACAATGATTGGTTCCAGCTAGTTTGGAAACAAGGTTCATGTGTAAGAGGTAGAGCCTGTGGCTTCCCAGCAGAAATAACCAAGCCAAGCCAAACTCAGAACCCACAGACGGCAACCACGGAAACCACCAGCCTGAAATGCTGTGGAAAAGTGGTCAAGATGAATCCCACATAGGCAGGGAACTGGGCTGTCTGCAGGCCCAGTGTATGCTTCTTAGCACACTCCAAATGATCAGAAATGGTTCTGAAAGCCTGAGTGGAATTCACATGGTCATTTGCCCTGGACCCCATGTTTCTGAGATAGTTAGAGAACCCAAAGGCCTCACCCTCTAGCCCAAACCCCAAGAGCAACTGCTGGCCTCACAGGAGGGGTGACCTTGCTCAATAAACACTGAAGGTTGTTTAAATGAGCAACCAGTGCTTCTACCTCACCTTTCCCATCTCCTCTTCTCATCCTCCAGGGTTTTCTCCCTTGCTAATATCTGTTGTAGTAAAAACCGACAGTGACTAAACATGCACTCTATGAGACCAAGGGCATAGCTCAGTAGTAAATACTTGCCTTGCACACAAGGACCCATCTGGAACTAAACAAAACAAAATTTGCAATGACAATCAAGACATTCCTATAAATTATTTGTGTTTTGTTTTGTTTTTTGGTGTCTCTCATAGCCCAAGCTGACCCCGAGCTCACTATGTAGCCAGGGTGAGACTTGAACTCCTGATCTTACTGCTGGAATTGCAGGTGTGTACCGGCATATCCAGTTGCAGTGAATGTATGTAGGGCTTGGAGAGCTGGCGTAGTGGTTAGGAGCATCTGTGGATCTTGCAGAGGAACTGGATTCTGTTTCTAATGATCATATGGTGGTTTCAAACCAGTCCCAGGGGTTCAATACCCTCTTCTGGTCTTTGTGGGCACTAGGCATATGCATACACACAGGCGAAACACTCATATATAAAAAGATCTTTTAAAAGCTAAAAATCGGGGCTAGAGAGAAGGTGCAGTGGTTTAGAGTACTGGCTGCCCTTCTATAGGACCCGGGTTCAATTCCCAGCACCCACATGCAGCTCACAATTATTTATAATTCCAGTTCCAGGGAGTTCCAAACACCCTCACACAGAAATATATGCAGGCAAAACACCAACACACATAAAATAAATAAATATTTTTAAATCAAAAATAAAGAAAATGAAAGCCAGGAGTGGTGGCACATGTCTTTAATTCCCACACTCTGGAGGTAGAGGCAAGAGGATCTCTGTGAATTCAAGGATAGGCTGATCTAAAAAATGAGTTCTAGGCTAGCCAGGGGTACACAGTGAGCCTCTGTTTCAAAATAACAAAAAAAAAAAAAAAAAAAAAAAAAAAAAGAGAGAGAGACAGAGCGAAAGCTTATGTTCAGACAAGATGATTGGTTCACTGACTAAAACAGTTTGCCAAGCAGTGAGAACTCTTCCTCTCTCCTCTCTCTCCTCTCTCTCTCTCTCTCTCTCTCTCTCTCTCTCTCTCTCTCTCTCTCTCTCTCCATCCTCCTGCTTTAGCTACCTGACTGAATCGTGGGGCCAACAAGCAGTGGAAAGCATGCACTACCACACCCAGGCAGCCGGACTAGTTCTGATGCAGGGAAGGCGAGGGTGTAATTGCTGAGCCTAAGTCTTAGAAAGTGATGGAGCAAGATCTAAGCATAGCTCTGTGCTCCTGACCTTTCTGTTTATTTACTTTTTAACTGACATGCTGCCGTATTGTGAAGTAAGAAGTACGGCTTTAGTGCCCTGGGATTTTTTATCTCTGCTCTGCTGTCATATCACTAACATTCTGTCATGTCCTCAGCCATACAAGGGAGGGAAAACAAGGAACAAAGAGCCCACGTCTGGCACAGGAGCATGTGAGCAGCAGCACCCTACCTCCCAGCACCTGCTCTCCCTCCCACGGGCAGCTTTATCTCAGCCGTCTATGAATTACTTAGTAGCCAGGAGCCAGTGCTGGACAGTGGACAGGGCTTATCCTGTCAGAAGATGGGATAAGATGAAAACTCTTGTGGTGTATGTCCTGCTTTATTTTTGTTATAAGTTATTGTGGTTTCTTTCTTTTATAAAAAGTTCTGTTTGAGAGTTGTTCTGTTCTGTTTTGGTTTATGGCCTTCAACACCTGCTTCAGCCTCCTGAATGCTGGGATTGTAAAACTATTATTATTATTATTATCATTATTATTGGTTTTTTGAGACAGGGTTTTGCTGTAGTTTTAGAACCTGTCCTGGAACTAGCTATTGTAGACCAGGCTGGCCTCAAACTCACAGAGATCCACCTGCCTCTGCCTCCCGAGTGCTGGGATTAAAGGCGTGCACCACCACTGGGCAGCTATAAAACTATTATTATAAAATCCAACTGCAGTTTCTTTTTAATTTTTAAAATTTTCATTTATTTATTTATTTGTTTGTTTGTTTGTTTATGTGTGTGTGCACGTGCGTGCATGTGTTCCATGAGTATCCATGCGGAGGGCAAAGGATAACTCTCCCCTCCCTCCCCAGGATCAAGCCCTAGTTGCCGTGCTTGGTGGCAAGGGCTTTCATTTATTTATTGGACCATACATGGCCAGCGTAACTCCTGTGGTTTCTAAAGTGATTTTGTGTTGACCATGGCCCCACTCTGACAAGGTTTAAAAAGACTTTTGTTCATAGTTTATGATGGGGTATTTTGTCTTCTTGTATGTCTGTGCACGTGTCTGCTGAGGCCCAAAGAGGGAGTCAGATCCTCCAGACCTGGAGTTACAGGTGGTTGTGGCCTGATGTGATTCAGGGAACTAAACCCAAGTCCTCTACAGGAACAATAGGTGCTCTTAACCACTAAGCCAACAACATTAAAACAAAAAAACCTTCATAGTCTCTCACAGTCTCTCATTTTTGTGGTAGTCAAACTCAAGGCTTTGTTCATATTAGTAAAGCACCCTAGCCTGTTGCCAGTACAAAACAAAGCTGGGCATGGTGGTGGTGGTGCACGCCTTTAATCCCCACACTTTGAAGGCAGAAGCAGGTGGATCTCTGAGCTTGAAGCCACCCTTGTCTACAGAACGGAGTTCTAGGATGGTCAGGGCTCCACAGAGAAACCCTGTCTTGAAAAACCAAAGCAACAAACAAAGCAAAACAAAGCAACAATAACTCAGGCGTGATGGCACCTGTCTGTAATTCCAGCATTTGTGGCGCTGAAGTGGGCTCTCCAGGAGTTCAAAGCTAGCCTGGGTCGCAAATTAACACACCAAACACAAGGCACCAATCAGCTTAAACAGAATTCTCCAGATTAGGTCTGTAGCTCAGTGGTATACGGTGTTTGCTTAGTGAGGCCCTGAGTATGATTTCCAGTATCAAAACTGAAACCAGACACAAGCTAACAAAAATTCTCCATCGTACTTAACACTGAGAAAAGAGTTAAGCATCCTTGGAATCAAAAGGTTGATTTGCATGGACCGTGGGTCACTGGTGAGAAGTCTTGATGAGAATTTAAGGGTTTCTTGCTGTTGGCGCTGGCTTATCCCAGAATGTGAGCAGGCTGTTTGCATTCCATGTATCATAAGCATCTTCTGAGTGTGCAGCACCGGGCTTAAAGAGCACTTTGCTCTGTGCTTCTGTCTTGAGGGCCTCGTCTCTGGAGTGCTTACTAGAATTTTCAAATGCTCCATCGGTTAGACAATGAAAAAATTCTCAGCCAGGACACAAAGACCTTAGACCTCCTAGGACTTCCTTGTTAATGACCAAACTAATACACGAGTGTGTTCTCTTTCTTTTTTTAATTAATCAATTATTTATTTGATGTGCATTGGTGTTTTGCTTGCATGTGTATCTGAGTGAGGGTGTCGGATCCCCTGGAATTGGAGTTACAGACAGTTGTTAGCGGCCATGCGGGTGCTGGGAATTGAACCCAGGTCCATCTGGAAGAGCAGCCAGTGCTCTTAACCACTGTGCCATCTCTCCAGCTCCCCTGAGTGTGTTCTTTTTTTTGTTGTTGTTTTTTGTTTTTATTTTATTCTTTTTTAATTAAAATTTCTGCCTCCTCCCCGTTTCCCATTTCCCTCCCCCTCCTCCCACATATTGCCCCCCTCCCCCCTCCCCTCCCCCTATTCCCACCCCTCCTCTCCTCCCCCTACTCCATTCCCCCTCCCTCTCAATACTGAAAAGCAGTCCAAATTCCCTGCCCTGTGGGAAGACCAAGGTCCTCCCACTTCTATCTAGGTCCAGGAAGGTGAGCATCCAAACAGGCTAGGCTCCCCTGAGTGTGTTCTTATTAACAGCAAATGAGTGTACAGACCTCTGCAGCCAAGACATCAAGGCCCAGCAGCATCTAGTAGTATATACCTGTACAGCTTCCCTTTCCTCCACAGTCCCTTTTTAGGACAGAGTCTCACGTAGTCCAGGCCTTTAACTTATGCGAATTCAAGAATACTTTGAATGTCTGACCTCCTGACTCCCCTCCTGAGTGCTGAGATTTCAGGGGTGCACTACCATGCCCAGCTGATTTTTAGTTTTTGAGACAAAGTCTCACTTGGTAACCTAGATTGGCCTGAACTCACCATGTAGCCCATGCGGGCTTCAAATTTGCTATCCTTCAGCCTCAGCTGAAGGTTAGGATTATATGTATGTGCTACGATTTAATTCACTGCTTCTTTCCTTAAGGGGGATGATAGACTGAGCAGGCTTTTTTTTTTTTTTTCTTCAGGCTTTTTTTTTTTTTTAAAGACAACTCATACCATGCTCAGCCTGACCTAGAACTGGCCAGGTTGTCATTGAACTTGCATAAGGGTGCCGTTCCCAGCATCCCCAGTTCAGTTCAAGAGTGTTGTGATTACAAGCATGAGGCACCTCACCTGGCTTTCATGGGTACGTGTTTGTCTGTCTTTCTTTCTGTCTTTCTTTTTCTTTTTTTTTCTTTCTTTCTTTCTTTCTTTCTTTCTTTCTTTCTTCTCTCTCTCTCTCTCTCTCTCTTTCTTTCTTTCTTTCTTTTTTTTTTTTTTTGAGACAGGTCAGTGTAGTCCTCACTATCCTGGAACTTGCTTTGTAGACCAGGCTGGCCTCGAACTCACAGAGACCCTCCTGTCTGCCTCCCCGAGCTCTTGGGATTAAAGACGTGTGCACCGCCGCCCAGCATAGGCACACTTTTAAAAAAACTGCTCAAAAAGGGCTGAAACAGTCAGGAGGATGGAATCAGGCCACCACTTTCTTATGTCAGAGAGTTCGGCAAAGGAGAGGCCAAGTGTGAGGATTTGGGAAAAGGAAATAAACATGAAATAGGCAGGAAAGAAGCTTCTCCGGGCACAGGAAGTGAGGGACCCCTGAGAGGAAGCAAAGAAAGGCAGGCTTGGCAACCTGCGCCAGGAGCCGGCAGCTGGAGTAAACACAATCCCAGAGCCAAGTGTTCTGGAGGACGCTGGCCCTGTCCCGCTGGCCCTGTCCTGTTTGCCAACATCCTCCTTTCCCTACTCGGGGTGACTGTTCCCCAAATCAGGCTGTGGGGCAGAAATGAATGCAAACACATAAATACAGATTCCTGGGTCCAGAACCGGGGAGAAGAGCTCAAGACAAATACACACTCACACATAGCACACTCTCACACAAGTGTACATGCACACATGAGTACACACTCACACACATGCACTCTCACACTCCTGTACCTGCATTCAAACACACTTCTTACACACATACGAACATACACACACTCATGTACCTGCATTCAAACACACTTCGTACACACATACGAACATACACACACTCATGTACCTGCATTCAAACACACTTCTTACACACATACGAACATACACACACTCATGTACCTGCATTCAAACACACTTCTTACACACATATGAACATATACACACTCTTGTACCTACATCCAAACACACATTCAACCGTAGCCACCTGCAAATGTAGCCACACACAGTCATGCACATACACACATGTACATACCATGGGAACGATTGATTTATGGTTTCTTATTCATGGCTCTCCACTTACTGTTATGTCCTGACCTTTTGAGGGAATGGAGGAGTTAGTTATATTTCTTTTTTGAGAAGGGCACGGTTTTTGCTCTATAGAAGGGGGAGGTTTTGTCGTTTTGTTTTGTTTTGTTTTTTTCCTGACGTGGTCTTACTCTGTGGCTCACACTGGCTCACAGAGTTTATTAACATAGATCTAGCTGAGATTCTTGACAATACTCCAGCCTCAGCTTCACAAATCTTAGGACAGTAGTGGTGGCGCACGCCTTTAATCCCAGCACTCACACTCGGGAGGCAGAGGCAGGTGGATCTCTGTGAGTTTGAGGTCAGCCTGGTCTACCAGAGCTAGTTCCAGGATAGGCTCCAAAGCTACAGAGAAACCCTGTCTTGGAAAACCAAAAAAAAAAAAGGAAAAAGAAAAAGAAAAAACCTTACACACACTGGAGAGACGGCTCAGCAGTAAAGAGTACTGGACGCTCTTCCAGGTCTTCAAAGGACCTGTTGTCTTAGTCTGGGGCTCAGCACCCATATGGCCATATGACAGCTCACAACTGTTTGTAACTCCAGTTCCAGGGCATCCAACACCCTTCCACAGATATGCATGCAGGTAAAACACCAATGCACATTAAATAAATAAGTTGAAAAAACAACAAAAAAACTACACACACCCGAGTGCATAACTAACCAAACAAACAAAAGACCAGCTCAGGATACAGAAGACCCTGTTTTTACTTTTTAAGGAAGTGCGCAAGATGGCTTTGTGGATAAAGGCCCCTGCCCCTTGCTGCCAAGCCTGATGATCTGAGTTGGATCCCTGGGATCCACATGGTATACACATACACTCACACACACTCACACACACTCGCACACCACCACCACCACTTTCACCACCAAAAAGAAATTTAAACAGGGCTACTTCTTCAATGTTTTGAAAAGTAACAGAAAAAAGTTTCCAATATAATATCAGCATACATTGAACAAGCTTTTTCCCTGGTAATGTTATCAGTGCTTTTCTGTACAATGATGCAAACTTTCAAGTTAACTTTTTTTTTTTTTTTGGTTTATTTTTGAGCCAGAGTTTCTTTGTGCTGCAGCTCTGGCTCCTAAGTGCTGGGATTAAAGGCATCTGCCACCATGGCACAGATCAAGTTAACTTTAATAAAACATTGACATTGCTTTGGAAAAGAAATAACTCAACATTCACTCATTCTAATGGTGAAGCAGATTACATTAGTAACTTTTATGCTCACTCTAATTTATGCACACATGAGAAGAGGGAAAAGAGACAGCTGCCCCGGGAGGGTTTGCTGGGACTTCAGATGCCTTCCACACCAGTCTGTGGTCCATAAAGACAAATACTTGTGATACCCAAGCACATCCATTGCATGGGACATTCTCCTATCATATGGATATGTTCAGAATAGCTCAAGATGTAAGGCACCCAAATATTTTTCTTTCTCTTCTTTTTTCATTTTGGTTTGTCTGTTTTTGTTTTTCAAGACAGGGTTTCTCTATTGTGTGTCCTACTCGGCTTTAGGGAATGTTCTCTGTGTAGCAGCTCTGGTTGTCCTGGAACTCGTTTGTAGACCAGGCTGGCCTCGAAATATGCCTACCTCTGCCTCTGGAATGCTGGGATTAAAGGCATGCACCACCATGCCTGGCTTCTTTTCTTTATTTGACAAGATCTCACACTGTAGCTCAGGTTAGCTCAGAACTCACTAGATTGTAGCCTAGGCTAGCCCGGAATTCTCCAGGCTGGTGTTAAAGTGGTAGCAGTCCTTCCTCCTTTAGTCTCTAAGTGCTGAGATTCCAGGCCAGGGAAGAAAGAGGGAAAGAAGGCAAAAGGGAGGAAGGAAAATAAATTGATGCTAACCAATAAATACTACTGAAATCCAATCGTGTCTAAAAGATATGAAAAACCAAAGGCAGGTATGGAGGCCTCTTCAAACCAAGGAAGCCTACAGAGAGATAAGACAAAGGACGCCAAACAAACCAAAAGAAAGAAAACCAAGTATGCCAGGTGGTGGTGGCGCACGCCTTTAATCCCAGCAGTTGGGAGGCAGAGGCAGGCGGATCTTTGTTAGTTCGAGATCATCCTGGTCTACAAGAGCTAGTTTCAGGATAGGCTCCAAAGCTACAGAGAAACACTGTCTCAAATAAAAAAAAAAAAAAAAAAAAAAAAAAAAAAGAAGAATACTAGGTACGAGACAATCTCTTAACTACTAAGGAAAAGAAGCCTGTTGACGGAGGACCAGGGAAGTTTCCTTGCGAGATTTACCGGGTTCTCTGTGTCGGTGTTGGGGTAAGGTTCAGGCAAGAGAAAGCCCTTCCTGGAGAAGACCTGGTTCCCAGGTCCTTAAGTGAAGGTTTCAGGGAAATCCCTCCCTACCCCCAACCCCCCTTCCACCCCCTAGCGCATCTTTGTATTGGAAATCTGGGACCTGGGGAGGCTAGGGAAGTGAAATCAGGCCAGCTCTATTTGTCATTCAAACTGACCTTCAGAAGTTGAGCCTTGGGGGCCTGTGATTGTGAGTGGGGGTGGGGCGGCTGGAGAGTATTGGGAAAGCCCCGGCTCTGTAAGGAAATCAGACCTGGAAAGCTGAAAACGACTCCACTCTATGAGATTTTTTCCTCTGCAGAGAACATTCCCTAAAGCCAAGTAGGACACACAATAGCTTGCTTTTTGAAAATGTTGTTTTCTGGGTGAAAGAAACATTGATGGGTATGTTGGCGTCCTCTCTAAGGACTTCTAGACAGGTCGGGTCTCAAAGGGTCATTAACATTATTTAAATATTCATGTAGGGGGAGGGGACGGTAGACTGAAATTTCAGACCTCTGAAATGAGGGGTGCCTGGCCACCGGCCTAAAGGAGCCCAACTCTACGTCTCAGCGGCTTCCTCCCCACCTCTGGCAATAACAGGCGCTCTTTGACACCACGAAGCTACGGACTGGTACGCGAGCACCGCAGCCTGAAGGATGGGTGAACCAGTGATTTTTCCAGAATCTCTGTCCGCTTCTCAGCCTCTGGACACCACATTGAATCCGTATTATAACCAAGATACAATTCCCAGCCAACCCCTGTGCGGTGGCTCTTACCCCAGGGCCATGGCTTTCTCCCCCTGAGGTAGGAGGTCTGCATCCAGGCTCTGTGAGCGCCCACAGGCATTTACACACTTCCACACAAACTCATACACATATATACATACAGCAACGCCCTCACAGGCACACCCACCCTTGCACTAACACTCTCCAGACACACAGCGTCCCGTCCCGTCCCCCTCCCCCCGTTTAAGAAACACGTTCTCTCTCCACTTCTTTCCATCCCTTCAGTTTCTCCTTTCTTCATGTAGGTATGGATGCATGCATTCATTCACTCGTTTCTCCGGACTTAGGTTCTGTCTGTCTCCTCTACCAAGAAGAGGTGTGGGTGGATGGGGAGGAGTGGTGGAAAAGGAGGGGCGGACCACCGGCTTGGAATGGGGCGGACCCTGACGGGTGGGCGGGGCTCCCGGGTCCCAGGCCAGCCCAGAAGCTGCCGCTCCCGGCAGATGCGCTCGCCCCTGCTTGGGGCCGTGGCGCGTCTCTTCCGGGACGCCCGGAGCAGCAGGCAGCGGCCGCGCCACGTTGGAGCAAAGCCGGAGGACTGCGCCCTAGGAGATACCCAGAGGTGGGTGCCCAAGTTGAGACACGGCGGTTCGGAACTCTGGGGTTAGAGTGCCCTCCGGCATGGGGGAAGAGTGGCCAGTGAAGGACTCAGAGTCTGCAAGATTGTGCCTAGTGTCTGGTCAGGCTGGAAGAGTCCATGCGCTTTTGAATTGCTTAGGTTTGGGGGCAGAGCCGGGCTTCGGACCGTTTTATTCAGTGTTTACAGATGCTTTAAAATTAAATAAAATCCCCGCCTTCCGTCGAGATATACAGGAAAAACGGTGAAATCAAATGTGACGGTGCACAAGAGCCGGTGAGGATGGAGCCACCAAAGTCAGCTAGCCAAAAGGGCGCAAGTCCTGCCTGCTAGGGTGAAGGTGCTGGTGGCATCTTTGGAAGTCCAGAGTTTTGCAGGGAAACTGGAGCCTAGGGTAGTGTGGCCCCTGGTCAGCGGGAGCGATTTTGGTTTGGAGTTCAGTGCATTGAACTTAGCTGATGGAGGAAGCAACGGTTCTGGGCCACAGGACAGTTGGGGTTCGAGCTGAGCAGGTTCGTCTGTTCTGAGGCTCCGCCTTCAGGAGTCCAGATCTGGGGTTTCACCCGGAGTGAAGCCCGAGTGCGAGTCTCTGGAACACTTTGAGGGAAAAGCCAAGAGCAGATCGCAGAGGAAAGCGCCGAGGGTAAAGTCTGTGGAGGCGGCACACCGGCAGGGATAAGAGCCCGCGAAATTCTAGAGAAAGCCAGTGGATTAGAAGGGACTGAAAGGCAGCCCGTGAGAACGGCAGTGGCGCAGGTGGCCGGATGAGAGCCGGTGGCAGGGGTCCGAGCAGCCAGTGCTGAGCCAAAGGGGCTGGGCCAGCAGCCGGCTTGCTGAGCTCCGCAGCACAGATGCAAGACACTCACCAACCCTAGGGACCCATCATCCCAAGCCATATAAAAGGGGTGTTTGTGAAAGAGATGACAGTGGGTCAGACCCGGTAGTGATTTGTCCCCAAAGATTGCATACTGAGGACTTTGACAAATCAGCATCTTTCTCTGCGGAGGTTTCAAGCCCAGTGGCAATAGCCCCGCAAATGACTACTGGTATTTGTCTTTGAAAGAGGATTTTATCTGCCTACACGTCCACACAGCTGGCATATTATATCTTTGGATCTATGAACAAGTTTTCCTTTTCCCTGGGAGCTCTTTTTGTCCCAGCACATGTTCGCAGGCGCCCGGAGGGTGAGGAGGGACACGCGCACCTGCCATCCGCATCCCTGGGGACAGGTTTGTCTTTGTTCTGATGGTTCACTTAAGCATCGCCTTCGCCTCTCTGGCAGCACTTCCGTGTTAACCAATCAAATCCTATCTTCCAGTCTGGCACCATTTCCAATTCTGACCGGCTAGATTTTATAGTATTATGGAAAGGAATCTGTTTTATCGTTTTATAACGCAGATGTGGATGTTCTGATCAACCATCTACTCTTGCTCCATCCTCTCTGTTTTTGATCCTTGTCTTTCTTTCTTTCTTTCTTTCTTTCTTTCTTTCTTTCTTTCTTTCTTTCTTTCTTTCTTTCTTTCTCCTTCTCTTTCTTCCTCTCTTCCTCTCTTTCTTTCTTTCTTTCTTTCTTTCTTTCTTTCTTTCTTTCTTTCTTTCTTTCTTTCTTTCTTTCTTTAAGAGAATCCTCTCCCTTGAATAGGGGAACCTCAAGAGCCATGTGGGCGCCCTCCCTTTCCCAGTTAGCTTTACTGAGGCAACAAAATTAGCTCCAAGCCTTGAGCATCAAAAGTAACCCTGCCTAGGTCTCCACCTTCGCCCCGTCAGAGTGCATCGTGGAGTTCTGCTTGGTTTCTTTCTGGGATGCTGAGGTGCAATTGTGAATGACTTTGAGTTAGAACAAACATTTTGAAATCCCCATTATCTCATAGCTTTGGTATGATAGTTAGATAGTTAGCGTTGCTTGCTGCCTGCCCAGTGTGGCATAGTGTTGTTAGAATTCATCTTTCATAAGTGGTTTGTTCTGACCCGGTAGCCAGAGGATCTCCAGCCAGTAAGGTGAAGCAGGTTGTCTTAACTTACTGATCAAATGAGGGGAACATGACCCCGCTGGTTACTCTGTTTCTCGAACAGTCAATATTTTATTATAGGGCTAATGCACTATCGCCGTAAACCTCTAGTTACTGTTGATGTTGTATAGATGTTGTTCTCATAGATTCGGGGGCTCCTATAGGGCACATAGCTCAGGCCTATATTCTCAGTATAGCAGAGACAGGAGGATTGCCAAAGAACTTTGAGTTCCAGGTCAGCCTGACCTACAGAATGGGCCCTGTCTTAAAGGAAGGAGGGCATGCCTTTAATGCCAACACTCAGATGTTGGTCACTCTCTATGAGTCTGAGGCCAGCCTGACCACTAGGTTACTCAGGGCGACATAGCGAGACCCTGTCTCAAAAAGAAAAGAAAGGAAAAAGAAAAAGAAAGAAAAGGAAGAAAAAGTAACCAACCACACATTTTTAAATGAAAATTAGTGGGCTCCTAAAATACCTATGGCCCAGATTTCTATCACAGTTGTTATTAGTGACCTGTGCTTACTAGGGTAATGAGAAGTTTAGACAAAGATGAAATTGAATTTGGATGGAGGTGGGGTTAAGAGATTTTTCATAGTTGAAACAGGAGCATTGCTGGAAATTAACTTCTCAAGACCAAAGGTTTGATGTCTAGTTCCAGGCTTTAATTTACACCTGTTCCGGGGCTGGTGGACCTGATGCTGCGGCTCCAGTCAGCTCCTAGGATGGCAGAAAAACATGGGAGTCACCAGTGTGCTTAGATGATTGGATAATCTGTGCCAGCCACTGGTAGTTTGAAATATAATATAATTGCTTAATATAAGTATGAAGTTCCACGATTTTAGTGAGTTTTGATAAGAAATGATATGTTTTGCTTATACTTACAAACTCAACACCCAGAGGCAGATTTCCTATGAAACTATAAAAAGAAAGAGAAAAAGAAAAAAATAACCCACCAAACTCCTTAAATGTCAGGTGTCCTCCACCCTTCAGCACCCCCATAGTGGAGGATGAGATAATCCCTTCCTTTATATATTCCAGGCCGGAGGATGTAGCTCTATGGTAGAGTGCTCACCTAGCATGCCCAAGGCCCCGAGTTCTATCCCCGCACTGGGAAAACAAAAGCTAACAAGGCAAAGAGGCAGGAGCAGGAGGAATTCTCTTGTTATAACACAGTTTCCTCTAAGAACACCTAAAACTGATGTCCACAAACGGACAGCAAGGGCCCCTTGCTAAAGATGGCAGCTACATAACTCATTGACCATGGAGATGTCCAGCTGCTACCAAAAGAAAAATATAAACACCAACCGAATCACAAATCCTTTATCTTTTTTTTTTTTAAAAAGATTGTTTATTTATTTATTATGTATACAGTGTTCTCTGTGTGTGTATGTCTGCAGGCCAGAAGAGGGCACCAGACCTCATTACAAATGGTTGTGAGCCACCATGTGGTTGCTGGGAATTGAACTCAGGACCTTTGGAAGAGCAGGCAATGCTCTTAACCGCTGAGCCATCTCTCCAGCCCCACAAATCCTTTATCTACAATGGTGTACTGCCTGCAAGATATGCTAGGGCAACGGGGCATGACACGTGCGGGAATAGCCAGCCAATAGCTGATTTAACTTGTGGTTTACTCCACAGACGGAACACATACCCGGGCACTACTCGGGTGACCGAGAACCTGAAACTAAATAGCCCAGGGACCTAGGGTGAAGCCCAATACTACTGCTCTAAAAGAAAAGAAAGACATGTAGTGATTAAATGACACGTAACGGTATTCTGCTATACTCATAGATCAGCTAAGCATCCTGCAGGGCACCAGACAGACAGCCTCCTCACCCAATCACCAGACAGACAGCCTCACTCAGTCACCGACAGACGGACAGCCTCACCCAGTCACCGACAGAGAGCCTCCTCACCTAATCACCCGACAGACAACCTCCTCACCCTAACAGAGAATTACCCTGTTCCACCTGTCAGTAATGACTCTGTTAAGAAACTTTGACCTTGGGGTTGGTTGAGAGCTCGTTGCTCTTGCAGAAGACCCAAATTTGATTCTTAGCACCCATGGTGGGCAGCTCACAACTGCCTGGAACTCCAGCTCCAGAGGCTTCAAGGCCCTCTTCTGATCTCTGAGGTGCCTTCACTAGGTGTATATACCCACACACACTTATACATAATTAAAATAAAAGTAATATTTAAAATAGAAACAGAGACAGGTGGATCTCTGTGAGTTCAAAGCCAGCCTGGTCTACATAGCAAGTTTCAGGTCACCTAGAGCTATAACTGTGACCCTATCTCAAAAAAATGAAAGGAACAAAAAAACACAAAAAGGGTCTTAAGAGCTGAGATGTTGCCCAGTCAGTAGAGTCTTGCCTAGCATTCATAAAACCTTGGGTTTGATTCCTTAAGAGTTAGGTTGTCTGGGTCTGTAATCCAAGAACTCTGGAATTGTAGGCAGGAGGATAAGCTGTTTAAGGTCATCTTTGATTACATACTGACTATGAGCCAATTTGAGCTACCTAAGACTATTTAACAATTAAATAATCAGTACACAGAAGACAGAGGCAGGTGGATCTCTGTAGTTCCATGACAGCTGGGACTAGAGAGAGAGAGCCTGCCTCAAAACAAGTACCTAACTAAATAAAGTGTGTAAGAAAGCAAATTTGTCACTCTCTTAAAAAAATAAGAAAGAAAGGAGACTGGAGAGCTGGCTCAGCAGTCAAGAGCACTGGCTGCTCTTCCAGAGGACCCAGGTTCAATTCCACACAGCAACTCACAACTGTAACTTCAGTTCTAGGGAATCTAACACCCTCACACAGACAGACATGCAGGCAAAACACCAATGCACATAAAATATAAATAAGTAAATCATTAAGAAAAAAACAAAGAAGAAAGGAACCTTAGTCTGATTGCTGATCACCTTATGCCTGGCCAGCGCATCTTAGATGCTGTAGTTTGCTCTGCCATATGCAGCTGTGAACATATTCCTGGGACTTGAGCAAGAAAGCCACGAATCAGAAATACCTGTGATGCTGATAGCACTTCTAGAGTCATGGGCTTTAGTGCACAGAAGATACTGATTGGGTTTTTTAAACAAGGGACTGCAATGAGGCTACCGCTGGATGACAGCCAACCCGGTCCTGTTTGCCACCAGTCAGTACCTGCTCTGTTTCCTTACCTCACTCACTCCTGAGACTTGCCCAGGAGTGAGTCCTCACTTTCAGCACCCAAGCCGGTTGTGCTAGGCCAGCTGTGCCACCTGGAGGCTGGGGACAAAATGGTAGGCTGGGGAGTGGGGGCAGAAGTGGACTTGCAGCCCCAGGATCTTTTCTCTTTTGGAGCATTTTGATCTCATGGGTATCAGTGCCAGTACTCCCCTCCTTCCCTCCTTCTCCTTAGATGCTGTGCTCCTTTCTTCTCTTCCCACCTTCTCGTTAGATGCTGTGCACCCTTTCTCCCTTCTCTCCCACCTTCTCCTTAGATGCTGTGCTCCTTTCTTCTCTTCCCACCTTCTTGTTAGATACTGTGCACCCTTTCGTCTATCCCCTTTGCTTCCTTCTTTCCTTCTTTTGAACCTGAATCGAGACCTGAATTGAGCCAACACACTGCATGTTGGGGCCTTCCCTCCAATGTTTTGTAGTATTATATTCAATAAAGAACCGCTGTTAATCTATGGGGTCTCCGGCGTGCTAGGCAAATGCTCTATTTCTGCTTTACATCTGTAGTTGGCAGTCCTACCTGTTCGTTCTCTAGCTGCAGCTACCTTCACCTACTTTCTTGTTTTACTCCATTTTCCCCCCTCTGTCTCATGTCCTTCTGCCTTTAATGGTAGAGGAATCCCATCCTGCTACTTTTCATTCGGGCTTTGCAAGCAAACAGAATTTATCATGGGGTCATCCCAAGGAAAAGAAAGCCCTTGGAGAATTCTGTGCTGTTTCTTTTCCACGCTGTTCATCTCCCTTGCAAATGAGAGGCAGGGCCGTTGGCTGGAGAAGTAGTCATGGGCAGCACCCAGCTGACTGCAGAACAGTCAGCTCCAGCATTTGGACTCAGGAGCCAAAACTTTGAGCCTCAGACTAGAGTGGAATGTGGCTTCTCAAGGCAGGGAAGCCTGTGGTTTTTCAGCTGATCTGCTCCAAAGGACCCTAAGTGAAGAAAGCCAGGAGTCATTCCGGTAGACCATGGACCATGAGAGGATGCTGTGCAGGACCACCTGCTAGATCATTAAAGGAAAGGCTTGCCTCCTCCAACTGAGTCTTAGCAATTGTCTTAAGAAAATAATTCGGAACCGGGCGGTGGTGGCGCATGCCTTTAATCCCAGCACTCGGGAGGCAGAGGCAGGCGGATCTCTGTGAGTTCGAGACCAGCCTGGTCTACAAGAGCTAGATCCAGGACAGGCTCCAAAACCACAGAGAAACCCTGTCTCGAAAAACCAAAAAACAAAACAAAACAAAAAAAACCAACAACAACAACAAACAAAAAAAAGAAAATAATTCGGAGCTTAATTTTCTTCTTGTTTTCTGGAACAAGATCTCTTATAGCATAGGCTGGCCTTGAACTCACTGTGAAACCAAGGATGGTCTTGAATTTCTGAGTCTCCTGTCTATATCGCATATGCTTGAATTATAGGTACCCACACCTGATTTTTGTAATGTTGGAGACTGAACCCAGGGCTTTGTGGATGTTAGTTACACACTGTTAGTGAACTAATCTACATTCTCAGCCCCCAGTGCTCAATAAAGTCATTCTTGGGGTGCTGGATGCCTTGCCTATACTCAGTGTGTACTCAACCACAGACCTATGCCCTAGCCTCCAATTTAAACATTTACCAGTCTAAAAGGTATGTGAACAAGAGGAAGAAAACCAAGATCAGAGTACCCAAGAGATGGCCTCTGTGTTCATGTCTGTTTTTCCTGAGATGCGGTCCCCATGTTGCCCAGGATGGCCCTGAGCTTCTGGGCTCAAGTGATCATCCTACCTCAGCCTTTCCAGTAGCTGGGACTATAGGTGTCTTGATCATGCACAGCTTGTGAGTTTTGCTATGGTAACCAATAACTTAATGGTTGCTGCAGACTTTGTACATTTTCTTTTCCTTTGAGACAGGGTCTCATGTAGTCCTCGCTGTCCTGGAACTCACTCTGTAGACTAAAATGGCCTTGACCTCACAAAAATCCTTCTAACTCTGCCTCCCGAGTGCTAAGATTAAAGACATGTGCCACCACACCTTATCCAACACTTTTTATTACCTTTATTTTTTATGTTAAGACTGTGTCTCACTAGGTAGCCTTGGCTGGCCTGGAACTCGCGCTGTAGACCAGGCTGGCCTTGAACCCACAGAGATCCTCCTCTGTCTGCCTCCGGAGTGCTGTTTTCGTCGTGTTGATGGCTTTACTCTTTAGTTTAACAAAAGCCAGGAAGGGCTTTAGTTACTCAATGCCCCATTCAGAAGCAAGCAGTGAGTACCACAGCTGCCCACCAAAGGAGTGAGGATGAGAAAATCAAAGAAGATAAGAAAGTGTTGGTTGTGGTTTGAACAAGGGCTCATGAATAAGTGATGTGTGAAACCTAGAGAAGAAGAGCCAGCTGGACTCCCTGGGATGGTGACACGCCTGTCCTCCCTGGAGGTGGGACAGCACAGTGAGCCAGACATACTCAAGAGTGGGGTCGTTCAGAGTGTTTGGGGGTCCAAATGCTCCATTCAGCTAGCGAATGCCCAGTGGGGTCGGAGACTTGGTGGCTAAGAGGACTGAGTTCCATTCCTAGTGTCCGTCTTGGGCAGCTCACCATTGCCTGAAATCCCAGCTCCAGGGCCATCCAGTCTCAGGCCTCTACAGGCTGGGCCATCGGAGCTGTGTGTTCGGCTGCTGGATGGGAAGGAGGATATGAGTTGAATTCTGTGCAGGGACTGGGACAGCACCCCCATTCCCACACTTCTGGGGAGCCCACCACAGTCTTGAAGATACTTTCTTGGACTTTGATGTTTTCTGAGCTGGAAAGGGAGTGTCCTGAGACTGACGCATGAGTTTCTTCATGTGGCACACAGCATGGCTTGTCCCTGTTAGAAAGCTTTTGGTGTCGCACCAGCAGAATGACTTTCTGTTAGAGAGCCAGTTTTCTGGTATCCATGACAGCAGTGTGGCTTTTGCCTGAAAGCCTATGAATGCATGGTTCAGAAAAGCATTCCCCCCACCCCCCACTCCATCTTCCTCTCTCTCTCTCTCTCTCTCTCTCTCTCTCTCTCTCTCTCTCTCTCTCTCTCTCTCTCTCCTCTCAGTATTTTGAGATACCTGCTTAGGCAGTTCAGGCTGGTCTAGGGTTGATCCTCATGCTTCCACCTCCCAAGTTCTGGGATTGCAGGTGTGTGCCACCACACCCAAGCTCTTTTACTCCTTTCAAAACTGAATACATGTGCGTTGTTATCCCAAGACTAGAAAAATAATGAAGTAATATAATAGTTCATAATACATACTAGCCAGCTTTTAAAATCTACTTATCCTTCCATAACCACATGGGTTTATCTTGTTGCTCTTGCTTTGGAGAAGCATGTTCCATTCCTAAGGTCCCCAGGAGACCGGAAGAATTCTCCTTCTCCATCCCCACCCTGAAGGGGTTTAACCTTCAGGAAAGATGCAAATTGAAAGGTGTGTGATGGGAAGGAGAGGTGCAGATTGACAAGGTGGCTGCCTTGTGGGCCTCTGTGGCAGGGGAAAGGCTGGTCCTGAGAGTAGAGAGTTGAACAGATTCAAGAGCCAACTTCGCATCCTGGCTTTGTCATTCTCTTTGTCAGCTCAAGCACACTGAGCCTTGGTGAGTAAACTCAGGGTTGTCACCAGCTTGGAGAAAGGTACTTAGCTCACAGCTAGGAGTAAACGGGCACAGAGTTTAATAGACGACCTGATATGCAGTAAGCCCTGAGAATCAGGAGGAAGAGAATGGAATATTGTCTACAGAACATCAGTCTGTCTGTCTTTAAATTTGTTCTTGCTCACATGATATGACCATAAATGTGAACATCTGTAATCTCTGCCATCATTCTTCATTCCTTTATTTCTTTTTCTTTTTTTTCTTTTTTTTTTTTTTTTTTTTTTTTTGAGACTGTGTCTCTCTACATAGTCTTCGCTGTCCTGGAATTCACACTGCAGGCCAGGCTGACCTCAGACTCATAGAGATCCATCTGCCTCTGCCTCCTTAAAAGTGTGTGCCACCACACCCGGTTTTTGCTGCCAGTTTTCAAGTGTTCTTGGTCTCTGTCTCTCTGTGTCCGGTGGTTTCAGTTCAGCATCCTGTTTGTGAGCCTCATTATCACGTACAGAGACAAGATAATAACTGGTTTACCAGATAGCGATAATGAAAGCACCACAGAGCTGGACTTTCTTATCATTGGGAAGGTAGAGAAGGAAGAAGGAAAACGACCATTTCTCAGTGTGTTAGCTCAGTGCTTCTAACTGAAGAGTTAGCTCCAGGCAGAGCGGGAAGAGAGGATGCCAGGGCCCAGTCTCCTTGGAGTGACAGTTCAGGTCAGTTCTCTCAGTTAAAGACCTCGTATGTGGATTATTTTAATCCCAGATAACAAGATAGTCTCATTGTTTTAGTAATAATAACACTGATAGTCGTTTTAGTGTGTGCTGGGGATTAAAATTGGCAACACACATGCTGCACCCCTAAACTAAACATTCTTAACAGCTCCACCCTCCGTCACAAGAAGGCTTTAAAAACTACAGATAAAGGAGAATGAGTAGGATTGATGAATGAAATATTTTTCTATTGAAGAGCTCCCCAGGGTGTTCTAGACTGTGTGTTTGGGGTACAGCATCCTCTAGAGCAGTGGTTTTCAGCCTTCCTGATGCTGTGACCCTGAATATGGTTCTTCACATTGCAGGGACCCCAATCATAAAGTTACTTCCGTTGTCACTTTATAACTGTAATTTTGTTACTGTTACGAATCGTATTGTAAATATTTTTTTGGAGATAGAGGTTTTGCAAAAGGGTCACGACCCACGGGTTGAGAACTACTGCTCTAGAACATTCTTTACTCTGTTTCTGTTTGTCTGTTGAGTGGGTGTTTCTCACTTCAAGGCAATGGAGTCCCTTATCAGTCTGGAGGAGAAACTATCCTCTTTAAGAGGCACCTGAGAGGGGAGGGTGTAAACCAGGAATTCCTCCTCCACCCTGACCGAGGTCAAGCTGTTAGCAGCTCTCGTGAGAGGGAAGAAATGCGCTGGTCTCAGCTTCACCCAGGGGTGTCACTTCGTGGGTTCCAGGGGTCATACTTGGTTCATCAGGCTTGGTGACAAGTGCCATTACTGACAGAGCCATCTTATCAATGTCTTCGTCCACATTTTTGATGAAGCAGAACCTTCTTCTTCTTCTTCTTCTTCTTCTTCTTCTTCTTCTTCTTCTTCTTCTTCTTCTTCTTCTTCTTCTTCTTCTTCTTCTTCTTCTTCTTCTTCTTCTTCTTCTTCTTCTTCTTCTTTTGTTTGTTTTTTGTTATTTTTTCCAGACAGGGTTTCTCTGTAGCTTTAGAGCCTGTCCTGGAACTAGCTCTCGTAGACCAGGCTGGCCTCGAACTCACAGAGATCCGCCTGCCTCTGCCTCCCGAGTGCTGGGATTGGGATTAACGGCGTGCTCTACCACTACCTGGTGGAGCAGAGCCTTTCTTTAGCTGTCTTCCTGTTCACTCCATGATTTGATGATGACAAAAGCCTTTTCATTGGCTGCTTCACTCTGTTGCTGAGATATGGATGAGCTGTGGAAGAAAAGATGGTCTCCTAGGGGCCACCTGATTGCAGAACCTTGCAGACAAAAATAATATGCTAGAGATAAGGCTGCCACCGATTAAGTCCTGATAGCAGCTCACACGCTTCAGTTTCCATGTGGTCTGATTTATCAGGAGGGAGGCAAGCATGATACAGAGGGCTTATGACCGTTTTCCTTTGGATAAGTCATAATCCAGTGGTTATTTATAGTTTTTTTATTGTCATTTGAGTAGATCAAGGATTTATTGCCCTGAGTCATTGTGCGTGGCTGCTTGCTAAATAACCCTGCACCTGGAGAGGAAGGGGTTGGCAGCATCCCCGCCCAATGGGGATCCTGGCACACTGCACAGAGGGAAGCATGTGCTGGAGGCTCATAGCAAAGTGATAGCCCAGCATGGAGCCAATTGTGGGAACCCTGTCATTCACCTCAGCGTGGTTGTCGCCCCGAAAGGGGCTGAATTGATGGTGACCTTGGCCAGCGCTGTGCAGCGACTCACACCTGTGGTCCCAGCTCTTGAGGTGTAGACACGGGAGGCTAAGGAGTTTAAGGCTAGCCTTGCTACATAGGGAGTTCAAGACCAGCCTGAAGGGTGAGCTACCCTGTCTCAAAAAAGCAAAAAGAAAAAGAAAAACGAGAAAGATGTTAGTGGTTCAAGGTCATATACACTCCATCAAAATTCCAGAAGGATCCAGACCACCAAAGTCAGGAGAATCTTCCCATCCTAGACTTCACTACCCAATAGGCAGCAGCCGTTTGGACAGCCCCCAAGGAATAAAGACAAATTTTTTAATAATTGTCATTAAAATTTTAGAAAATGGAAAGAAAGTTTTTATCAATTCTTTGGTCGAATCCGTTCATTTTTTGCAGATAAGAAGACTAAGACAGGCACAACTGGGTCATGCGATAAGCTGGGTGGGGGTGGCAAACAGCTCTCTCTCTCTCTCTCTCTCTCTCTCTCTCTCTCTCTCTCTCTCTCTCGTCAGGGGACAATTTACAAGAGTCAGCTCTTTCCACCATGTGGGTCTCAGGGGTTGAACTTAGGTCATCAGGCTTGGCAGTACATGGAAGTACCTTTACCTAAGAACCATCTCACCTCCCTTCATTATTATTATTATTATTTTAAATAAGGTCTCTTTGAGTCCTAGACTGGCCTTGAACCTATTGTGACCTTGAATTTCTGGTCCTTCTGGTTCCACTCTCCCAGTGCTGGGACTTCAGCTCTGTGCCACCTCCCTGACTCTGGCTAAGCCTTTTGTTTGTTGTATTTTGAAAGGAGAAGAGGGAAGCAAACCTTAGGTAAAACCTCACCTACTCTTCATGTAGCAAGTGATGACACTCACCCTGCCATGTACATTTTCGAGGTCTTTCTTGTTTCAGGAAAACCAAAGGTGTGTGCCGTCTGTTTTACTTGCCTGCATAATTTTAGCACTAGGCATCTTATTGGTATTGAAATCTAGACAAAGGCAGGAAATTGAAGAAATGGAAAAATTGAGAGAATAGATTCCTCTGCCTCTGTGCGGTAGGGCTGGGGTGACTCTCAGCAATGTTATAACCTGGAAAAGGCGGGGCATAGCATTCAGACTCTAGCCTTGTTAGCTTTGCTGTCCTGAAGATCACGACCCTAGGGAAGTCAAGGGAAGACCTACAGGCAGGAGACCTACAGGGGGAGAACTGGCCCCTCACAGCTTGCTCAGCCTGCTTTCTTACAGAACCTGGGACCACCAGCCCAGGATGGTCCTTCCACAGTAGGCTGAGTCCTCTCCCAGCAATTGTTCGCCAAGAAAATTCCCCAACAGACTAGCCTACGGGCCAATCTGATGCAGGCATTTCCTCATTTGTTCCCTCTTCCTAGTTGACTCTAGCGTGCAACGAGTTGACCAAAAAACTGACCAGCACAGATTGTCATATTAAGAAACACGACTTAGTGTAGATAGATTGCAGTGTTTCTGACCAGCCTCCTTTAGTGAGTTTCTCAGAGACCTAGAGGATGTTGCAGTGTCCAGCAAGGACAAGGAAACCGATTCTTTCCCCTCCAACCTTGTGTTTGACCCCTCCTGGCTCCCTTCCCTATCCGTCCTCTTTTTTCCCTTCCTGATCTGCCAGGGCAAGACTCCACAGCACCCTTTCAAGATCTGGCATTTACATTATGCTCTAGGAATTTACCAAGTCAACTCTTGCTTCTCGTAAACAGCAACTCACAGCCAGGCTGGCTCCGCAGAGAAACAATGGGATGGTCTCCATGGGCTGGCAGCATCAAAGAGGGGCTCACTGCAGCAACACACCTCTTGCCTTGTGTGATGATTGCACGCCCCTCCACCCCCATCCCAGCCTAGAAACACAGATACATCCTCTCCGAAGGTGGGCTTACTCCCGACCATGCAGGAAGTAAGCAGAACCCAAGGACCAAATCACTGATCTCAGAGGTCTCTGGCAGAGGACTGCTTAAATTTAGATCTTTCTGGAATCAAGTGGTAATAGAATTAGCCGATGGTATCATTTGTGGAAAAGGAAAAGAAGCTGAAGATGGAACTAAGAGGAATAGCTTGTCTTTTCTTCTGGCATCTTGACGAGTAAGGCTTTGTTGGAAGCACGGAGCTAGAGGGGACCTTGGATCGAGTGGGATTTGGAGCTGATCCTAGGATGAGACTGTCCTGCTTAGGGGTGAAAATGCTCCATCAGTGTGTGAGCTACTTGGAGGCACAATCTGTCCCTGTGAGTGAAAGCCTTCCAATAGAACCAAGCTTCAAATAAATGCCAGATAGCTCTGTTCTCCAACTGCCCTCAGGTTAGTTAATTCCGCTTCCCTGTGACCTCTGCTTACCTCCCAGTTATCAACCCACCAAGCTGGCTCTCCTCCTAAATTCTACATTAGGCTTCCTCAATCTAATGTGGTAACTCAGATGACCTTTCCTTCCTTCCTGGCTTAACTCTGCAACGCCAACTCCATTTTGATTCTCTGAGGTGAATCTCTACTAGAAAAGAGACACTACTCTCGTTTCTATATGTTTCCCCCAGCATCTAGCCCCACTGTAGAGTGTTTCCTAAGGCGAGGTCTCTACTCTTGGGCTTGCCAGGTACAAGAAAGGAAAATTACAATCCGCTCTGTCTTGCTTTTATGATGACCTCATCATGCATTCCAAAGCACAGGGAGCCTTCAGCACTCAGCCCCGAGGCCTCTCTCATCTGTGAGTCCATCTGAACCCACGGTGCTTGGAGCGCCAGTGTGTCAGTGCGTCATCGCTGGCTTTGTCTCCTGTGAAATACAGACTTCAGGAAAGGAATGCTTCAGTAAAGAAGACAGCAGACTGTTCTCCCATGGGGAAGTCTCCGAACTGAGACCTGTGCATTGTAACTCCTGGCCTGATGCTATGACTTTGACATATGGGCCTATGACACTCTTTAGATTGCTTTGTAGGTATTCAACTGTTGGGTAGGGTGAACCTAGCTTGTTTGCTTGGTTTTTTAATTTTTTTAAATTTATTTATTTTTGTTTAACGTATATTGCTATTTTGCATGGGTGTCAAGTCCCCTGGAACTAGAATTATAGACAGTTGTGAGCTGCCATATGAGCAATAGGAGTTGAATCTGGCTCTTCTGGAAGAGCAGGTAATTCTTGTAACCACTGAACCATCTCGCCAACCTTATTTTTTTATTTTTGAGTGTGTGTGTGTGTGCACATACATGTACATGAATACATTGTACTCAAAAGTCAAAAGAAGGCATTGAATCTTCTGGAACTCGAGTTACAGTTAGGAACTTCCCAGCGTAGGCGCTAGGAAATAAACCTGGGTTCTCTGGAAGACCAATAAGTGTTCTTACCTGTTGGGTTATCTTTCCAACCCCACTTGTAAAATTTTCTGTATTTTATTTTATATTATATTATCTTAAACTTGGGAGTTCTCAATGAAATAACTGGTCTGTTATGTTCAAAAGTTGTGAACAGTAATTGAAAATCAATGAAGTGTTCCAGATTGGAAGAGGTTAATGATATGAGACCTAAATGAAACTTTGGACCCTGAATTGGACCATCTTGTGTGGGGTCTGGGATTCAAGAACTAGAATCTGATGAAGGTTGAGGCTGGCTTTGTGTTTTAGGAAAATTCATGGAGTCAAAACAATGGACTCGACAATGAACTCAGAAAAATATTATATACATGCCATATATTGATTCTAATTTTAAAATCAATCTATTGAGAGGGTCTCACATCTGCCAGGCTGACCACTGTGTAGCCAAGAATGACCTTGAATTTATGATCCTCCTGCCTCCACTTCCTCAGTGCTGGGATGGAACTCCAGGTGTGTATGATCATCCCACCTTGGTTTATGAGTCCCTGGGGATCGAACCCAGGCCTTCATCTCATGCTAGGTAAAGACACCGTCAGTTGAGCTACACCCTGGTAATGTTCTCAGTTTTTGAATTGTAAATAGGTAAATAAAGAAATATTATTATAAGAAGTGAATGCAACATTCTCTTGAGAACCCCCAAAGCTATGCTGTCAGTGGATCATCTTGGGAAGACACTGGCAGAAGGTTAGTGGGTCAGGCCTGTCACACACCCATCCAGCCCTGCTCTTCTGAGCCGAGTGTCATTCCAATATGCTGTAAAATGAACTGTGTGATGTTACTACCGCAAACAGAATTCAGCGCGCTCAGATTAGATGTCTTCTCTGCACATTCCATGGGTGTGAAGCAGCAGGCTGGAACCTACAAGTGTCTGAAGCCTGACTCAGATGTTTATGTGAGCCATTCCTTTGTGACTATGAAAACACCACTTGCCCATTATCCAAGGGAGATTAAAAAAGAAACGGTAAAAATGCTAGGCATAGTATCATAGGCCTGCAGTCTAGGACTCGAGGCACCGAGGCAGGAGGATCCTAAGTCTGAAGTCAGCCTAGGCTGTAGAGTAAAACTCGGTGTCAAAAACAAAGTAAAAGTAATAACAACGAAAACAGTACAAAAATAATGAAAAGAAAATCCAGTCTCTGCCTCTTGTTGGCACTGCAGGCTCTAGACTTAAAGATGGCTCTCTTTCTTAAGCTGTTGTTTGTCGGGCTGGGTATGGACTCTTTTTAAAAATGGCAGCCGTGTGTTTGTTTATTTAGTTTGGGCGTGTGTATGTGTGTGTTCTTTTTTTTAATTAATTAATTTATTATGTATACAGTGTTCTGTCTGCATGCCAGAAGAGGGAACCAGATCGAATTACAGATGGTTTTGAGCCACCATATTGTTGCTGGGAATTGAACTCAGGACCTCTGGAAGAGCAGCCAGTGCTCTTAACCTCTCTGAGCCATCTCTCCAGCCCCCTATGTGTGTGTTCTTTAAGTGACTACATAATATTCCACTGGATTTTAGTTAGATAGTTTATGCTGGGGTGATCTAGTAGCTTGCTCTTTAATATTTATTTATTTAATTACTGTGGGGTATACATGTGTTGTCCTACATGGGTGGAGGTCGGGGGCCTGAATATGTGCACCTGCATATCCGGTGCCTGAGGAGGACAGAAGAGAACGCTGGATCCCCTGAAACTGTCATAGGCAGTTGTGAGTTACCACGTGGGTGCTGGGAATTGAACTCTGGTCCTCGGTAAGAACGGCTAGGCCTCGTAACCACTGTGCCATCTCTCCAGCCCCTTAATTTTATTCTTAATTATATGTATGGGTCTATATCATATCTGGGGTTATGTGCAATGGGTTCACGGTCCTGAAGGAACCAGAGGGGAATCAAGGTCCCTGGAGCTGGAGTGTTAGGGTGCTCTTAGCCACTGAGCCATCTCTCCAGACCCCAAAGCTTGTTTTATCGAGAAAGAATTTGATCTGTCCCAAACTAACCTCAAACTCACAGCAATCCTCCTGCCTCAGCCTCTTAACTGTTGGAATTAGAAGTGTGTGCCATCATGCCCGTTTCAAGCCACACTTTGTGGGCTATTTATTCATGTGAATTGATCCTAGCATCACTTGAAGTGCTATGTTATTGATTCTGGGCTCTTTTTCACCTCCCTACATAGACTTTCATTATAGTTTAAGGGCCATTCATAACCTGTAGTATATGTATAAGTGAGGCTGTTGTCCCGCAGATACCACCTCAGTATTGATCTCAGGCTCAGCATTTGTCCCGGGATAGTTCCGGTCATCCTTTTCAGAGTTGGGCAGAGTTGGCAGCTGCCATACAGCAAATGAGAATTTGGAGACTCGGGACTCTTGTTAGCAAATGGCAGAAGAGTCTGACAGTCTTGGGTTTGAGGCTCAGCTTAACTCATCCATCACTGCTATGTGATAGTGGGTAAAGCCCTTGACTTCTCTGAGCTTTCATACCTTTATCTGTGAAAGGGGTTCACCATGACAGCCCTGTAAGAGAGTAGGTGTGCAAACAGGGTGAAGGGACACACAGAGAAAGCACCTGGTGCTTGGTTGGCACTTGGAGACCCTACACTCCCTGGCGGCTTCTGAGCTGTCCGCATCGGCCCGCCCCTCTCCTCCCCTCCCTCCCCCGCCCCGCCCAGGGCTGTGTTTTCACCGGCTTCTTCCCTCTCTACTGAGGAAGGCGGGTCACATGGGTATCAATACTCTCCCTTAACAGGTCGGCAGCTCCAGAGAGGCAGAGAGGAGCAGAGAGCAACCTGCCAACTGGCGCTGTCTGTCACGTGACTGGGGAGACTGGACAGGAGCTTCAGGTCTCTGACACTTGGGGTGGGGCTCTTCCTTTTTTGATACCGGCTTCCTGTTTCGTAAACTCCTGGTACCGAGTCCAAAGCTCCTTGGGTCAGTGTTGAGCCTGCCCTGCCCGGTTCTCCTCCAGTCAAGGCTGAATTCAGGCAGATTTCGGGTTGGCCATTTGCAGAGGGCCAGTTTGTGCGTATTTTGGGTTCTGTGGGCAGTGTGGTGTCTGGAGACACTTGTGCTTTGCCGTTGAGCACAGCCTTACCCTCAGACAGCGTAAATGAGCAGGCTTAGCTGTACTTCAGTAGAACTGTATTTACTGGAGCCAGCGAGTGGCCGGGCCCGTGGGCTGGGCTGTGGTTATCAACCCTTGATACACAAGGAGCGGGGGCTACATGGACCTGTTGGTGGCAGACACTTCGTTACTGCATACTTAATACTTGAGAACTTCTGAGTGTCTATCTTATGAAGAATCATTCTGGAGTTATTTATGTATGCTTCTGTTTAAAAAACAATTGTTGTATTTAATGAAAGGACTTTTTATTCAAGATTTATTTATTTATGTGCATTGGTGTTTTGCCTGCATGTATATCTGTGTAAGGACGTTGGATCGCCTTAAAATGGAGTTACAGCCTGTTGTGAGCTGCCATATATGGGTGCTGGGAATTGAATCCATGTCCTCTGGAAGAGCAGTCAGTGCCCCCAACCACTGCGCCATCTCTCCAGCCCCAGGAATTTATTTTTTAAAAGCTTTATTATTATTTTTATTTGTATACATGTTTATGTGCATGCAGGTGTTTATGGGGGCCAAAGGCTGCTGGGTCCCCTAGAACTGGAGTTGTAGGTAGTTGTGAGCCACCCGATGTGGATGCTGGGAACTGAATCCACGTCATCTGCAAGAGCTATGAGCACTTTCTGCTGAACCATCTTTCTAGGCGCGGGTGGGGGTCTCCATGTAGCCGTGGTTGTCCTGGAACTTGCTGGCTAGACCAGGCTGCCCTCAAACTTACAAAGGAATTGAAAATGACCTTAAACTCCCTCCAGACTCCACTTCTGGAGCAGAGTGCTGGCTTGACAGGCTTGCACCACCACGCCTCGTATATGAGGTCTAGGGATTGATCTTAGGGACCAGTGCATGCTAGGAAACACTTTACCAACTGAGTCAAATACTTTAGGCTGGCCTTGAAGTCAAGATAATCCTCCTGCCTCAACCTCCCAAGTGTTGGGACTGTAGGTAGACTTTGTACCCTGTGCTAGTCAGTTCTAAGGAATTTCCATTTTAGGAGGTGGCTGGGATTAAAGGTATGCACCACCACGCCCAGCCAGGAATTTAAATTTAAAAAACCAACTTTCTTGTTATTTTGCATTGAAAACAGATTGGGAAAGAGTTTGTATTCTCAAATGTAGATGAAAAATTATTTTCAGGTATTCTGAGCATTTTTTCGGTATGTTATTTTATTTTGGTTCTCGTGCACAGAGGATAATTTTCAATTGAGACTATCTGGCAGATTTGGACTGCTTTTGTTTTAATCAGGAAGATGACATCTCAAGTGCATCTCACTTTCACCCTTGTACCAATGTTGACTCGCATCATTAAAATAGTGGCTGAAGATGCATCATTCTTTCAAAGGTCACCTACCACCCTGTGCAGTGTAGACAAGAATCAACACGTGGATGCTCATGGGCTGTTTGCTTCCAGAACATTCCTCTGGACAGTGGTGGCCTCCTAGCCCCATGGCCAAAATACATTTAGCTGTGTTTTGTCTACAGACGTGTCCAACAATAGCAAGTGCACATGACCACTGGTTTTAGGAAACTCGCGTAGTTCTTTTGAAATATTGACCCCAGCTGAATGCCTGTTTTCAAAATCAGTACTCTTTCGTCTTCGGTAATTATTCTGCAGGAGCCTGCCAAGAAATAGTTCTCATTTGTGAATCCTGATAAAATGCCTTAGAAGTCCCAGTAACGTGCTCAAAGATTAGCTGGAAGGAAACAAACGTCACTTTCTGACGTGCAGACTTCAGACGAGAATGTTGGGGGATGAGGAGATAGGCCCATGACGGAATGCTTGCCCAGTAGACATGAGATCCAGCAACACACAAACGTGCACGTGCATACGCGCACACCCACACACACACACACACATACACACACACTGGTGTAACCTGAAAACCTAAAAGAACTAAAAGATAATCCTAACTTCTGGGGTTTTTCTCCTAGCCCAGGCTGGCCTCAAACTCTCTTTGAACTTCTGATCCTCTTGTGTCTGCCTCCTGAGTGCAGGAATTACAGGCTTCAAGTGTGTGGAGCAGGCCCTCTACCCTCAGGCCACATCCCCAGTTATCACCGTCATTTTCTGAGAGCGTTATTACACAGTGCGTCTGCCTCTGTCTGTATTCTTTTAAACACTGCTTGGCCCATTAGCTGTAGCCTCTTACTGGCTAGCTCTCACATCTAGATTAACCCATTTCTAATAATCTATGCAGCACCACGAGCTGGTGGCTTACCAGGGAGATTCTTAACCTGCTTCCGTCTCAGAGAGGAGAGGCATGGCGTCTGTCTTGACTCAACTTTCTTTCTCCCAGATTTCTGTTCTGTCTACTTCGCCTACCTAATTTTCTGTCTATCAAAGGCCAAGCAGTTTCTTTATTTAACCAATGAAATCAACACAAAACAGAAGACTCTCCCCCATCAACTACCACCCAAACACCTAGCACGAAACAGACTTTGTTCCCAGCTTGTCATCATTCAGTTTTATGACCATCCATCCAGCAGCCACATTGGGTTTTGAATGAGGCTCCTCTGTGCACCCATATGTCAGCCAGGACCGCTCTTAAATCACTTACCATTTGAAGGCCACACCTCATAAGGAGACCAATGTGGGCGATGCAAACAGGCAAAAAGGTGGCTTTCAGGGCTGGAGAGATGGCTCAGTGGTTAAGAGCACTGTTTGTTCTTCCAGAGGTCCTGAGTTCAATTCCCAGCAACCACATGGTGGCTCCAAACCATCTGTAATGAAATCTGGCGCCCTCCTCTGGTGTGTGGGTATACATGGAGGCAGAAAGTTGTATACATAATAAATAAATATATCTTTAAAAAAAAAAAGGTGGCTTTCAGGATGTCAGTATGTTCTGTCCTCCTAAGGGTGTGGAGACAAAAGTCTATCCACCCCATCAATGTTCATCTTTTATGTGACTGATTCTGTAGAAAATGCCTGTGCGCTTCTAACTACTCGGAATAATCAAAAGCAACAGGGAGTGATGCCCAGGGTGACCGTAATGGGAAGCAGCGTCAAATGCCCGCGCTCTCTCCTCTCCTAGATCAAGAAGTGGACAGATGTGTGCTGGTGTTGAGCCCATTTTTTCTTTGTATTCAGCTCAGGACCTGAGTACACGCACAGTGCTGCTCATGCTCACAGTGGGCTTTCCCTCCTCAGTTAACTCTATCCCAGACCTTTAAGGTGCAGTGCTGCCTGGCAGTTTGTTTCCCTTGTGTTTCTAAATCGCACCAAGTCGACTGGAGTGGGCAGGCTCTGGTTCTTTCTCTGTGAATGTTCTGCCCATTGTTAATTTCTGGATAAGCTGAAGTTGAACTCCTCAGACTAAGGCGTGAGTGGGTACAGCTGCTGTTCCCACCTGTTGCTGCATGGGAATGGCTTTGGGGCAATTACAGAAAGGATGGTGCACTTTTTAATAAATAGGAGTAAGTGGTTCTTCACATTCTTCACTGCTTTTATTTTCCAGAATCTTCTAGAAAATGAGCACTGGGGGAGGGGGAAAGATAATCATATTAATTCAATGTTTTCCACTGTGAAAGTAATGAATCCAAAGATAGATTTCTTTTTTTGTTTGTTACTTTAATGAAGAAAAATTCATACCTCGCTCTAGAATGTTGATGTTTTGGCACACAGCATTAAGAGAACTTTCTGGAAAGGCTAGGGTGAGCCCAACGCCGTGGCTTGCCTGTTTCCTATAATCATGTATTTCTCTTTTTGGAGTATACTTTCCTTAGTGGATGGCAGTCTTAAAATAGAGCGCTCTAGTGTCTGCGGTGGCAGGGCCCAGGGTTCTGATAACTACTTGAGGCAAGGTTCTATGAATGTCACCCTTCCTCAGAACAGCCAGGGCAAAGGTGTGGCAGCCGTAGTGCCTGCAGCCCCTTTCCAAGTGTCGCTCTTTCTGTACACAGACAAGGCCTCACAGGACGGTGGCAACCCAGCCCAAGGGACAGGAAGGCTTGCTGTTTCCTGTCACTTAGTTCCCATCCAGTTTAGAACCTGGGATCTCTGGCCCAGAAGCTTGTCTTTGTCGCCACACCCTCTGATTCTCTGGTCTTTACAGTGAGCTATGGAAACCTTTTTGGGGGGGCAGGGCTAAATTTACAACAGTAAACAGAACAAGAAGGGAGGGGATGTCCCGAAATTTGAGACAAAAGGCTAAAGGGATACGTGCAGACGCAGTCAGAGTGAAGGAAGCCCAGACCTTCCTGAGTGGTGTGCACTGTTTGTTGTACATTCGCTGGCTTCCCGCCTTCCGAGCTGATGGCTTAGGACAGTGCTGGTTTATTGTGTTTGTTATTTTTTACCTCTCTGCCTGCCTTCTGCCTTCCAACATTTATTTTGAAGCTACAGTTTTGTACCCAGTCAAACTCTTGGTCAAAGGCCAGGGTGGAATCGTATATGTTTTCAGGAAACAACTCTAGCTGGCGAGGAAGCAAAGTAGGAAGCAGAATGGTAAGTGATAACCGAAAGTAGCAGCTGCAGCATAAAAGAGACCGGAAGCTTCTAGGTACTGATGGTGGGGAACCCCAGAGTGACAGTTGCGTTTCCTGAGTGTGACACGGATATTGCTTTGTTCATTCGATGGGTTTTCAGAATACCTCCGGCCGGTCCGTGTCAGGAGAGATCTGGAGACATGACAGAAAGCTAAAGGTAAGTTAGTGTGCTGGTTGATTGTCGTTGTCAACTTGATACAGCCTAGAATCACCTGAGAAGGCGCTTCTGTCTTGAAGACAAGATCTCAGTGTGTTGCCCTGGCTGGCCTGGGCCTCACTATGTAGACCAAACTGACCTCGAATTCACACCTACTTCTGCCAGTGCTGGGAGGAAAGTCCTAATGAAGAATTTTCTAGACTAGGTTGGCCTGTGGGACTGTCTATGGGAGTTTGTCTTGACTGTTGATTGATGCAGGAAGACCCTGAATGTGGGTGGCACCGTTTTATAGCTAGCATCCTAGACTCTCTAAGAGTAGAGAAAGCCAGTTGAGTGGCAGACAATCAAGGGTCCATTCGTCTTTGCTCCTCACTGTGGGGGAGATGTGATTGTCTGTGTGAGTTCCTGCCTTGATTTCCCTGCAGGAATGGTCTATAATCTGGATTGTGAACCAAGGAAACTCTTTCCTCTCTTACATTATTTTCTGTCAGCTTATTTATCAGAGCAGTGGAAGCTAGAATAGTCCGCGAGGCCTTGTCAAATATGACTCAAAGGTCCGGTGTGCATATTGCTAGCTCAGTGATGGATGGAGCACTGGGAACAGCGTGGGTGAGGCCTGGGTGTGATCTCCAGGAGGGCAGAACAACAAAACAAAACAAAAGCTGAGGAAATACTGTAATTCACTTTAGAGAAAATAGGAGGATGATCAGGAAAGTTTAAAAACAAAACAATTTACCACGTGATTCTGCTCGAGTTAATGACACCTCACTGCAGTCTTCTAAGTTTCTCTGTAGTTATACTGGGAAGGTTTTTCTCATTCTGTAAAGGCTTACATAGAAAGAAAAATACTAAATCCTCAATAAAGTCAGTAAATGTCAACAACTGAGTAATCACAAAAATATATATGCTTATGATAAATCTGTAGAATTATTGTTTTAGGCCTGTGTCGATATAACTTTAATAAAGGCAGTCACTAAAATTGGAATGTGAGAGCCGGGCGGTGGTGGCTCACGCCTTTAATCCCAGCACTTGGGAGGCAGAAGCAGGTGGATCTCTGTGAGTTTGAGACCAGCCTGGTCTAGAAGAGCTAGTTCCAGGACAGGCTCCAAAACCACAGAGAAACCCTGTCTCGAAAAAAAACCAAAAAAAAAATAATAATAATAAAATAAAATAAAATTGGAATGCGAGAAGGGTAGAGGGAGAGGGGCTGGAGGATGTACTCCAGCAAGATGAGTGTGTGAACCGAGAAAGTAGAAGCCAGGGCTCCCTTCTTGGGAGAGGGTAAAACGACCTGATAGGGACCTAAGGCAAGAAAGATGTATTCTCTGACGCACTAACCATCCAGAAAGTCTGGTGGCATATGCCTTTAATCCCAGCACTCAGGAGGCAGAGGCAGGTGGACCTCTGAGTTCGAGGCCAGTGGTCTCCAGAGTGAGTTCCAGGAGGCTACATAGAGAGACCCTGTCTTGAAAAACTGACCAAACACAACAAACGAAAGCGTCCTTCTGGGAAGGTGCACAGATCTGGAGTTCTGGGACTGTGCATAAGTATCTGGAAAACTCAGCAGTTGAGATGGGTGTTCACTTGAGAGAAAAAACAAACAGAAAATACGACATTAAAAGTTATACTGTACTGCAGAGGCAAGGGTACAAAATTTACACAATGTGACTATAGATACATGTAAGAATAACAAATCCAAAGTTCTTAAGCAAATATAAATATTGAGAGGGCAAACTAATAAAAGAGAAAGTAATATAATGCAAACATCATATTTAGAAAAGAGTAGGGACTGAAAGCATCTAAGAGCAGTCACCGTTCTTCCAGAGGACCTGGGTTCAATTCCCAGCACCTATGTCAGCTTGCTTACAAGGCCTCTTACTGCAGCTCCAGGGGATCTGATGCTCTCTTACCGTTTCTGCAGGCACCTGCACTCGTGTGCATACACCCATCCACAGACACATGCAAACACTTAATAAAAATAAGCTGGACAAGGAGGCGACCACCTTTAACGCCAGCACTCAGGAGGCAGAGGCAGAAAGATCTCTGTGAGTTCATGACCAGTCTGGTCTACAGAGGGAGTTCCAGAACATCCAGGACTACATAGAGAGATCCTGTTTCAAAACAAACAAAGGAAAATAGTAACAATAAAATAAAGAAGTAAAATCAACTTTTAAAAAAGTAGTAAATGCCTTTAGAGAAAATTACGAAGAGTTAAAGTTGTGTCAGACTGGGAAGTGAGAGGGTGAGTGATAAGAGTCTGATGGTTTAAGCCTTAAACCTCACTTTTTATTATTCTTGGAAGAGATAGTCTGTAAGAGAGTCAAACACGGAACAAGTGTTAATTTTTTTTTTTTTTTTTTTTTTTTGCTGAGGATCTAAAGTGTGTTTGATCCAATGCACGTAGACAGTTTCTTGCAAAGCTGTAGAGAATAACGCTGGGACATTTAATTTTCCAACACGGCATTCCTGGTTCTGGTTCTACGGAGGCTTGCTTTCACACCCATGAGCATCATGCGCGTGACCCCACCGCATGTGCCTGCATGCACCTGAGCGAGTGTGCACTCGTTAGCTTATGAAGTTAGTTCAAATGATGCGGCTGTGTCAGCCTGCCTTTGGCAGCCACATCAGCTGGAACCTCCTTGACACCATTCTGCATCTGGGCACAGGCAGCACTTTCCACCCCTGTCCCACAGAGTGTGCTTATTTGTCTCGCGGGTTAGGCCCTAAGAACAGAAAGAACAAAACACCAGATCCATGGCATTCAAGGCCTGTGGGAGCTAGGATGCTAGGATTTTACACACACACACACACACACACACACACACAGACACACACACACCCCACCCATTGCTCTGGCCTTATTTCTGGTGTCCCAGATATCACTCAAGTGCAGTCAAAGCACCAACAGTTATCTGCAAACTTGCTTTTGGCTCCAGTGCCATTGCTCTTGTTTTTTTGTTTTTTTTTGTTTGTTTGTTTGTTTTTTGTTGTTGTTGTTGTTTTTTTTTTGTTATTCGAGGCAGGGTTTCTCTGTAGCTTTGGTGCCTGTCCCGGAACTAGCTCTTGTAGACCAGGCTGGCCTCGAACTCAGAGATCTGCCTGCCTCTGCCTCCCGAGTGCTGGGATTAAAGGCGTGCGCCACCACCGCCTTTGCTCTTGTTACTCTTCCTACTTCACACAGAATTCTTGTCACTCTTCACCCACGCCCCTCACCACCACCGCTCCGGCAATTTTTTTTTTTTTCCGGCAATTCTTTTTAGCATAGATCGCTCTGCCCTTCCTCATTGGACAGTTTATCCAGTTTCCCTGGAGGAAGCCTTCTTGGCTACCCTCAACTGGGCGAGGAGTCCCCTTTGGGGCTCTCATAGGGACTATACAAGCCCCCAGTTTGCAGAGTCTCAGTACCAATGCGCCAGCCTAATGTTTCAGAGTCTGCCTGTCCCTGGAACTGGTGACTTCCCAAAAGAGTTGGAGGGCCACGTCGGGATCAGTTTCTATGGTGTGAACGCTCTTACAGTTACTCGTGCCTGGTCACTGGTGTGTCATAGATGACGTAACTCAGAAGAGATGTGCAGTCTTCACATGCTGTTTCCTTCAGGACAGCACAGTAGATGGCACTGCCAGTTTCTTATATAAAGAATGCAGAGGTCGTTGCTTCCATGCGCTGAACTCAGGTGTGTTTCCCTTGCCTGGTGTGTGTGAAGTGCTGGGTTCAATTCCTAGCACCACAGGGCGGGTGGGGGAAGTTCAAGGACAGTTGGGCTATGTACACTGTCTTATTTATTTATTTGTTTATTTATTTCGAAGCAGGGTTTCTATATAGCCCTCTCTGTCCTGAAACTTACTCTGTAGACCAGGTTGGCCTTGAACTCACAGAGATCTGCCCGCCCCTGCCTCCAGAGTGCTGGCTTTAAAGGTGTGCGCCATCACACTTAGCTCAAAACCCTGTCTCAAAACGCATTCACCCACCCCCACACCAATAAAAAGAAAAGGATAAAGGGGGAAAATAGGTTATTTGTTGGAAACCATGTGTGTATATGCCAAATGAATGACTGCTGTCCTGTGTTTTACCTGTTGAAATTGGCGCTGCAGCCAAGACTAGATGGGCCTGCTGGGAGTTTAAAGAGTAGGGTGGGAATGGGTTTTAGAGATACCGCGAGACTGCAGGTAAAACGCTCCAAGCAGATGGCGTGAACTTAACCAGCCCCAAGGTTAGTCAGCTCTCCGTTACTGTGACAAAGCACCTGAGTTCATCAAATTAACAGAAAGAAAGGTTTCTTTGGATCACAGTTCCAGAAGCTTTAGACTGTAGCCTTCTGGCCCTGGCCCTGTTACCATAGGACAGTGGGGATGCAGCTCAGCATGGTGGGAACATGTGACAGATGAGGCCTATTCGCTTCAAAGCAGCAGAAGGCAAACGAGACAGCTGGGCTTGGGGTCCCAGTATCCCTCCCTAGCGCATGTCCCGAGATTTCTTCTACCCATAGCAGGGGCTTTCCTCAGGTCTCGGTTCCTGCAGCACCACAGGCTGAGGACCAAGCTTGCAACAAGTGTGCCTTTGGAAGGCATTCAGTTCCAAGCTTAGGACATGGTGGTGCATGCCTACCACTCAGTAGGCCGAGGCAGGAGTATTGTAGAGGCCAACCTGGACTGTAGAGTGAGATCTTGTCTCAAAAATGGGGCGGGAGGGGGACTTCAAGCCAGGACATGAAGGAAAATCCTGTGGGACTCCAGTGGCCAATAGATAAGATCGTAGGTGAGGTCAGGGGGTAGCCCCTTAGCTTTAGAAGGAGCCAGGCAGCCATTTAACCTATGCTAAGAGCAGAATCCTCCCCTCCCGCCTCCCACTTTAACTATCAATTCACTTGAAAGAGAGAGAGAAAGAAAAGAGGGCAATGTAAAATAAAAATTCTTTTTAAATGTAGTTCTCAGCAGAGCTAGGACCTAGCCGGGTCAAGAGGCTAGAATCCTGGTCTCCTCTCCTGACAGGAGCATCTGCCCTTTGGTTGCTATCGCTCTGCGCCGGGTGCCCCGCCTTTTCTGTGTCCCTGCCTCACCTCAGTGGAACAGGTTTTCTCCCAGCCTTTGTAGAGGTGCCTTTGTTGGAACCAAGGGAGTCACTTCTCTTTACTGTAAACAGTGTCCAGTGTCCTTTCCTTATTGTGGAGAGCCAGCAGCTTTACGAGAAGCAAACCAAGTCTTAAAGGTCACTTTCTGCCATTTACAAGCTGCGGGTCACCTAATGAGACGCCGTGCTTACTCGGGACTTTACAGTCTTTTCAACTCAAGGGATAGCCCACATTTGTTAAATCGTAATCAGGCTGATAAGCGTAAGATGATCGTGAGTAGGTGTGTAAAAATAAATACAGTCGCCTCCCCTTTCGTTTGCCCTTGAAGGCTCCAACACGGTTCCAAGCTGTACCTTTGAAGCGGAGGAGCTGGGCGGGTTCACGTTGCACTCTGTGTTTCTTGGGGCAGTGTCCATCCAATACGAGCGCACAGGTGTGAAGCCCAAGCCCCGTCCCACTGCACCTGAGTGCTGTGACCTCACATCTGATCTGTGATCGGGGAAAGAGAAACCCTGGTGAAACTTTCTGAGCTGGTTCTCAAGGTTGGGTGTCACCGAGGGGCAGCAGGGTCATGATTGCTACCTGGATGCTGTTCTCCGTCTTCACGGTAGGTCGCCTGGGTCACGGAGGTGTCACTGAGAATGTATATCTGGTACGCCTCAAACTCGGAGGCTGATCTCCGCTTTTAATTACGTTTGTTTATTTATTTTCAGCTGTACGTGCTGGAAAGCCCTCAAATGCCAGGATGCAGGCGGCATGGGGGTTAGAGACAGCTTGTTAGGGAGCTGGCTGTTCGCATCTTCCAGGCTGGCCCCACGGGCCCTATTCAGGTCACCAGCCGTGGCAGCAAGTGTTTTACCCACCAAGCCGTCTTCTGACCCACATTTCCCCTTTATTCTATTTAGTTAGCTCGTTCGTTAGTTTGGGACAATATCTCACATAGCCCAGGCTGGCTTTGAACTCATAGGTAGCCCAGGATGACCTTGAACTTACTGACCCTGTTGCCTCCACAAGTAGGAAGACTGAAGATGCGTCCTAATGTACCTGGCTTTTGTATGCAGGGCTGGAAATGAAATCCAGGACTCTGTGCAGCTATGCAAGCCCTCCACCCACTGAGTTACATACATTCCCAGCCCTCCTCTTTATTCTTTCTTTTAATTGCTTATTTCGGTTAGTTCCCTTTATATCCCCTCCTCCACCACCCCTTTTGAGACAGAGTCTCAAGTCACCTTGGCTGGTCTCTTAACTCATTTGTGTGCCAGGGTAGGTAGCCTTGAACTTGAATTTCCCACTTTCCACAGAGGCCTGGAATTCCAGCTGTGTGCCGCTGTACCCAGCAGCCCTCTGTTCCTTAAAGGACATCACATGTATGAACTCAAGCCCGGAGTCACCCAGGAAGAAAAAGCACACCCCTGGCACTTCCTGCTCTCAGCCAGTTGTTGCACTCCAGTGGACACTGTGTCTTTAAGAAAGCCCAAGTGAGAAGCTGTATGACTGCCAATGTTTTGTCCTCCCTGCTTACTGCCCCTTCCTCCTTTCCCTGCAGAGCATTTTCTTTTCAGGGAGGCTGCTCCCTGGGGTTTTTCTAGCAGATGATTTAGTGTGTGATGGTTTCTAAGACAGGGTGCAGTGATCTCGGGTGCATTGCTGGGAAAGCCAGACTCACGGGGTGTGTGTTGCGCTGTGAAATCTGTTCCAGTTATATAGCCTGGCCGTGAAGGCGCTGGCCGTGAAGGCAGGCGCGCGTAATCGCAAAGGATGCCTCCTTTCTCATTGCCTGAAAACAATTCCCCGCGTCCCTTTGCAGACCCTCTTCTGGCCAGGTACTCTGCCTTACGGAGGTTTGGGGGTCATTTTCACATCTGTGTATCTCAGCCTGGGTCAGAGAGTCAGGACTCTAACCTGCCTGTGTAGAGATAGTCTTGTAAGGAAGTGAAGGGAGCATGCGCACACGAGCTTTTTCCGGCCACAGAGAGCAGCCATTCATTGCTCGGCGGCTCCCACGTTGTTTGAGACGTTGGAAGCAACACGTGATTTGTTGAACTCCTCCTCGGGGGGTTGTTATACGTGGGGAAATGGCATGTTTGTTTCTGTTTTAACTCATGAATGTAACGTGATACGGCATATGTGATATATATATTTAAAACCTGAAGAAATGTTTAGTAATTTTTCCTCAAAGCTTAAATGTGAACTTCCAACGCAAGGTCTGATGGTAAAAGCTCTGAAATAAACTGGGCGGGAGTGGCGCACATTTTTAATCCTAGCACGCAGGAGGCAGAGGCAGGCGGATTTCTCTGAGTTCCAGGCCAGCCTGCTGTACAGAGCGAGTTCTGGGATAGCCAGAGCTACACATAGGAAACCATGTCTCAAAAAGCCAAAGAAAGAAAGAGAGAGAGAGAAAGAAAAAAGCAAGGACGGTGAACTTGATAACTCAAACTGGCTTAAGAAGGGGAATTTATTCAGGATTTATCCAGGTTCCTTGTGGCACAGGCTTGTACTTCCAGCACTCAGAGGCAGGAGAATTAAGGCTAGTTTCAGCTGCACAGAGAGTTTCAGGCCAGTGGGGGACACAAGCCTTGTTTTAAAAGTAGGGCATGTGGGGAGGGTCTTATGTCCCATACTACTGAAAGACACAGCGACTGACTTCAGGAACCGCGAGTTTCAGGGGTTCCCATGACATCACTGCTGACCTTTTTCTGTATCCAGCCTTTGTTGGTCTCTTGAATTCTCTTCTACTTGTGCCATCGAGATGACCTACTTCAGCACTGGGCCCTTTGCCTTTTCTCAACTGTGCTTCCAAGTCTGTGCTCTGCTGCACCTCTTTGCCCAGGGTGGGAGATGCGGTGGAGATGAGTGTTTTGATTGGCCAGAGTTGAGTCACATGTTCCCTCCTGGAGAGGAAGGTTGTGGGCTTCCTCAGTGCCAGGGCAGGAGGTTGAGTGTCTAAGGAATAATTCTCTTAGGGAAATAGAGGCTTGTGGATACCAGATGCATAACCACAAATGACAAACACCAGATGTGTCAGTATCGTGTAGAAGAATAGAAATTAAGTGACCGTGGACTCTATTAGGCTTGATAGGACATAAGAAAAGCTAGTTCTGTGTTTCTCTATGACAAAGGGATCTGGCATCTGAGAGGAGATGATTCAGCTTCTAAAATGCTTCCAACTAAGGCATCAAGACCTGAGTTTGGATCCCTAGTACCCACAAAAGCAGGGCAGAGCGTGTGTCAGTAATCTCAGTACTGGGGTGGGGGTGGAGACAGGAGAGTCCTTGGAGCTCGCTGGCCACTTGGTCTAGACAAATGGCTGAGCTTCAGGTTTGCTGAGAGACCTTGAAATAAGACGGAGAATGATCAAGGAAGACAATCCTATGTCACTTTTCACATCTACTTGCGCACAGATTGGCCTGAGGGGAGGGGACAAAAAAGGAGAAGAAAACAAATCAGGAAATATTCATTCTTTTCATATATCATACTGATTTCAAGATTCATCTGAGTTGTAGCATGTGTCAAGGTTTTGCTCCCTTTTATAATCAAATAATATTCCATCGCTTGCATAGACCACACTGAACTTTCTAGTCATCAACCAGTTAACGGACATGGTTTTGTTTTAGGTTTTTTGGCTGTTGTGAATAGTGTTCCCGGGAAGAGGATTTGTGTAGTTCTTACTTTCAGTCTAAGTTAGGATGCCGTTTTACATTTTGTGTGCTGATGTTGTTGGTGTGGCCACTTCCCTTAGGATGCTGCTTGTCCGCTGGTTTGTGAATATTTATCCTCACTACTGACCATTGAGTTTCCTCTCCCAGCGTGTGGGCATTTGTCTAGTTGGTAAAATGAGAAAAAGAAAAAGGAAAGATGAAGCACATGAAATCCGAGAGTAACAAATTTGAGACGGAGAAATCACGATCTCGAGTCACCTGGTTACGGCTCTATTTCCTGTTTGCATCTAGTGCGCAGTGCCATTGCAAGACCGTGGCGCCCTTTTGCCTGGGACTTTGGCCTAAAAGCCGAAGATTGCCCCAAAAGCCAAGAAAATCCCCATGGAGACCTCTCTCTGAAAACCATGTCAATAGTTTTTGATAGCATGGCCCAGGATGGGATTCTTCTTTCCAGTAGTGCAGCCCAAGAAGACACTGGCTGCCCCGGTAGTCCCAAGGAGCGGCCTCTTTTGAACTTGACCTGTTTGCATTTTTAGTAGTGCCAGGTTTTGAAACAGAGATGGGCTGGCTCTCCCTTCAGCCACCCAAGCCTGCATCTGGGTTTCTTTGTAATCCTGAGAGATTTCCTTTATGCCCAAAGTTCTGAAAGGCGACCCCATCTGGCCTGCTGTCAAGCATGAAAATTGTCTTTTTGTCCTCGCTGAGTTACACAAAGAAAGTGGGAAGGTGGGGAAGATGACCTTTTTTTTTTTTTTAAATGCCTGAAAATGAATGGCTATAATTCTTTCCCTGCCCCCACCACATTTTGTACTATTTTGGGGCACCAGACATTTTTCTTTTTTTCTGGGTCAGTGTACAATGTTCAGCCTTTGCAGTGGAAAAAGGAATGACTACTAAGAGGCTTAGGAGAGACCAGGGGTGTAGCTCAGTTGTAGAGCGATTGGCTGACAGTCTGTGTTCAGCCTCTAGCACTCAGGGTCGTGAAGACCTTGGAAGGAAACGGTACGGAAGCATGAGAGTGCAGTTACCTTGCGGAGACCACTTCTTGTCTACGTGTTAGTCATATCCATCGCTGTGACAGATACCCAATTTAAGGGGACGGAAGACATGTTTTGGCTGATGGTTTCAGTCTGTGGTCAGACTGTCCCTTTGTTGTGGGCCTGCGGTGAACATGAACATCGTGAGAGCAGGATCCTGTGGCAGGGCAAATGTCACGATGGCTTGAGCACGCCCCAGGTCCTTCCTCCAGTTAGAGCCTACTTTCCACTCACTCCATTGGGACCTTGAACCAGTCAGTGATGGTTTGATCCATGGATGAAGACAGAGCCTTCATTATCCAAGTCCTTCCCCAGAACCCCATCTCTGGAGGGACTGGATTGTTCACTTTTCTCTTTGCTGTGACAGAAGAGCCAAGAGAAGTGCAAGGGACGATGACTTGTGTGCTAGTCAGCATTTAAGAAAGGATACGCTTCACAAAGATAGCACGGCATGGCCGGAGCAGGGGGCTGCTGCTTAGTTCCATCATCTCTGAGGTCACAAAGCAGGGGACTCGAATGCTGGTACTCTGCTTGTCTTATTTCATTCCCTTTGGATCCAGTCTGGGGTCCTAGTTTATAGGATGGTGCTACCTCCATTCACCACGGCTCGTCCCTCCTTCCAATGTACGCCCAGAACTGTGTCTCTTAGGAGACTTCAAAAGTCTCCTAAAACTGGCAATGAGGGTTGGCCGTCACAGGACCAAGCCTATAACAATGGGACAAAAGCGTTTTGGAGGCAAGTTCACACAGAGACCATAGTAGATCGGGGACAGCGCATCATTGAAGGGGCTGGTCTTCACCTTCTCAGTGCTCAATCATGCCTTTGAAGAAGCAAGCCTCTGCTGCCGTCAGCAGTGCATGTCGATGCGCTTGGCTTCCAGTCATCCAGCAGTGAGCTGCACAATTCTGGGTGTACAAGATGGGGGGTGCCCTCTTATTTTAAACTTTTATATAGTTTTTGTTTGTTTTGTTTTTTAATGAGGTTGACCTTGAACCTGCTGTTTAATCAAGGGTGAACTGATGATTAGTCTTCTTGCGGTTTACCAAGTACTGGATTCTAGGCACGTGCCACCATGACTAACTTAAATAGCAATTTTTATTTATTTATTTTTATATTTTGTTATTAACTTGTAATTATCCTATACTTTGTGACTATTTCCTTTTTTTTCCTTTTTTTGGAACATATCAAAGCATTTTTATTTTTTTTAATTAATTTATTTCTTTATTAAAGATTTCTGCCTCCTCCCCGCCACCACCTCCCATTTCCCTCCCCCTCCCCCATTCAAGTCCCCCTCCCTCGTCAGCCCTAAGAGCAATCAGGGTTCCCTGCCCTGTGGGAGGTCCAAGGACCACCCACCTCCATCCCGGTCTAGTAAGGTGAGCATCCAAACTGCCTAGGCTTCCACAAAGCAATCTGGTGGGAATGCAGTCAAGTTGTAGCGCTTTTATCTAGTATGTGGGAGGCCCTGGGTTCAACTCCTGTACCTTCAGTTTGGATGGATGATAGATGATGGATAGGTAGGTTGGTAGGTAGGTAGATAGATGTTATAAGGAGGATGGATGGATGGATGGATGGATGGATGGATGGATGGATAGATAGATAGATAGACAGACAGATATAGATATTAGATAGCAGGCTGCTAAAAACATTCTAATGCAATACAACCTAAAGAGACACTACACTACTTTGCTTCTTCCAGGCTGAGGAAGGACAGTAGGGATACCAATCAGAATCTGTTTTCAGTGATGAAAACACTGTTTCTGTAAGAGAAGAAAACTTCGTGTGTACACACAGCAAAACACTGCAGCTCACAACACACACACGCCCCTGGTCGGAATTGAGGCATTTCAGGTATTTGTGCTGTATGACGTGGCGTGGCACGCAGTGCAAAGTGCACACGCACTGTGTTCCGACCCACGGCTGCAGTGAGGTTGTGTGACGCAACAAAGTGCGTGCACTGCCAGAAGCAGCTCTGCTTCATCACCAACTTTTGATTTTGTATTAACTTCCGGTCATCACGCATTCGCGTTTGCTGAATTCTTCATGCCCTCCACATTCAGTTACATGAGCTCAAATGGAGTTGTGACCCATACTTTAAGAATCTGTGCTCAAGCCAGGCAGTAGCAGTGCGCACCTTTTATCCCAGCACTCAGGAGGCAGAGGCAGGAGGATCTCTGAGTTGTAGTCTAGGGTGAGTTCCAGGACGGCCAGGGCTACCCAGAGAAACCCTGTCTCAAAAAACAAAGAGAATCTGTTACTCTACTAAAATCCCTAATACCTAAGGGGCAGGCAGTCCAGTTCCTGGCAGGATGTAATCACCTGAATCTTGATTCCTGTCAAGGGTTAATTGCTTCCATTTGGAAGGCAATCTTGGTTGTAAAGGCTTCCTGTTCTTGGAATAAATACCTTACTCTTAAGGTGCCTTTAGCTTTGAAGGGGGACAACAGAGGTGAGGCAGATTAAATCTCTTGGCATGGCCAGTTTTTCTAGACACCCTTCGGTGGTTAAGGTGTCTGTATGCAGAGTTAAACAGGAATCTGCACAGAGGAGGTCAGATGCAATGTGAAGGCAGGCATGCCAATTTTCACTGTTTTCTGTTGTCTGTCGGACATCCACTGGATGTGAGAAGCATGTGGAAGCAACCTCCAGGTCTCCCTTCCCGCCAGGACGCCTCTGATTCTGCTGTAGGACTTAGCCCTGCGTTCCGTTCCACCTAGATCTCTTTTCTATTTGGCAGTGACCTTGATGGAAATGGATGCTTGCTGGCCCGTGGCTAGTACGTGGCAGTGGTGGTTTTTGTTGTTTGTTTTGTAACTTCAGTTGTTTGTTGAGAGTCTATGTGTCAGCTGCTGGGGACTCAGCCAGATCATTCCCACCCTTAAGGGCCGACCTTCCTACTCACTGGCGGAAAGACTTTTTGGTTCAGGATGGCGGTTTCATCATAAACATGAACAGGAAGGCGATTGATATTTTCTTCTTATTCACAGCAGGAATGATGTAATAAAGAAGGAACTGCACTGTGTCAGCCTCTTTTAATAGAATTGGAGAATTTTCAGACTGGCTAAGGAGCAGCTTGGTCCCAGACCTTGGTTGGTTCTTCTGAGAAGCAGAATGAGATTACTGGTGTCACTGTTTGGCTGGTGGTTGTGGTTTGGAGATCGGGATTAATTTCTTTTAACAGTTCTGACAACTGGGCAGTGGTGGCTCACACCTTTAATGCCAGCACTCGGAACGCAGAGGCAGGTGGATGTCTTAGTTTGACGCCAGCCTGGTCTACAGAGTGAGCTCCAGGATCGCCAGAGCTACATAGAGAAACCCCACCTTGAAAAACAAAATAAAAGTTCGAGGCCAGCCTGGTCTACAAGAGCTAGTTCCGGGATAGGCACCAAAGCTACAGAGAAACCCTGTCTCGAAAAACCAAAATAAAATAAAATAAAAATAAAATAAAATAAAAACCAAACCATCCGGGGCTGGAGAGATGGCTCAGCGGTTAAGAGCATTGCCTGCTCTTCCAAAAGTCCTGAGTACAATTCCCAGCAACCACATGGTGACTCACAACCATCTGTAATGAGGCCTGCAGGAAGAATACTGTATACATAATGAACAAATAAATAAATATTAAAAAAATAAAAAACAACCAACCAAGCCATGTTCTGAATGCAATCTGACTCACAAAGCGAGGGCACTTTTAAACTTTTTAATTATTCATTCACTGAATAAAAACTGAGCGGTGGTAATAAATAGCCACCCACATCTATGAATCTACAAAAAAAAAAAAAAACAATGTGTTACACGCTTTTAGAGGATGAATTTTTGGGCACATGAATTGTATCCCGATTCTGTTAGAAAAGGTGCATTAGCTGAGCTGGCGAGCCGGCCAGCAGATAAAGAATGCGTGCCCCGCAAGCCTGTAGTCCTGAATTCAATCCCTGGAACCCACACGGAAGTCAAGGCGAGAACCAACTCCACACATGTCCTCTAACCTCTACGCACACTCCATGGCATGCGTGCCTATGCACATGCAGAAAATAATAGATTTTTAATTTATTATTTTATTTTATTTGGATTTTTTTAAAAAGTAATTTATTTATTTTTATTTTATGTCCATTGGTGGTTTGCCTGCGTGTCTGTCTGTGTGAGAGTGTTAGACCTAGGTCCTCTGGAAGTGCTCTTAACCACGGAGTCATCTCTCCAGCCCCATTATTATTATTATTGAGACAGGGTTTCTCTGTGTAGCCCAGGCTGTCCTGGAACTCACTCTGTAGACCAGGTTGGCCTCGAACTCCTAGAGATCTGCCTGCCTCTGCCTCCCAAGTGCTAGGATTAATGGTGTGCACCACCATGCTCAGCTAAAAAGAAGGTGCTTTTTTAATATACTGATTTTTGTTACCAAAAAAAAAAATCTAGCCAGGCAGTGGTGGCGCACGCCTTTAATCCCAGCACTAGGGAGGCAGAGGCAGACGGATCTCTGTAAATTCGAGACCAGCCTGGTCTACAAGAGCTAGTTCCAGGACAGGCTCCAAAACCACAGAGAAACCCTGTCTCGAAAAACCAAAAAAAAAAAAAAATTTAAATCTTAACCTAAAATAATTCCCCCCTTTTCTTCTTAAAAAAAACAAAACTATACTAAATCCTCTGCATGGTGTTATTTAATATGCAAACTGTGTTATTATATATAAATTATTTTTAACTTTCTTTTAAAAATGATTTTTAAATTTTTTTCCCCACTTTTTTATTCATTCAGCAGGAGTGGGGCAAGTGTTACATCAAACTTGCAGAGGTCAAAGGACAACTTACAGGGGTCATTCCTGGGTTCCAGACTAGGGCGAGATATTCCCCTAGGGACAGTGGTGAGCTGTCTGTCACGTGGGTGAGTCCAGGCCCCCTGAAAGAACAGCCAATGTTTTTAACCACTGAGACTTTGCTTTAGCACATCATTTTCCTAATTTTTGATGATTAAAAAAAAAAAATCCCAGCTTCCTATTGCAACCCAGAGACCAGGCTTAAAAATCAGCTGCCTGTCGTCACTACCAAAGACTTGTGCCCAGTTTTGTTCCCATGGTAAAGAAGAAGCCTGTGCCGGTCTGAAAATGATGAATGCATTAGCTAATGCTGTAAGTAGCGCAAGGCTGATGTTTTCCATCTGAATCCACCGTACTGGAGCCGTCGTTAGCCTTGGCCTCTGCTCTCCCAGCCTCCACCGTAGGATTTGCTCTGTGATTTCCTTTCACTGATATGTGGTCCTTAGGAGGGAAAAACTGCTTTCCCCGGAGCAGCGAAACTGCTGTCAGGAAAATCTACTCAAGTTTTGAGGCTTCTATGAACGAGATGTTTTTTTTCTGAGCATCCTGGGCGCCCAGGGGAGGAAACAGTAAGGTGATATGATATCAGCCTTCTTTCCCGAAGATGAACCTTAGCAGGTCTCCCTTCCTCCAGTTGCCCAGACAGCACACCAGGCCTTCTCCTAGCAGCTGGCTGGCATTACATCATCGGCTGGCATTGATGTTTAAGGAACAGGTCTGCCCCTGGGAGCTGCAGTGCGAGCACACACTATAACGGAATCTCATTTGCTGTGCATTGGTGTTTCCAGAAAATAAGAGCTGAAGAATAAGACATGGTCGGATAGGACCAGCACTCGGGACTTCCCGTCTAAAGCTGGTGTGCTGTCAGGCTGCTCAGACGGACAGGAACCTTAGTTGTTCTGCACAGTTGTGATGGACAGGACTTGTAACTCGTGCTCATTTCTTGTGAGGAGGGGCAAAGCCAGTTGCAAATAGCATTTGGTTTCCTCCCTTCCCTTCTCTTCCTCCTGCTGAGCCATGCAATTGAGTTCTGAAAGCGGAAGGCTGGAGGGTTGCTGAGGGAGGGAAGAAGGGATGAGACGGTGGGCTGAGAGAATAATTTAAATCCCACATGTGTATATATGTATGTGTATATACATACAGACTACATATAGAACATTTGTGTGTGTATACAGGGGCGTTGGTGGTCAGACTCGTGGCCTTGTGCAAGCTGGGCAAGCATTTTAGACTAAGATATACCCAGCCCTGTGGAGATATATTTTAGTCTTATGCACTTCATTTGGTAAGATACTGGGGGTGCGGGGCTGAGGAGATGACTCAGTGGCTAAGAGCACTGAGCACTCTTCTAGAGGACCTGCGTTCAGTTCATAGCACCTACATGGCGGCTTTTAACCATCTACACCTACAATCCTAGCTAGGGGATCCAGTGTCCTCTTCCGGTTCCTATTGGTACCAGGCATGCATGTGATACCCAGACATACCTGCAGGCAGGCAAAATACCCATACATATAACTTTTTTTTTCTCATTTTAAAAGACAGGGTTTCCCTGTGTAGCAGGGGCTGTCCTGGAACTCACTCTATAGACCAGGCTGGCCTTGAACTCAAGATCCACTTGCCTCTGCCTCCCAAGTGCTGGGATTAAAGGTTTGCACCACAACCCAGCTATAATAAAATATATACTTTTTAAAGGTATTAAGAACTGAGTGGTAGAGTTTTTTTTGTTTTTGTTTTTTTTTTTTTGCTTTTTTCGAGACAGGGTTTCTCTGTGGTTTTGGAGCCTGTCCTGGAACTAGCTCTTGTAGACCAGGCTGGTCTCGAACTCACAGAGATCCGCCTGCCTCTGCCTCCCAAGTGCTGGGATTAAAGGCGTGCGCCACCACCGCCTGGCAGTGAGTGGTAGAGTTATTTAGCAAACAACTTCAGGCCTTCTGTTTGTGTGTGTGTGTGTGTGTGTCTGTCTGTCTGTCTGTCTGTCTGTTTGTATGGAGCCCAGAGGGCACAGAGGACAATCTCATTACTGTCACTAATTTTTGTGTTTGCACAGAGTCTCTCACTGCCTGGAGATTGACAAGTAGAACAGTCTGGCTGGCCTGAAAATCCCAGTGAACTCCCTACCTCAGCCTTCTCAGAACTGGGTCATAATCCCACACCACCAAGCCCAGCTGACTGTATGGTGTGTGTGTGTGTGTGTGTGTGTGTGTGTGTGAATTCTGGGGATCAAACTCAGGTTTTTTGTGCTCACAGGCATTAGCTGCCTGATCTGTTATCTGGGCCCAACCTTGGGTGTTTGGTAAATTTGATTTACCAGTGGCTGGAACTTGGACCTCAGCTCTCACTAAGGCTTGAAAGGGCAGGATGATGGGTGTCACTAGACCAAGGAAAAGATGGACTCCTCTTGCTGCTATCCTTTTTACACAGTGGCAGAGACCTGTACAGCAGCCCTCGGCCCTCCAGTGGTTTTATGGGTGTGTGGAATTATGGTCTTAAAGTCCTTGGACCGCTATCTCTTAAATTAGGCCCAAGGGCAGCACTGGGTACTTCCAGGGTCTAGGGCAATCAAAGTAGGTGCTAAATTCCTGTTCCTACTGGGTTCTTGAGGCTAGGAAATGCAAGACCATGAGCATCTATTGAGGGCCTTCCTGCTTCTGGATGAAGGCTGATGCCATCCTGTAGTAAGACAGCAAGTGTGTAAGGGGAAACTGACTTTTTACATGAAAGCTGCCTGGCCCTTTGATAACCCAGAAGGGAACTCTAGTGACCTCATCAGCCTCCATTGTCATTCCAACCAGAGTGCCCAGCTATGACCCCCAGAACATGTGAGGTTTGCGTGCCACCCCAAAGCAGGGGCGCCTACTGAATTCCTCCCAGATTCTAGCTTGTCATGTGGCCACACATTTCAACTCTTCCTTTTTTTTTTTTTTTTTTTTTTTAAGGGCAAGTCATTATATTTTGAATCCAGACAAATCTCAAATTACAATCTGTCTAGTTTTTGTTGTTGTTGGGGCTTTCAGTATTTACCGCCAAACATACTGAGATTTGAGTTGAAACTGTTCCAGACTTGGTATTGTCGGATTGGTCCCACAGCACACAAGTCGCCCTGTCCCTAAGTGCAGCTCTCAGCTGAGTTCTACGTAAACATTCCTGCTGAAAACAATCCAGGTGACTTAACAATGATCTTTATTTAGCCCCACGGAGGCCTCTCCTTGTCCAGCCCTGAAGGATGGTTTCAATGGTTGGTCTAAGCCCTTGGTTTATCAGCTCCAATGGCCTGGAAACCCCTTAGACCCAAATATTTGGGATGAGCAGAGCGAGCTTAGGAATTCCAAGAAGGCAGAATCAAGATAGCCAACTGCCAAAGCTCACAGACGTGGAATGGAATGAATTTCAAAACCCAACTCTTCTGCTTGGCCGGAATGCGCATCCAGCCTGCCTTATTGGAGACAGGTGTACCTGGTAAATGTGTGTTGCCCTTACATTTTGCTTCTTGGTGTATCTCTGTGGACAGTAAGGGCAATAAACCTCACTGTCTTCAAAGTGTTGACTCTCTCTGGGACCACAGAAATTCAACTTTGTCTTGTGTGTCTGAGACTGTATTGAGTCTGTCTTTTATAGTCTGAGGAATTCTTTCATGATCATGACATCATTGCCTCTTAGCTTATATACTATGTCATACAGCAGAGCTGTTTTATAAGGGAAACTGGTAGATGGAGCCAGGCTTTGATAGCTTCCAGACCATACATCCAGGCAGGCTCTCGATACCTGGCAGCCGGATGGTTTTTAGAAGAATCTGTCTTGGGGACTAATAAATTAGAGGCTTAAATACCTAAGTATGCTGCATCTTCTTTTAGCTTAGAGAAGGCCACTGGGTTAATGACACAGGGAAAGAGCACATAGAACTGATTTGTGGCAGAGTCATGCCTGAGGCATCTCTGCAACATGGCACAGCATCCAATTAGAGCTGCGGAATGCTTGCTGTATTACTACTCAAAATTGGGTTGCTTTCAGGCAGGGTCATGCATGTCTGTAATTCCAACAGCTGCAGGTGGAGGCTGGAGACAGAGTGGGAGCCAGTCTTGGCCATGCAACTTCTGCCACCCACAACACTAATTGGGTTGCCTTGTTGACCTCACTTAATACGTGAATAAACTTCAGGGTACTTAGTGGAAGCTATATATCTTTTTAACATTATCTTTGTTTGTATCCTTGTGTGAGATATGTGTATTGGTGTTGGGGGGAGGGGACGCTGCCTCGTGTACCATGGCATATGTGTGGAGGTCAGAGGACAACTTTGTGGAGTTGGTTCTGCCCTTCAACTTCTATGTGGGTTCCAGGGATTGAACTCAGGCCAATCGGCATTTGCCAGAAGCTCTATCATTTCCCAAAGTACTGGTCAGGTTTTAATATTAACTGTTGTAATTTAAAAAGTGGTGCGAGAAGCCTGGCGGTGGTGGCGCACGCCTTTAATCCCAGCACTCGGGAGGCAGAGGCAGGTGGATCTCTGGGAGTTTGAGGCCAGCCTGGTCTACAAGAGCTAATTTCGGGACAGGCACCAAAGCTACAGAGAAACTCTGTCTCGAACCCCCCCCCCCAAAAAAAAAGTGGCGCGAGAAAGATGCCATGCGTGGAGTTAGGTTTTTGTTTGTTTATTTTTGTTTTGTTTTGTTTTAGGGGAAGGGAAAGGGGGAGAAGGAGACTGACCCCTGGGAACAGGAGCAGCAGAAGAAAAGAGAGAGTCCAGGGGTGAGGGGATAGGGGTAGGGGAGAGAGAGAGACAGGCAGAGAAGCAGAGAAAGAGAGAAAAGAATAGCAAGAGAGAGAGAGACGGGAGGTGGGCAAGGCCCACCTTTTTTTTGTTGTTGTTTGTTTTTTGAGACAGGGTTTCTCTGTAGCTTTGGAGCCTGTCCTGGAACTAACTCTTGTAGACCAGGTTGGCCTCGGAACTCACAGAGATCCGCCTGCCTCTGCCTCCTGAGTGCTGGGATTAAAGGCATGCACCACCACTGCCTGGCAAGGCCTACCTTTTATAAGGAAGCCATAGTAGTGAATGTGCACAGGAGGTACTCTTAGTGGCTGTAGCTGAGGATGTAGCCTGTTAGGACACCAAGGGCAGGCCAGTACAGATGCCTGAATCCTAACACCAGCATCAAATGAGGGCTGGACATGATGGCACACACCCTTAACTCCAAAACTGGGGAGGCGGATGCAGGTGGAGCTCTGTGAGTTCAGACCAGCTGAGGCTAAGGCAACATAATGAGACCCTATCTTCTTTATGTTGTTTAAACAGGGTCTCACTTTCTAGCCCTGGCTGTCCTAGAACTCACTATGTAGACCAAGCTGCCCTACAACCCACAGAGATCCATCCTGCCTCTGTTTTCTGTGTGCTGGAATTAAAGGTATGTCCCACAGCCCCAGAAGTGAGACCTGTTCTTATTTTTTATTTGTTTTTGGTTTTTCAAAACAGGGTTTCTCTGTGTAACAGCTCTAACTATCCTGAAACTTAGCTCTGTAGACCAGGCTAACCTCGAACTCACAGAGATCAGCCTGTCTCTGTCTCCCAAGTACTGGGATTAAAGGCGTGCGCCACCACTGCCCGGTTCCATCACTGTCTTAGAGTCATTTTTTATTTGTTGCTGTTCCACAGATTTATCTATCTGCCTATCTATCTATCTATCTATCTATCTATCTATCTATCTATCTATCTATCTATCTATCTATCTATCAATCATCTATCTACCTAGAGACAGAGTCTAATGTATCCCAGGCTCAGTCAAACTCGCTATGTACCTGAAGATGGCTTTAAACTTCTGATATAGGTCCTGCTTCTACCTATAGACTTGAGTCACTAAGCGTGGTTAATCTGTGCCGGGGCAAAAAACCAGGCCTTTGTATATACAAGGCAAGCACTCTACCAACTGAGCTATATTCCAACCCTTTCGAAATCATTTTAGAATGAAATATGCTATAGGAAGCGTTTGTTGATCAAGCAAGCAGTCCAGACACATAATCCCAAATCCCCACCCAAGCGTTGTTCTGCATTCTATGATTATAGACACCGTGATATGACCCAACAGCTTTAAGTGTTTGAGCAACTATCAAGTGGTTGCCTCTGTATAATTTACCCCTGACGAGTGTTAGCTTCCTGGCAAACATGAGGTAGTCTGGTTTGGAGGAGGAAAACGGGTCCAGCACCTTGTCTTCTGTGATCCCACCTTGTTGGGATGATCCAGGGTGTCTATAAAGTTAGAGCCTCATCCCTACCAATGACATCCATCTGTGACTATAGCCTGGGAGATGAGAGCCGGAGGCCAGATGTGCAGAGAGAGCTTTTATCCTGGGAAAAGTAGCTTTGGGAGTGGAAGAATGGTGCTGGCCTCAGTGGGAAGGACTGAACCTCTCTCTAATCGCTTTAGGGCTGATGCCACTATTGCTGGGGCTTGTGGAAGGCTGCAAGGAATGAGACAAAGGAAGGGTCCCTTGCTAACTGTATGCACGGAGGAGAATGCCATTAGGGATAGAGTGGAAATGGGTGCTTAGTGTTCCTTCTGAGCCAGAGCAATTCCTACATGGCAGGCGTGTTGAGAACACCTATGCTTATCCCAAGAACAGCAGTTTCCTAGGAGGAAGGCGGGGGGGGGGGGGGGGGGGGGGGGAGTGCCTGCTGTGAATGATCTGAGAGGTCTGAAGGACAAAGACTCTGTTGCTCTCTGTGTGTGCAAGCACTTGGATACCATGTGCACACACACGCACCCACCAACTAACTCCCCAGGAATTGGATCTCCAGTCCGGTTCTCAAGTAAATGGTTTGTTTGTTAAAAGGAGACCTGCTGTCTCGAATAGGAAACACTCAGCTCCAGCAATTAGCCCTGAGGGTGAGTGACCCCCCCCCCCCAGTGTCTCTCCCAGTGTTTTGAAGTGCAGGGGTTTCCTAATGGAAAGTAAATCATCAATTAACCCTAGGCTAGGGTAAACTGAAAATAGACTTCTCAAGGAAGGAATTATCTCTAAATTGTGAGCCCTGATTGACATTATCTGGGGACATATTCTTCTGTAGGGACTTAATCCCCATCCAAGCCGGCTGATAACAAAGACGTGAAAACATTCTAGTGACTTGGCTTAAAAGTGGGTTTAGAAAGGCTCTTGACCCTTGGAGTCTGCCGTAAAGACCAAAGTTTTCTTTCTTTTTTTTTTTTAATTTATTTATTAAAGATTTCTGCCTCCTCCTTGCCATTGCCTCCCATTTCCCTCCCCCTCCCCCAGGTTAACTCCCCCTCCCTCAGCAGCCCGAAGAGCAGTCAGGGTTCCCTACCTTGTGGGAAGTCCAAGGACCTCCCACCTCCTTCCAGAAGACCAAAGTTTTCTTTCAAAATAAGCAGCCATTTAATTTCCCTTAAAAATATTAGTTATAGGGGCTGGAGAGATGGCTCAGTGGTTAAGAGCATTGCCTGCTCTGCCAAAGGTCCTGAGTTCAATTCCCAGCAACCACATGGTGGCTCACAGCCATCTGTAATGAGGTCTGGTGCCCTCTTCTGGCCTGCAGGCATACACACAGACAGAATATTGTATACATAATAAATAAATAAATAAATATTTAAAAAAAATAGTAGTTATAATTCTATTAAATTGTTAGGTTTAAAATTTTCCTTTAAGAAGAAAGCTGTCTATTTTGTGATGGCATTTTGAAATAAAACTTTTATTAGTTAAACACATTGCAAATGAGGTGTATGTGTGTTTAAGATCTGCAAGTTAAATGAGTAAAATGGTTTTTGTTGTGGTTTGTCTTTGCTCCTAGGAGCCTGGGAGTCATGGCAGGTATGAAATGCTGGTGTTTAGGAAGTGCCTTGTTGAGCTGGGACTTCACTGCAATAATGCATTCAAATCATTTTAAGGCAGTCTTTCCCCATATGTCTGTGCAGAGATAGATCCGATTACCTGGATCCTGTGTCCCTATTAACCTCTCAGAGGTTTCGGAAGCCATGACCCATCGTGTTGCATGAGTGCAGAGCTCTGGTTTTGAGTGGTGAGCGTGTGTTTTGGAGACAGTGCAGGCTACCACACAATGACGTGGATGCATCTGACATCACTGGGTGGTCTATTTTAAATGCTTACAATAGCAACTAGGTTGCGCTGTATTGCACCACAGTTTTATTTATTTATATTTAAAATGATTTATTTTTATCTTATGTGCATGGGTGTTTTGCTTGCATGCATGTCTGTGTGAGGGTGTCAGATTCTCTGGAGCTGGAGTTACTGACAGTTGTGAGCGGCCATGTGGGTGCTGGAAATTGAACTCATGTCCCCTGGAAGAGCAGCCAGAGCACTTAACCACTGGGCCATCTTTCCAGCCCTGCACCAGTTTTGTTTTGTTTTTTAAGTATATAAAAATTATACCCCCACCCAATTTTTTTCCCTCGACAGTCATGCAGACTTTAGTGTGCAGTACTAGGAGAGAAATCTAACATGGAGTGTATCTTTGATGGGGACTTAAAAATGATCCTTTAAATACCAACTAGTAATTGGAGTAATTGACCTGCCATTTGAAAGATTGCAGAATATCATCAGAACTTCAGAAACCTCCAGAGGTCAAAGGTTATGGTCAGGCTGGGGGATTTCAGGCCTTCAAGGAAACACAAAGTCTGGAAGAGGCCTCCTTAGTCCTAGAGGACAGTGGACCAGAGTGACAGCCCCAACCATGACTGATAGAAACATTTGCAGAAGATAACTCTATCCACAGGGACCATCTGCCCTAACCTGGCAGACTCTAGAAAGACCTGCAGGCTGTGGTGAAGCAGATGCTCTAACACAGGGAAGTGGGATTGACCACTTCTCCTGAGCGGAGGGGAGGGGCTCACACAGCAGTGGGAGGGGCCAGAGAGAGGACCACTCAGGAAAGGCGGTAAAAGGGGGTGGCGTTTTATTTAGGTTTGGTTTGAGTATATGTTTAAAGAGAAAAAGAAAACAATACGATATGATCTAGAAATTCCATTTCTGGACACGCGGCTAAGGTACAGAAGGAGCCTCAGTGTTCTCAGCAATAGCATCCGTAACAGCAGGACCAGCCAACCTAAATGTCCCTTTACGGGTGAATAGAGAAAGGTGGTGTCACGTACTGCGTGTTCTCACTCACAGGCGAATATAAAAACTCACCCAAGTGCAGGAAAGCAGCAGTTACAGCGGAGTCCCATGGGGTTTGAGGTGGGGAATTCCGAATGCAAAGTTGGCCCATCACCCATCTCTGAAAAGTAAATTTACATTTTTTTTTTTTTTTTTTTTTTGGTTTTTCGAGACAGGGTTTCTCTGTAGCTTTGGTGCCCGTCCCGGAACTAGCTCTTGTAGACCAGGCTGGCCTCGAACTCCCAGAGATCCGCCTGCCTGTGCCTCCCGAGTGCTGGGATTAAAGGCGTGTGCCACCACTGCCCGGTCAGTAAATTTACTTTTGACAGGGGGTGCCGGCCTGTAAGTTCAGCTGTTTGGGAGGGAGAATGAGGGGGAGATGGTGAGTTGCAGACATATGTGGGCTATATAGTCTGGGTTATTTAGCAATACCCTGTCTGCCAATGAAAATTATAAAATGGGCTGTGGGCCGGGCGCTGGTGGCACACACCTTTAATCACAGCACTTGGGAGGCAGAGGCAGGAGGAGCTCTGTGAGTCTGAGGCCTGTTGGGTCTACAGAGCAAATCCCAGAACAGGCAGAGAAACCCTGCCTCAAACAACAACAACAACAACAAGACTGTGGTTGTAGCTCAGAAGCTCTAGGTTTGGTCTGCAGAACACGCAAGCACACAAACACACACAGGCATGTGCACATGCACACATGCACGCACACACATGAGTAAAAAAAAGAAAAAAGAAAATCCCAAGTTGAGTCAGTGTAAGGCAGGAAGCAACGTCAAAGCAACATTCAGCTGCAGAAACATTTTTGGTCCCTACAGCTACCCAGCATCTCACAGCTTGAACTGTTTGTAGGTTGTGTTCCCGAGACACCAAGCCCCTGCTACCCTGGCCACAGCAATTTCCTGATCTTAGATCCCCCCAACCCCCCACCATCCCTGTCCTGTCTGTTTGGGGAGAGGTCCATATCCGGAATGGCCTGGCTGTTCCAAGATCTGTAGCTATTGTACTGGAACCTGTGTACAAGACAAACAGACATTCTTGGGAGGGGCTCCTACACTATCTGGAGAATTCTAAGCGCTCAGCTGGAGGAAACTCACCTAGAGTGTCCCGGATGTTGAGAATGCCAGGCATCCTGAGGGTTGGGTGGCCAGCACTTTTCTCATAGCTGAGGCGCAGTAAAGGGTGTCCTGTTGTTTGTGTGCAGGGTGTACTGCAGCCTGAGAGAGCAGTTTTCTCCTTCTGCTGCTCCTAGGGATGCAACCAAGGTCATCAAGTTTGGCTCCAGGTGCCTTTACCTGCTGAGCTATTTTGTTGGCTTTCTAGTTTGTTCTTTATTCTTTGTTTTTGAGACAAGGTTTCCCAATGTCTCAAAACTCAGAATTCACTATGGAGACCAGGCTGGTCTTGAACGCACAGACATCCTTGCCTCCATAAGTCTTTTTGTTTAAAGGTTTATTTTTATGAATATTTTGCCTGTGTGTATGAGTGTGCACCATGCACAGGCCTGGTGTCCACAGTATCGGATTCAGACAGTTGTGAGCCCCCATATGGGTGTTGAGAACTGAACCCCAGTCCTGGGCAAGAGCAGAAAGTGCTCTTAACCCATTTCTCCTGCCCCCTCCAGTTTCTTCCTTATCAAGCCATGACTTACCATGTGTTGTGGGGCAGCAGACAGAGGGGTGCCAACATACATCTCTCCCTAGCAGACTCTGGAGAGCACACAGAGCTTGGTTTAGTTCTGCTCTGCCTGAACTTGCTTTGTGTCTTTGGGTAAAGTACTTGAGCTCTGAGCTTTAGTGTCTTTATCTGTGAGTTGGGGATTAGCATACCTTACCTAGCTGCTAGAATATAAGACCGTGCTTGTCAAAGGCTAGCAGATTGCCCACACAGTGCAGGCATTAGGCTAATAACTGTTCCATTATTCCTATCTGTACCATTTGTTTTCTGTAATGCCAACACCCCTGCCCCACACATATACATACATGCATGCACGCATGCATGCACACACACACATTCATGGTGGGTGGTGGTATTAATTCTAGGGACCATTTAGTGTGTACAGTTGTTCTGTGTCGATGGAGCACTGCTTTCTGGACTCCCACATAGGATTTGCCTACCTTATTAAATCTCTTTAGAATATTTCTAATTTTTTGTGTCACCCCCAATATTTCTAATTTCTAATACCCGACAAGCTGTGAATGCTGTGTAACGAGATGGTCTAATGTGTTGTTTTAGGGAATAACACGTGGGAAGAGTCTGCACCTGTTTGGTCCCAGCCCAGCGTTCTGGTGTTTTTCCAGTTATGCTTGGTTGAAGCCATTTACAGGGAACCTAGACCGATGTTGGGCTGACCGTAGATGGTGAAGGAGAAACGGGATCCAGTAGCCAGTCCTGCTTGTTAGATGAGCTTCAGGTTCAGGTTGCCCCAGTTTCTACTTTTACATGTAAAAGAGTTAGCGGCTGAAGGCCCTGAGCCAGGTTGTCTTACCTCCCTCTTCACTATTCTTTCAGCCAAAGCCTTTGGACAAAAAAAATTCTCTGAACCTAACTGGGCTGGGTGGAACAAGCCTGTGATCCCAGCTGCTCAGGTGGTCGAAGGTCATAAATTCAAGGCCAGCCTGGGCAACTTAGTGACACTTTGTCTCAAAAATAAAAAAGTAGAGTGGGCTATAGTTCAGTTGTAAAACACGTGCCTAAGCCGGGCGGTGGTGGCGCACGCCTTTAATCCCAGCACTTGGGAGGCAGAGGCAGGCGGATCTCTGTGAGTTCGAGATCAACCTGGTGTACAAGAGCTAGTTCCAGGACAGGCTCCAAAACCACAGAGAAACCCTGTCTCGAAAAACCAAAAAAAAAAAAAAAAAAAAAAAAAAAACACGTGCCTATTGTTCATGAGGCCTTAGATTTAGTTCCTAGTACAACTACGTGATAGATAGATAATAAAAAAGAAAGATAGATCAATGATAGATGTTAGAAAGATAGATGATAGAATGAAGGAAAGAAAGATACATACATACATACATCATATATACATACAGACATACATACATACAGCTCTCTGAACTTCACTTTCTTGAGCCATAAAGTAGTTACAAGAGTATCAGCCTGGTATGGTGGCATATACCTTTAATCCTGGGATTTGCAAGGCAGAGGCAGGTCATTGTCTGTGAGTTTGAGGCCAGCCTGGTTTGCAAAGAGCAGTGGTTCTCAGTCTGTGGGTTGAGATCCTTGGGAGAGGGTCGCATATCAAATATTTTGCATATCAGATATTTACACTATGATTTATAAAAGTAGCAAATTACAGTTATGAAGCAGCAACAAAATAATTTTATGGTTGGAGGTCACCACAACATGAACTGTGTTAAAGGGGTCACGGTATTAGGAAGGTTGAGAACCACTGACATAAAAAGTTCCAGGCCAGCTAGGGCTCCACAGTGTGATTTTTTTTTTTTTCTCAAGGCAGGGTTTCTCCGTAGCTTTTTGGTTCCTGTCCTGGAACTAGCTCTTGTAGACCTGGCTGGCCTCGAACTCACAGAGATCCGCCTGTCTCTGCCTCACCGCCCGGCCACAGTGTGATCTTAAGTAAAATAATACATTTTAAGCTGAGTGGTTATGGTGCACACCTTTTATCCCAGTACTCAGGAAGCAGAGGCATGTGGATTTCTGAGTTTGAGACCAGCCTGGTCTACAGATCAAGTTCCAGGACAATCAGGGCTACATAGATAAACCCTGTTTCCATAAACAAACAAACAAACAAAATGAAGTACATTTTTAAAAATGCAGCCTTCACAGGCTTGTTTTAAGGAACTGATGTGATTATGTGTGAAAATCTCATCTGATACCTGGTGTGTCACAGATAATAAGGGTTCTGATCACCCACTCACCAGCCTTGGCTAACACCTCTGTGGACTCTGGGCTATTACATCTCTTCTCCAGTTTGACAGGGGATCCCACCCCCACCTCCTATCGCCAGCTTCTGTACACACTGGCTTCTTCGTTCAGCTGTATCACGCAGGCTTCTGCTCCAGTTAGGAAGTTAGGCTTTGGGAGGCCTGCAGTGGTAGCCGTCTGAAGAAGGCCTGTTTCTCGTGTATTCCTTTGCTCTTTCTGGCTTTAAAGCGCTGCGGGAAGACCAGGAGGCAACTCATGCTTGAGGACCTCATTGTGAGGGCCTGGCCTTTCCTAGTCATGAGCCCTTAGCTCATCCTCGAGGTGACCTTATAAGGTCGGCACGTTCACTTCCCATTCCTGCTCTGACAAGCCACGGCAGTCGCGGTGACTTCCAGCAATGCCAGGGTATGTGCTGCTAGCCCAGGAGGAAACGAAGCCTGGCCGGTGCTCCTGGCGGCTCTGAGGGGAATCTGTTCCCCCATCCCAACTATTGACCGCTGTGGCTGAGTGCTCTTGGCTTGTAGATGCCTGACTCAGGAGTCAGCCTCCGTTTTCCCGTGGATCCCCCCTCTTATGTCACTGTGTCATCTCTTCTTACAAAGGCGACTCTTTGTGATAAGAGCCACCTTCATCCAATATGACCTCATAGTAGCACGCTACGTCTGCAGAGACCCTGTTTCCATATAAGGTGATGATCTGGAATTCTAGTTGGATATGGATTTGGGGAAACATGATTCAGCTTTCAACTGTCATTCTTCTAAAATGTGTATTCGTGTGTGTGTGTGTGAGAGAGAGAGAGAGAGGGGGTGGGGGAGGAGAGAACCCATTCCATGGTGAGTACTCAGGTCAGAGCACAGATGTCAGGAGTTGGTCCTCTTCTTGCATCTTGAGTTCTAGGGATCAAGCTCAGGTTGTTAAGCGATCGAGGACCTCATAGCCCCAAACCACGCAGTCTGAAGCCCATTTAGCAGAGGAGGATCCACCCACCAAGGAGCATATGCTTTGTGTAGGTTTCACACCCTCGGCGGGAGATACCAGAGATTCAAGCAGTGCCCTTCTCTCCTCCAGACTCCCCACTGCATCGTCTCACCTCCAATACATACTGGACCACGATGACGAGGTCGTCAGCAGCATGTGGCCCAGATCAAAGAGACTTGAGCGGGTGAACAGGATGAAGCAGATGCTAAACCAGCTGGCACAGTGACCCTTTTCTTGATGGTTTTCAGATATCACCCAGTTTCCACAGTCAGTTTGACCCTTTGGCTCTTACCTATAGTGCTTGACTGCAGTGATCCCATGGCCAGGCTTGGCAGAGAGGTAGCCTACAAACCAAAGCAGGGTCAGGGGGGCTGGAGAGATGGCTCAGCGGTCAAGGGCACTGCCTGCTTTTCCAGGGGACCTGGGATCCCCAGCACCCACATGGTAACTCACAACTGTCTGTAACTCCAGTTCCAGGAGATCCAACACCCTCACACAGATGTACATGCAGGCAAAACACCAATGCATATAAAATGTAAATAGATCATAAAAACCAAAATGGCAAAAAACCAAACAACAACAAAAGCAAAGCAGACAGGGTTAGGTTCTGCAGGCATTAAGAAAGCAAAGGCAAGAAGGACCAGGATGCTTTACATAGCTGTCTCCAGGACTCCCTACTGATCCTCTGCCTCTGGTTGTCACACAGACCTGCCTTCCTTCTGCAGAGGTTCCTTCCTGGCATTGGGAGCCATAAGGGCATGGGTAGAAGAAGGCTAGTCCTCAACTGTCCCCAGAGCTGTCTGAACTTCACAGAGTACGATGTGAAGGATCCAGGTGTACTCTGGAGAGAAGCAGCGCTGTGGATAAGGGGCAAGACTCCAGATGTTCCCCTTAACTTGGAATTGGAACCATAACAGAGTGAGGGTCTCAAGGTCAAGCACACTATCTATCTTAAACTATAAACGAACCCTGGTAACCAGGCTCAGAAATCTGTGTAGACATTGGTTTACTTCATGAAAATGGGTGTCAGAAAACTTGAGAGGGCCCGGTTTGTAACTAAACTCACTATATAGCTCAGGCCGGCCTCAAACTGAGGGCAATCCTCCTGCCTCAGTCTCCAGTGTGAGGATTACAGACACGAACCAGTTTGCGCAGTCCCTGCCTTGAGTCTTCATAACTTTGTGGCCACTGCTATGCGGTGTCCTTCATTGGGCCGGTGCTCCCAGCACTAGCCCTGATCCTGAGTTACCGCCTCCTCTGACTCCATCCTGTCAGAACAGCACCATCAGATGGACATCTGGATTTTCATGGAAATTTTTTTTTTTCCTGTCAGAGTGACTTTGACCTGAGGTCTGCTGGCTGCAGTCTGGCTTTGCTCCCTGTGCTTGAAGCTTTGAGGAAACTTGAGGATTCTGAGCAGGAATTGTGAGCACTAAGGGAGGAGAAGGTTAAACGCATTTAATACCTACTGTCTGATCTGCTTCCCATCTTTGCTCCCCTCCGAGTCCTCCTAAGGATCCTGGACCCTCGGGCCCTACTGAAGGCCAGGAACTGAATGGCGTAGACACGGACTGACATTGGGCCCTGGGTTTGGGTTTGCCAAAGGGCAATGTCAGTCAGTCTCAGTTCCTGGCTTCACTTTAAACATTAATCACATTAATAAATACTGTAATAATTAATAGACACATAATAACACTAACAGAAGGATGTAGCCTTTGCTCACAGAAGACTAGATTTAGGAAGCCCAAAATATTATTTTTGAAAGTTCACGCAAAGCTTTGACATATTTCACAAAAAACAGAAAGTTGACTCCAAATCTATGAACTTGAGTGGGGTCTCTCTCTGTGTGTATATGTGTGTTTTTTAGGTGGATGAGAAAGTTACTAGATTGATTGACCAGTGCTTTTGAATGGAGAAGGTGGGAAAGCCATTTTATTTTGAGACAGAATCTCACTATGGAGCGTCAGCTGGCCTTGAATTCATGATCCTCTTACCTCAGCCTCCTGGGTGCTGGGATCACTCATGTGTGCCATTGAACCAGCTAAAGGTTATTCTTTGGAATAATAAATCTTGGTCCCAAATCTTTATTTGGCCGTTCAGATCTTGGGAAACTTGTCAATGGGGCTTTCCTAAGACAGTCTGTGACATAGTTCGTAAAATTAAATTCTGTGACATTTGACTCCCAGGGAAGAATTTAGTTACTCAGAGTATTGCTCAACTTTTCTGGGAAAGGACAGCTCATGAAAGGGAAATGTCTACGACAGCCCAAGTTGCTTATCTTCTGTGAAGAAGGGAGATTATATTGTCCTGCAGCTGTGGAGAGGGGAGGAGAGTCTGCGCCTACGACAGCGTTGTTCAAGAATTTACTGGACACGGAAGCCTAGGCTGGGATAACATTGGTTCATCCTGAGTCAAGGCCACACTGATGGATGAGTAAATCATAAAATCAAGGGAAAAGAGGAGAAATGGCTCATTGGGTTAGAAATCTGTTGTGCAAAGCTGAGGACCTGAGTTCAAATCCACAGCATCCCTGAAGAAGCTAGTTGGGTTACTCAGACCTGTAACCCAGTGCTGGGGGGTGGGGTTGTCAGGGACCAGAGAATCTCCAGGCTTGCTGGCCATTTAGCTAGAGACCCGAAAACATGGTAGAATGGTGGTAGAATGGGCTAGAACAGGACACAAAAGGCCCTCCTGGCCTTCTATATACACACTTTGGCATTCCCCCCTACTTTCTGGCACACATATCAGATACACAGAGGCTTGTGCACACACACACACACACAGACATAAACCCAATGATAAATAAAGCCAGGTGTGTAGCACGTGCCTATATTGCCAGCACTTGGGAGGTGCAGGCGTGAGATTGAGGAATTTAAACTCACTGTAAGCTTCTTCTGACCTTCACCTCTCCACCTCCCAAGTGTTGGCGTTCCAGATGTGTGCCACAGCATCTGGCTCTGTTTTTATCTTTATGTACTTCATCCTTCTTTCAGACGGTAATAAATATACGCACATGTGAAAATCAGAAGGTGAAGCGAAGGAGCGAAGACAGAGGGTTGCTTGGGTCTCCATTCCAAAGAAAACCATTGTTTTTTTTTTTTTTTTTTTTTTTTGGTTTTTTCGAGACAGGGTTTCTCTGTGGTTTTGGAGCCTGTCCTGGAACTAGCTCTGTAGACCAGGCTGGTCTCGAACTCACAGAGATCCGCCTGCCTCTGCCTCCCAAGTGCTGGGATTAAAGGCGTGCGCCACCACCGCCCGGCCAAAGAAAACCATTGTTATCGGGAATCGTGTATGCCTGCACATGTAAAAATAAAAATGTCTTCAGCAAGGCACTGGTGACTCATACCCATTGTAAATAGAATGTTTACAGGGAACAGAATAAAATCCTTCCACCAAAGTGATAAAGTTCTGCCAAGGGGTGTGTCTAAGATGAAGCTCATCTTTCTTCCAGGGACTCAATTTCTCTCTTGGTAAAAGTATCCCTAACCCATGTTAGAGGCTGCAGCCACTGTCCCTGCGCTCTCTCTCTCTCTCTCTCTCTTTCTCTTACACACACACACACACATACACACTTTCAGTCTACACCAAATCACCAACTAATCTCACCTTTGCGTTCTGTTTATGCTGATATTGCAGAATTGTGGAATGAATTTTGTAGGTTTACCTTGTTTCTCTTACTACACAGACCAGAAAACATTGACTCCCAGAGAGGAGGGACAGCATCAGGCCTGGGGTTCAAGGCAGATTACTGCTGCTATTGCTCATGCTTTAAAGATGTTCCTCTTGCTTCTTCCTTGGTAGCGATGCAACTTCCTGCATCTGCCTTCCTCCCCTACTGTAGCCTGTGGAGGCAGAGCTCTGTCCCATGGGTTGGGTTGTAGACTCTAGCCAAAGCTCTGTTATTGACTAGCTTTTTGTCTCTGGGGACATAAACCACTCTGGGGAGTGGTAGCCACCACAAGCTGGGGAGTTCCTCATTTTAGAGGGGTCTAAGGGAATATGACACCCACCTGGCACACATTGTTAGGCAAATACATGTTTGCCGGGTAATGAGGATTTATGGTACCAGCTGTCTTCAAATGTACCTGCTGCGTCTTCTGATTTTGCACTTGACTTCTCAACTGTAGTGGTTAACACTGGCTGTCACCTTGATCTAGATTCACCCGGGAGCGAAACCTCTCAGGACATCCATGAGGAAGTGTATAAGATTGGGTTTGAGGTGTGTAAAAACTTACCCTCCATGTGCGTGACACAATCTTGTGGGCTGGGGTCCTAGACGGAATGACAAGGAGAAAGCAGACTGAACACCGCTCTCTGCTTTGGACTGTGGGCACAGTGTGGCCAGCTGCCTTCTGTCCGTGCACACCGACTTTCCCACTGTGAAGGGGAAACTGTAGGCAGAGTAAGCCCCCCCCCCCTTTCCTTTAGCTTCTTTTCAAAGAAAGTAGCAAATACACCAAACTGGACCAAGACTCAAAATGGCTTCCTTCTTCCCAGTGCAAGTGTCTCCCAAGATTGAACACTTGAAGAATTAAAGTGGCAGTATACACTTCTTAAAATATAGATTCAGAGTACCTGTCCCCAGGCCCAGAGCCTGTGCTGAGGTTGATCCAAGGACAAGCAGCCATGGGTGGGTATCGGCTGGACTTCCGAATATTTCTGTCTGGGGACTCTACTGTCATCAATGGGTCATCTCAGTTTATACTTCGCAAACCTAAACCCGGCTAGCCCGTTTCATGTCTTACTTCTCCTCTGAGGATGAACCATGACTTTTCCACTGTTTTTCTTTTTCTTTTTTTTTCCCTAAGCTCCACGCTCTTTATGTAGCTGGGCAATGTGTGTGTGCCTTGTATGAATAACTGTGCATAAACGTGTGTGTGTGTTGTGTGAGTGCATGAGCATGTGCATGCGTGTATGTTCCATTGGTGGAGCTACACTGGCAGGGTACCACCTTCAGTAGCTGAGCAGCAAAAATTTACGCTGCTGTAGTTGTACAGGTCAGAAGTGCAGGCAGGGTGTGGATGTGCTCCCTTTGGGTCATTCTGAGGGTTCAGGAAAGCCTCTTTCAGGCCCATCTTCCTGGCCTATGAATAGTTATTGCTCTGTAGTCTGAATTTCTTCTGGTCTCCCTGGATTGGCCCCACCCTTATGACCTCACTTGAGTTCGGAAGCCTCCTATTGCTATTGTTATGATTACTATTGTTATTTGTAAAGGCTCAAGTCTTAAGCCAGGCTTCTGGGTCTTAGGGCTTGGGCATTGGAATCTGTGGGGGAACATGACTCAAGCCCTTAGGTGTGCACATTTGTATGCTTGCTCATGAGCTCGTGTGCATTTAGTGAGCCACTGCATCCGATGGGCTTCACGCCATAAACGTTCCGACTACTTGGGACATTTTAAAGATAGGACTGTTTTGTATGCACAGAGAAGACTTAAAATCATTTTTCTCACAAATTTCTCACTGGCACAGTAGCGTGGGCGTGACTATATAGTGGATGCTAAATGTCACCCTTGCCTCACAGTGAGCTGGAAGTCTTCTGTTTTCTTTGGGGGGCTTTGCTCTTGCCCAGGCTGCCCCCAGGCTCCAGGGCTCGGGGGATCCTCCTGCTTCAGCCTTCAGAGTATCTGGAACACGGTAACCAGTACTGGTCCCCTCATACCTAAGCTGACCAGTGGTGTTCTCAGTGTGTGGTTTTCCCACCTCATCTTACGTAAGACTGCTAAGTGGTGTCTCGAAATGCCTTCAGCTACACAGCAGAACATTCCATTTATTCCAGAGGGCCCACGAGTTCCCCAAGAGCTCTAGTATCACTAGGTCATGTGTTAAGGAATTTCCTAATATATCCAAATGTTAAGCACATTAAAAAAAAAATCTGTCATTTAGATGTAAATATTTGTAGGGAAGACATTAACTTCCCTGTCAGAGGAAGCCTCTCCACATGGCTTCATCCACTCTGGCTCTTCCTTCCTCCCTTGACCTCAGTGCACAGGAGGGTTCCAGGAGGTCTACGTTGCTGGCCAACTCACAGGCCACGGGGATCCCTGCTTGCAGTCTGTGGGCTGTTTACTCTGTCATCAGAACAAATTGCTTGCAAACTGACCCCAGACCAGCTGGTCTCCCAGGACCGTGGATGACCTTGATGCCCTTTTTCCCATCCAGTTTACTATAAACCTGGCGTTTGTCTTTCTCATTGAAGAAAATGAGTTCGTCACGGTGCTGAGCTGACTTGGGAGTCTGACTCACTTTCCAAGCAGTCAGAGTCTCAGCTGGGCCCTGAAGCTCCAGGGAGGCAGGCTTTGGAGTCCGTGGGTCTCCTCAGACACTTCTCTGGCATCCTTACTGTAGCTGAGGAGTATGATTCTGGCAGAACAAGCCAGGGAACCAGCTGCATTGGGGTCAGGCACCTCTACCCAAAGCAAATACCGCACTTTTCTTGGTCAGCTATGGGGTGGGTTGTCAGGCCTCAAACTCGGGGACAAATGGCTGAGGAGCCTATTAACATATCAAAGCTGACAATGGCTGCCAGGTTCTTCCAGCATCTCAGAGTTCCTACCTGTTAAGAGAGTCTTCTGGCTGGCATACCCCATCCCCTACCCGGAACTTTCCAGCCCAGGGGCTGGGCTGTCATTCCCCCATCTCCTTTGGCTCAGTCATTTTGGCTCTGCCACTGTCTTGCCTCCTGCCCTCTTTGTCCCTGTTTTCTCTTCTGGCCTTCTTGCTCTCTGTTCCCCTCTTCCCCCTCTCGTCTCATGGCCTGCTGGCTCAGTCTGCCGACAAGGTCCAGTCTAGACTCTCCCATTTGTCTCTCTCTCTCTGCCTGCATTCTCCCTCATAACTAATAAAATTTTCAACCCCTTAGCAACAGTCATGTCCTCCTCTTCTTTCTTTTTTTTCCCACCTAGTATTGTATGAGCTGTCACATAACCATGTAAAATGCATTTTACTCAGACCAGCTACTTGGGAGGCTGAGGCAGGAGAATCACAAGTTCATGGTGTGTGTGCTTGGGCTGCAAAGTGAGCTCAGAGTCAGCCTGGGTAACTCGGTGAGGCCGTGTCTCGAATTTAAAAACAACAGCAGCAATAATAGAAGGGTTGAGGGTGTAACTCATTGTGCACAAGGCCCTGGGTTGTATTCTTAGCACCACCAAGGCGAATGAATTTGTAAGTAATTGAATAGAAGCTTGGGAGGTAATGTGGGAAAGGAAGAAGTTGACTGTCATGTTGTGTGCTGGTTGTTTCTGTCCAACTTGGCACGAACCTCGATGTATCTGCGAAGAGGGAATTTTCCTTAAGAAAAATACGGTCATTGGCCTGTAGGCAGACCTATGGAGCCTTTTCTTGTTTAATGATTGATGTGGGAGGGCCCAGCTCCCTATGGGCAGCGCCATCCCTAGGCAGGTGGTTCTAGGGTTTGTAAGAAAGCAGACTGTGCAGGCCACAGGGAAGCCAGCCAGGAAGCAGCAGGCAGCCACACTCCTTGTTGCTTTAGTTCTTGCCTTGGGGTCCTGTCCTGGCTTTTCTCGGTGATGGAGTAGGACCTGAGGATTTTAAATTGTAATAAACCTTTGCTTCTCAAGTTGTTTCTGGTCAGGGTGTTTTATCACAGCAATAGAAACCCTAGCCAACACACACACATATATACTGTCTGGTCTCAGTTATATTAAATATGCATATCTGTATATGATTTTTTTTTGATTGTTGCTATACAAGGAGTTTTAAAGAGTTCGTAGTGTTTGACCTGGTGTGGTAGATAACACAGACCTGTAGCCTCATTTAGGAAGATCTCGAAGAGTTAGGGTTCACCTCTGCATAAGTTCCAGGCCAGTCAGAATTACACAATGAGATCCTGTATAAAAGAATTAAAAAAGGCTATAGCTTTGTCCGGAATCCTCCAAATTTTTGCACTCAATAGCGCTGGCCTATCTCTGAGTTTCAAAGAAGCAGCAATAACAGACAGATCACATCAACACCCCCAGGCTCGGAGCCGGACAGAGGCCACTAGCATTGCCTCTGGAAGGAAAGCCACTGCCCTCCCCGCCAGGCCGACTAGGGAGGGGCCAGGCTTCCCTGAAGGGGACTAGAGTTCTTCTTGGTGTGAATGGCCTTTTAGGGAACGGAGGGAGGGCCCGCGGTGACATCACAGTCTCCAGTCGGGGGGCTCTGAAGGAATTTGTCCCGGCTGAGCCAGTGTGAGCGCTGGAATCCGTCTGGAGAAAGAGGCGGTTCTGACTTCGGGCTTGGAGCTCACGCCCTGGGATTCTTCACTGGGCAGGGGTAAGGTACATCCGCTTCAGATCTCATGGTCCTTTGCTTTCTGATCTGAAAGGAGAAAGTTCTCTTGTGGCCAGAGTCTTCTCGGAGGAGGGAGTCAGGGTCTGGATTGTATTGCTGGGCGGTGGAGGCCTCTCCTGCGGCGTGGTGGGCAGCGGAGACTTACTGCGTCTCTTTTTCTCTTCCTGCGAATCTTGTCATGCTCCCGGACTCGGTGCTAAGAGTCAGGGAAAACTCTGCCGATGCAGACCAAAGCTGCATGCGTGACAGAAAATGCGTTAAAAGACACCGTGTGAGTGAGTCTATGAGAATGTGTGTGTTCCTTTCCACAAGAGAAAGCTGCTTCTGCCTTGGGACCCGGTGAGCCTGGTGACTAGTTCTCTAGTTGTCTTGTGTCTGTTCAAGGAGCTCAGTGCTGGATTCTACAGCCGGCCTTCTGATTCCATGGCGTGGGGCTCACCACATTCAATGGGGCACTTGGGGCTTTGTTCCTGGAGGTCCTAAGACACTCCAGGACACCCTCCCCAGGCTCAGCTCCTATGCACAGGCTCATCTCTGTCTGCACAGGCAGCTAGACTTCCTTACTCCTAGTCCACTTTTCTCTTCTCTGGACTCCGCATCAGTATAGTGGGTTCTGTTGGGCCCATTGTGATAATCAGCTTTTACTTCTGTCATCGGTGGCCAATTGGCTAAGCAAGAAGCCAAGATTCAGAATTACTTAAAAGCAAGAGAGCAGCGCTGGGTGGTGGTGGTACATGCCTTTGATCCCAGCACTTGGGAGGCAGAGGCAGGTGGGTCTCTGTAAATTCAAGGCCAGCCTGGTCTACAGGGTGAGTTCCAGGAGAGCCAAGTTACACTGAAAAACCAAAACCAAAAAAAAAAAAAAAAAAAGGCAAGAAATCTGCAGCTGAGTTAGAAAGAACTGAAAACTAGGTTTGTTTGTGCCTGCTGAATTTGTCACTTAAAAAGTTCAGGCTGTAAGGGCCAAGAATTCCTTATGTGGTGGTCTTGGTCTTGCTTTATTCCAGGGGTGGGGACTTCCTTCAGAGTAGTCCTAGTGAGAAGTCTTGAGAGAACCTTGTCTCGCTCATTCATGGGAACCTGGAGCTAGCAGCCAGCCTCAGTGGTTCTGTGAGAGTCTCCAAGGGAGAGAAGGAACTTACCATTAGGGCCAGCAAGGCGGTAAATGCTTGTTATCCTAACACTTAGAGGCCGAGACCAGAGGACAGGTAGCAGGTTTGAGGCCTGACTGGGCTACAAAGCTAGACCCTGTCTCCAAAGAGAGGAAAGGAAAAGAAACAACAGCCCTTTTAGCAATGCCCTTAGCAAATGCAACAACTTCCTTCCTTTCGTCCCTGCCCACTCCACAGCCCACCACACACGTCTCCAGTTTCTTTCACAGAGAGCCCAAGCTGTAAATGTGCTAATCAAACAGCATCTTAACATTTTCCAGATGTCTGATGTGCAGCCTGACGATGCGAGTCTGGTTTTCCAGCCTAGCTGGAAGAGGGAGGGTTGTCGTGAACAGGTCAGGCTGTGGTCCAGAAACTTCCTTACCTTCAAAGTTCTTCATGTGAATGTGAACCAGAACACAGTTGACTTTGCTCCCTGTTCGTGGCTTCTAGAAGTCTTTTTATCCATTTGAAGCTCCACCCGAGGCATTTGCCAGGGAGAAAGGCCTTCTGGTGACTGCTGCTCAAACCAAACCCACTGAAGTTTTCTAGTGGGGAGGGGGAGAGAATGGGGGGAAGGGCTAAGTCTATTCAGTGGGATTGGGACTCCTGGCCACCAAAGGGTTGGTGTTTCATTATAAGAATTGATCACCCCACCCCACCCCCAGGTCACAAGAAGCTATAATGATTTCCTGGCAAGATGTCTTAGGTAGGGAATGACACCCAGGCATTGTTAGTAATAGCCTCTCTCAGGGGTCATAGCAATGACCTGAGTCTTCCTGGTCTAAATTTAGCCTACAGCTGCCTCAGGAAGGTTTGGGGTCTGTAGTCTGGCTGCCTGCCCTTCCTTCAGCTGGGAGCTGGGAGAGCTGACTTCTGTCAGGAGTGGTATGCAGCCTTGTTTCCCACAGTCAACACAAACTCCTAATTCCACAGGCCGCTCCGGAAGCACCTCTGCTGGGAGGTGGGAGAGGAAAAGCCATTCAGGCTTGAATGCGGCTCCTCTGCTGTGCTTCCCTGAAGTAGAATTAATGAAGGAAGCCAGTTTTCCTGTTCTGTGCCTCTAGGGAGGGTGGGCCGGCTGCTCAGTCCTAGCCTGGGCTGTGCTCTACCGTCTGCAATACACAGGGCCACGGGAGCTGCAAGCCACCTTCTCAGGGCCTTTCATGGGCTCAGTTTTCTCTGTAAACTCTGCAGCGAGCGTCATTTGCACCCATGGATGCTGAGGCTCGCTATACTTTGGGCCCCTTATTCTTTTTACATGAATGGGCACTCCATCTCCCTGAGGCTACCAGATCCTTTCTTGGGAGTGGGCCTTCCCTTTTTAGCTCTTGGGACACTCCTTAGCCTCAAGCAAACATGTCACCATGGGGTTGGGGAGTGGGGTGGGATGAGGGGAAGTGGGGGGAGGAGTGGATCTCAGACGGGGCCTCTAGAATGACAGCTATCTTCCAGCCTGTGTCCCCTCCCTCAGACTGCATTTCTTTCCTGTGTAGACCCCCCTACCTGCAGCTCTATCTGCTTCCTCCAGGGAGGTGACAGTCAGCTGATAAGGGGTCCCAGACAGCAGACAGCAGACAGCAGACAGGCTGTATCACCCTGAATTGGAATCTGTGAAGGAGGCATCTGAGTCCAGAAGTCCAGAAGCAGCCATCCCAGAGGCAGCCACGCATGGCCCGGAGAGCCAGTTCTGTGCCCTGCTTACCAAACACGTGACTTATGCAAGCCGGGGAGGGTATGAAGGGGGACAGAGATGTCCTTTGATTTCCCAGCTATGAGGAAGTTTTATTCTATAACCATGCCTCTGTTCCGAGGCCAGCAATGAGTGCATATTTTTTTGATGGAACTTAAAAATAACTGGATTAAAGGATCAGGTCACCTATTACCTGGGGAAAAGCATTTCTAATTTAACCGTAGTGGCTGTAGCAGGAAGTAATCTGGGTTATTCAGAATCGAGAAACCTGGCCATGCAGCAGACACCAGGTGCTGGAGCAATTTGGGTCACACTGTACATTTAGGCTAGGAGCCTGGGAGGCGGTGGTGGTCTTCACACTGTCAAGAGGGGACATGCCCTGTAGGTAGTAGGGAAATGGAGTCACTGCGAGCAGAGCAGACATTTGAAGTGCTGGAACTTAAGTAATTATGCCTTAAAAAATAAATAAGGTGAGCCAGACATTGGTGGCACACGCCTTAATCCCAGTACCTAGGAGGCAGAGGCAGGTGGATTTCTGAGTTCAAGAGCAGTCTGGTCTACACAGCAAGTTCCAGGACAGCCAAAGCTGTTGCAGAGAAACCCTGTCTCAACTTTCCCTCCCCCACTCAAAAAAAAGCCAAAATGACTTATTCTTTTCACTTTATGTATGAAATTACCTGGCACGAGTGAAAAGGAAGCACGGAACACGCAACAAACCGGCTTAGGAGTTTATTAGAGGGACGTGTACAGGCCTGGGGAGTCGGTGTGCAGAGAGGGAGGGCTGATGACGGGAGTGTCCAGCTTTTAAAGGCTACTTAGCGTAGGCGCATGGTGGGGGGGCAGGTCATACACAGATGACAGAGTTCATGCATGTGGACTCACATAGCTGCATCACACGTAGGTGATGCATCCATGCGGCACATAAGTCATGCAGGGCCTTTTAAGGTCCCCGGGGCAACTAGGTATTTTTGCCTGAGGGCTTGTCCGCACATGCATGGCCCTGAAACTTTGAAGTGCCAGCCATGCTGGTTTGGCTAAAATCATAACAATGTGTATGTAAGCTATCATATGTGTATAGTAACCCTCAAGACCAGAAGAGGGTGTTGGATCCCCTGGAACTGGAGTTTCAGATGGTTGTGAGCCACCACTGGGAGTCAGAAACCCAACTAGGTCCTCTGCAAGAGCAACAAATGTTCTTAACTGCTAAGCCGTTTCTCCAGTCCTTTTTTTTTTTTTTTTAATATTTATAGTTTAATCCTGTACATGGGGGAAGGGTATGTGTATGTGATTGCAGATGCTCTAGGAGTCCAGAAGAGGGCACTGGTTTCTCTGGAGCTGGCATTTCAGGTACTGAACTCAAGTTCCCAGAAAGAGCAGTATGCACTCTTACCAACGAGCCATCTTTCCACCTCCTTCCGGTCCTTCTTGGGAGAGGTCTGTTTGGCTCCTGCCTGTAAGGGACATAGTCCATCATGACAGGGAAGACATGATGGCAGGGTTGACTTGTGTTTACAACATCCTGAGTCTGAGGCTGCCTGAATGCTTCTAAAGAGTGGGAGAGATGGTGCCTCAGTTAAAAGCACTTGGTCTTGCAAAGGCTTTGATTCCCAGCACCTACATGGTAGCTCACAACTGTCACTGACTCCTAGGGGATCCAATCCCCTTTCCTGAACTTTCCAGGAACTTATGCACATGGTTCACATATATACTGAAGACAAACACTCATACGCATAAAGTAAATACATCGTTCTCCTCCTCCTTCAAGAGGCAGATGGATATGGATGCTTGATGATGGAAGATACAAAATAATCCCACACTAGTTCAGAATTATGTATAATAAAGGGTTATTTATTTAGGGGAGACTCACAGATTACTGCCCTAGATCACAGTCCTCAGGACGAATGGGGAAAAGGAACCTAATCTAGCAGCCAGAAGTGAGTGCACGCTTTACAGCTGCATTTATAATATAAGAGACCATGCCCAAGTGGGCTATTGGCTGAAGGAGCTCCCACAAAAAGCCCATCGGACTTTCTTTTTAATGGAGGCGTCAACCTTTCTGTTCTTTGTATTGCAGTGAGTCTTTCTGGTGTGTGACCTGCTGAGGGAGAGTATTCCTTCTGGGTCTTTCTGATTATGGTATGCTCAGCCGCAGGTCCAGGGATAAAGAACATGTGGCCTGCCATCCCTTGCCCACCTGGGCTGAGGTCAGCCACCAGTGCTGTGTTTTCTACACAACCTAGACAGGCTTCTAGGATCTTACGTGTGCCATTGACTGTGGTGTGGGTAGGAGTTGTGGTCATCTTACCCCTGAGAAGTCAGCAGAAACAGAGAGTTAGAGTTAGCCCAAGGGCAAGTGCCTCTACTGCCAAGGCCAGGCCCATAGAGCCCCCCAGGCAGGAAGATGAAGCTGTCTCCAGGGGGTCTGCCTTTGACTGAATAAAAAAGGAAGTAGTGACTTTTAAAGGCCAAAGTCTGAGCCAAATTTAACCCTAGGAGATTCAAGCTAGCTAGGACAAAACCAAACAAATACTCTTTCACCCCACTTATTTCTTCGCGACCTTTCCCACGATCATTCCGGAAGCCTCCTGTCCGGTTGGGAGAATACCTTTTATTTTTTCAGTTTTTCGAGACAGGGTTTCTCTGTGGTTTTGGAACCTGTCCTGGAACTAGCTCTGTAGACCAGGTTGGTCTCGAACTCACAGAGATCCGCCTGCCTCTGCCTCCCGAGTGCTGGGATTAAAGGTGTGCGCCACCACCGCCCGGCTTGGAGAACACCTTTTGACACACTGGGATGAAATTAAGAAGAGCTATGTTGTTTACTAACCAGATGGGATCTTAGGGAAATGTCTCTACTATTTCTCTAAACCTCTTGATTCCAAAATCATAAAATAGTAAAATTTCCTTTCCTACATAAAACAGAGTGCCCAGCGGGTCTTCTGTGTGTCAACTGAGAAGACGCATGAGCGTATAATGTGTCTTGCTGAGACCTAAGACTGGCGTTAGTTATGTGGCACTCAGGGTGCCCACAGAACAGAACAGGATTGCTGCGCGACCGCACTCGAGGCAACAGTTCCGTGGCTGCTTAAGCACCAAGGATGGGCAGGTTCCATTTCATACAAGTGATCCTTGTACTGGTGTTTCCTACATACCTGGGGAGGGATCCAGCCCAGGGCTTTCCCTGTGCCAGCAAGCCACACTCCCCACTGCATCCTGTTCATCTTCAATATTTGATTCTTTTTTAAAATGATTTTATTTAACTTTATTTTATATGAATCGGTGTGAAGGTGTCAGATTCCCTGGCACTGGAGTTTCAGACAGTTGTAAACTGCCATGTGGGTGCTGGGAATTGAACCCGCGTCCTCTGGAAGAACAGTCAGAGTTCTTAACTGCTGAGCCATCTCTCCAGCCCCAGATTTGATTCTTCTTAAAAATAGTAATAATAATTTTGTTTTTGTTTGTTTAGAGACAGGGTCTCTTTCATTATGTAGCTCTGACCTAGAACTTGAAATGCAGACTGCCTCGCCTCCCAATTGCTGGGTATTAATTTTGTTTCTAATTAATTGTGTATACTTAAGTCTGTTCGTGTGTGGGTACGTGCGTGGGAATGTAGGTGTCCATGAGAGCGAGAAGAGGGTATCAGGTCCCCCGGAACCAGAGTTCTAGAATATTGTGGACATCTCATCTGGGTGTGGGAAATGCACTAGGCTCCTCTGCAAGAACTGTAAGTGCCCCTAACTGCTAAGCCATCCCTCCAACTCACAGGATTTGACTTTTAAGGATATTTTATGAAAATTTTCTTTTGGCTTTAGCAACAAATAACATTTCCCAGTTGTGTTTAGCTTTGAACTACAGATAAACATTTAAGGATCCGAGGTGGGTTAGGATTTGGGAGGATGGAAGTACTCTTGGCCTGATATTTCTAAAATGATTCCTTTAATCTCTCGATGTCATCAAGTTTGTTCTGAAAATCATAATCCAGTGCCTTTCTCTTCTCAAGAAAGCCAGAGTCTCTCGAGAAAGAAGTTAATTGGTCATTCGTGCTTTGGTGTAAAATTGCTTAAAAATCAAGTTTTTTACATTTACATTCCCCATTTTACATTTTCATAATGCATATTAAATACTTTTTTTCTAAACTTAATTCTCAAAAAGTGTTTGAGAGATGTTGTTAGCCCTGCTCAACAAGGAACTGCATCTGCAGAAAAGCTCAGTAGCTCACAGAAAATAAGTGCCCAACAGAATGCTTCCTGGAAGACTCAAGACTGACTCCGGATCTAAATTTTGGAGTTGTAAATTCTCTTAAACTAATTTGCTTGACTGTTGAACCTTTTTTTTTTTTTTTTTTTTTTTTTTTTTTTTTTTTTTTTTTTTTTTATAAATACTGGCAGCTTTAGATGAGCAAAGGGGGTTACTTGGTTATTTTAGAAGCAGGTCTGGAGCCAAATTCCAGCACTCACACTGACATTTATTAAGCAAACAACATAAAAATAGCTATAAAATCCTGATCTGGGTCTCTCACACAAGGGGATGTTGTACTTTTGCATAGGAGGGATTTTGTTACCACATTAAACACCCCATGTTCTCTGAACCCAAGATTGAAAACCAGACTTTTAGTTCTCAGACCTCAAAAATGAGCGACTCTGAATCTCTGCAAGTCAGGATCAACCTGGGGCTCACACTCTTCGTGCAGGGGTCAGGGGAGTCTCTAACCACAGATGGTGGCTTCTTCCCAGATGGAGGTTCAAACACCTCCTCCTCCTCCTTTTCTTTCTTTCTTTCTCTTTCTTTCTTTCTTTCTTTCTTTCTTTCTTTCTTTCTTTTTTCTTTTTTTTTTTTGGAGACAGTTTCTCTGCCTAACTTTGGAAACTGTCCTGGAAACTCAGGGTGACCTCGAACTCACAGAGACCGTTCTGCCTCTGCCTCCTGAGTGCCCAATTCACTTCACCATTTTAGTATACTAATAGCAAGCCACTGGTTTCACTAATAGAAACCCATTTCTCATTTTAATTATGCCAACTAGCAAATCCTTCCAAGTCTGCAGGACTAAAGGAAGCTGGAAGTACTGGAGGAAGCCACCTTTGGAGTGTGGGACTTCTGAATCGTCTGGGTGACCACTCCTTTGGTTTCTAGCCTCAGTTAGGATGGGCAGTCTGCCCCCTGGAATGCAGCTTAAATGCATTTCAGAAGCACGCAGCTGCATTATATTATATTGTCTTTGCCCATGAATTCCAGAGTCAATTGGAGACATCCTCACTGCTGGCTGTTCTGGGAAGCCAGCTGGAGGGCAGGTATTAAGACTCCACCTGGAGGGTTGTCTGTAGCCTACAAAAGATCGCCCACAAGCCCTTTGCACCCTACATTCAACCTCAGAAACCCGCACGGGTGGTTTTTCGCTTCTCCTTATTCCGTTAGAGGAGATCACCTCTGACAGGCTTCCCCGTCAGTGTCACGGACGTGCGTTTTATCTGAAACTGGATTCCGGTTCACCTTATCTGAAGCCTGGAGAAAATTCTGGTTCTTCCCTTATCTTCAAAGGGAGCAAGGCGCACATTGGCCGCCTTAAACAAGGCATCATTTCGTGATGTCAAGCCCAGACTCCTGCAATCTGGATTCCTTTGCCAGTTCCCCTTTACCCGGTGCAGTTGCTGGTGGCTTCGATTGTGTCAGGCCTGGGGCCCTTGCTCTTTCGTCACCGTTGGTGCCGAACTTTCTGTCCCCTGAAGGGATGGAATTGAGCATCAGCCAGGAAGAAAATCTCTTAAGTGTGTGGAAAGAAAATGATTGGGCGTTCTGTAACTCGCAGGAAGGGAAACTCTTTCCTTGTTTATGCCTTCTAGTGTGAAGTTAAAAAAAAAAAAAAAAGTATTGGAAAGCAATCTTGTCAAGCTATACCATCAGCCCAAACTTAGATTTTGTTGTTGTTGATTTTCTAGGCGGGATTTCTCTGTGTAGCCCTGACTGTGCTGGAACTTGCTATGTAGAACAGACCGACCGCAAGCTCCCAGAGCTCCCCACCTGCCTCTGCCTAGCTAGTGCTGGGATTACAGGCGTGTACCTGGCCTCCAAATTTTGATTGTTAAGCAATGGTTTTGAAAGTTATGTTTTATCCTTTTGTGAGGTGGGGGTGCACATTCGTGTCCTCTGCCATTATTGGTGTTGTCTGGAACTCAGTGAACAATTTGTCAAGAGTTGGCACTTCCCTTCCTCCATGCAGGCCCCAAGGATTGAACTCGGTTCATCAGGCTTGGTGGCTGGTGTTTTATCTTGTCTGCCCATTTAACCAGTGTGTTTAAGTAACTTGTTGTTTTGAGGTGAGGTCTTGCTCTGTAACACAGATTGTCTTCAAACTCTTGGCAGTCTTCCTGCCTCAGTCTCTCAAATTCTGGGGTTATAGGATGAGTCACCGTGCCCAGTTATCATTTGAGTATGTGTGTGTGTGTGTGTGTGTGTGTGTGTGTGTTTGTGAGAGGGAGGGAGGGACGGAGGGAGAGAGAGAGAGAGAATGTATATGAAGATCCGAGGTCAAATTCCTGTGTCCTTTGATTTTTGAGGGGCTCCCTGGGATTCTTAAATTAGGCCAGGCTGGGTGGCTGGTCCCAGGGTCCTCCCATGTCTACATCTCCAGCACAGGGATTACAAGCACAGGTTACCACAGCTGGCTTTCTTACATGGGTTCTGGGGCAAAACTCAGGTCTTCGTGTAAACACCATACTGACTGAGCCATTTCAAACCCCTATTTTTTTTTTTAACTCAGTTTAACAGAAGACAGAACTTGTGTTGTCATTTCTAACTCAAAGCCCATATATATGTATATTATATATATTATATATTATTCTTATATATATATTATTCTTGACATGGCAAAAATGTACTGCCAAGTGCTCCTTTCAGGCTTTCAGCATTTCATACCCAGCTGCTTCTAGTTCATGAAGGATTCCTTTGTGATCTAGACATGGTTTCTGGGCTCTCGAAAGAGCCGTCAGTGGATCAGCTTGGCACTCTTGAGCTTTGAAGTGCTTAAGAGAAAAGGACAGGGTTGATGCAGGAGCCAAAAATCCAGTTCCTTGAAAGTGCTGTGGAAGACGGGCTGGGTACCCCTGTTTTAGAGACTGACAGGTCCCCAGTGGAGTCAAGGGCTTCATTTGGCCTCACTGTATGAAAACTCTGGAATAAACTCGTGACTTCACAGGCAGCGTGGGAAGTCCAGCTTTTCTTCAGGAAAAGGCTTGTCACCCAGGGCTTAAGGTTGCTTCTCATTTCATCAGACTCTGCCAAATACATTCCCTGCCTGTTTAATGATATCACTGAGTAAATGCCTTCTGTTTCTCTTCCTTTATACGATAGTGTCTTCCTTCGCAATTGTTCTGAGGTGTTTCAGCAAAGCGTGGTTTTTGTTTTGTTTTTTTAACTTTCTTGTGTTCTCACTAGCTTCCTATTACTCCCTACTTTCCCTTCTAAAGTTAGAGAGAGAAGGGACACTCTGCTTTTCCTGTAGTTAATCACTGGCTTGCCGAGGCTGGAAGTCAGAAGTGACAAGCACCTTCCAGCACCTTCTCTGGTTGCGCTGCTCATTCTATAATCACGTTCCATGGAGCGAGCCAGCTTCGGCCCATGCTTACTAGAACTGAATGTCTGCCACTAAGTTTCTGCACTGAAAATTTCTGGATTTTTTTTTTTTTTTTTGGTTTTTTCGAGACAGGGTTTCTCTGTGGTTTTGGAGTCTGTCCTGGAACTAGCTCACAGAGATCCGCCTGCCTCTGCCTCCCAAGTGCTGGGATTAAAGGCGTGTGCCACCACCGCCCGGCCTTGGATTTTTTTTTTTTAAACTCCTGCCTTCCTGTACTGGAGAGTGAACCTAAGGGGTCCCATGCATGCTAGATAGGTGCTTATCCTCAGTATGTTTCTGTAATTCCTAAAGAGAGGAGTAGAAGGTGCTGACATCCACCTCATGAAACATGGCTTTGCTTTAATGGCATTAAAATGTCAGAGAAGAGCCCAGGAAGCAGCTTGGTGGTAGCATTTGCATAGCAGGCCCAAAGCCCCCACTGGCATAAAATAAGGAAGGTGGCAGTAAAACCTGTATTGACAGGCATCCTGCTTCATTCTAAAGATGAAAGAGCCCCCAATTCATGATGATCAAAGTGGTGGCCTTTAATCCCAGAAGCTGAGGGCAGAGGCAGGCAGATCTATGAGTTCAAAGTCAGCATGGTCTACATGGTGAGTTCTAGGACAGCCAGGGTTATACACAGAAATCCTGTCTGGAAAAACAAAGCAAACAGCAACAAAAACAGAAAATAATAAAAGCATTAGTGATTCTAGTGGGATGAAGGAAGGGTAAATGAAACCAAGGGATAGTGATAGATGTGTGTGAACATGTCATAATCAAAGGCATTGTTTTGTAGACCAAAAAAGAACTTTATTTTTTTTTTTTGGCAGAATTTCTCTGTGTAGCCTTGAGTGTCTTAGAACTCTCTATAGACCAGGCTGGCCTCAAACCCACAGAGATCCAGCTGAGGGTCTGTGTGCATGTATATATGCATTTCTGTATATGTATTTTTTTAATATATAATAAAAAACCCCTCAGAGTAACAGGTGAGCAGCCAGATAACAGTACTACGCAGACGCGACAATTGAGAGGAAAATGTGATGTCCTATGAAAAACATAAGATCCCATGTTCTTATTAATCACAGATTGTGATACCAGGTAGAAACATTTTAGAAACTGGAGTGACCATGCCATTGGCCACTAGCTCTTTACAGCTTCGGGTAGCTAAGGAGAGTTGTTATCCAGTTCTGGAGAACAGAACTGTGCAGTTAGTGGCCTTGGTTATGGTGTTTGTAACGTATGTGGTCAACTGCAGCCTTGGCAGTGGGGAACTGCAGCTTGTGAGAAGCCAGGAAAGGAATCTACTGCTTTCCAGTATATGATATAGAAAGAGTCCTAAGGTTTCTTAGCCCCAGAATAGTTGCATTACATCCGACCGAGAATTATATGTCTTTGAAAAGAAAAGTAGTTCCACAGAAAGACCTTCTTTATATACTTGGGGGTGCCTAGAAATAGTCTCGTCAGAAGCCCGTGATCGTCCGTAATGGTTGTACATTAACTATGTTATGTCTTTTACTTTAGTTTTGATTTCATTTAATGTTTTTCTTTGTGCGTGTGCACACACATCTGCATGCTTGCGTACCTCAGTGTGCATGTGGAGGTCCAAGAACAGCTAGCAAGAGTTGGTTCTTCGCCGGGCGGTGGTGGCGCACGCCTTTAATCCCAGCACTTGGGAGGCAGAGGCAGGTGGATCTCTGTGAGCTTGCTGACTGGTTCAGAGCCTGGCTTGTATTCAATTAGCTTTCAGGCCTCTCTGTGTAGGGATAGTACCGTCCACAGTGGGGTGGCATAGGATAGTACCGTCCACAGTGGGGTGGGATGGATAGTACTCTCCGCAGTGGGATGGGCCTCCATCAGTTAACCGACAAGATAATCCCGCCTAGACACACCCACAGGCAAATTCTGTAATCCTGGCTCTTCTCTCAGATGATCTAGGCTATATCAACTTGATAGTTTAAACTAACCAGGAGAGCTACACATTACCACACAGAATGGATATTTAAAAGACTATTGGAAGAGAGATCTCTATTCAAAAGAAAAAGTATGTGCTGCCGTTCGTTCCTATTTCCTGTGTTACTATGAGTAAAGCTGTGTGCATCTCTCTCCAGAAATGGGCATCTCACCCATACTTGTGTTTTCTCTTTCTTCCAGAAGCCTCCCCAGCTTTCTGAGGATGCTAACCAGCTGAGAAGTAAGCAGGACGACTGTGGTGACATTCGCCTGGAGCCTGCTGCCAGCTCTCCCTCCCCAGATCACAAAAACATGGAAATTGAGGTGTCTGTGGCAGAATGTAAAAGTGTGCCTGGAGTCACCTCTACCCCCCATTCCAAGGACCACTCTTCCCCCTTATACTTGCCCTCACACAATGGCCTCCTCGCTGATCACCATGAGTCCTTAGATAATGATGTTGTCAGAGAGATCCAATATCTAGATGAGGTGCTGGAGGCCAATTGCTGTGACTCCTCTGTGGATGGGACTTACAACGGAATCTCCTCCCCAGAGCCTGGTGCGGCCATACTGGTGAGCAGCCTGGGCTCACCTGCCTATACGCCTACCCCCTCAGCTACTCAGGCCGAACCCACTGAGAAAGCATCTGGCAGGCAGGTACCTCCTCACATTGAGTTCAGTAGAAGCCCTTCTGACATGGCTGAAGGAGAAAGAGCCAATGGGCATACCATTGACCAGCCCCGAGGCATGCTGGGGGATGGCCTGCAGGCCCCTGCCAGTCCCAGCTCCTCTACCAGCTCGCACTGCTCCTCCCGAGATGGGGAGTTCACGCTCACCACACTGAAGAAGGAGGCCAAGTTTGAGCTGCGTGCCTTCCACGAGGACAAGAAACCCTCCAAGCTCTTCGAGGAGGATGAACGTGAGAGGGAACAGTTCTGTGTGCGGAAAGTGAGGCCCTCGGAAGAGATGCTCGAGCTGGAGAAGGAGCGGCGGGAGCTCATTCGGAGTCAGGCCGTGAAGAAGAATCCGGGCATTGCTGCCAAGTGGTGGAATCCCCCCCAGGAAAAAACTATTGAGGAGCAGCTGGACGAGGAACATCTGGAGTCGCACAGAAAGTACAAGGAGCGCAAAGAGAGAAGGGCACAGCAGGAACAGCAACAGCTGCAGCAGCAGCAACAGCAGCAACAGCCTCTGCCCCAGCCCTGCACAGCCCCAGCTCCTCACGAACACCTAGACGGCATTGAACGCACCAAAGAGGATGTGGTCACCGAGCAGATTGACTTCTCTGCGGCACGCAAGCAGTTCCAGCTGATGGAGAATTCCCGGCAAACGTTGGCCAAGGGCCAGAGCACACCACGGCTCTTCTCCATCAAGCCGTTCTACAGACCTCTTGGATCCCTCAACTCAGATAAGCCGCCAACCATCTTGAGACCAGCTACTCTTGGGGGACCTCTGGAAGACTGCGGCAGCCAGGCAGCCAAGGGGCAGAGAGGGTCCTGTGTATCCGAGAGCCAGTCTCCAGGAGCAGGCCCGGGTAGCACTGCCACTCAGGGAAAGGAAGGGCCGTACAGTGAGCCTTCCAAACGTGGGCCCTTGTCTAAATTGTGGGCAGAGGATGGGGAGTTCACGAGTGCCCGGGCTGTTCTTACTGTAGTCAAGGACGAAGATCATGGGATTTTGGACCAGTTTTCAAGATCTGTCAATGTGTCTTTGACCCAAGAGGAGCTGGACTCAGGTTTGGACGAGCTGTCTGTGAGGTCTCAGGACACCACTGTCCTGGAGACTCTGTCCAATGACTTCAGCATGGACAACATTAGTGACAGTGGGGCTTCCAACGAGACACCCAGTGCCCTTCAGGAAAACTCTCTGGCTGACTTCCCTCTGCTCCAGACTCCCCAAACAGACAACCCCTCAGAGGGCCAAGAAGGAGTCTCCAAGTCCTTCAGCGACCATGGTTTCTATTCTCCTTCTTCCACACTGGGAGATTCCCCATCGGTGGATGACCCCTTGGAGTATCAGGCTGGGATCCTGGTGCAGAATGCCATCCAACAAGCCATAGCTGAGCAGGTGGATAAGGCTGAGCCGTATACCAGCAAGGAGGAGCCAGAACAGCAGGGACCCGAAGCAACAGCCGAGGGAGCCGAAAGCCTGGCTTCCGGCACCGGGAAACCCCAGAGCATGTTTGCGCCACCTCAGGTGTCCTCTCCCGTTCAAGAGAAAAGGGATGTGTTACCAAAGATCCTCCCCGTGGAGGACAAGGCACTCAGGGAAAAGGGACCCTCCCAGCCACTGGCAGCTGTACAGCCCAGCGGGCCAGTCAACATGGAAGAGAGCAGGCCCGAAGGAGGCTACTTCAGCAAGTACTCAGAGGCAGCCGAGCTGAGAAGCACAGCTTCCCTCCTGGCTACGCAAGAGTCTGATGTCATGGTTGGGCCCTTCAAACTGAGGTCAAGGAAGCAGCGGACTTTGTCCATGATCGAAGAAGAGATCCGAGCAGCCCAGGAAAGGGAAGAGGAGCTGAAGCGACAGAGACAAGCGGCACAGAGCGTCCCCAGCCCCAGGGCCAAGAATGCCCCATTGCTGCCTTCCAGAACTTCCTGCTACAAAACTGCTCCAGGTGAGTGACAGCCGCATCCTGAGCCCAGGTGTCATGCAGATCACCTGCTGCTTCCACGGTTCTGTGGGGAGCCTCCGTTATGCCTGTGGCAGGAGGATTTCCGCGACTGCGAGGATGCCACACTTAGGTGGTGGTTGCTGTTTCTCAGTGGGTACCAGGGCTCCTTGCCTCTCAGTCTGCCCAGTCTTGATTTATTGTATAGAGTCTTTATTTATTTATTTTTTCATTGGAGGGCTGCTTCTTGACCAAATGTGGCATGGACCCTGGTAGAGTGCACCCATGTGCCATCTGTGTCTTCAAGTCAGTAACTGGACCTTCAAAAGCTAGAGCTAAATCCATCTATTTTGGGGGATGTGTTCTACAACCCCTTTTGGGATGCTGGTTTTCTTCTTGGCAGTGATGGTCACCATGACTCAGTGTTGCTGGCTATAGACAATTCTGTCCATGTTCTTTGTGGGTGGGTTTGGTTTCCTTTATATGATCACAACCAGTTACAACCATGCAATAATAGACTACATGTAAGGTGGTCCCACAAGATACCACCCAGTGTGACATTATAACCATCTTGGTTTCTTTCTAAGTCTGTCTACTCTGTGATGCTCATACCATGAGATGGCCTAGCTATGTCTTCCTCAGACATTTCTCAGAATGTTTTCAACCTCCCAACCTCGTGCGAATTAATGTTGGATAATTATTGCTCACAGGCAGCCTCAATGGACAGAATTTTCAACATCTACCTGTATGTCCATCTTATTTATCTGTCATCTATCTATCTATCTATCTATCTATCTATCTATCTATCTATCTATCTATCTATCTATCTAGGAAACATGGGTTCATGCAGAGATCTTTTTCAAAAACTGGTAAGTGTGTGTGTGTGTGTGTGTGTGTAAAAGAGAGACTGTGAGTGTGCTCATGTCATGGTGTGCATTTAGAGGTCACTTGATACCTTTCAGGAATCAGTTCTCACCTTCCACCTTGTTGAGCAGGCTCTTGTTCCTGCACCTGGGCTGTGTAGCCCAGGCTAGCCAGTCTGCAGGCTTCCCTGTGTGTCTCTCATCTCTGCCTGTTGGGGCACCGGGAATACAAATGCACACTACTGCATCTAGATTTTGACTCAGATTCTCGGGATCCAAACTTGGATCGTCAGGGGTGCATGGCAAGTTGTTTTACCCACCCAGGCATCTTTTCATTCTGATTTAATAGAGTTCCTCACATTTGTCATATGATTTCCTTCCCTGGGGAGACAAATAATTCCCACCCACCCCCCTTTATGTGTTCCCACAGTCAAATCAAAGTACAGTTCACCAAGGTCCCCCTGGGGAGCCCATGAGCTTGTTGAACTTATTTACAGAGCACGGGTGCAGGGTTGCATATTGACCCCAAAGTTGCCGCACCGAGATGTCTTTATCTAGCTTGGATGATTGCTTCCTCATAACTGCATAAATAGAGTTCCCCCTTTGGTTAACCTTCCCTGGCCTATGGATTCTAGAGACTCCGGAGACCTGGAGGCTGTGCATAGTACTGTATACAAATGCCAGGGACGGGCAAGGCGGAGTAGTGGGACTCTCGGATGAGGGTTCAGTGACCTTCCCCACTCCCGCTTTCTCTGAGGGAACAGGCAACATACCCACTGGTGATCGTCTTCTGCCAGCCGGTACCGCTTGGTCTGATGCAGGTTTGCTGTTTTGTTCAGAGGACATGTTCTACGAAACACCTTTTCTCTTTCCACGTTTCCAGCTTCCCTTCCCATATATGCAGCTTCTTGATATCCTCAATATGTTATTTGTTTGACCTCTCTAGCCACACCATGGAACCAAACTCCTGTTTTCTTCATCAAATTATATACCAGTATTCATTTCTAGATGATCACTGTGCCAACCCCTATGCTGTTTACCTCTCTTAGTAAAGAGACCCTGTCCCTCGTCCACCTTGCTCTGACTCACGGTGGCTCCTCCCAACCCTCTGCAGGCATCGTGTTTTTTAGCACCACCAAATGACTCTTGGACCGAGTTGTTCAGGAAGGAAAGGGAAGGGAGGTGGAGGAGGAAGAGCCCAGAGATCTCCTTGATGGGCCTTTAATTCCTCCTGGTCCCAGGCCAGAGCCAGTTGAGTGCTTAAGGCAGGAAAACTGTCAGGGAAAGTTTTTGTTAGTGGTTAGCCACAAGATCGTGGCTTTTCCTGGCAATTCTCAGTTGTCAAGTTCACTTGAAACTCTTTGGGCCTGAGAGCTGGCTTGACACGGATGGCAGCTGAGCATCCTGTCCTAGAGAAAAGTCTTTGTACCGCTTGATTTCAGCCTCAACTTGGGAGTTACTGCACAAGCAGGCAATGGTGATACCCAGATGTTGGCAGCCTCGCTGATGGAGGCACAGTCTGTGTGTGTGTTGGCTCCTCCCACTTACATGGAAGGCAGGTATCATGGTTCCCTCACAGCTGCCGGTTACTGCCAATTCAGCCTACCCTGCTGGATTATTTCATTATAAACCTTTTCTAAAGTCCATATTATGGACGATGGACACTATAACAAAACACCTTGGGCTGAGTAATTTATGAACAATAGAAATTTATTTCTTACAGTTTTATAGACTAGGATGTCCAAGATTAAGGCTCTAGCAAGGCTCTACATTCTGGTTTATAGATAGAACCCCCTCTTGATGTCCTCATGTGGTGGGAAGGAGGAAGACAAGTAGTTCCTTGTGGCCTCTTTCATAAGGACATTAATCCCATCCCTGTTGACTCAGACCTCACGTTCGCATCACCTGTCTGAAGCTCCCCCCCTAAAAGCATACACTGGTACCTACATTTCAAGGACGCATGGGGTTCCCAAACACCAGATCACAGCAGCAGGTATTCTGGATTCTCCACTCGGTCTCAATGGAGCCTCTCACGCATCGCCCCCAGCTTTACTTCTAACACATCAACTGTTGAGTGTGAGACGTGCTGCTTCTTTGTCTGCACTTAGCGGATGCACTCGTCAGGCTTCCCTGTTAGTATTGGGTTTGCCCTACAAGAAGCCAGGGTTCCAGTGTTTGCCCCTTGACCTCCAGCAGGCTGGTCCCAGTTTCTCTAGAACCTTCTTCTGTGTGGATGCTGGTCTCCTTCCCCATGTCTTATCCTCACAGCATTCATTTTAGTCCCTCTGAAAAGATAGTAACTATCAGGTATGATGCCCATTTTTAATTCAATATTCAGGAGGCAGAGGCAAAAGGATCTCTATGAGTTCGAGGTCAGCCTGGTCTATGTTGTGAGTTCCAGGACAGCCAGGTCTATGTAATGTAGAAAGACCCATCTCAGAAAATAAACAAAAAAGTGCTGGGCAGTGGTGGTGGCACACCTTTAATCCCAGCACTCAGGAGGCAGAAGCAGGCGGATCTCTGTGAGTTCGAGGCCAGCCTGGTCTATAAGAGCTAGTTCTTTGACAACCAAAGCAGTTACACAAAGAAACCCTGTCTCAAAAAACCAAACTGGGTGTGTGTGTGTGGGGGGGGGAGACAGTAATTTATCGGTGTGTATGTTCTGTCCTGATCTTGTTGCCACATTGAACATAGTCATAGTGTGATGCACACAGACCCCATTAATTCATATTTATAGCCAGAATATGCAGAAAAGACACCATGGCTTCCTAGAATTACAGCGTGGAAAGATGAATCAAAATTTAAGTGAATAAAAACTTCACTTTTCTTTCCACTCCTGGAAACCTCTGGAGTATTGCTTGGCCAGGAGGAAGCTGACACATTACTCTGGCAATCTGTGGCTTAGAACTTCTGGTTCCAACATGGGCTTTTATGAATGAAATATTGCTAGCTCTCTTCTGCACCGCTTCATGCTTCCTGCCAGAAGTGACTCAGTTGGTTTTCTGTGTGATCGGATCAGATTAATGATAGTAGGTGCTGAAAAGTAATAACTCACTCCTTATCTGGGAGAAATCGTGCTGGCCACATGCTGCATCCTAAGACTGTAAACTGATAAAATCCACTGAGAACGGGTGTGCCAGAGAAGGAGAGATGTGCAAATTCTTCCCCCTGTTAGCTAAGAAAACCTCCATCAGCTAGGTATTGACAAGATGCCTGGAAGGTGTTTCCTTCTCCTACCCCCCTTTATAAGAGAGTTGGCGAAGGCCTATAATTCCATCTACCTAGGAGGCTGAAGCAGGGACCTCATGTTCAAGGCCTGTCTGTGCTAGAGAGAGCAGGAGGCCAGTTTAGGTAGCTTAACAAGATCCTTTCTCAAAATACACAAGGAAGGAAAGGGCTGGAGGAGTTCAGTGGTAGAGCGCTTGCTGAGCATGTATAAGGCCATAGGTTCAATCCCCATACCTCGGAAAGGAGAGAAAGGAAGAAGAAAAAAGAAGCCCTTTGACAGGTTATGAGCCCAGTTTGAAGAGGAAACCCATACATTAGAGTAAAATACCCTTGAGGAGAGAATGGGGTGTGCCTCCCCAAACATCTTTTAAAACCCAAGCAATAATTAAGAGCCCCCAAAGTCCTTGCGTATTGTGGGTGCCAATACCCAGTTCTCAGTGCTTTTATCTGTTATTAGGTCACCTGGCTGTCATTTCCAGCTTCTAAGAACGCCAGGGAAATTCAGGGAGGTGGTGAGCAACTTTGTTTTCTGATAGTGTCTGTTTTCACACCGGATGTTGACCTGATAGAGCAACTTGGATGGTTTTCGAGGTGAAGTAGTATATTATGGGGAACGGTTAAAGAAAAAAGGAGGTAGGCATGAACATCGAGCCCCACTGCTTGGAGCATCTGCCCATGTCTTTTCATAGGGGGTGACCGGATGGCTGTGTAGAAAGGCTTAGCGACATATGTCTGAAATCCTAGCACTCAGAATGAGGCAGGAGGGTTACCAGGCCAGCCTGAGCAACACTGGAAAGTTAAGGCTAGCCTGAACAGCATAATAAGAACTTGTCTGCACATGCTCCCCCTTTCCCCCCATCCACTCACACAAAGAAAAATCTAGAGGGAACCTTGTTGTCAGTTTGGGCTATAGTTCTGCATGAGTTGATTATTGTCTTAATATAAAAAATATTAACCTGTTTGTTACCCCTTCCTCTTTATTATCTTCAAATATCATAAAGGGAAATTGTAAGCAGAAAAACAAGTACTGATGGATGTTAGAGCAATGCCTCTGCGGTGGAGCCCGTGGCTTGTTCTGTGCTAAAAGAGTCAGAGGATGACCAGGCGGTAGTGGTGCACGCCTTTAAGTCCAGCACTCAGGAGGCAGAGGCAGGCAGATCTCTGTGAGTTCGAGGTCAGCCTGGTGTACAAAAGCTAGTCTCAGGACAGCCAGGGCTGTTACACAGAGAAAGCCTGTCTCAAAAATCCCCAAAAACAAACAAACAAGCAAGCAAGCAAAGCCAGAGGAGGCCAAACTTCATTGCACCTGCTGGCAGCTGCTGGGGACGGGAGGATTCTTCTGTAATGGAATAAGGCTTTCCATCAAGAAGTATGGCGAACCCAGTTTAGACAGCTCAGAGAAGTTCAGCTGGCTGTGTGAAGCAGCAGGAGCTTTATGTGGAATGTCCGACAGGTGCTTGGTGTCTGTCGCTCTGTTTCCTGAACATTCTTTGCTGAATAAATCTAATCCTGCTGGCTGCAGCTTAGCAAGACCTTAAAAGCAGTATGCAATACTAGTTACTTCAGTTACTTCATTCATATTTTCTCATTTGCCATCACTTAGCTTACTCCTCCCAATACACACACATGATATGAAGACATGAAACTATATACACATATGTACACATGAATGTGTATACACATACATAAATATTTTTTTGAGACAAAGTCTTACTCTTAGCTCAGGTTTCTCTGGAACTCTCTCTCTCTCTTTCTCTCTCTCTCTCTCTCTCTCTCTCTCTCTCTCTCTATCCCCATCCATTCAACCATCTATGTAGTTCTAAGCTATCAATGGCCTATGTGCATGGGTTTGGCCCAAAGAGGTGACCTTGATGGCTTGCTGATATTTTCAGAACTGAATATAGGCTAAATTTCTGGCACTATTCAATGATTTAGGCAGATGGGGGATGTTAGCTATCTAGGCTGGTTGCCTTATAAGTTTTCTCTGCCAATTCATTTCCCAGAAAGAAGCTTAGCCATTCTTTCCAGAGTCAAGGTCATACCCAAAACCTACAAAGGAACTGGATTAATCTGAGTATGAGCAGGGATTGGTGTTCACTCTTTTGATTGAACCCATGTTTGGCGTCATGAGATCAAAGTCAATGACATTTGGTCACTGGTAGTCATGGAGCATGATAGTTGCCTTTTAAACATTCTCTGTCCCTTTGAACTTCCCTGTACTTCACTGATCTTAACCCAACAAATGTCTTTCTTTATAAAGTACCCACTGTTTCTAAAGAAATCGATAAGAAAAGCCCACATGAATGCAGTGTTATTTTTGGACATTACTCTCGAAGGCTTTGAAAACTAATTATCGTGTTCCGACCTGTCAATCTCGATCCCGAGAAGGATTAGACTCCAGGCTATCCTCTGTGCAGGCCTGTGCATGGTCATGGCTTTCAGGTAACGCCATCTGAAGAAAGCAAACCCTTTCGCTTCAGTTTAACTCCCTCCCGTGGACGTCAATTCTTCCGTATTCAAGTTGTGTTAGCCCCTGGGTGATTGATCCTGGGTGATTGACCCTGCCTTGCCTCCTGGTTGTGCTCATACCTTGTGGGAGGCACCACATGGGGTCCTCATTGCTAACATACGCATGGCTACTCCGTGCTCTGGGAATTAAGACAACTCTTTCCCAGGAATCAGACTCAGCCACAGACAAGGAAAGTCTTCAGTCTCAATCTTACAGAGAGGAAGTGAATCAAAAGGCCTAATTCTTGCAAGATCCCTGTTGAGGAATGTGAGCTAATCAAAGCCAGCTTGGAAGCAGGATGTCCCGACCCGTGACTGCTGGAGCCTGGACAGGATATGACCGCGACTCCTACTAGACTTGTGTACTTCCCAAGGAGCTTGGTTTTTTGGATGCATTTGATCTTTGTGAATAAGTCTCTGCGAGGATGTGGAAGGCTGACTGGGAGAGGGGTATTATACAAAAGAACCAGTCAAGGATGGTAGGTTCTTTAGAGGAGCCAGTTACTCCTCTAGAGTCACATCTGAAGTTCAGTTCCGTGCTAGCTGTGCGAACGGTTAGTTCATTTCGCCTCCATAAACCTGTTTCCTCGTCAGTAAAAATGGGAACAATAGAGTAACAGCCTTCCCAAAATTTTAAAAACACTGTCTGGTACATAAAAGGCTCCCAAGAATCGGTATTATCGGACTGGAGAGGTGGCCTAGTGGCGGAGGGCACTTGTTCTTTCCGATGACCCTGGTTCAGTTCCCGGCACTCACATGTGGGATGATAGCCATTCAACTCGAGCTCAAGGGGTCAAAAAGCGCATTTCTGATCTCTGCAGGTTCTAGGCATGTGTGTACTGTGCATAATACACGCAAGCAAAGCTCTCACGCCCATGATATGAATAAATCTTTAAAACTACTTTTTAAAATTAATTTCATTTCATTTTATGGACATCAGTGTGAGGGTTTCAGATCCTCTGGACCGGAATTACAGACAGTTGTGAGCTGCCATGTGGGTGCTAAGAACTGAACCTGGGTCCTCTGGAAGAGAACCAGTGCTCCTAACCACTGAGCCATCTCTCCAGCCCCTTAAAACTGTCTTTAAGGTTTATTACTATGGATTTATGGTTGCTTCTGGGCTTTAAGAAAAGGCCCAGAGACGTGCCACCGGTAAGCTGTTCTTTCTCAGTGACCATGACCTCCAGATACATACCTGAACGTGCTGTACGAGTCAGTTTCATTCTAGTTGAGAGAACTCCCTTAGAATTAAGGTTTCCCATGTAAAACCTGACTTCGGGAAGGAGTTTTACTATGTCACAACACAAAGGATGTCCGTGCTAAAATGTACTCAGTAACACTAAATTTACACACACTACCATAGAAGTGTTCCCTGGAGAATCTCAGAACAGAACACACACCTTTAACCCCAGCACTCTTGAGGCAGATCTCTTGAGTTTGAGGCTTGCCTGGACTACCGAGTGAGTTCCAGGGCCACCAAGGCTACACAGAGGAACACTGTGCTGGGATTAAGGGCATGTACCACCACCATCCCAGCTTTATTTCTGTCTTCTAATCGCATTTTAAACCAATCATCTTCAGAGAAACAGAGCTCCTCCCCTCCTAGGGTCTCACTTTCTTCCATTCAGGTTCACAGCGATCCATTCCCTCCTGCCTACCCCAACTAACTTTGAAGCAACCATATTTGCTAGTTCTTCAGACTTATTCCACCTTCCAGGGCCTTTCTTATTCCTGTTTTTATGATCTAAGAGTTCCCGTCATCCCATTCTCCCACCTGGGGGCCTTCAAAGGAAGAGATAAAAGAAGGAAAATTGCTCCTGGTGTGGGGGTCACAGCAGGAGCCGCACAAGCCCGTGTGTTTGGGGGGGCTGATGATGAGGAAGTAGAAACTGCAGCTCTGGGTTCATCTGAGCGGCTTTATGCTGGTCGACTCCCCCGCCCCCCTGCTATGTGAAGAAAAGAGGCCATTGACAGAGGCGCAGGCCGGGCACGTCATCTGGTGGGTGTTTTTGTTCAGTTTGGTTTGGTTTTTTAAATTCAAGTGGATGATAGCTTTTTCTCTTGAGAAATGTTAGGAACAAAGGATCTTTGAGTTATGACTGCGGACTCCGCAGACAGAGGGTGCAATAATCACCCAAATTCAAACTTGCTTTACATACTCATACCAAAATATCTAACCCTCTGGAGTCTGCATCTCAGGCTTTTTGGAAGACTCGAGTCGGCAGGCATGACATGCTCTGCCCCAGCAGACACAGCCTTCCCTGCATTCTGTGAGTAAGAAATGTTACACATTCTTTATTCTGCCCACTGTTGGTACAGCCTACCCAAGGGAAACCCCAAAACACAGCCAAGCATGGAGATCTTCTCTGGACCAGAAAATGCTTTAACTATTTCTGGTGCATAGATAGGAAACATGTTCAGACTTCCTAGTTGCCTTTTCTCTTGAGGGGAGACAGCATGGGCTGGTCCCAAGGGAAATCCTAACGCCCTTCTTGCTTCTGAGCCTGCCTGGCTGAATTGAGTTTGACATCGGAAGCTTCTCGAGTGTGTCGAGAGTGTGTACCCTTGGAAGGGGCACAGACCCAGTGAACCCAGCAAGTGAAGGTTAAAATGATCAGGTTGATCCATTTATTTCTGCCTGAACTAATTATATTTAAAATAAATATTTCCAGTCTGGGTGTGATGGAACACCTTTGTAATGCCAGCACTTGAGAAGTGGAAACAAGAGAATCAGGAGTTTGAGACCAGCCTGGGCTGTATGAGAGACTCTTCAAAAGAAAAAAAAAAGATCTGGTTTATTTTATATTTTAAAATTTATTTGTGCCGAAGTAGATGCATTTGGGGAGGCTGAGGCAGGAGGATTACCATATATTACTGAAAAATGAGGATATGACTGCCCCAAGGTATGGTTGAGGAGAGGGTTTTATTGTAGATATGAGGGCAGGACATCTGGAAGAGTCAGACTGAACTGGACCAGGGGGAAGAGAGAGAGAGAGAGAGAGAGAGAGAGAGAGAGAGAGAGAGAGAGAGAGAGAAGACCAAGAGAGATCTAGAAGTGAAGCTACAGAAGCAAGGAAAAGGAAGCAGAAGCCCCGCCTTGAGGGAGAGCTTTAGGGTAGGGGGTGGGGTGAAGAGTGATGGGTGGAGCCACAGGCGCTGAGAGAGACTTGTTCCAGGTTTCTTGACCTAACAAGGGCAACAATACCACAAGTTTCAGGGACCAGGGCTTGGCAATCCTTAGGGAGGCTATTCTGCTGCTGACCGGACCCTTCTGTTCATGTGGGGCCGATTTTCACCCTCAAGTGAAATGTTTGCCTTCTTCCCCACTGCTAGTAACTGGGGGTGGAGCCCAGGGCCTCACACGCGCTGGGCAAGCACTCTGCCCCCTCCTTTTTTTTCCCTCGCAGTATTAGTTCAGGCTGACCTTGAACTTGAGAGCTTCCTGCCTCTCCCTCCCTAGTGATAGGACTACAAGAATTTACCACCACACCCAACTTATTCTGCCTTTGTGGCCCGCTTTTTCTTACTTCCCCTCAAGGATTCCTCTCAATTCATGGCTAAAGTGTGATTGGAAGTGATTAAATAATACTCCATAACTAAATGGGTATTTGCCTGTTCATCCACAGGCAAATAAGTTGGTTTAAATATGAAAAACAAAAGAAATTCTGGTGTACAGCTTTATGTCTTTGCTTAGATATTGGCTGGACTTGCATGGTTTTCCCTTGGGGGTTGGTCAGCTATTATATATTAGAGAATTTCCTGAGCCATTTTCCTTCTGGCATTAGTAGGAATTCCATGAAGCAGGGTTCTCCTGTTAAATGAATTTAAGCGATCTGTGCTCCCATTCATGAATTAGAGGTTCACAGCTATAGCTATATCAACACAGAAACAAGAAGTCTTCTCATAAGACTTTTCCACACATCAACACACCTTTTAAATGATTTATTATGTTTACACACACACACACACACACATATATGTATACATATATATATATATATATATATATATATGCATACACATCATGCATACTGTCTTAGTTAGGGTTTCTATTGCTGGGAAGAGACACCATGACCAAGGCAACTCTTAAGAACAAAACATTTAATTGGGGCCTTGCTCACAATTTCAGAGGTTTAATCCCTTATCATTATGGCAGGAAGCATGACTATGTCAGGCAGACACCGGTGCAGTGACTGAGAGCCACATCCTGAGCCGAGAGAAAGACTATGGGTTTGGCATGGGCTTTTGAAACCTCAAAGTCCATCCTCAGTGACATACTTCCACCAAGGCCACACCTCTTAACCTTTCTAATTCCTTCAAGTAGTGCCACTCCCTGGTGAGTGAGCATTCAGATATATGAGCCTATGGGAACAAACCACCACATGGACACATTTATTGTGTATGGTTATGGGTGGGTATCTTAGTTAGGGTTTCTATTTTCTATTGCTGTGAAGCAACACCATGACCACTGCAACCGTTATAAAGGAAAACCTTTAATTGGAATGGCTTACAGTTGCAGAGGTTTAGTTTACTATTGTCATGGCGTAGACACATGTGGTGCTGGAGAAGGAGCTACATCTTGATCCTGCAGGCAACAGGAAGTTAGCTGAACTAGGTGTGACTTGAGCATAGGAGACCTTAGAGCCCACCCCCACAGTGACGTACTTCCTCCAACAAGGTCACAGCTCCTAATAGTGCCTCTTCCTAGGAGTTTATAGGGACCAATTACATTCAAGCTACCACAGCGGTGTGGGTGTGTGCCTGCCGTGATGTACACGTGGAGGTCAGGGAGCAGTTGGAAGGAGTCAGTTATTTCTCTTTACATTACATGGATCCCAGACATTGAACTCAGGTCATTAGGCTGGACAGCAAATACCTTCACCTGCTGAGCCATCTTGCTGACCCATACACCCCCGTTTTAACCCAGTGTTTGGCAATTTACTTGTGCAAGGCTGTTGATGTGTCTGTAGCATTGAGGATTATTTCGTACAGCCAAGACAGTAGGAATGAGCCCAGACATGTGAGACCGCCTGCCCTTAATTGTCTTCAAAATGTGAAGTACAAATAGTTCCATTATTTTAGAGAAGATTATGTTTACGAGACACATTAGCAATGCTTCCTTGCCTCCACTCAGAACCACAGGCTGCTTTTGTCCCGCTGATCTCTTTGTCACAGTCGCAGAGGTTACGCTGTACCTGTTCCATGCTTTGTGGACATCAGTCCCAGCCTTCACCTAAACCAGCACAGCCACCCCACACCCCCGCCCCAGCTCTGCCTGTCACGGTCTGCTCTCGGTTCCCAGGGACCCAGACCAATCCTTCAAGTAAGCCATTTTGTAAGAAAGGCCTACCCCAGAGAGAGTCTGAATGGCAGAATACTAATCAGAGAACAGGGAGGCCATTTTCAGATGTCATCGGGTACCTGACTAATCACCGAGCGAATAGACAAAGTCAAGAGTGAGGTTTGATGGGCCCACCTGGGATGAAAGCAGGGGATCCTGGAGCAGTGACATTGCCATGACAGCCAGGATAGTCTACAGTTTGGGGATTCTACTGGGGTCACAGAACCTGGAGGGCCTCCATGAGGCCGTAGATTAATATGACTAATGGCCCAGACATGTACACAGACCATATGCACTATGGTCCTGTAATGACTCCCTGAACTCTGAGGTGCTGGAGGAGAAGTAGCAGAAGTCTGCCATCATCCTGTGTGAGAAGCCTTTGACCCCGAACTCAGGACCCCCGAGGAACAAGTCAGCTGCGGAGCAGTTCCTCTCCAGCTTCTCAGTGGCTCGTGTGACTCCTGAGGCTGGAGTCTAAGGTGTGACTTGAACCATACTGTGTAGAGGAGATGCTTGGCAGAGAAGGCGGACCAATATAGCATCTTATGAAAATGCCAAGGATGATGGCCAGCAGTCTGGGGATGAAACACAGTTTCTCCTTTGTCTCTGGGGACCTGTGACAGTCCTTCCTTGGGCTTGGCTATCAGAAGCCTCTTTTGTCGTCGATGAGCTCCCTTTGGAGGCTGCTCCTCCAGCGCTGCTAAGCTAACCTTGCTTCGTGTGCGACCTCTAGTGACTGTTGCTGGTATTGCTTCCTGCGCCAGGGATGGGTTTTGTTCTGCTGGACTATGGAATAACCAGGCTCTGTAGACCTGCTGGCCTCAAACTCACAGAGATCCACTTGCCTCTGCCTCTGTAGTGCTGTGATTAAAATGTGTGCCACTGATGGGCTGGAGAGATAGCTCAGTCATTAAGAGCACTGGCTGCTTTTCCACAGGTCCTGAGTTCAATTACCGCGACCACATGGTAGCTCACAATCATCTGTAATAAGATCTGGTGCCCTCTTCTGGCCTGCAAGCAGAATACTGTATATAACAAACTTTTTTTTTTAAAAGATATGTACCACTACTGCCCAGCTTCAATTTTTTTTTAACATTAAATACTCAGTAGTAAGTTTCAGTTGGTATGTACTAAACACTCAGGGCTGAAATGGCCTTAACTCTAGAATTAGTTTTTAAAATTCAGCAAGTCCCCCCCCCAAAAAAAAATGCTGGGCGGTGGTGACGCATGCCTTTAATCCCAGCACTTGGGAGGCAGAGGCAGGCGGATCTCTGTGAGTTCGAGACCAGCCTGATCTACAGAGCTAGTTCCAGGACAGGCTCCAAAGCCACAGAGAAACCCTGTCTCGAAAAACCAAAAATAAAAATAAAAAAAAATAAATAAATAAAATTCAGCAAGTCTTCAGCTGGAGGGGTGGTGGGAAAATCTTGGTAAATGTTTGTCCAAATGATGTTTGTGATATGTATTTGGTCTTTATAGTCTTACCTAATTTCCATAATTAAAAAGCAAAAGTCATAGCTAATGAATTTGAAGAAGACTTAGTTGTCACTCTCGTCTCGTTCCAAAAAGCCTAGGTGCGTCTTTGGGTCTTTAACAGGTAAGGTAAATGAAGGAATCCAGCCAGTTAAGACTGGTGTCTCCTGAGAATCTGGAGTCTCATTCTCATTCAAGGACTTTGTGATACTCGGACAGGTCAGCTGGTAATCCGTCACTTCTGATGAGGAGGGCAGAGGATGCCAGCAGTGTTGGGGACCGTCTTTGGCTTCGGTGGCCTTCGTAGAGTCTCAACTTCCTCACCTGGTCTCTACGATGCTGCCACTTCTGATAGCCTTATGCTGTGATCTGAGAGAATTCATGTCTCCACAGCCTTGGAGCTAATGTCCTGTCTGTCTGTCTGTCTGTCTGTCTGACGTGATGCAAAGTGCCCACCACGCCCATTTGAGTTAGCTGACTCTCAATCTGGTGTCCCTGTGGTGTGTGCTGAGTGTATTCTTGTAATGAAACCCTTCCACTTAACCATGACTCTGTTCTGCTCTTGATTTTGCGAGTGTGTGTGTGTGTGTATGTGTGTGTGTGAACCAGTTTTTTTCCTCTTTCTCAAAGCAGTGCTGAGCAGACAAGCTTAGAAAGGGTGTTCTCTTCATGTTGTTTCAGGGAAAATAGAGAAAGTCAAACCTCCTCCATCCCCCACAACCGAAGGTCCCAGCTTGCAGCCTGACTTAGCCCCTGAAGAGGCTGCCGGAACCCAGCGGCCCAAGAACCTGATGCAGACCCTCATGGAAGACTATGAGACACACAAATCTAAAAGGCGCGAGAGAATGGATGATAGTAGTGTAAGTTTCTCCTCCTTTCCTTTCTCTTTTCTGAGGGTGACTGTCAGCGTGGTATGCGTGTTCAGACCCGGATGTGTGTGCGTTTGTCTGGCTGTCTTGCATCGTGGATCTGAAACCTATTTTTAAATGAGTGGTTTAAGGTGCCTTGGGCGGGTCTTGTTTCTTGTCACAAGAATGTCTATGATCAAGAGCTGGTCCTTGGCGGCTGAGTCAAGCTTGAGGTGGTGGGCAAGGCTGGTACATGAGATGGTGGTTGGGAGGAAGATAATGTCTGTGCAACGCAGAAGAATGCATACTTTCTGGAAGCCCCTGGAAGCACCCTCAGGCTTCAGAATCTGTGCTGTGATCAATCCTTGCATCCTGTGTGTTGCACACTGCTCAAGAACTGTTTGGAGCTCTTTGTGAGCAGAATCGTACAGGAAATAGCCATTTTATTTATCTTTTTATTTGTTTTTTTAAGACAAGGTTTCTCTGTGTAACAACCCTGGTTGTCCTGGAATTTGCTTTGTGGACCAGGCTGGTCTTGAACTCACAGAGATCCACCTGCCTCTGCCTCCCGAGTGCTGGGATTAAAGGCGTGCACCACTACCGCCCGGCTGAAAGAGCCATTTTAAATGACAGCTAAAAGCCACTCCACTACCCATCTACCTTCAGCACTCAGAACTATGCACATGCTGGTCGTGTGAGCTATGAAGGTAGTCGTCTGCTCTGTGGTTCCTTTGTCTAGTAAGAGGCGTATGAGGTGCGCTGAATGGTCCCCCATGAGCCTGGGGGCAGCCGAGGGTTCAGACAAACACTCTAGACTCTCTGATATCCGTCATTTATCTTTCATCAAAGCCCTCCCCCCCCCCCCACACACACACACTCACCACTACACTGAGGTCACAAATAGCTTGGCTTGATAAACTACCCCATTTCTGCCTGTTGTCCCGGTATATTTCTGTATAACCTCTCCTTTCACTCTCCAGAGCGTCCCAGTTTGGATAAACTATGCAGTCACCCTCAACTAGAGTGCACTGTGGGTCACAATAGGAAGTCCCTGCTAGCTCCCTGCCTTTCATGTCCCGGCTGGATAATCCCGCTTTCAAGAGTTTCTGGAATGAGTGCCAGACGCTGAAGGCTTCTTTTCAACTATGAGTGATAAAGAAAAGATGAAAACACACATCCCTCTGCCTAAGCATGAAGGAACACTTGCTTAGCTACCCTGAGCGGCCAAGAGGCTTCTCTGGATAGAACCCTTCCCTGGGTAGCTGCTACAGACGATTGTACTGGGTTTCACTGGGCAGTTGCCAGCAGCAACTGATGTCTACTAAGTCATATTAGTGGCGCCAGTTGGGCAGTTCCTCTCTAGGTTCTGTTCATTGTGGGCTGAAGTGCAGGCATAGCAGCCTATGGTTTCTTCTCTCCCCATGATTCGACGGTGTACATCAGCAGCTTTGCTGGAAGCTAGCCCAAGAGTCGTGGACCATCCAGGGTGACACACAGATGCTTCCTACATGCGTTCTGTGGTTCTTATGTGTACTTTTAGCCCTGGATTACAGATGTGGCGGGAGGGAAGCATGTTCCCAGCCTGGTGGTGCAGGTCTCTAATCCCAGGCGCTGGGAAGCTGACCTAGGAAGATAACATAGTCAAGGTCTGACGGCGACCTAGGAGATGCTCATGTCATAGGCGGAAAACTAGACCCTCCATCAGGCACACTGAAACTCGGGCACCCACCTTAGGAGTGCCAACCAGTCCCCGTTTCCTCTTTGAATAAATGAGGTGGCCTGGAGTCAGCCTTCTAAAGCGCTGGGGGGTCTCCTGTCTCTAGTTCACCCAAGGAAACCAAGCAACCTGTTGACTAGGAAAGGAACCTTTTAGTGAATCAGTTTGTTTTTTATTATTATTTAAAGGTGGGGTGTCTTGAACGTTTCCTGGTATTGCCATAGAACAAAATCTATCAACTGCTGAACATTTTTAGGGATAGGATGAAAATCTATCCAATCCCCTGTACCCCTCCCTGCCCCCTTTTAAAAGAGACCCAAATCTCAAAAACCCATACTCAAATTGCTTTTTCTTTTCTTTTTTTTTTTTTTTTTTTGGTTTTTCGAGACAGGGTTTCTCTGTGGTTTTGGAGCCTGTCCTGGAACTAGCTCTTGTAGACCAGGCTGGTCTCGAACTCACAGAGATCCGCCTGCCTCTGCCTCCCGAGTGCTGGGATTAAAGGCGTGTGCCACCACCGCCCGGCTCAAATTGCTTTTTGAGAAATTATGTGGGTATCAGCCAAAATTGATTTCCAAACCACCCACTGGCCTGTCTAATGTAGGGCACCTTCCCATTGTCTCTGGGTAGAGAACAAGTTTCATGCCCCGCCCCCCGAGTTGCTCCCTAATCCCATTTTTCCTTGTCTTGTGTACCAGAATGATGATAAGGAGGAGATGGATGCTTGCTGGTGGCTATGTAGCTGACTCCCCTGTCTCTAGAGGCTAACAGAGATTCTGTTCAAGGCCATGTAGTTCTGTTCTCCTGACCCCATTCACACACTTTGGTTTTAGGGTGACTCTTGGATTTTCTGCCCTCCAAGAACCTTCACATGGTTCATGCTGACACCTTTAGTTGTCAACTGGCATCACCCTTGATGGCTCTTTGGAAGACTAGAAGTCATCCGTGAAGTCACACCAGAGCAACGATACTCTCTAGAACCTAGAACCCTACCCACAGTTCAAGGGCCTATTACTTCAGTCTTTGCGCTTGTGAAAATCCAGTGGCTGAGGAATTCTCTTAATTGGTGGAGTGCTTGCCCAGCATGGCAGAACCCTGTGTTTCATCCCCAGCACCGCAAAACCTGGGCATGGTGGCCTCTCAGAAGGCAGAAGCAAGGAGATCAAAAGTTCAAGGTCATGGGGAGTCAGAGAAGAACCTGGGCTAGAGACCCTGACTCAAAATATAAATTAAAATAGAATCATATACAGGATAAGTTGGTTGGCTCCTGGTTGGTAGAATCCTTGTCAGAGAGGGATGAGAGAAAGCCACGCTGCCTTTGGTGGCCTTTGTCATGTTTCTAAACTGTCCTGTCCTGCTGGGAACAAAGGGGTCGTTTGAGGATCCAGGCGATGACAGGTGAAAATTGAAACCCTGGACCTTTCGGGAATGTCTGTCTGGGAGGCTCCATGTCGGCGACAGGAAGTTAGTATCTGTGGATGACTGTTAGTTTAAGGAACGAAAAGCTTGGTGGCAATAAATATGACAAAGCCCCACTTTTCAAAGGTCCCCTCCTCTCCGAACTCGGGCAGACGACTCCTAGCAGCCTTCGCCCGTCTGGACTGGCAATGAGTATCTTCAGGAGCTAAAGACCATTCCGTTTCCACACTAATCCTAAGTAATCATCTCAGATGAAGATCCAAGGGCCATCCCACGCTTGGACTCTTCTCCAGACCCACAGGGTTCTGATGAGGGAAGCTGTGGTTAGTTAGATAGTGCCATCCTCGGGTCAGATTTAGGCAACCTGCCTCCACAAACCTAGTGTGTCCCCCCACTTCTCTCCCTTTCTCCTTATACCCTCCTCTCTTCATTCGATTATTGGGGTCTTACTATAATAGCACAATGGGGTACAAGACTGTTAAAGGTTCAGAGAAGCCCACAGGAAAAGAAATGGCAATCTGGTTACAGAATCCGTCCAATCCAGAATGGCCATCTAGGTCCTTGCTGGTGGACAGCTGGTTAGACAATGGGGGAGAAAAAATCTTGTTAATTCAGTGTGCAGAAAGTGAAAGCAGCACCTGGAATTAACAAAGCCCAGCTTATCTGATATTTGTATTCGTGAGCAATAGGGTATCGACTTGCCTCAAGAGATACAGACCTTTAAATAAACAAATATCAGATGAAGCCACACTTGGAGAGGCTGGATGGTGGTACCCGCAAGCCTCTTCCCCGCCTACTCACTTCCGGCATGGCGCCAGTGCCCAGCCGCCAAGGGAGGGGAGTCTGTGACTGTCTCTACCATGTACTAACCCTGGTTTTTTCCCTCTCTGCCAGTACACCTCTAAGTTACTGTCTTGCAAGGTGACTTCCGAGGTACTTTTCAACTTGTCTGTCTGAGTCCTGATGCATGCTTGCTCCTGATGCACACTGTCGTGGTTTGCTGTCTCCTGCTGTGTTCAATAAGAGTGGCAAGAAAAATGCCTTCTCACCATGTGTGTTTTCTGCCTGGCCTTTGTGACCTGGGGAGCTGACTCAGATGCTGGAGTCCACACAACAGTGACCACTGCTGTGTTGTGCTGTGCTGTGCTGTGTTGGGCTGGGCTGGGCTGGGTTGCGGAGGATAAGAGGGAGTTTGGTTTCTAGCATCCACATCTGGTGGGTCCCAATCTCCTGTAACTCTTCTCCAGGGGATCCGACTCCTTCTTCTGACCTCTGCAGGCACCTGATGTATACATACATACATACATACATACATACATACATACACAAGCACACATATACATGCTCACATTCACATATACATAAACTTAAAAATTTAAACAATTTTAAAATGCAGTATTATTCTATGTGTAAAGATGTACACACACATATACAGACACATACAATAGGGATTGAATTCAAGACACATGCACATTAAAAAATGTAAAGTCCAGCATGGTGGCACTTGACCTTAATCCCAGCACTTGCAAGGCAGAGGCAAGAGCATCTCTGAGTTTGAGGCCAGCCTTTTCTACATAGAGATTTCCAGGACAGCCAGGGCTACACAGAGAAACTCTGTCTCCCTGCTGACCCCCCAAATTAAAAATACACACACATACACGTATACTTACATACATGCACATGCATGCTTGGAATTGAATTCGGGACTTGATACATGTCAGACAAGCACTGTCTATCTAGTCTTGTTTTTTTTTTTCTTTTTAAAAAATCGTTTTTCTTTTTTTCATGTTTCTGGTTTTTTTCTGTAAATTTTCATTTCTATATTTCAAAAGTACAGAACTGCAGAGGGTATCATTCATCCACCCCGTTCATAACTAACAGAGGATTGACTGAGTAGGCACTATAGTAGAGCTCAAAAGGCATGCGGCAGCATGCTCCTGCAACCCTGGAGCCAGCCTGCACAGCCTCTGCCCTGTCCTTGCCCCACTCCTACCGGCTAGACGTTTTCAAAGGAGTCAGTGTGGCCAATCCAGTTCAAGCCCTCTTGTTACTTCTCCCAGTTCCCATTTTTCTGGTTCTGTCATTCCGTATCTCCTCAGAGGGATTGCTGTTGATGTGGTGGTGTTTATTCTTGTGCATGTTTTTATACCACATAAGGAACACCTTAAGGATGTGTGTGCGCGCACGTTTTAAACTTTCTATAAATGGTAAGTCACATGATGGGATCCTCTTCTCACTTTATTCAATTGCTTTTATTTTGTGTGTGTGGAGTTTGGACTGCATGTATGTCTGTGCACCATGTGCATGCAGTGCCCTTAAAGGCCAGAAGAGGGCACTGGCTCTCCTAGAACTGGAGTTGCAGATGGTTCTAAACTGCCATGTGGACCCTGGGATTCAATCCCAGGTCCTCCACAGAGGCAGCCAGTTCTCTGAACCACTGAGCCGTCTCTGCAGCTCCTGTCCCACAGTTCCTAGATAAGTCCCTGTTTAACGTGCGCTTCTAGTGTCTTCCTCTGAACTGCTGAGCAGTGTTCTGTTGAAGGACTAAATCCCCTTCTCCATCAGTTTCATGCTGATGGAAATATGGATTGAGTTGTTTCTGACGAACTGTTGGGGGGTTTCTTGGCTGCTTGGTGGCATTGTGCTGGGGATTGAACCTAGCTCCTCTTGCATGCTAGGCAAGCACCCGTGACCGTCACCACACATCTTCCTGTGCATGCGTGGTACAATGTTCTACCTTCCACCGGGCATACTCTCATTGACCAGCTCCTGCAAATGTTCTTCTCGTTGGTTGTACCAACCGCTAGCACCGTGTGTATTTTGATTATGGCTCATTATTAGCAGAGTAACTATATTTTGTAGCTATAGATGTAATCTATTCGTGACCGATTGGCGTATAAGACTTTAAAGCTAATGTTGAGACTATCATGGCATGTCCCTTCCTCATTGTCTGTCTGTGGTCCTCATTTAGGAAGAAGCCCTTGGAGAATCAGAACCCTGTTCCCACATCCTCCCTAAGGCAGTGTGGTTTAGAACAGAGAAACTCTGGCCAAGGGTATACAAGGAAGGCAGGATTGGGCCCAGTCAGTCTTCAGCTGAAGATGCAGGAGGATCATGGGTCAGCTCGAACACTAATGGAGTTACTCAGCAACTCAACCCGTTTGTCCCTTAGTTCCTAGCCCTCATTTGACTGCCACTTAAAAGCTGAAAAACTGCCTTAAAATGCCCACGCATTAGAAAGACAGTTTTAGAGATTGTTCAACAAGAATTGATAGTTTTTCTTCCACCGTGCCCGATGACTTAATGTGTGAAAACAATGAGGAAACCTTGAATTGGGTTGCAAAGGTTGCTTGCTGCTCCCCGTGTCTCATAGCTGCTGTGTAACCGTGTGGTTTGATGGCCTCAAGGATTGACTCCACCTGTGGAGGGAGCTGTGTTTAAATCTCGGCCTTTCCTTCTACGGACTGAGAAATGCAGGGCAAGTTACTTCCCTTCCCCGTGTGTCAGCCTCCTAGGAAGTCACTGTGAGCAGAGACGGCATGAAGCTTCCAGAACATTCAATTTCTGAGCGTTAAGATAGTAACTGGTTCATAGTCCTTGTGACTGAAAGCGTCCTTTGACTAGAACCCCAGACACATTTGCTTCGGGCCCAGAAAAGGCTTTAGAAAGCCAAGTTAATAGGCCATGATAGAAGTATTAAGAGTTCAGAGTTTACTAGCAATTAAGACATATACCCTCACCCATATCTGAATTAACTATAGAACAAGAACTCATTCATACCTCCCCTGAGGGCTTGGCTTTTGAGTCTTCCCAAGGCCACAGTTCTAAGCTTCAAGAGTCCTAGGGCAGCTTTACACGGAGGTTCTCAGCCGTTTCAGTACTGGCTCATTCCTTTTCTTCTCTGTGTCTTAGCAGGGGCATTTAGATTTGATCAGAAATTGGTGGTCACATGAGAAGGACATCCAGATCAGAGGGAATGAATTAAGAGCTCATGTTTACATTCATGAGTTATTCGAGTTCTTGACCATTAGATGTTTAAACTCAAGCTATGCTAAATGTTTCTATAATTATAATTTTCCTTCCTGATGTACCTTTTGTGACTAAATTCTCTGAGGAAAGGAACGCTCATACCCCACATGTGCCACTGTTCTGTGGTGTGTTAGGAACCCAGTCACCATTGGTCAAATCATCAGGTAGAGGAATGCTAACGTGGGTTTCTGAAGGAACGAAATTTAACTGAGATTTACAAACATTAAAAGAGACTTAAAGCCACATGTGGGACCCACATGCCATTCATCTTAGTACTCTGGGGATGGAGGTAGGTGGATTGTGAATTCTTGGATAGCCTGGACTGCAAGACAGGAACTTGTCTCAAAAGAAAAAGGAAAGGGGACACTGGAGAGATGGACCAATGGTTCCATGCACTGACTGCTCTTCCAGAGGACCTGGCTTCAATCCCAGCTCACAACTGCCTGCAACTTCAGTTCCAGGAGCATCTACTGCCCTCTTCTGGCCTCTGCGGGCACCAGGCACGCAAGTGGTGCACAAGCATCCATGCAGGCAAAATACTCATATATATAAAAATAAATCTTTTAAGGGGGAGGGGCTTAGCTAGCAAGGCAAAAACCTTTTTAAAATTATTTTTGTGTATTTTTTTTAAAAATTATTTATTCACTTTTTATTTATTTTGGTTTTTCAAGGCAGGGTTTCTCTGTAGCTTTGGAGCCTGTCCTGGAACTAGCTCTGTAGACCAGGCTGGTCTCGAACTCACAGAGATCCGCCTGCCTCAGCACTTGGGATTAAAGGCAGGCACCATACCACTTGGCTATTTTTATTTTTTAAGGAAACCTTTTCCAGAACCTTGACTTTATTTTCATGTTCCTGGGAATTTCTCAGGACAACGCAAGCAATTCACACAGCACAGAGGTCTTTATACAATCTGTGCTTCTATTCTACGCCAGGATCTGTGACCTCTCAGAGGCTGGGAATGGTCCTTTGAGGGCTGCAGCACCTGAAACTGTTTGTCCCTGGAGCAGACTCCACACTGTGGCTTTTACGATGCCCATTTGACATGGGGATATTGAAGCACTGGAGTTTGTGACTTAAGGCACGGTCATGCTGTCCATACAGTTTAAAGTGTAGATCTCATTGAGCTCCAGAGGCCATCCTACCTCCTGAGAAAGCCCATGCTGTTGGGGCAAGTACAGTCTCCATTGAGCAGGCAAAGAGACTTGAAATACAAGATGAACAAGAGAGAAAACTGTAGGGCTCAGGTATTACACTCTGTGTGCTGTTATTCCTCACCCTCGTGCTATCACGCATTGGCTAGGAAACTCCTGTTTAGCTCCCAGGCTTGGCAGCATGCTTTCCTCCAGTGTGTGCTTCTGCACGGGGCTAGTCATGACACAGCTGTGACTCTCAACAGCGCATTGTTCACACAGCAAAGGTGACTAGCTGTCACCTCCCTGTCAAGTCCAGCTGTCCCGTGTTGGGAGACAAGGGGAAGACCTTCAGATGGAAGCATCCAGAAGCTGTGGATAGTCCTTGCATTTGGCACAGATATAAAGTAGCATGCCAGGATGGACCCTGGCCCCGTAGTCTACCCGGCATTTGCTTCCACGTGGCACCTTCCTACCTCTCTGGAGTTGCCAACGTCACTGCCCCTTGCTCCAGTGACCATTTTTAGAAAAAGCACAGCGTTTGTTGCGGTTCAGAAAACCATCCAGGGCTTTTCTCTGATATCAGAAGCTCTGCGGCCTCAGTGAACAGCAGAGGGCTGTTCGTGAACTTGCCTTTGACCTGGAACCTTGCCCTGTGTCCTGGCCACTCACATGCCTTTCACGTGGATTCCATCCTTTACAAACTGAGAACTGGAACAAGTGTCCTGATGTCTTCTCTCAGGAGCCCACAAATGATTCCAGTAAACGTGAGGGAGAGAGGTCACACCCCCACGGGGGTGAGCCTACTGGGCCTTGATGATGTCACCTTTAGTTTCTCTTTTTATTAGTAGTCCAGATGACCTTGATGACACAGATGCCAGAACGCTGATGACTTTCTATTGTCCCGAAACTTCCCCATTCCCTCAGTCGGTGGCCATCAGTATTTCATTCTGCCATAGTAGATTCTTGGGATATTTTCCTAGTGTTATGTGGGTCTGCAAACTTACTGCATCAAATCCACCTTGACCCAGAGATAGACATTCCTTCCCCATCTTTGCTTATGAGTCAGCTGAGAGGGTCTGCGCTATTTAAAATGGGGATCACTAGCCCCAGAAGGTTACTTAAATTTAAAGTTCCCTCAAATATTTCATTTCTCAGCTGTCTGAATGCGCTTCAAGGGTCTGCCGGCCTCACGTGTATAGCGGCTGCCACAGCCAAACAGCTTCAGTGTGACGTAAAGGTCTGTGTAAAGGCGTGGACAGCTTGTCGAGAGCTACTTTAGACTAGTCAGCTCCGGGGACCAGGCAGAGCTCACCTGTAGAGTGTTTGCCCAGCACGTTCGATGCTCCGGGTTCAGTCTCCAGCACCACAATAAACAACCCCCCCTCCAAGAAAACTGAGGCTGAGTCAAGTCTAGTTCAAAGAAACCAGTAAATATGCGACAAAAGGTGATATTAGAGACCATACATCAGAGAGTGAGTGGGTTTGGGCTTTGAAATGAAGTCACATCCAACCTCTTTCATCCCTTCCTCCTTGTTCCGTCTCCGCCCATCACCTACCCCAGTCGTACTGGATCCTGCATCACTTTCATCTTGTGAACATGGCGCTGAGTAAAGAAATGGAATGAATTCTGTTAACGTCTGCCCCTCTTTTTTCAGGTCCTGGAGGCCACACGGGTTAATCGAAGAAAGAGCGCTCTGGCCTTGCGCTGGGAGGCAGGGATTTATGCCAACCAGGAGGAGGAGGAGGGTGATGAGTAGACTTCCTTCAGCCCAGGAAACTCCTTTGCTGAAGGAGTTTCCACAAAGAAACCAAGAAATGATCAATTCGGAAGCATTTTAACAGACTATTTATTGAAGTGCATACAAACTCAACAGTTCTCATGTAGACCAGAAGCTGCAATGCACAATGGTAAAAAAAATAAACAAATAAAACAAAAAGAAAAAAAAAACGAAGAAGAAGTCCACCCATCAAACTCTGAGACCAGAGAGTCAGAAGAGAAAGGATTTCTTCATGATTCAAAGAAGCCCCTAGCTTTGGACCATTCCACAACCAATCCAAAGGGACACAGACCTGACAAATGAGTCAGCATAGCTGCCCCAGGCAGAACTGAAGCCAGCCTCAGCTGGGTGACAAGGAGCAAGCGGTGACACAGTCGTCCCATTTCGAGGCATCAAACAGGGCCCGGGATGGTGCGGTCTACAGCAGACACGCTCTTCATTCCCCCACACCGGCTTCCAGCCCTTGCTCTCCTGAGGCATCAGATATGTTGGGTTGACTCCATTTTCTCCAGCAGCCATAAAACGAGTGGTGTTTCTTTCCATAGTTGCCCAAGAGGGGGCAATGATGATTCAATCTCGCTTATGTGAAATCATTTTTAATTGGGAACACTCAATGGTCGCAATATATAAAGACCTGTATTTTTAAGACAATATCTCTTCATGTTGCAGATGCAATCTGTTCTATGGTAGGAGGTTGAGAATGCTAGGGGAGAGAGCCAAACCAAATGGGTTATTAGCTTTAGGACCTTCTGCTTATCCTAGTGACTGGTCATTTTAGGAAAACACACTTTCACAGTTCTGTTTCTTCATATGAAAACTATATTTAGTGGGCAATGACTATTTTTATGATGGGATGGGGGATAGGAACATGGATAAAATCTGTACCCAGTAAACAGCTTGGTTCGAGATGGTAGGGTTGTTTTTAGAATGGCAATAATTGAAAACAAAAAGGGGGCAGGCTCTGCCTCAGAAGGGTATAGATGATCAGAAGTATGGTGTGTATAACTATTTTGTATTTTAAAGTGGGCCTTAGAAGTGGTTGGGGCATAGGGTGGACTCTCTTGGATCTGAGAAAGGCAATGTTAAAGTCACAGAGGTAAAGAGAGGAATGGGGTGGGAGGGAGGAAGACTGGGAAAGGAAGGAAGAGAGATTATTTTTGCTGAATAACCGGTGTTTTTCAGGATGACAAAGAGAAAAATATAGAATAGAAATTTTAAGTACAGACGTGGAATCAGCTACAAATCCTAAAGATGGTGTGTATGCCTCTGTGTGCCTGTATAAAGAGTGTATGTTTGCGAGCAAGGATATGACATGTGTGTGCGCATGTGCATGTGTGTGTGTGCGTGCGTGTGTTAAAATTTCAGGTTGATCGTGACACATGGCTGGACAGTAGTTCCTCCATGGCTGTCTGCCAGCTTCAGGAGTGAGTGAGAGTTTTCTTTTTTATGAAAAGGGATATCAAGGCACAGGGCTGGTGCGGATTTCTTATATTGAACCAACCTAACATGGTGTTTGTGTGAGTCACAATTGTGAAGTTTGGTGCAGTTTTGTATTGGTGATTTGACATTTAGACCACATCCTATTTATTCTTATGTTTTGTATTCATGCCTCACGGACTATAGAGGATTCCAGCTTTACTCTTTCTGTCATTTAAAGCAATATGATAAGGGCATTCACTAATCAGGTGCCCTGAGTTTCTGAATGAGGGAATGTTTCATTTCTGGCAAGGATGGGGAGGGGGTAGAAGGAGTGGGAGGGGGAGGAGGAAAAAGAAGAACTAACCAGCCTTCATTATTTTCCCTTTATTTTAAAGACAATTTCTTAAAAAGCAATAATTAAATCAGACCTTGCTAAAATCCATTTTTGTTTTATGTTATTATGTCATAGGATTTAATATGTTATTCTAATAAGTAGCAAGTCCACAATATTTATATGTACCTTCCCACGTGTTATCTTTACTCTTTTTATTATACTAGTGCTGACTTTGGGGGAAAGCTTATTCACTGGTCAGTGGTGGGCACGAGGTAAGAAGGAATTGCCTGATGACTTACAAGGATCTTTAAGAACTGCCAGTTCGAGACCAGCCTGGTCTACAAGAGCTAGTTCCAGGACAGGCTCCAAAACCACAGAGAAACCCTGTCTCGAAAAACCAAAAAAAAAAAAAAAAAAAAAAAAAAAGAACTGCCAAGAGACCCTGTAACTTGAAACCAAAGTCTACAGATGGTAGCCAGGTTATACGAGGGGAATGCACACTGTCTTTAGATGGTTCGTTCTTTTAGACATAATGTTTTTAAAAATGCTAGACATTGGGGCAGAGAACAAATGAGACCCTTGCTGCTGCAAGGAATTTGCTTCTCAGTAAGGGAAACTGGCCCAGGGCAAATGTCCTGGCACATGACATCCGTGCCGGATTAGAAGTCCTGCTGCTAGCACACTGGAGGACACAGCTTTGTCTAAGGAGTTCCGGCTGGAGGCCCCAACTGCCTGGGCTGAGAACACTACGATGTGGGTGTCCCTTCCCTTGGGAAACACAGGGATAAGTGTCCCAGGGCCCTACCCAGTCGCAGATAGAGCTAGAGAGTGAGATAGTATGGGTCATACAAGAAAACTGGCTGCCTCACGTTTTCTGGGATCTGCTGGAGACTGGAGGCAGTGCGAACACTCCCTCGGTTTTCACAAGAGGAAACGGTCCTCATGATTTCCTCAAATTTCATGTCCTGATTGGAAGGGAACCTTGGACCCACACGGAGGGTACACTGAGGAAAGAATCGGCAGCTGGAGCCCCCACACAATCCATGGGGTCACTTCGGTGGCAGATGAAGTGGTCCTTTGACTGCAGTAGGTTCTGAAGGGTCGGGGATTATAGAGCCGGGTACTTTGGGCCGTACTCCATTTGTGGGTAAGGAGAGGCCCAGTTTCTGCGACTCTTTCCTGGTCACACAGCTTTTTTTTTTTTCCCGTGGTGCCCCCTCCATTTCCTTGTTTTCCTTGTTTCCCTGAATTCTAATGGCTCCCATTTGTTTCCTGGCTCTCCTTGCTGAGGATTCTAGAATATTCTATTTAAATGGAAATCAGTTTCATGGGAGAGCCAGCTTTTCTCTGTGTTCTTTGCGGGGGGGGGGGGGGGGTTAATTCTTTTTCCTTATTCAAGAAACGTTTGAGCCATTGCTTTGGGCAGCTCCCTGTGCTAGGCTCTAGGATCCCACACGGGCTTCATCACTTTCCCGACATGATCCAGCAGGTCCCTGGAGGAAAGGACACCCTGCCCCATAGGCCCGAGGCGAGAGGCTCCTCCCGAGTTTTGCCTTGGACACTCAGCTCTACCCTGCATCAAAGCTTGTTAGTCTCAACTGTAAGAAATGTGTAGCTTCTGTAGATGTCCACAACCCTCCTGAAGAACTCCACACCGCGGTGTTTGTACGCCCACTTCCCTCCAGAGCCGAGGCCAACGGCCTTGGCTGTCTTATCTAGGAATAGAGGAAGCAGGACACAGTGCACGTCCCTTCCTCTTCCCTGTGCATGCTGCCCACCCTAGGCAACGACATAGAAACAGTATATAGATCAGTGTCCACACACACATTCACACACACATGCACACACACGCACACACCCACACACACTAGAACAAGGAACACCAAAACAGTGTTGATTGTTGTCTTTAAAAATATTCTTTTCACCTGAAGAATGGACTTAACCTATATATTGAAAAAAACAAATAGCCTAAGTGTTAGAGATGGTGAATATATCCAGTTTCAGTTACACAACCAGTTTCCTGGATTTTAAGCGTTCCGTGAGCTGCCAAGTTTTATTTTGCGTTGCTCTTTATCCAAATGATTTTTCCTTTTTTTTCTTAAATTGGAGGAAGGGTGGGTTGGGCGGGATGAGGGGCAGCAGCAATACTGTGTTTGAAAAAAAATGATACTCTGTACCTGGCTTTCCTGTATTATGTTAACCACTTAAATGTTTTTATTCTGCTTCAGTTTTATAGTGACTGTGAAGGCGTTCCATTCAGCTATACAGTTATTTTCTCAATAAAACTCAACACGCGTGTGGTGTTTTTCTTTTTTCCTTTTTTAGCGATGGCTATTTTTGTTTGACTGTGGAAGAAGGTTGGGGGATTGGGTGGCTAAGCTTTGAGGGACATGTCAGTGCCCCTGGTTTCTGCCTCGACTTCCCCCACATATGGGACCAAAGAAGCCATGGTAGCTAATAAAGCATCCATGTGTCAGGAGCCACAGAAATGATGCAGGTGTCCATCCCTTGATGAGGGAGTTGGACTTCGGGGTCGAAGCAACAGAATGAACCCACAAGCCATGCCTCAGGTATAGCCTTGCAGCTCACTCGCGTGCGTGCATACACCTGTGTATGTGTAGATCAGAGGTCAGGTTTAGTTGTTGAATCTCAGGAGCTGTCTTATGAGGCAGGGTCTCTCACTGGCTGGAACTGATTAAGTAGTCTATATTGGACCTGTTTCTACCTTACTATCATTAGGACTGTGTGTGTGTGCATATGCATCACCATATCAGGCTTTTTTCTGTGGATCTGGAAGTTGAACCTAAGTCTTCATATTTGCCCAATAAGCACTAAATTTACTGAGTAGATTTCCTCTGACCTTAGCGCGGATCCGTATCGCATTCCCAGCATGCATCTGTATTTGGCGCTTCTTTATTAAGGACTGAATTGCAGCTTAAAGAAGCCCAGAAAGAACAGGAGTTCTTCAGGAAAACCCATTCTTCTACATCTGCCTGCCCCTCCTCCCTTCCCATCAGTCTCCAGGTACTCCTCACCCAGCCCCTGTCCCCCATCCTGGACCTCCCCAGCTCTGCCTCTTCCTTGTGCATTCTAGCTGCCTCTCTACCTTCTCTCCCAACCTGGGGCTCTTCAGTCTTTCTGTCCCCAGGTTTTTCTAGCCAGATCCTCTTATTCTGAACATCTGGGGGGCAGGGGGCGTCTCCTGTGGTACCCTATCACGGACAGCATCTTCCCAACTTTATATGTTGAGAGCTCTGACTTTGACTGGGAATGTGTCTGAGTGGGACAGTCCTTTCTTCATACATAGAATTCCCAGGCTCAATTCTCAGCACTGAAAAACAGAAAACAAGCCCCATGAAGCTGGGCCTGGGGTCACACATCCATCATCCCAGCACTCAGGAGACACAGGCAGGAGGATTGTCACAAGTTCAGGGGAGCCTGGTCAACAAGTTCCAAGCCAGACAAGGTTATAACCAACCCATTTCAAAAAAGTGCATCAAAAATAACAAAAACCCTGCAAGCCAAGAGTGATAGCACATACTTGCAGGAGGCTCGGGAGTTCAAGGCTAGCCCTGGCTACGTAGCAAGTTTGAGGTCAGCCGGAGCTACATGATATTGTATCTCAAGACACAGTACATACAGAACATTTAAGACAGAAAGCCTGGGGTACTGACTGCTGAGGGGCTGCAGATATAATGGCTCTAGGGAGCTTTAAACAACAGCTGGGAGCTTTTGTGCATTGTCCCGGCGTGGCAGCTCACCATCTGTGTGTCCCGGTGAAGCAGCTTTGAGATGCCTGCTGGATTCTCAAAAAGAGCACCTCTAACCAGGGACAGCAACTTAAACAGAAAGTCAGTGCTGAAGCACGCCTTTAATCCCAGTGTGCAGGAGGCAGAGGCATCCCTTTAATCTCAGTGCTCCAGAGGCAGAGGCAAGCCTGGTCTGCAAATTGCAGAGAAACCCTGTGGGCTAGGGAGAGGGAAAGATAACTATCTATAATGTTCAGATTTTAATTTTAGGACAAGATAAAGGAATTTGTTTAAACATCAGAAGAATTTTTTTTTTCGAGACAGGGTTTCTCTTTAGCTTTGGAGCCTGTCCTGGAACTAGCTCTTGTAGACCAGGCTGGCCTCGAACTCAGAAAGATCCGCCCGCCTCTGCCTACCGAGTGCTGGGATTAAAGGCGTGCGCCACCACCGCCCGGCCAGAAGAAATTTTTTTATCATGTGGAGTAGTAACAATAATGAACTAGCTTAGCATAAAATTCAGCCGTGGGTTCAGTGGTTAGGAATGCATACTGCTCTTGCAGAGGACCAAAGTTTGGTTCCCAACTGCCAGGGATTCCAGCTACAGTGGGCATCCTCTTTTGGCCTGTGTGAGCACCTGTACACGTGTGCACACACCCATGTACAGATGCACACATGTACACATAATTTTCAAGCTTTCTTTTTTCAAAGTTTCTTTTAAAGAGTCAAAAATATTTTTTTTTCTCCCAACAGCTTTGGTTTTGATGCTGAGCACTTAGACCAATCTCTGACCCTTAGTGTCTTTGAATCAGATAAAGAATCTTCTAATTTTTGGCTTTACTGTGAATTTGGCATCTCAGGAAGAGAGCCCAGACCTTGTGCAATAGTCAGGCAAACAGATCACTGACAATAACAAATAATGATATCTGTGCTTGAGAGTCACAGGACTGGAAAGCATCCCAGGCAATTAAAGCCAAATGACCAAGCCTGACCTAGTTAGTGTGTGGACCTTTATCCCCAGCTACTTGGGAGACTGAGACAGGAGGATCACAGATTCAAGGCCAGCCTGGGCAACTTAGTGAGACCCTGTCTCAGAAAGCAAACAGAGAATGGGGGATGTATCGCTGTGGTAGGGCGTTTGTGTAGTACAGAAAGCACCTAACTCAGTGGTTCTCTCAATGTGTGGGTCGAGACCCTCTGAGGTGTCGATTAAGACCATCAGAAAACACAGGTTTCAAACCATAGGAAAATTACAGTTATAAAGTAGCAATGAAATAATTTTATGGTTGGGGTCATCACAACATGAGGAACTGTATTAAAGGGCCGCAGCATTGTGAGAACCACTGCCTTAGCTGGCAACCGGAAGGGTAGAATGCCACTGTTTTCAGTTCATGTTAGACGCGCATCTTTGCCTACTAGTGGCCACATGGTGGCAGTGGTCCCTAAGGTAAAAGCAGTCATTAGCCAAGAGCCTTCTGTAAAGGTTCTCACCCTTCAGAATAAACAGTAATCTCTCAAACACTTCCATGAGAAACCACTCTGCGGCCAGGTGAGGCGACTCACACTAGCCATCCCAGTACTTACTCGAGTGGCAGAAACAGAAAGATGGCCATAAGTTCAAAATCAGCCTGGTCCACATAGTGAGTTTCAGACCAGCCTGGGCTACACAGATAGGGTCTCAAAACAAAACAAGGAGTTAAGAGCTCTCACTGTTCTTAAAGGGACCCTGGTCTTGGTTTTCAGTACCTATGCCAGGTGGTTCACAGCTGTCTGGCACTCCAGCTCTGGGGAATCTGACACCTGGCTTCAGTGGGGCCACCACATCTGTGGCATACACACAGAGAGACAGACACACATCTGTGGCGAATTTACAGAAGCAGACCCACATCTGTGCCGGGCATACAGACAGACACACACCTATGGCATGCACACACAGAGAGACATACACAAAATAAAAATAAATCTTCAAAATGAAACGAAGCCGGGTTGCTGGTGTACACCTTTGATCCTAGCCCTCTTGGGCAAAGGTATATCAGTTTGAGGTCAGGCTTGTCTACATAGCCAGCTCTAGGCCAGTCAAGATACATAGTGAGACACTGTCTCAAAAGAGCAATAGTAACAGTAAAAAAGGGGGGTGGATCCCAAATTCATAATAAAGGAGTAAAACTAAGCATGTTTAGATTCTACCTTTGGGTCCTAGGTGGCACTCACCGTTGTGGCCAGATGGTCACATGCTTCTCCCAGGAGTAACAGCCACAGTTCTTACCCTAGCTCTGTAGGAGACTCTGTGGTGAGCGTGTCACACAGGCTACCTCAGCCTCTTCTTACACCACTCTAGCCTGGTCTCCACATTACAGGTGACGAGGCTTGTGTTCAGAATCCGGGTGACAGGCTCAGCTGCCATAACCAGAGGCAAAGAGAGGACTCCAAGCCAGGCAGTCTGCACCAAAGCCCTTCCTCCCACCCTCTTCTCATCCCGGGTCAGTAGCTGCCAAAGCTCAGGCTGGCTCTGCTTTCTCTGAGACCAGAGAAACCTGTCTTCAGCATGGGCCAGTACCATGCAGGGAGATGATGCTGTTGGAAGAAGAAAGGAGGCTGTGTATCTTGAGGCCCAGGGATATGTGTGGCATGCAGACACTATCATCCCCAAAGGCCAACACAGGGACATCCTGGCCCTTTGCAACAGCTTTCCCAAGAGCACCGGCATGTGGCCTGCTCTTGAAGTTACCATAGATTGTTACTGAGTTAGGAGAATGTTCTGGTCTGCCATAAAAAAACCCTCCATATTGCTAACTTGTAGTGTCTGTATTCCTTGCCTCTTATTGTGAACACCACACACACACACACACACACACACACACATTCACTTACTTTAAAAATCAACTTGGTAGCCGGGCAGTGGTGGCGCACGCCTTTAATCCCAGCACTCGGGAGGCAGAGGCAGGCGGATCTCTGGGAGTTCAAGGCCAGCCTGGTTTACAAGAGCTAGTTCCGGGACAGGCACCAAAGCTACAGAGAAACCCTGTCTCGAAAAACAAAAACAAAAACAAACAAAAAAATCAACTTGGTACTAGGCACCCTTTTCTGTACTGGATAAGTAATATGATCAATAAAGAGATCCAATCAATAATTCGGTGACTGTTATAAAAAAATCACCTGAATATTCGGCCCCCAAAATCATACATAATGGCGGGTTTCACAAGGACTCGTGAGGGATGGAGTCCCAAGGGGACCACCACGTATGTCTACATATAAACTATGTTCTGCTGTTCTTTGGCCATGTTACCCATGTCTCACTTCTGAGAGCCTCTTCAAGAGGCCGTTTGTACTTACAAACTCTGTCTTATGGCTGCAAGGCTTGCTGTTGTTTTCCTGTTGGCTTAGCGGCTGCACCTGAATCTGCTGATATTTTAACTAACGTGTCTGTAAACCATCTCCCCAGGTGCCTGGATTCCAGGAAAATGACAGCTGTCATTCTCCTCTCTCCTGGGAAGTTTTGGGACTAGGTTGTCAGTTTCTAGGGCACCAGTGGGCTACCCATGGTGACACATCCCACGCCTGTGTAATGGGTACACCTCAACTAGATGTGTCCTTCCCTTCCAGCCCCCCAAATCCTCAGAATCCCACATTCCTACTCCAGAATACCCCCAAACTCCACAACCCACAAATCTCAAAGACAGACTGACCATGTAAACCCTGCCCCTTCCTCTGAGACCTGTAAGATATCAGCCCTAACTTGTGAGCCTGCACTCCCTTCAGAGCCCCGCCTTTACTGTCTGTCTGTCTGTCTGTCCATGATGTTTGGGTTAATAGCTCTTCTAATAGACTCGTTATTCCAAAGGATGCTAGGCCTGTCCGGAGGGACCTGAGTGATTCAATAGTCTGCAAAGGATACAGTCTGTGGAGATTCCTGTCTTTCAAGCGGGAGGATCTTTGCATTCCTCCCTTTGGCTCTGATTACTACACGTTTTCCACAAGGGCAGTTATTTTGTTTTCTTTGCTGTCTGGTTGGAGGACCTCCTATAACCCAGGCATGATTCTTCATCATCTTGACTCCGCCTCCGCCTCCACCTCCTGGAACTGCACACATTAACCATCACACCTGGCTAGGGGTTGGTGGATTTTAATATGAAGTTAATAGACAGAAGAGAACACAAGGGTAGGAAGAATGGGGGAAAAGATAGAAGAGAAGGCTGACGGGAAACAGATCTGTGATGAAGCTGGGCTATACCACCTCCATGACGGGTGAGAGGAACCATCCTTCCCCAAGGACTCCCTGAAAGCACAGGACGGTAGGTGGAAAGGATCTGCCACCAGGGCTGACCACAGTCTGGGAGGCTTACGAGGAAAAGGTATGAACCCTGCTGCTAACTGAATTGTCTCTAAATCCCCAGACAGAATAGCCAGGGGGGAAAAAGTTTCTAAATTCTCAAAGATCTTCCCAGAATATACAAAGAATCAGAAAATATTGAGAAAAAAAAAAAAGATCTCCTATATCCAATGACACCCACCCCCCCCCAGACATTGTGAAACTATCTCTCTGACTATGGTTCCTGCTTTCCTTCTGGGACCGAATGTTCTACTGGTCCCAGCCATGGGGAAACCATCTAGGATGATTTGGGATGCTTTTCCATATGACTAAAAGGGGCCGCGTGGATGAGAGAACACGCTCATCTTGACATAAGCAATCGGGTGGGCAGCCTCCGGACTGCTGAAAGGAATGACCATTTCCCATGAAGAAGTTGAGTTCTCAGGATTCCAACAGTCGGGGTGGTGCCATTGTGGCTCATTGTTCAAGGCTCTGTCTGGTTGTGGCTGGGCCATTCCTTGATGAGCTGACCGATGGCTCAAGGATGAGACATCCGGCTGAGTGCAAAGCTTCAGGGTGGGCCATATAAGCCCAGGTTCCGGGCAGCTTGGGAGATCCTGGGAAGTTTCCTCTGGGGAAATGGGTAATGAGACCTGTGTAGGTTCTTTGCTGGAGAAAGACAGTGAATGCCGGTTTGTAAACCGGAGCCTGCTGCCTGTAGTGGGCCACAGCCCTCCTGACTTTGACATTGGGTCGCCTCTGCGATTTCGGTTTCTGGCTGAGTCTTCTGATGGTTTTCTAGCACATTGGGGTCTCCCTCTGGAGAGAGCCTTGGTTCTGACTCTGCAGGGTAGCCCTTGGGGTTCCCTTGGTGGCTGGTTTGGACCAAGCGATGCATCTCTAGGTAGGTGTGCCATGGAGTCTCGGGAGCCTGATGGCAGATTCTGTCCACGTCCTCCAGCGTCCCCTCAACCTCCGAGTCCGTCTCATCTGGGGACAGGGAGCTCTTTCTCTCCTTGTTAATCCAAACAGCACTGGTCATAGATTCAGCTGGAGTAAGCATGGTCCCTTCTAAGGAGAGAAGACACAGCAGTGTCACTGTTGGGAGGTCTCTGGGTAGCTCCCTTTGAGAGAAACCCATAGGTTTCAGATTAAAGGAAGGGGGATCTTGAATGCCAAGGGAGTCAGATACCACACATGCAAACATACATGACCCGACCTGTGTGTATTCTTTCTCACACACATGCATTCTTCCCCAACATATGATTACAATTATTCATATTCAACAAATATTTATCAAATACTATATCCAAGGCCTTGTTTATTTGAGGTTCCATGAATATAGCAGTGAGAATACTCACAACCGTATAGATGGGTCTATAGTCTATAGTGAGAGATTTTGGCACTTGTTCTTAAATGGGATGTTTTCATCAGAGCCCTTTCAAGACTCAGGGAGCTGAGTGGAAGAGGAGTCAGGAAGACTGTGAGAGCCGGTGGAAATGGGTGACTCCCAGGACACAGCGTCATTCAGACGCAGCAGGACGGATGCACACGTGAACTCACAGAGACTGTGGCCGCAAGCACAGGCCTGCACAGGGTCAAGCCAGAGTCCCAGCACTGAGAGAAGGAAGCAGATACAGTCTCTGACTCCTAACCAAGAAGCTATCTGCAATTGGTACCCACCTGCATAGGGAAAATTAGTCTTCCCCAATGGAATCTTTGGGTCTAGTAACCACACTTCAGGGAAGGCCTCATGCCCAGGAGCAAATGGCCAACACAAAACTAACTCAGTGGTAATTATGCAGACTTTTGGGGGCATTTTTTTTTGTCTTATTGGTTTTTTATTTATTTATTCTGGCTTCTGTTTTTCTGAGTTTTTTCTTTGTGTGTGTGTTTTCTTGTTGTTTTTTAAAGAGAAAGATAAAGGGCTTAGCATTATGTGGGGGGTCAGGGGTAGAAGAGCTTTGGAGGAGCTGAGGGAGGGAACAAGCATGATCAGAATATATTATATGAAAAATATTTTTTTAATAAAAATAATTCAGTTACTAACCAATTTTATGGGGAAATCTCCAACATAAATGAAGGTAAAAAACCTAAGTGAGAGTGTTTGAACCTGGGAAGAAGTGAGGATTAGTATTTAAGGATAACAAGGACAAAGGGTATACACACACACACACACACACACACACAAAAGCAACCACAGACAAAACATCACACACACAACCACACAAATACACACACAAATATACACACACACAAAATACCACACACACACCACTCACAAAACACCACATACACACACACCACAAAATACACACACGAATACACACACACAAAACGTCACATACACACACCGCACAAATACACACACCACACACACAAAACACCACATACACACACACCACACAAATACATACACCACACACACAAAACACCACATACACACATACCACACAAATACACACACCACACACACAAAACACCACATACACAGACACCACACACAAAAACCACATACACACACACACAAAACACCACACACACACAAATACACAGGAACAGGCACACACATTTTTTGCTGTGATTTCGATCTTTAATGTACCAAAAGTCCAGGTCATAGGCTTGGTCCCCAGCTTACAGTGTCATTAGGAGATTGTGAAGGCTTTGCCAGGTGCCTGTTCAAGTGAAGTAGGATCACAGGGACATGTTCTTCAGGGAACCAGGATACCAATATTTTCTCCTCCTTTTGTTTCCTGGCCACCACAAGGAGAGCAGTGCTCACCACCGCTCCTACCATAGTGTACTGTGCTGACAAAGATCTAAATCGACACGACCAAGTGAACCTGGGATGAAACCTCCAGAACCACGAATTAAAACAGGCCTCCTTTTAGTGTATTCTGTCTGATGTTTTTTACACGATGACCAGCTGATTAGCATACTCCCATTTGAATTCATACACACATCACAAGAGAATATTGTTCTTAGCTTATGGGGTCTGTGTCTTACATTTCTCATAATGATTTTATCACCTGAAGCAGGAAAGAGTCCATGAACACTTCTGAGAAGTGTCTGGTTCTTCTCTGAATGGGCTTGGTCTCATTGCTAACAAAGTACGGTGAAGAGATGGTACTACTGGGGTAACAATGTCATCAAGAAACCACTCTGAGCCCCAGTTTAATAAATCTGAAAGAATCGAAGAACAGCCTGGTGAAGGCGGAGCACGCCTTTAATCCCAGCACTCAGGAGGCAGAGGCAGGCGGATCTCTGTGCATTTGAGGCCAGCCTGGTCTAAAGAGCGAGTTCCAGGACAGGCTCCAAAGCTACACATAGAAACCCTGTCTGGAAAAACCAAAAAAGAAAAGAAAACAAAAAGAAAGTAAGGAAGAAAGAAGGAGGAAAGAAGGAAGAAAGAAGGAGGAAGGAAGGAATTGGAAGAAGTAGAAGGGCAGATGCAGCCATTTCTGCAAACAGGTGCAGCCTTACATGTGACCCCAGGGAGGAGGGTGATGTGCTCACACTTAGGAGGATGATATGCTCACACTTAGAATAGCACTCGCTTTCAGCAACCAGCCTTCATGGTACTCAGATGCTCTGCAGGAATTAGAGGATAAGGAAAGTCGGGGAGGGACGGGAAAACATAGAATCCTCTTTCATCTGCCCGAGGAGGGCCCTGGAGGTGGGATGGCTGCAGGGACGGACAGGCAGATATTCATAGTAGGGCCTCTTTACTTCAGTAGAATATGGACCAGTGGATGGTCCAAACAGGACAAAGAGAAAGAGAAAACACACCCCCCACACACATTCACATACACAAAACACCCCCACACACACATACACACACACAAAACACACCACACACACGCAGATGCATGTACACACACCCCACATACATACACACACACCACACACGTACACACACACAAAACACACCCCACACACATACACACACACAAAACACACCCCACAAACATACACACACACAAAACACACCACACACACGCAGATGTGTGCATACCCCCCTACATACATACACACACCACACACACACACACACACACGAGAGGGAAGGGAGGGTTGTGACATATAGTTGTGAGCCACCATGTAGGTGCACTAATGGACCCCAGGGCCTCTGCAAGAGCAACATGTGCTCTTAACCACTGAGCCATCTTTCCATTCTCCGTCATGCTTTATCTTTGGTTTGATCTGGTCTGTAGGGGGATGGGGACGTTAAATTCGGGCTTTGTTCTAAGGCCATGTACATTATCACTCCATTCTTTCGTGTGATACCTATCACTGCGGAATAGAACTTGTCTCCCCATCCCTGAGTTCTGACCCAGCCAGTTCCCAGAACAATGGAAGCAGCCATCTTTCTTCTCCAAACCTTTCTGTTTTGCGTGTGGATCAAGAGGTTCAGCCATCATTCCACTTAGCCTAGCAGGGGGCCAAGCTGGCTCACCTAACCAGTCTAGCCAGATCAGAACTGGGAGAAATAGGCACAGAGACCAGGAACACTGGCCATTGGCCAAATACCTGGCAGAAGTCTCTGTTTCTTTGGCTAAGGGACAGACTGGGCAGAGCCACCCTGATCTAGCCTCCCTGGTTCAGTTCTGACTGGGTCAGCCTCGGCTCTTTTCTTCCTCTTCAGGAGACTGTCTCAGCCACGGTCCTGCCCACTGTAGACTTTAAGTCACCTGTTCCAACCACAGAAGGGCCCTTCCCTCCAGAATTTGCCCAGCCCTACCTTTAGGAAATACCATCAGGTGGGCTTGGGTCCTCTGCTGTCTCCTCAGACCTTCATACTGGGCGCGGAGGAACTGGACGTTGATAGGAGGCCCTTGACCCGATGCCTGCGTCCGGGAACCCTCAGCCATTAAGCAGGCCCCCAGTTCCAAGAAGTTGGATAGGGCAGGGCACGGGCAGGCCAACCCTTTCATCCGCATCCGGGAGAAAAGCAAACACTGAGGGCTGAGGCAGAGGGAAGGTGGGGGGCGGGGAAGGGTAGGTGGTAAAGAGAAAGAAAGAGAGGGAGGGGAACAGGGAGTAGGGGAGAGAAGCTGGAAAGGGAAGGAGAAAGGGAAGGAGAAACTGAAGGGAGCAGAATGGGGAGGTGGGAAGAGGAGGAATGAGGAGCCAAGGTTAGTTCTCAGCTGAAGAGGAAGGTTTGGGGTGGGGCTGAGAAAGGGGGAGAAGGCAAGAATGAGGGGTTAGGAGTGGAGAGTATGAGGTGAGAGTAGAGAGCGAGGGGTGGGAGGAGATGAGGAGGGAGCCGAGGTCGGAGGGAGCCGGAGGGAAAGGGCAAGCATAGCTCCCGGGTTCTCTCCGAACGACCGCCCCAAGAGCTTTTATTCCAGCTGCCTCGCCAGGCGATGGTCAAGTTTAGAATGTGGTTCCAAGAGCTACAGTGAGATCCCAGTTTCTTGGCAGAGCTGAGCTGGGCTGAGGAGTGCCAGGCGCTGCAGGTTCAGCACAGGGTTTGAACTTAACTTAGCAGCTCGCCAAAACCTGCTGGTTTAATGAGCAACCGTCACAAAAAGAAATGCCTTCAGCAGCTTTAAGAGCTGGGACTCAGGGTGTATACCAGAGCACCCTAGGGTCTCCATGAAGCCCCCAACACACCTCCCAGGTAAAAGTCCTGCCACAAAGTCTGCCCGGGGACAGAGTCCAGGGGAGCATTGGCTTCCCGCCAGCCCCACCTCTTTGACATTTGAGCAGCCTCTGTGGTCTTGGCCTTTTCCAACTAAACAGTAAGTGGGTGTTTATCTTGCCCACAGCAATGGGGACCCTCACCCCCTGTTTGCCAGCCCTGCCATTTCTTTGACTGGCAGATACTGCCTCTTCTTAGGCTAGTCTTGACCTGTCTTTGCTCCATTGGCTCAAGTCCTTTTCCTTCTTCTAACGCAGTCCTTACTGCTGGCCATCTGCCCAGTACTCTTGCAGAGCAATGGGTGAGGAGGTGGGGGAGGGTAAATCTTCAGTGGGTGGTGTAATTAGTTCACGGGGGCTGCTGAAACAAAGGCCACAAATTGGGTGATTTACACAACAGACATGGTTCTGTTTGTTTGACTAAGGGTCCAAGATCAAGTGTGAGCAGAGACAGTACTTCTGGGGACTTGTGTGGGACAGCCTGTTCTACACACCTTGCCTGGCTTCTGTAGGCTCACTCTCGCTACTTGGTCATCTTTATCTTATGAAGGAATCGCTTCCCCTTTGTCTCCTTGGGATGGTCACATGTATGTCTCTGTGGACATCTCCCCCTTCTAAAAGAACAGCAGTCACTGGAGTAGTGCTTAACCTAATAACTTCATTTTAATTCATCTAATTAAGTTGGCAATAAACCTACTTCCAAGTAGAGCACAGTGTAGGCTCCGGATTTAGGATTCCAGCAAGTGAACTGGGGTTGTGTGGACACGATTTAGCCCATGTCAGGTAGACCATAACAGTTCCATAACATTGTTCACCTAAGGCACACCAGGAAGCAGAGAGTGATAGGAACCAAAGGTGGGTATAGTGGTTTGAAAGAAAATGCCCCTCAAAGGGAGTGGCACTGTTAAGAGGTGTGGTTTTGTTGGAGTGGGTGTGGCTTGCTGGAGGAAGTATGCCACTATGGAGGTGAAATTTGAGGGATCATATATGCTGAAGTAACACCCAATGTCTCGGACCCCTTCCTGTTGCTTGTGCAAGACGTAGAATTTCTATTGCTGCAGTGAAACACCATGACCAAGAGCTACTTGGTGAGGACGGGGTTTATTGGGCTTGTTCTTCCGCACCACTGAAGGAAGTCAGGACAGGAGCTCAAACAGGACAGTAATCTGGAGGCAGGAGCTGATGTAGAGGCCATGGAGGTGCTGCTGCTGGCTGACTTGCTCTCCGTGGCTTGCTCAGCCTGCTTTCTACAGAACCTAGGACCACCAGCCCAGGGATGGCACCACCCGACGTGGGCTGGGCCCTCCCCTACCAATCACTATTAAGAAAATGCCGTATCGTCAGATCCTATGGCAGCATCTCCTTAATTAAGACTCCCTCCCCTTAGATGACTCTAGCTGTGTCAAGTTGACATAAAACCAGCCAGGACATGTATATATTTCAAAGGTGTTAAATGTCTTCACAGAATCATAGCTTTTAAAACACAGAATAAAAATCCATTGTGTGGGCACACAGTATTCATTCATCCAATCACAAAGTGACAGACATTGACTTGTTACCATTTTTTGAGTATTGCGATCGATGATCTATGACCAATGCTACACAGCCATTTATTTGAGTTCCTGCATCCCATTCTTTTGGAAATTCTGGACTGGAATTCTGTTTGTGATATCTAGTCATCTAACTTTCTGAGGAAAATATACAAATCAAATTTCATTTCCCATAAAAACACTGTGAGACCCAAGCAGTTTACCTGGGTTCCATTCCTGGACAATGCACCAAAAAAGAACAAAACAAAACAAACAAACAAAAAGTCAACCACCAAGAGAAACAAAGACTTTATCTTCTTTCATCTTTTACATGAAGACTCTGTCTCTAAAAGATAATTTATTTATTTATTTATAAAAGATTTTCATGTAGCCCAGGCTGGCCTTGAACTTCTGCTATGTAGACAAGAATGTCTTTGAACTTCTGATCTTTCTGCTTCGGCCTGCATGCCAGGTTTGTACCACCATGCCTGGTTTATATGATGCTGGAGAGAAGAGTCCAGGGTTAGGTGCGTGCTAGGTAAGTCTCTCCCAACTGATCTACAGCCCCAGACTCTTTTCAGAGGACATGTTAAACCCACCCACTTCTACCATGAGCCCAGTCTTTCCCTGCTTGTGCCCGAGACAGCGTTTTTTTCCAAGACCCCTGAACTAGCTTCTTGGCTAGGCTGTTTGCTTTCTCTCCCGCTCTCTCTCAATCATTCTCCTCAAACAGCACGGTGTTCCTAGAAAGCACAAAGCACACAGAACTGTTTTAGAATCCCCCCCCCCCCCAGCTTCCCAGGGCACTGAAACAGGCACCCAAGTCCTGCTCTGACTACTGAGGTGATGACTTGCCCGTGTTTGTCTTACTCATAGCTACTCTCCCTGGCAACCTGCTCTTCTAAAGATTTCTTTAATGGGTTACATACAAATCCACCCAAGATCGAGAGTCACAGACTTGGTTCAGGGGCCACCAGTCCCAAACAGCTCATTCACTTCCTGTCGCCACCCACACACATTGTATCATCTCCTAAGAGCATGGGGGAACAAAGGGGACTTTTCTCTTACTTCGATCTTCTCTCGTTTTATGGAATGGCCCTGGTGGTTTCTTCTCCTGAGAACTTTGGTAGCTGTGCTAGTCGCCATGGTTCCAGAACATTCCTTACCTCTGACTCTGCACCACACACATCTCTTTCCTTGCTCACTTCACTTCTCAGTTTCTAGATAAGCTCGAATGTGAGAATTAAGACTGTGGGTTAAACCATACAGGTGGGCTTGTAGTCATCTTCTCTACTCTCAGCAACGTTCCTCTGGGTGGGCTGCCTCACTGCTCTGTGCCTCGGGGAAAAGCAATCCCCAAAGAGGGGGAGCATCTGTTGTCTGGCAAGCAAGAAGGGTAGATTTCCTCAAGCACTGAGGTTCTAGGATAACTAGAACATTCTGATGAAAATGCTGTTATTACCGAGCAGAGCACTGAACAGAGAAGCCATTCCTAAATTAAGAAACTTTCAGGGGGTGGGGAGAGGATGGATCTCTGTGAGTTCGAGGCTAGCCTGGTCTACAAGAGCTAGTTCCAGGACAGACTGCAAAGCTACAGAGAAACCCTGTCTCAAAAAACAAAAACAAGGGCTGGAGAGATGGCAAAGAGGGTAAGAGTATTGCCTGCTCTTCTAAAGGTCCTGAGTTCAATTCCCAGCAACCACATGGTGGCTCACAACCATCTATAATGAGGTCTGGTGCCCTTTTCTGGCCTGCAGGCATACACACAGACAGAATATTGTATACATAATAAATAAATAAATAAATATTTAAAAAAAAACCAAGAGATTTCCAGGGTAACTCCTGTCCCATTAACCATATGTTATCTTTGCCATGAGCCACACCCACAAAGCAGGTGCCTGTATCCTGTGTCTCTGCACACAACAAAATTTCATCAAAGTGCGTTTTATTTGTCAAAGTAGGTGTCCAGTAGCTTAGTGGCAAGGAAGTCTGGGAAATGTAGTTTTCAAAAAGTTTCACAGAAGCTGGTGTAGTGGCATATGCCTTTAATCCCAGAACTTGGGAGGCAGAAATAGGTGGATGAGCCTAGGGTCAGCCTGGTCTACACACTGAATTCTAGGACAGCCAAGGCTACACAAAGAAACCCTGTCTTGATATAAAAACAAAACAAAACCCAAAGAAAACAAATTAAAAAACTATGGTACATAATTCAGGTCTTTAGGGACACATTTTATCCCAGGAAATTATTATAATGTTCAGAGAGAGCTTGTCAGTGCTGAGATGAACATCTGTGTCTGGTTGGAGAGGTTTTGATCCTCATTATCTTTTCAACAAATGATAACACGTTGAAGACTGGTTAGATCATAGCCAAAGTGGTAAAGAAGTCTTTGCAAGTTGGATTCATCATTTATGAAAGCAGAACAATTTCAGGTCTTAAAGTGAAGGTGAATTTTATTGTTAAACTTCTTTTATCACGTGTCTTTTTGTAGAGACACAACTGCATACCATTTTCAAGCAGGTTCTCAGCATCTAGTTCATTCCTGGTGTTAGTCAGCGACAGCCTCTGCGTTCCCAAACCTTTTCATCACCCCAAACAGACCCCTTAGGAAGTCCCTGTCTCCCAAACCTTTTCATCACCCCAAACAGACCCCTTATGAAGTCCCTGTCTCCCTTTCTCTGCTCCCCATCCCTGGCAGTCACCAGTCATTTGAAGCCGTTGTGGGTTTGTCTGTTCTGGATACATCTCATAAACACAGTTACATCATCTGTGACCTTTGTGTCCGGTCCTCCCACTTAGCACGGTGTTACTGAGGATCACGTGGGTCACTGCATGTGCCCCTATTTCACTGCTTTCTCTTGTTGAACAACACTTTATGGTACAGATATCACATTTTCCTCTGTGAGAAAGGACTCGACTTTGTAGCCCAGGCTGGACTCAGAACTGCTGTGATTTTTCTGCCTCAGCCTCTCAAGGACTGTGATGATCAAGCTGTGCCAAGAGTTTCGTATCATCCAATGGGTATTCTTCTGGCTATTCTGAATACCGTGCTGTGTGTATGCAAGTGTGTGTGTGTGTGGTTCATTTTATAAACTAACAAAACTATTTTATGTGTGTGGGTGTTTTGCCCACACGTATATTTGTGCACTGCTTGTGTGCTTGGTGCCTACAGCATCCAGAAGAGGGTGCTGGGACCCCTGGAACTAGAATTGCAGTTGGCTGTGAACTGCCATAATTACTATTTATTATTCTGGTGATTGTATCCAGGTCTTTGCCCCGTGGAAGGAAAAGTACAATTTAAATGTAAGTCTCCTGCCCTCTAGTGGACACTTTCAGTCATGGCTACACAAAAAGCCGAGACAATTGCTCTTTGAACAAACAGATGGCTTCTGGTACCTCAGAAGCATGGAGACATCTGCCTGCTATGGGCATCCCTTCTGGGAAGCACTGTGGCCCTCTTCATGATCTTGGTGCTGGCATCATGTGGTTTTACTCTTTCTGGGCTGCCATAGATCGGTAGTCACCATCCAAATGCCCGACCTGGAAGGTCCACCACCAGCTAAGGGTCCTAATACAGGAAGGTGGGAGGCCCGGCTAAAAAGATTTCCAAAGCAGAGTGAGAAAAAGTCTCAACATCTCCCGCCCCCACGCAAGATTCCTAGTTAGCTCCCTTGTGGTCTCGGATCGACGTGTCTGAGGCTGCTCTCTCACACTGCAGTGGTGAAAACGGATTACAGGAAGCCGATCCTCACTGAAGTACTTCCTCCAGCTAGGCTCCCTGTTCGTTCTAAAGCCTTTACAACCTTCTTGAAGGGCACCAACAGCTGAGGCTAATGGGTTCAAACACGTGAGGCTATGGGGGACACTTCACGTGCAAGCCACAGCAGACCCCATCTCAAAGACAAAGCAAAAACTGACTGAAACACCCATCTCAGTGACTTTAAAAACTGATGTATGCTGGGTTCATTTCAGATCACAGGAGAGGACGGTACGGTCCAGTCACGAGCACCTTTTCCCAGTGTGCAGCCAAGCCCAAAGGCCTCTGGAATATCTAAATGGCTCCTTGTCCCGCTGCTTCCTTTGTTCAGCGTGACTATGTTTGGTCTGTTGGCATCCCTGGCTGTTCGGGGCAGGCATGTCCATGAAGGGCCGCAGAAAGTGAAGGGATTGCTTCGGGTCCGCATCTTCTCAGTTCTCTGCCCAGGGCTCTCGGCTCCGTCACCACATAGAACCTGCAGCCTTCTGTACACAGATCCCTGAACTCTGAACCTTTCGCACAGGTTCAGAGAAGCAAAGTACATCCAGCTGCGCAGATTTGGACTTTATTCATCCCCTCTGACCTGCCAGTCCGCTCCGTCTTGTTATTCAGGCTGTGAGCGGCCGCATTCCAAGCCCCAGGCCTCCACTCTGTTGGTCCCTTGCACTGTAGGTGTAAGAACTCATGCATGGATCAATGTGTGTTCGCTAAACTCTGGGAGAATATACTGAAAATCCCTAACCCTAAAGGGCATGGTGGTAGCTCATGCCTTTAATCCCAGCACTCGGGAGGCAGAGGCAGGTGGATCTCTGAATTTGAGACCAGCCTGGTCTACAGAGCGAGTTCCAGGACAGCCAGGGCTACACAGAGAAACCCTGTCTTGAAAACCAACCAACCAACAAACAAACAAACAAATAAATAAGCTAGCCACTTCTCCCTTTTGAACCAAAGGTTGGTTTCTGCAGTTCTATAACTCACCGTAAGGAGGCACCATTAGTTCTCACTCATATTGACACCTGGAGAGTTTGGGATGTGGGAACGGCTTAATTGGCAAGTTTCCCTTTTCATTGTACTTTCTGCTCAGCTGCACAAAATAGATCTTAAAAAAAAAAAAAAACCCAAGAAACAAAACAAAAGGAGAGGGGGGAAGCAACAGATTCCATTAGCACGATACAAGGAATAGATCTGAATTCTCCAACCTTTGGTCTGAGCGGATCTACTTCAACATTCCCAATCCTAATTAACCACACTCTGGGTCAGAAGCTCTCATTTGTCAACACCTGTTGTCAACAATCTTGAGAGAGCAAAAATAAGCTCAAACTCTCTGACCTTTAGACAAGGTGGAAGAGGATCACATCTGTGTGTGCCCCAACAGGTGGTAATGGGAGCACACCTTTTATCCCAGAACTCAGGAGGCGGAGGCAGGTAGAGCTCTGAGTTCAAGGCCAGCCTGGTCTACAGAGTGAGTTCCAGCACAGCCAGGATACGGTGCAGAGAACCCCTGTCTTGAAAACAAAAACCAAATTATTTACTATTACTATTACTATTATATATGTGTGTTTTGGCTGCATGTTTGTCTGTGCTTGCTGTGTGCCTGGTGTCAGTGGAGGCTAGAAGAGGTATCAGGTCCCCTTGGATTGGAGTAATAGACAGTTATGAGCTGCCTAGTTTGGGTACTAGGAATTCAACCCAGGTCCTCTGAAAGAGCAGCCAGCGCTCTTAACTGCTGATGGCTTTGTGGTTTTATTGGAACCAAGCTTACTTATTTCTAGAGTCAGTGTCCAACTCTTGCCCGAGGAAAGGATTATAACCAGTGGCACACCATGTCCCGGCCTGTACGTCTGCACACAAATTCAAGAGTGGGTAAATCCTATAATGTTAGCACGTGCTCCTAAGCTGTCTGTGCCCCTGCTGCAGCAATGCCCTACCTGCATGACTGTATGGAAGCAGAAGTGTTCCAGCTGAGACTAGGAGGACAATGAACAGAGTGGCTTCTCCTGCATCGCTGGGAAAAGCTTTCTAAGACAGCTATAAACCAGGAGGGAGTCAGTTACGTTCATCTCCGTAACCTAATGCTCCTTCTACTCATTTCTTCTCTGCTCTTTGAAATTCTCCCTATCTCCCACAGGGGGCGCAATCAGATACCATCACAGCTGGGTTAGTTACGGAGTGCCCTGCAACCCAAGAGGTCAAAACTAGGGCTTAAAAGTATGAAGGTAGCTGGACGTGGTCGCTTAATCCCAAGCACTCCTACAGGCAGAGGCAGGAGGATCTCTGAGTTTGAGGTTAGGCTGGTCTACATATTGAGCTTCAGGACAGCCAAGGCTACATAGAGAGACCTTTTCTTAACACCCTCCCCACCCCATCTCAACACGACCGGTGCCCAAGAAAAAGCACAGCGATGTCAGGGCCTGTGAGGTAGCTCAGGGAAATGTATCTGCCACCAAACCTGATCACCCGAGTTTGAGCCTTAGAATCCACATGGTTTAAGGAGACACCTGACTCCTGAGACTTCTCCTCTGACCTCAACACTTGTGCTGTCTGTAACGGGCTTAAGCCCCACCCCTAATAGATACACAAATGTTTAAAGAATGGAAATTACAAAGAATAATGGTGACTTAATTTTTTCAAAATTGGCCCAGTGCTTTGTTTTTTGTTTGTTGTCTGTTTGCTTGAAACAAAGTCTAAGGCCCAGGTCGTCCTCATACTGACTGTGTAGCTCTTGACCTTCCTGCTTCTGTATCCTAAATGCTATGAATGCAGGCATACATGCATTACCACCAGATAATTATTATTTATTGTACATATTAATTATTATTATTATTACTATTTTGAGAAGGGTATCAAGTAGCCCAGGCTTGTCTGAAACTCTTGATTCTCCTGCCTCAGCCATGAATGCTGGTCTCACAGGTTTAGGTCACAATCATGCTTTTATAAAACACTGTACTCAGCAATTTTCTTCTTAATTTATGACAGCAACGGTAATCATTGAAGACTGGTATCCAGAATGGATATAGCCTAAAAATTAATCAGGATGGAGATATGACCCCATAACTTTCTATATTGTATATACAGGATTTTTTTGGTTTTGTTTCTCCCCATTGCACACAAACTCTCTGTAACAGCCTTCTGGTTCTGCTTCTACGAATTTGACTTTTTAAGATTCCACATATGCCATCAAAGAGTATTTGCCTTTCTATGCTAGGCTTAACGTCCTCCCACTCTTTCTTGGCTACAGTAGAAATTCCCTTTTACAGGTATCTTGTCTTATTGTCAATATTTACTCTGCAGTCTTTCCAGTATGATGGAACTAGTTCTACGCACAATTTGCCTCTTACCTCCATCAGTCAGCTTGATTTTCTAGCAAATCCTTTGACCTGCCAACACTATGTGCCTTTAAACATTTTAAATTCATGGACAATACGCAGGATGATGAGTTTTATTTGTCAATTTAACACAGTCTAGAATCATCTGGGAAGATTCCCAGCAAGATCAAGCTGGACGGTGGGCATGCCTGTGGGGATTATCTTGATGACATCAACTGAGGTGGAAGACCTGGCCCTGTGGGCAGCATCATTCCTTAAGCAGGGGATCCTGAAATGTGTAAAGGCTTAGAAAGCGCTGGGTAAAGCTATGCATTCATAAACTATTGTGCTCTGCTCTCGACTGTGCACATGATGTGACCGTTTGCTTAAAGCTCCTGACACTTTGACCTCCAGCAGTGACTGTGATCTGGAATTTTTTGTTTATGCTATGAAACACCCAAAATACTTATAGATAAAACTGACTTTATCCTTAGTCTACTCCTTTTCTGGTCACCCTTGTTCTTAGCTGGAATGTGTCCTCGAGAGCTTTTCCTGTTAATTTACATGCAGGCTTGCTTTTAGGGATAGCCTTGTGTTCTATACATATGCAATCATATTGTTTTGGTTTTTAATATCTGCAGACAGAAGTTTTTGTCCTGCCCAGTCCCACAGTCATTCAGTCCCAAATAAACGCACAGGGTCTTATATTAATTATGAACTGTTTAGCCTATTAGCTCTGGCTGGCCTATTATTAACTAGCTATTATGACTCAAATTCATCCATAATTCTTGTCTATGTTTAGCCAAGTGGTTGGTCCGTACTTGCCCTTTGGCAACCTGAAGTCTGTTTCTTCTATCCTGTGCTTCCATCTCCAACTGTTAAGGTTCTTTACACTCTGAATTCTTTTCCTTGATTTCCCCAAATGGTCCTAAAGGGCATCTACATGATAATGCCTTCCAATTCCTGTTCTTGTGGAGCCTTGGGGAGCCTTATGCTAGCATCATGTTGGGGCAGGGATTTAGCTCTGTGTCTAGTGCTGCCCTGCAGAGTACACAAAGTACCCAACAGCCCTCCACAGCCTTTTCATTTAAACGTGGTCTGAAAGCACCCGAGATTCCTAGACTTCATTACCTTCACCTGCTTGCTTGGACCCTCAAGACAGTGATGTGGGATTCCCCTCTATATACCATTGGTTAATAAAGAAGCTGCTTTGGGCCTCTAGCAGGGCAGAATAGAGCAAGGTGCTGAGTTCCAAGCAGAGATAGAGGAAAAAGAAGGTGAAGTCAGGGAGCTGCTGCCAAAGGACAGATGCCTGGTAACTTTACTGGTTAACCACGAGCTTCGTGGTGATGGAAATGGCTTAATTTCTTAGCTAGAAAGACGCTTAAGCTATTGGCCAAGCAGTGATTTAATAAATGCAATTTCTGTGTAATTATTTTGGGTCTGGGAACAAGCAGGCTCCGCCAAAGACAGTACCCCAAGTGTTTAGTTCGAAAGTGAGTCCTACTCTCCCAAGTCCTCACCCCCCCCCCCAATCTCTCACTACGATCTTTGTATCTGCCCTAAGTACCTGCCGAGGTTCAACTGGCTTTCAATTTTCATCTCCATTTCTCATGCTGAAACCTCTTTACCATCACGTGAAGCCAGCTATCCTGCAGCAGCCTCCCATCACCTACACAAGTGGCCTGGGATGACTGGGTCCGGCCGCTCCATCCTCTTCACCTGGCACCCTTTGTGCCTGGTCTCATCTGGAAAGCCGACTCCCTGGCACGCGGCAGTCGGAGTCCTTTTCATCTATCCAGTTTCAGCCCCACCATCTCACAGAACCCTGCCCAACCACCTGATCTGGGGCAGGTTTCACTGCTACTGTTACTGTGGCCAGTTTCCTGGTTCTTCTTGCCTCACAATGTACCCCCACATAGCCCCTTCCTAGTTTGCCTTCTCTGCGTATGTTCAAGGTCTTATTCACAGTTATATACCAGGCTACTACCCTGGCCATAACACATTCATTGATTCCAAGTTCATCACCCTAATTTTATTAGAAGCAAGAAACCCAATCATTACCACATACCAATCTTGCTAAGGGCATTGTATTGTTTTTTTTTTTTCCGAGACAGGGTTTCTCTGTGGTTTTGGAGCCTGTCCTGGAACTAGCTCTGTAGACCAGGCTGGTCTCGAACTCACAGAGATCCGCCTGCCTCTGCCTCCCGAGTGTTGGGATTAAAGGCGTGCGCCACCATTGCCCGGCCGAGCATTGTATTCTGGAGTCACAGTTCTCTGGCTCAAATTCCAGCTGATCCACTGACTAGTTGGGAGGTTGGGAACATTAATCCTTGTATACTTGTCTTCATTGGTGGCTGGGAACTGTAGCATCTTTACCAACAAAAGTTATTGCAAAGATTAATGAGATGCCTAGCCTAAGACTGAGAATTAATTCTATGGCTTTCAATACCAACCTGAAAACGGTTGGGCAATCCCATTCCCATGCTGTTCACAAGGGAACAGGTTTTCTGAATCCCTTCCACTTCTACTCGGTTTGGAATCTCCATGCATGTCACGAAGCCCACAGGTGTGTACCACCACTAAAACCAGGCTTTTTTTTTTTAAAAAATTCAGTTACCATGGTAATGTTTCATCACAAGTGAACCATCAGTCATGCTCATGGTCAGGACCACACAGTGGGTCTGTTTATCTGCAAGAATTTTATGTTTATTATAAAGGAAAACTACAAAACCCCTAGAGATGTTAATGTAACTGCATTATAAGAGATTATTTTTCTAGAATTATATTAGATAGGAGTATTTCTTCTCAATCTTTTTAAGATATAAAAATTTGTTTTTTAAATGTGTATGTTTTACTTGTGTGTATGTATATACATGTATTGCATGCCTGCCTGGTGCCCAGGGAGGCTAGGAGAGGAAGTAAACCCAGGTCCACTGAAGAACAACCAAGGCTTTACTGAGCCGTCGCTCCAGGCTCCTATTTTTTTTAATCGTAAACCAAACAAAAACGCAGTGTACAAATGTTACTAAAACTAAAAGGTGAAATCAGGCTATCTCTCATTTATATTAAGACTCCAGACGGTTTTAAAAAGGGTAGAATTAATATTTTATCCTCATTTATAATCAGATGGCAGTTGGGGATAGACTCTCCACACTTCATATTTTGAAAATTAAAAAAGTTACAGGCTTTAAACAGCTCCTGGCTGATTATGTTTCTTGGGGCATGATTACGCAAATTCAGTAATGGAGGCTTCAAGCTTTTCCTTGTTCGCACCAGAGAATTCACCCACCTGTTAAGAGACGAAAAGAGAGTCAGTCAACAAATACCTCTTACTAAGAACAGATGACTGTCAAGATCTAAGACAGTACGCTCTATGATACGAATGGTGAACTGGCTATGGAGCTAGCTACTGGTACTTAACAGAGAATAATTTTCAGTTAGGCACTGCATAATGCATAAAGGTCCAGGAAGCAAGACAATGTCTCTCTCTCTCTCTTTTTAAACAAGGTCTTTTTCTGGTTCCCTTGAATCCTTGACCTTGAATCCAAGGTGTTCCTTGCGTCTCAGCCTCTCAAGTGCTGAGATCACAATATCACACCCAGCACCGTCATCTTGAACGGAGAAAGGGGAGACATACTTCTTTTAAGTCACCTCAATGCTTTCTGCATGTGCACTATACATTCTTTTGCCAAAGTGTTATTTCTGGTTTTGGTGGAGACGTGGTCTCCCTTTGTAACTTACATTAGCCTGCAACTCACTATGTACCCCAGGCTAGCCTCAAATATGTAGCAGTTCTCCTGCCTTGGCCTCCTGAGCCTTGGAATACAAAAATGCAGCATCATGCCAGGCCCCATAGTCATGAAACATGAAACAGTGGGACACATCTCCCTCGGGAGCCACCCCAGTTATCTGTGTGTGTACCATACATTCTTCTGCCTACTTGGTAATTCTTTTCCTTTCTGTTTTTGGAAACAGGGTCTTACCCTGTAGTCCATGTTGACCTGGATTTGCGGGTTACTCCCAAAGCGTTGGGATTACAACTGTGCGCCACAACACCCAGCCCCAGCTGTCGTTCTATCTATCTATCTATCTATCTATCTATCTATCTATCTATCTATCTATCTATCTATCTATCTATCTATCTACCTACCTACCTACCTACCTACCTATCTATCTATCTGTTTAAAAAGTTTCTGTGTAGCCCTGGCTGTCCTCAAACTCAGAGATCCATCTGTGCCTGCCTCTGCCGCCCGAGTGCTGGGATTAAGGGTGTGCGCCACTATCCTCAGCTCTAGTTGGTGTTCTTCAAGTCAGACATACCTTTTGACCCTTTTTGTAAAACTGGAAGGTCGGCATGCATTTGACTTCACACTCTGCAGCAACATCCTGGGGTGTGGGGGAAGGTGGTCAGGGAAAGAGAATGAAAACAAGAATGTGAATATTAAACTTAGAGAGAGGGGGGAAAAGTCCAAAAATCAGACATGTTTTCCATCATACACCCCAAACCCCAGCCTCAGAACCTTGAGCATATGAGCAAACAACACAACAAACACAATGAAAACCCTTACTAACATCTCCCTCCAGGGATGGGCACTAACAAAAAGGATGTTACTGGCATTAGCTGGTGCGACAGCCCCTCACTATGCTCCTCAGAACCAGCAGTTCCTAGTTCTTGCTAAGTTTTTCCAATTTTACTAAGAGAATGGGTTATATACAGACGATGGCTGGGTAACTATTACCTGTTGTTTCTGGGGCTGGAAGTTAAGGCTCTGCACACACTAGGCAAACACTCTGAACCCTCTGGGCAGAATCCTGCCACATTGCCAAGGCTGGCTTGTATTCAAGATCCTCCTGCTCAGCTTCCTGAGTGCTGGAATTATAGGTGTGTACACAAGATGTTGGGCTCAGGGCCAGACATTACAACCCAAGTTACCCTTGGCCAAGCATGATAGTACACAATACACACTGAAATCTCTGCACTTGGGAAGCAGAAGCAGGAGCATGAGAAGGCCATCCTCAGCTACACAGCCACTTCAAGACCAGACGGGGCTCTAAGACCCGTCTCCAAACAAACAAAACCCCAATAAATCACAAACACTGGAAAAGGGGGTCTTAAAGAGATAGATTCTTAAGTGTTTGTGCTCATATATATTCTATTTTTAAAACTGCAACTATATCCTCATATAAACTTGTAGTTAAAGCATTAAGAATTTTCTCATGGGGTCTGGAGATGTGGCTCAGCCGCTGCTCTTGCAGAGGACCTGGATTTGATTCTCAGCACCCATATGGTTCACAACCATCTGTAACCCTAGACCTGGGGATCCAATGCCTTCTTCTGCCCTCCACATGCACCAAGCACTTATATGATTGTACACACATGAATTTGAGCAAAATGCTTACACATAGAATGAATATATAAAGAAAAAACCTAAAAACCCCAAGAACTCTTTTTGCTGTGTGTCAACGTGACTTTTTAAAGGTCGCATGGTATTTTATTTCACATTTTAACTCCTCTTACTGAACTTTTAGATCATTTCCAACTTATGTATGAATACTTGTGAATGGATACATTTATCACTGGGTTTTAAAATATAAAATCTAACTGTTGGGTTCCAGAAAATTCTACAGTTTGCCTCATAAAAAGACACTGGAAGTTACCCATTATTTATTAATCTTATCACTCATGCATCTAAATATACACCCTTCTTTTCAAAATGCATGTTGTAGGCTCTCTCTCACACACACACAGATATGGACTTTTCCTTATGAAACACACTCATGCACCCCCTTTTATCATCCCATAGTATGAATAATGATACTTTGCTTGTTAAAGATCTATGCTAAGTAAGCAGTATTCCCCCATGGCCTCTGTATCAGCTCCAGCCTTCTGCCCTGACTTGCCTCTGTGATGGACTGTGTGACCTGGAAGTGTGAGCGAAATAAACCCTTTCCACTTCAAGTTCCTCTTGGTCATGGTGTTTCCATCACAGATAAAGAAACCTAAATTATATCAATGTATAAATACCTACAGAGGGTGTCAGACTCCCCAGAACCGGAGTTACAGGGAGCTCCCTGATGTGGATACTGGAACAAAACTCAGGTCCTCTGTGCTCCTAACTACAGAGCCATCTCTCTAGGTCCGAATGAACCACACTTCAAGCAATTCAATTTGACATGGAAAGGATGGTTTTTCCTGATGTGCTTTCAATCCTCACATACGCTCCTGCACAGTGGTTTGGTCTGCTCCTCTCATTCATTAACCCTAGAGGCAGAAGTCTTGACTAGACTTCAGTCTCATGGCTTTGATGTCGTCAAACCCACCAGGGCTGCCCACCCAGGCGAGACTTCAAATACCCCATCTACCAAGGCCCAGCGCTGCTGTCTCTGTCCAGCAGCGACGGAGAAACCTTGTTACAGGGCCTATCATTCTCAATGCCCAGTATTTCCTACATGTTTTATCTGCTAGATTTATATGCAATAGAGAACAAGATAAACCAGCAATGGCTTAATTATAAATGGTTAATTATTAACATATAGTTAAGTAGTGTTGGTTTAAAGCAATGTTTTAACTAAAGTAGCTAAGATAAATTTGGACACAGCTTTACTAAAGCGCCCCCCACGTCTCCTTTCCTTTAAAGTAAAAACACTGCCCAAGATTTTCCTGTCTGTATTATTTCAGAGTATTATCATCAATTCCCCAAATATGCCAGCTTCAGACTGGGTTAAATATAAATTTGGGAGCACCGACACTTCAACCATGCCAAGTCAATACCCACAAACACAGCAGCACTGCCGTCTAGGACATTTGTAAAGCCTGATGTAGAACTCTGCCTACCACCATCTAGGTCTTCCCTCTCCCAGCTGATGCTCTGCGGGCCGCGACACCTACTCTTAGAGGGATCGGAAAGGCCCGCAGACTATTCTTTTGGCTTTTAGAATCTCTCTCTGTAGTCCCTCCAGACGCTCAGGGATTGCGGTGTGAGCCACCCCTAGACGCCATTCTTTATCCTGCATTTCTCTCACCATCTGCTCATTTAACCCAGGGTCACACCCCTATTTTCCGCTTTTTAAAAGTAACGAAAAACTCACATCCACAATAACTCACATCCCGGCAGAGCTCTCGAGTTGAGCTTTGACCAATGCAGGGCCATGTGACCAGTAGCAGCAAGCTGTAAACCAGCCCCTCACTCCCCAGCTGCCCTCCCTGAAATCAATCACTGACTACACCCCAGCCCTGCTAACCGCTGACTTGGTTTGTCTCCTTAAAGCCTAATCTCAGATATTTTGAGTATGTACAACAGGATCACACCAAATCTTAGTGCTAGGAGTCTTCTAGAGTGTGACAGGAACACTAACCATGCTCACTCGCTTGGCTCCTATTAACTCAGGCCTAGCTTTCTCAGTAAAGCTGAAATACATGGTATTCGAAAGCTTACAGACTTGTCTCTTTTTTTGGTTTAATTTACAAAATATGCATCACACCCCCTTGGCCATCAATGCAATATTATGTTCTACAGGAGCCTTCCTATGCCTCCACCACCAAGTAGGACAGGCCAGAAAGTGTACTAAGAAAAAAACCACACAGGGCATGGTGGGAGCTCCTACGTGACCCTCCAGAACCTTTGCCAGGCTGAGGGCTGGGTATGGAGATCTGATTATAGGTAGAGAACAAGACTCAAGGAAGATGGGAGTTTAGCGTAAAACAGAAGCCAGCGAGTCAGTGCTGGAGTCCAGCCCACTGAGTTAGTGGTCACCCATTCTCTCCTCCTTCCTGCCCCACAGGGCAAGCACAAGTACTCATGCACCCCTCAGCAGCCCTGGCGCTCCATCCCAAGCAGCCATTTCCAGCCCAGTGGCCTATGACAAGTAAGGTCATATGCTAAGATCCCGACCTGCACTCCTTTAGGGTGTTTGTGTGGAGGGGGAAGCGGGGAGAAGATCAGAGCAATGGCAGAGGGGCCCCGCAGCGTTGTTTTAAATGCTGGCTCTGCAACTCCAAGAACAACTTCTCCCTGTTTCAGCCTCCCCATCTCTAAATAAGACAGTGCCAATACCAGTATGGGGGGCGGTGCTAAAGATAAATCATTATGTGGAAAGTACACAGAACAGAACTGAGTGGATATAGCAAGAACTTTCCGCTTAACTCCTCCCAGCTCTCCAACGTACCAGGGCTCTTCAATGTTCACTGAAATGTTTGGGCTTTCCCGCTGATTCAAACCAAGCACCATTAGAATGAGCTCGTGAATACAGCTCCCATGCCACGGGAAGTTGGGAGTGTCTCAAAAGCAGCCTCGCAATTCCACGACACTATCCAATCCACTATCTATTAGAGCCAAAGTCCACCTGTATCTATAGAGCATCACAGAATGGGGGGCAGGATACAGGCCTTTGCAACACAAAGGGCTCCATCATCTGAGAGCTACTGTTTAGACTGTGCCACACACCGCTCCCAGTACCTAGGATTAAACCCATATCCGGGATACCTCGTTCTTCCCAAACAGAATTTCTCAGACAAAGTCCTACTTCTAGGATTATTTTTCCAATTCTACTTTAAAGAACAGGGTATTCTTCAGAGGACAGGCCCCTCTGAGATGATCGGCAGCATCCGGTTTCTCACTACGTACCTGGCAGTCATCCACATCTATTTCAAGGAACACCACACTGGAATACTTTTCAGAGAGGGACTGGAAAATTAAAAATAAACCCAAAAGTGTTAGAACTAGATAATGGAAGTCAACATAACTAAGCTTCTTCAAGGGAAATGTAATAGAGATTAAAGATTTATTTACTTTTATTTCATGCAGATGGTGTTTTGCCTAAATGCACGTCTGTGTACCATGTGTGTGCCTGGTGCCTGCAGAGGCCAGAAGGGGGCACTGACTGCCCTGGAACTAGAGTTATAGAAGGTCATGACCCTCCATTTGGGTGCTGGGAACCAAACCTAAGTCCTTTTTTTTTTTTTTTTTTTTTTTGGTTTTTTTGAGACAGGGTTTCTCTGTGGTTTTGGAGCCTGTCCTGGAACTAGCTCTTGTAGACCAGGCTGGTCTCGAACTCACAGAGATCCGCCTGCCTCTGCCTCCCGAGTGCTGGGATTAAAGGCGTGCGCCACCATCGCCCGGCCCTAAGTCCTTTTAGAAGAGCAGTCAGTGCTCTTAACCACCGAGGCATCTCTCCAATTCCATACACCAAAAAATTTAAATTTCTGTTATTTAAAAGTTCTTATTTTACTTATTATTACTTTATATCTGTGTATGTGCCATAACATGTATATGGAAGTCACAGGGCAACTTCTGTGAGCCGGTTCACTTTTCACCATGGGTTTCAAGGGCCCAACTCAGGCCAGGCTTACATAGCAAGCCCTAAGTTCCCTTCCTTTTTTGCTGTTCAACCTCACCAGCCAGGTCTAAAGATTCAGCTTGGAGACTAGGTAAGCAGTGACACAGCTGTCTCCAAATCAAATTTTCTCAAGGGGAAAGTAATTTGCCCCTGCGACTTCAAGGCCTTAATTTCACACTAGGCCCAGGTTTCAAATGTAAAAGAAAAAAAACGGCTTAAGACAGACAAAACTGACTCCCGAAAGTTGCCCTCAGTGAGCTCATTACGTAAGCTACTTGGGACAACAATGGCACAGCCTCACATCCATCCATCATCGACCCTTTCACCCCAACTTGTGACCCCTGGGCAGCCTCGAGGCCCAGGGCTCCTATACTCACATGAAAGAAAGGTTTGATCATTTTACAAGGTCCGCACCACGTGGCCGAGAAGTCCACAACTACAAGCTTGTCTCCCGCAGCCACCAGGGCCTCCTGAAAAGCTTCCTGAGGAGGGAGAAAAAAAACAACAAAACACCCGTGTCATATATTTTCACTTTCTGTAAGACAAGTGTGACCCAATGCCCTTAAACCCACTGCTCACTCAGGAGGCAGAGGTAGACTGATGGCCAACCTGGTCTACACTGGCCAATTCCAGGCTAGCCAGTGAGACCCCCCGCCCAATACAAGAAAAGACCTAAGCAAACACACAAACAGCAAAAAGATATTAAGTACAACCTAAGAGTAACCGCTCTTAAGGCCTAATTTTTATCCAAAGCAACCAAGTAAGTGGCTGGAGAAGAATCTTGCACACGGTGTCACTGCACTTGACAGGATGAAATGAGAATGTCTTTAGGTATCCAGGAATACCGCATAAAATAATGATGTTGCAAACCCAGGGCTTCGCACATGCTAGCAAGAGTTACATCCCCAGCCTGCGACTCCTTTATATTAACAAAAAAGGAAAACCGGCATTTGTACCAAAAATGTCTTCACATCAAAGTAAGTTCTATGGTAGACACGGGATTCTTAGGGGCTGAGGAAAGGAGCCTCCAAGATTAAAGAAGCCTCAAGACACAGTTAAGCAACGAAGAGTCACAAGTTACTTCACCAATGGGGAAATAAGAAAAGAATTTGTCTAGGGTGAGACACAACCCCAGGGCAGCGTCCAGGAGACGAACCTCCCACGCAGGTCACCATTAGCAGAAACAGAGTTTGTGTGCTTTAAGATTTAATTTGAGCGTGCGTGCGTGCGTGCGTGTGTGTGTGTGTGTGTGTGTGCTGTTGCAGAGGCCCGAAGAGGGCATGAGATCCCCTGGAGCTGGGGCCATGGGTAGTGGGTACTTAATGAGGGTTCTCTACAAGAGGAGGAAGCACTCTTAAAGGTTATTCTAGCTCTCCAGCCCCTTCTATACGTTATACAGGCCTTCTGGAGTTGGATCACACTGCTTCTCAACCTTTGGCTTTTGCCCTATGGATCAAAACTCACCGCTTTTTAGGTGAAGCCAAATGTTAGCTCCCCAGGAAGAAATTTTCCTTTGGCTGTTTTGCTTAAGTAACATTGGCCACATTAAAGTCCCAGCAATAATAATAATAATAAAAAAAAATCCCTCACCACTAACCTCCTTTGAATTATTTACCAAAAGCCTTGATACTGTAACCCTAGGAACCTAACATTCTAACCTAACCTAACCAAGGACTCATTTAAACCATTAGTCACTTGGTGCTGACTAAAACCCAAACTGGGGTAACAGAGGAAAAAAAAAACCCAAAAAACAAAAACCCCCAAACCAAACAAATAAAAATCCCACATCTGAAGGTAATATTTCCTCCAGGGGGAAAAAATGTTGGTCAAATTAGTTATCAAAAATTAAGCCAGTCTAGTGGGGGGTGGGGTGCAGAAGAGGCAGGCGATTCTCCACGAGTTTGAGGCCAACCTAGTCTAGACAGAAAAACCTTGTTTCAAAAAACCAAAAAAGGGGCCAAACTAAGATATGGCCCAACAAAGAAAAGTAAATATATACAACACTACAAAGTTAAAACATACACAGATACAACCAGACCAAAAACCCAAGGAGTCTTCACAGAGTATAGTTACTCTATTTTTAAAAATTCTATTTTCTAAGTATTGATGATTCTATCTGCATGCATTTATACATAAATGTACAATGTATTTGTACATCACTGTGTGCCTGGTGCCCTTGGAGGCCAGAAGATGCACTGGGGACTGCCTTTACAGATAATCACAAACCACCACCTGGGTGCTGGGAATCGAACACCTGCTCTCTGACAAACAGCCAATGCTCTTATCCTCTGAGCCATCTCTTCAGCCCTGCACAGTTACTTTTTTAGGTCATTTCTGAGAATCGTACAGAATGGCTGTGACGACTTCAGAAGATTAACCTAGTTAGTTATACAGGTCCCTCAACCCATGTCTGGGTGTGTCAGGATCAGGAGTGGGGAGTGCAGGGCAGAGTAATGGAAGTACCTTTCCAAACCACCACTGGTTGTTGCAGATAAATTCGTATAAAAAGTCCACACCACCCACTCTATACCGCAAGACATAGGTGAAGACAGTATGGTAGGCTGGTCTGACGACACCCACACCTGCAACATGGCTGACCCTCAATTAAAGTATGATGAGATTACATGGAAAGCAAGACAAACATTTCGAACCCTCCCTGGCTTCAGTGAACACGAGTTACAGAGGCAGGGATGTGTAAACTCCATAAACAAGTTCTCTTCTCCAGGTGTGTAAATGTGCTTGAACTCCTGGCTTGAGGAGTATTCAAAATTATCTAAGAAGCAAATCACAAATTTTAGCCTTAGAAATTAATAATCACAATTAGTGACACCAATGATCTGGAGACAAAACAACGCAGTTGGAGTAGTTAGGAACAGTTGCTACGAAGCCTCTTCTCAAACAGACCCACCTCACAGGTTGGCAAGGTGACTCAGCAGATTAAGGTGCTTGCCACCAAGACTGAGGAACAGAGTTCAAAACCCAGGATCCAACCCTGCCAGGTTGTCCTCTGATCGCCCCAAGTGAATGGCTTAACCCTTCACATAAATGTAAAACAAAACAGAAAGCCCCAGGCAACAAAACCATATGCAGTCCAATAATACCAAGTGTTCTTTACTTTTTGAGACAGGTTTTCACTCTGTAGCCCGGACAGTGGTGATCCTCCTGCCTCAGTCTCCCGAATGCTAGTAATTAGAGGCACGAGTCAACACCCTGGTCTAACATAGTGAGCAGTCTATAAGGCACTGTGCAATGTGCCTTGTGTGTAGTTCAAAAAATTGGCAGTTTTAGTCTTCTTTTTTTCCAAGACAGGGTTTCTCTGTGTAGCCTTGGGGTCTATCCTGGCACACCCCATAGACCAGGCTGGCCCTGAACTCAGAGAGCCTGCCTCTATCTCCCAAGTGCTGGGATTACAGGTGTGTGCCACCAATGCCCGGCCAGTTTTAGTCTTAAAAACAATTAAAAAGATGGGCGGTAGTGGCCACACGCCTTTAATCCCAGCACTCGGGAGGCAGAGGCAGGCGGATTTCTACGAGTTCGAGGCCAGTCTGGTCTACAAGAGCTAGTTCCAGGACAGGCTCCAAGGCTACAAAGAAAGCCCGTCTCGAAAAACAAAAAACAAAGCAAACCAACTGTTGATTTCTTCTTCATTACATCATAGCCTACCAATCCACTCCTGTCTGGAGACAGACCCCAGGGGTCCTTAACTACCCACACAGTCCCCAGAAACAGCTATTCCTTCCGCATGGTTAAACCAACCGACTTATTCCATCAGATTAACTTTAGGCGTAGTCAATTAAGCCCCGATGGTGGCGACTCTGTTCAGGGCTTTGTTAATAGGCCTTTGAGGCCCAGGCTTTTTATGAATAACTGGTTTCCTGTCATCAAAGCACATCTGTCCTGCTGAAATAGCAAAGGTCCCTTAAGTAAGACAGTTTAAACCGGTAAGGACCCAACTGGGTGCTGGGTGGATTCTGAGCAAATCACGTACCCAACCAGTTGCTCAAAACTGGAGGCATGGACCTGCCTTCCTTGGGATCCCCAAGCTAGCTAGGTTAACAAGTCAACTAACCTTGGGAAGCAGTCTTCTTACATCAATTCCCGCCACCACCCCTTTCTCTTTCGACTTTACGAATATTCCGAGGAGTAACAGTGTAACAGGCTCCGGGTTTCTCAATCTGGAGGATATTTTCGTTCTTAGTAACTTTCGAATATGGCAACAGTTTTTCCCTTGGGTATTTTTTTTCTTTTCCCAAAGGGCAAAAGCAGAACTTTGTGGGGGACTACTCCCAGGGGAGAACCCTGGTTCCGGCAAAGCCCACTTACTGTGGATGGAATCCCTGAAACCTTTAAGGTAGCGAGGCCCCTGGGCCTAGACACAGGGGACTGAGTCATTCCAAAGCCAGTGCTGCCGGAAACACGCCTTGAGCCGCAGGAGGAGGAGTCCCGCGGGTGCGGCCCGGACCTTTCTCCCTAGGAGTCACCTGGAGTACCCGCACCCCCGTGCACCGGCCGGGCACTGGTCCCTCTAGGCGGCGGGCCACTGATGGAGGCAAACTCTGGCCTAACCCTGTGGCACAGCACACCCCGCGCTGTGAATGTCACCGTACACGCGACGAGTGGCGGCTCTGCATTTCCTCCGAGATTCCCAATCCTGATTGAGACGGGAAAGGGGGGGTCCGCTGGACGACCCCCTCCATCGTTTCACCTTCGCCAGATGCGGGCTGGCGGTAAGGAGAGTAGGGGACACTGCAGCTCGGGGAAGCCAGGCGCTGCCAGCGCGTGCACCTCGCGTCCCCGGCGTTCCAGGGTCTCCCTCCCCACTCCTGTCCCCTCCCCCAGGGCGTGCTCCACACAGGCCCCGGGCCCCTCAGCCGGCGGGGATCCAGAGGGCGGCCTCCACAGCACGGCGAGGTGCGCGCGGCGCCCGGGCACGCGTACCTTGCTCTCGATCACCTTCACCATTTTGGCTGTCGCGGGGAGGAACCACACGAGTTTCTGCAGAATCCGATGGGAACGGATCCGAGGCGCACGACGGAGCTTGCAGCCGAGCACGGCGCCCGCCTTCTCTTTATAGCGACAGGGCGGAGCACGGCGGGGCGGGGCGGACGGGCGCGCGCGGCGAGGACGCGCTCTCTAGCCTCCCGCGCCCGCCAAGGCGCCTCGTCAGGCCACGCCCAAGACACGCCTCCAAGGGGGTGGAGCGGAAATCAGATTTGCAGGGGGCGGAGCGATAACCGGCTACTTGAGCAGCTCTGGGACAGCTCTAGTGCTGGCCCCGCCGCTGGCCCCGCCCTTCGCTTCCAGGGGGAGGAGCTAGCGCAGGCGCCTGGAGTAGCTCCGGGATCTCCCGGCTCCCAGACACCGCCCTGCGCTTACACGGTGGATAGCTAGCACGCGCCCGGCTGCCCTAAGGAGACTTTCACTGTGCACGGCACGGGGAGTTTGATCGCAGTCCCCTCTTGCACTCTTACCCTCTAGGATCATATTGGTCATGCCCCAAACAGACCTAAGTCAGATACTTCCAGACTGAGGCAGGGGAGCACCCTAGGACTGCCCAGGCAGAGGTGTCTCCTTCGACCAGGGCGGCCATGGCGCTCGCCTCAAAGTGCTGAGTAACGATGACTAGGAAGTGTCTCAGTGAGCGCCCTCCCCTCCTTTCTTGAGATTTCCCTGCCACTTCTCTCTGCCCTCCTCCCTATTCTTTAACTTTCGCTGGTGAACCTGCTGCTGGAGAGGGACAGAGCCTTTTAGTGCCCTTGTTTGTGCCCCATGCGCATGCAGGCATAATGGAGATCGGATTGTCCAGCTCACAGCGTTGTCTTGAAGGATTTAAGGGCTTGAAAACCGACGAGGACAGCGCTTGGCACATAGGAAGCACTCAATAAACGAGTCTAATTATAGTCATCGTGAGCGCTACTTAAGCTTGCGTGGTGCCGTGCGGGCCTTGCTGTACTTGGCTGCCTTGTATTTTACAATGACAGTATACATGCATTGCGGAGATTTTTCTGCCTCAGGAGACGCCAGGAAGAGTGTTTGTCAATGATAACTGGGGCGATGTACAGGAGGACGGGTGTGGTGGAAGCTAAGACATTGTTCGGGTGGCTCTGGGCAGCCCGAAGCTGAGGGGAAGACTGGACAGAACCAGCATACTGGGAGGGTGTTGCCAAGCCTGCATTTTCAGAGCTGAGCAGATCTTGATACATCTGCATTTATAAATAAAGCTCTGGAGATGGTGAAACTGTCTCTGTCCCTGTGTCCCCCACCCCCACTCCTCGCCCCAGCTTCCTTTGTTCAGAACTAGAAAACCAGAACTTTTGAGGCGGTTATGCGAAGTTTTTAGAGGGCTGATGAATGCAAGTAATGAGTGAGGATGTAGACAAGGAGCATTCTGAACACAGTCCTAGACTGTGGGCGCTGCCTTTCCTACGAGGACAACTGAGGCAGAGAGGAACCCCAAGTGGGATGAACAGAATCTATAACATGCTTTTCAGCTGGTCTTTTCAGTCCAGCTATATTCCAACTTCCTGGCTATCTAGTAGTTGGTGAATCTGTCTAGCAAGGACACCAAATCACTGACCTGTAGGACCTGGAAGGGTCCCTCCCTTAACTGACACCTCTCCATAAACCCTCAGATGCCCACTGACTCTGTTTCAGGAAGTTCCGGCTTCCTGGCACCTGCACAGTACCAACACACATGGGGTAAATATGGAGGATGTTGCAGATAGAGAAATGAGGAACTGGGAGGTGAGAGAATGTGTTAAGAGTGTCCCAACTCTGCCACCTCTCTTGTCTGCGTTCCCACTTAGCAACTGGAGGACTGTAGGTCAGTTTATTTCGCTTTCCCATGCCCCAGTTTCCCCTGTGAAATGGAGATAATAGCAGCTCACGCTGAAGGTTTGGGCTACCATCCTGTACAGGTAAAAGACTGAGACTTGTGCTTACTGTTTAGCACCCCGTGGACCGTGGACCGTGGACCGATGCAGGCTGTGATACTGAAAGGCACCTGTCTGAGATGAGGGCAGAGCTGGGGTGGATGGGGAGTGGATGGGGAGGCTATAAAACAGGTGTTAGTCTTAAGTAATCTGAAAGTTTGCAAAAAGGAAAATAAAACAAAACCAACAAAAAACCACTGATGCTGTAACTTGAATCTCCCAAGCATAGGGCTGTTCCTCTCCCAAAGGGTGCGAGAAAAAGCAACCTAGCCGTAAACAAGATCCCTGTACACAGGAGCATCAGAAACGCTCCTTAAAGTTTCAGTGGTAAGGAAGTGACATTCTGTGTGGACAGTGGTGTACAGAAGAATTCTATGGGAGCCCAGAAATGACAGGTTCATTTGTGTGGAGCAGCATGGGGGCAAGGGGAGAGAAGAATGTGAAGATCTTCGTTCAAGGAACTGACTCCATGTACTGGTCAGTACTCCCATTAGCAAGCTCTACCTCAAACTGTCAAACCCAAGAGAATTAGGAGCTCATTGTCAGGGTCCCAAAGCCGCCAGTCTCAGTAGCACCGTGTCTTTTTTTTTGGTCCGTCTCTGGTGGGATGTCTGTCTCCCTAAAGGCAGCTCAGGCTTCGATTCCTCTAGCCCAGTGTCTCTGCAGGAAAAGAACCCCTTCTCTCCCTGGTTCCTGCAAATGTCCAAGAAGCTCACCTTGCTTGGCTGGTAGGAGGAGGGCTTAGCTTTGCTTGCAGTATCAGATCAGCAGGAGAGGAAATCTAGGGGGTTCCAGAGGAAGGGGAGATGGTGTCTAGATAAATCAAAAGGATCTTTCCATGTGATCCAGTAGAGTAGAAGTCAGGTGTGCATGGCAAGCTTGCTTCAGGTTTCAGTGTCACTCAGCCTGAGAGTCCCTGTGAGGATGGAGATCTAGGTCTGCTCTGTCCCCATCTTGACTCTCTCTGCTCTAAAGAAAATGGAGCTCTGGGGCTTCTGGGGCAGGATTTTCTCAGATCACAGATTCATTTCTTTGATCATCTCACTGGGTTGTGAGAGACAAAGTTATGTTTTAATGACTATGCCTAAGAGATCCAGGAAACAGAAATGCCTCTGATCTGTAAGCCCCTTACCCAAGGACAGATACTTTCTGAAATGCTGGAGGCTGTTGTTTATGGAAGATAATAAGACACACATTTTCACTCCCCTAAACAAGTTTGTTTGACTCAATTTCACTGAACGTGCTTGGTCACGTGTAGTGGAAGGTATGTGGGCAGGGAATACGTCAAGATGTATGTTTTGTCCCTGATTGTATGCAGGCTGGAGATACACAGGAAGGAAGCCCATCAGAATATATGCTTGCCTCTGATTGGTCCTGTTTGGAAATACTGTGGCCTTGTGGGGTGGGTTTCCTTGTATAAGCCTCTGCAAATTATGACTCATAGTCATATTCTGGGACTCCCTGAATGATCCTGGTCAGAGCCCATCATCCTGGCTAGTATTTAGCTAACATTTGCTTCAAATTTGGCCCCAAAATTGTGCCCTTTCTCTGGTGATTCCCAGGCTTAGCAGCACAGCGAGGGAGCCAGGTGACACTGCAGAGTCCCCAGCCACTCTGAGGTAGACTTGGAGAAGTGTGGCCTTTTAAGACAGAACCCTGGAATCTGCATTTGACAAAACAGCACATCAGGTCCACACAGTTGGATCAACCTTGACCCTCTGGTCTTCAGGAAGAGGCCAGCGTTAGGAGTTTAAAGATGTGTCCAGCAGGACAGCTGAGAGGAAGGCGTGTATGTGAAGTGACAAGCTGGATCAGAAAGTGGACAGAACCAGGTAGAAGGAGAAGGAAAAAGCGAATGACTGAGGGAATCATTAGTGGAGAAGAAACTGGGTGTGTCTTGCTGTTCCTTTTAGTGACCCTGAAGCTGCAGATACTGTCTTTCCTGCTTAATGGGGTGGGAGTTTAGGGTGAAGGTTCACGGAGGTAATTTTCTTTTGGTCAGGCAGAAAGTAACTCTTTTCGTTTGTTTGTTTGTTTGTTTGTTTTTATTGAGCTATACATTTTTTTCTCCGCTCCCCTCCCTTCCTCCCCTCTACCCTTCTACCCTTTCCTGTGTCCCCCAAGCTCCCAATTTACTCCGGAGATCTTGTTTTTTTCTTGGGCACTGTCCTGGAAGAGATGGATGTCAGCACCATTGTCAATTTCATTCATAGATCTTTAGGGCTCCTCAGTTCACCAGTGAAAAATACCCCTAACATGCTAGCTTTATAAACTCCATTTACATGCTCTGAATGTTAACTATTTAGATATTAAAAATTAATTTACACATAAGATAGCATACTTTCAGGGCTAAGTATTTTCTTTTTTCTCTTTATCTCCTCCCCCTCTTTTTTTGAGATAGGGCCTTACTATGCATTCCTGGCTGGCCTGGACTTAGCTATGCATATCATACTAGCCTTAGATTTACAGAAATCTGCCTGCCTCTGCCTCTTGAGTGCTAGGATTAAAGGTGGTGCTACTATGCCCAGTAATGTTAATTATTTTAGGGTAAAAATCAGACGCATCACAGATGTGCATACACACACACACACACATGCGTGCAATCAGTCCACCAGAGAGTTGTGAAAAGTCTCGCAGATCTGAGAAAGGATATGTGTTCAGTGGGAAATTATCATAGCCAGAGAATAAAACTCACATGGAATATTTAAACTAAAAACCACTGGTCGCTGTAAAGCAACTCCTAAAAACAAGTGAGAAGGCAAGACACAGAGTTACAAGAGAACTGCTTGTGACACGCCTCTAACAAGACTTTAATCCAGCATAGATGAAGACCTCTTATGACTCAATAAGACAAGCATTCAGTAAAAACTTGACACACATGTTGTGTGTCTGTGTGTGTGAGTGAGTGAGAGAGAGAGAGAGAGAGAGAGAGAGAGAGAGAGAGAGAGAGAGAGAGCGCAATATGCCTATGATCCGAGAGCTGTTCAACATCTTTAGTCATTAGGCTACTTCAAATTAGAATCAATTGAGATTCCCCATGCATTCAATAGGCTAGGTTAAATTCTAAAAGAGAGAGAAAGAAACCCCAGTTATGGATTAGCTGGAAGTCACATATTGTTGATAGGCATGTGAAATTGTATAATCACTCTGGAAAACAGTTTTGTGAGTCCATTTGCTTTTGTTTTCAATTGAAGTGAAACACACAGTTGCCATATGATACTGAAATCCCATGTCCAGTTTTACCGAAAAGAACTCGAAATGCAATCATACAAAGAGCTGCTCGTGAATAATCCTAATAGTTTGCTCACCCGAGTCCCAAGCAACCCAAATGTCCATCAGTAGATGAAATAATAATAAAGGTGATATATCCACAGAGTGGAATACAGAGCAGCAAGAAGGAGTAAGCTGCTTATTATATACACAATCAGAGATGATTATTCATATATGTTGAGTGGAAGGAGCCAGACATTGAAGATTTTAAGAGCCAATTCATATGACATTGTAAAGGAGGTCAGTCTATAGTGGGAACTGCAGAGAGACTAGGGAAACAGCTGGTAACATACATTGGTCTATATATTGTCTACAACTTATTGGAAAAATGCATTAAAATGGATATATTTTATTATAGGCACAACTTATGCCTCCTCCAGTAATAAATACTGTAAAACACACAGCTTTGGATTAACGCTCTTTTAGGTACAGGAACCATCTTTAAGGCCAGGAAAATACATTGACATGCATCAAAGATGAGGTCAGTTTTAACATGTAGGCAGTGCTGTTAATTTGGACCACACGAGAGTCAAACATGGCTGAGTGGAAGAATATATTTTAGAGCCGATAACCTTTGAATAGCTACAATTGTAGCTTTAAGGAAGATGACGATGTTAAATGTATACAATCTAAGCAAATGCTCTGCCGTGCTTGCTCTAAATCCCGGGTCACAGAGAACCAAAATGTCTTACTTAACTCTAGTCCTGTGACAAACAGCAGGAATAAACAATATAGAAAAGAAACATACAAGTGACAGTATACAGACTAAACAGGTTGTATTTATGTATTTAGGAATACACACATACATTCACACACACACATACAGACACACATGAACACACACAAATAGCAATTAAAGAAAAAGAGGCCATCAATTTGAAAAACTGCAAGGGGATACATGGGAGAAATTGCAGGGAGGAAAGAGAAGAGGAAAATTATGTAATTATATTATAATCTCAAAAAATTAAAAAAGAAATATAAGAAAAACTGGTTACAGTCAAACAATGGATAACAGGCACAAACATCCTAAAAATAAAGTATTTAAAGTAAGGTAAAAATACCAACAACATGGGGCTGGAGAGATGGCTCAGTGGTTAAGAGCACTGGCTGCTCTTCCAGAGGTCCTGAGTTCAATTCCCAGCAACCACAGGGGGGCTCACAACCATCTGTAATGAGATCTGGTGCCCTCCTCTGGCATGCGGGCATACACAGAGGCAGAATGTTGTATACATAATAAATAAATAAATGAAAAATAAACAACTTGATAAAACTACCAAAACTTTCTATCCAGCTTTAGTCCTGATTTTATTTTAATTTAAAAGAATTAGCCTTACATTAAGAGCATTTTTGTTGTTGTTGTTGTTTGCTTTAAAAGTTTTTGGTGTATGTGTGTGAGTGTGTGTGCGCCTCTATGTGCACTTGTGTGGAGGCCAGAGGGCTACCTCAGGTGTTCCTCAGGTGCCACCCCCATGATTGCTGAGACAGGGTCTCTGGCTAGTCTAGACCTTGCTGGTGGTTACACTAGCGGAAAGCGAGCCTCAGGGATCTGCCTGTCTCTGCCCCCCAGTCCTGAGACAACAAGCACACAGCACCATGCCTGGCTTTTCCATGTACGTCCTGAGGTTCCAGTTCAGGTCCTCACGCTTGTACAGCAAGCTCTTTACAAGTCAACAAACTCCTGAGTTTTGATATTTGTAATTTTTAGTTGCTAGAGGAATCTTTGCTTCATTCTGTCTCCCAGGGAAGGACAGAGCTGGAAGATCTGCAGGACAGAGGGGGAAGCTCTGGCTATAAGGAGAGAGTTGGAAGATCTGCAGAGGGGCTGCCCCCTTTACAAGCACCATGTTCAAGCTCAGCAAACTACCTATAACATCAGCGAAGAAGCATCTAGATACTAGCCTTAGTTACATGCCTGCACTTCTAACATTTTGAGGTTGAGGCAGGAGAGTTGTGAGTGCAAAGTCATACTGGTGAGAACTCCCACCCTAAAAAGCTAAAAAAAAGTGACAGCCCCAAATCCCTATCAGTCTCTGGCATCCATCCTAAGAGAGGGCTTTCACGATGCTATCTGCTTTCTTCATTGTCTAGGGAGAGCAGGGAGAGTATTTCCAGTCTGCAGTCATTTAGACAAATTGTTTCATCTCACTGCCATGGCAACTGGTGAATTAGCAGTAGCCTTCCATCCAGCAGAAATTCAACATGAAGATATATTATTCTTGGGAAATAAGACCATTAAGAACAATACAGTGTAATTTAGAAGTGAACAATATTAATAATGTTAATAATGGTTTTTCAATGTATCCATGTTCTTACATTTAACAATAGTGAGACTATTTCATATAAAGAAAATTTAGTTTTATTCATCAGAATAGACTGAAGGACAGGAAAAATCCTACAGACAGAGGGCTTTGTCTGTGCCAGAATTGTGTAGTATTTAATGTCATTATTTTATTTGTTACTATTACTGTGTGTGCCTGCGCACATGAATGTGTATGTGTGTGAATGTGCACAAGGATATCAAAGGACAACTTTCAGGAGATGGTTTTGTCCTTCCCCCCTCGGTTTGTGCCCCTAATTCAGGACCTCAGGCTTGTGCAGCAAGTACCTTTACCTCCTGAGCCACTTGACGCCCTGTAATGCTTAATCCTGAAGTCACAGAACATGTTGTCGAGAGTCGCCTTCGTTTTAAACGTAGCTCAGTGGAGGTTGGGAAGATTGCCTGATTTCCTTTCCACTGGGGGCCAGACAGAAACTTTCAGACCTGGACTTTAGCAGGGGGTACCACCCATTTTTCCGTGCTTGCTCATGTTTTATGGCAATCTCATTGCAGGAGGATGTGCTCAGGTCTTCGTTGTGGGTACTGAGATTGGCACCATCAAAGGTTACGGGTGAGTGATATTAGAGTCCATTGTGTGGTGTGTTCACTCAGAATTCCTGGCAGTGGTTTACAAGCAGGCTTGGAAGGTATCCTAGGTTGGGGGCAAGCTCTATGTATATTGAAACTATTTAGTATTTATCGGGAATTCAAAATACCCCAAGCTTCCGAGTTTATCATACCTGTGAACTTTGCGCCCTGGTGTCCTATTGCTGCTGGGCCTGCTCCTCCTGGAGACTAGCCAGACTTGCCACTCAAGAGGTTTTCCTAGTGGTTCCTGGTTCTCTAGATCATAGATTCCGAAATACTGACAACTAACCCAGGTCCATGTGGGGAGAGAAGCCTCTGTTCAAAGCCCTTGCCCCAGTTACAATGGAGCCAAGAAAGTTCCTGGTGGTGTTTTCCGCATAGTTAGAGGATAACGACGTCTGTTTGCCACTAAGTCTTAAGTTTCTCAAACATGGAGCCTGAGAAGTCATTACTCATTGCTCAGAGTAATCATGAGGTTCGGGTCTGCGTGGCAGCAGGGAACCACGGCCTATCTCACTTCATCGTATAGTCCCCATCCTTACTATTGTGTGGAACCTAATCAGTTGGGGTTTAGTCATGGTTTGTATAATCTCTTTGCAGTTGACTATACAAACCTAGATTTAAGCCACGTTATTTCAGGATTAAACATGGGACTCCCTCTAAGTCAATGAGATAAGAATAAAGTTTGCTTCAAGGATCTGGAACATTTTACTTTATTCCTGAGACCTACATAAAGCAATGACCTTGGACACAGTGAGGTGGCTCAGCAGGTAAGAGCTCTGTGTTATCAATTCTGATTACTGAGTTGACTCTCTGGGAAACCACATGGTGGAGAGAGAACCAATCCCTACAAGTTGTTTTGTGGCCTCCACACTTACACCATAGCATGACTACACACACACACACACACACCAAACAACCAAATGAATAGTAGGGCCTAGAGAGGTGACTTAGCAGTTCAGGGCACTTACTGCTCTTCCAGAGGACCCAAGTTGGGTTCCAAGCACCCACATTACTTGGCTCCCAGCTGCCTGCAACTCCAGCTCCAGGGAATCTAATACCCTCTTCAGGCCTTCACAGGTACCTTTATATGTATGGCATGCACACATACATGAATAAAAACAAATGTAAAATATAAATTAATAACTTTTAAGAAGTGATGTCGGAATGTAGCTTGGTGGTAGAGGAGTTGTTTAGCATTCATAAGGCTTTGCGTTTGATACCTAGCACACACACGGAAACACAAACACGTACATACACACCCGAAAGGGAGAAATAAACAATCTAATTTTCATCATCTTCCAGATAGCTTTGTGTGTACTGGGGAATGCAAGAAGCCCTTCAGGCATATTGCTTCCAGCCTCAGATGAAAATCCCATAAAACAAGGGCGAAAGGCACCTTGGGCATCACTGAGGATGGAGCTGGATCACCGATGAAGCTCTCAGAATACTTCCTGATACCTGGACTCTTAGATTTTTGTTTGGCTTCTACAGTTTCGAGTTGGCTGTTCTGGTACTTACAGCCCAAAACAAGCTAACTGAGAAAAGGGCTCCTGAGTATGTGAGCCACCTGTGTAAGCTCATTGTTCACTGAAGTCAGAAAGTTTGACACGAAGTGTTTCAGCGGGTTAGAAACCGTCGCTGTGATGGAGCTGGGAGGCAAAGATGACCACTGAAATCCACGCAGCACAAACGACCAGAGAACTGTTTCATTAGGTCAGGGGAAGAGGCAGTTCTTAATTGCCGCCAGATCCTTGTTCTTTTCACATGGATGCCAGGAGGGTGAAATCTTCACTGAGGATGTAAGTATTCTCTGAGCAGAGAAGGATATTTAAACTTCTGGGCAGGCTCACAGCGTGAACATAAACAATATTTCAGAAAATACTGCCTTCTCTCTTCACGTGGTGGTCAGCTGTTGCTCTGGCTAGCCGGGGGAAACAATCTTGTTTTTTTTTGGGGGGGGGGCAGGTTTGGGTGGGGCTAGCATCCAACTTCTCTGTGTCACTCTCCTCTACCTTGTGCCCTGTAATCTTGTGGGAACCAGCCACACCTGATCCCATTCCTGACACTAACCCCCAAAGATGGGAATGTGTCAACCAGCCACCCCAGCTCCCACAGGAACTCAGATCTCTAGGGGAATGATGCAAGAGGGAAACTCTTCTTGGAGTTGTTCCTAAAGGGACACTCATGGGTCACTTGAGGGACTCAGAGGTTGCCTTTCAGAAGCTGGGATCTAGGGGCGCCTCAGTGGCTTTGCTCAGGGCAGTGTTGTGTTTTAGCTGTTATGGTTTGGGTGTGCTGGGTGGGGTTGGAGGCGGAAGCTTGATTCTCTGATAGCATTGGGAGGAGGCGTGTGTTACTATAAGCCTGATATAAATTTATGCATAGCCCTAAGCTATCATATAATCAAATAGAAAAAGTTTATTGGGAACGAAAGCATCTTTTGCTGATATGTTTAACACCTATCTAGCATTTCTTGCTTCCAGGGCATTGTGTGTTTGTTTATCCCTCATTATCGTCTACTGGTGTGTCATTCCTTTGGTTTCTGCCTAAAATTTATGTATTTTTGTTTTATGTGTATGTTTTGCCCGCATGTATGTTTGTGCACTTTGTGTGTGTCTGAAGACCTCTGCTTCGACTCATACATAATTCCAACCTCTGACTTAAAACCAGGAGAACTACGACTTCTAGAAGTAGTGCCTGTGGAGGTCAGAAGAGGAGGCAGACTCCTTGGACTGGGGTTATGGATGGTTGTGAACTGCCATGTGGGTCTTCTGCAAGAACCAGTACTCTTACCCACTATCTCTCCAGTTCTCAGCCGCCAGGCTGGTAAATTACAGCGCCTTGATTCAGATTGTTACTCTCTGAATAACATAAAATAGGTGTTAAAAAAAAAAGCTGAATGCCAGGAGCAAGGGATTGAACAGGGGTTGCCAAAAGCCCCTGGGTTCCAGCTATTTTTTTTTCTTTTTGAGTCCACTGAAAACTACTTAGAATTTCCAAGGGTAAAATGCTCATCTTATTAGTTAACAAGTGAACTGAGCCCCAACACCTGTGTTTCCCTTTTTGCTGTTGCTAGGTGATCCGTGAGCATCCTTGGAGCAATAAATTATTGCAGTTTATGCAGAGCATAGTTAGTTATATCACTTCAGCTTCTAGGATTTATTTTCATTGAAATTGCCTCATCGTGTTGGGGGTATTTAAAAGACTGAGAGAGAAGAGGAGCAAGTGGGCAACTAGGGCTTTAGTAATAGTTGCTCTGCTCACAGTGTGAATTCTCTCAACCCATTATTATCTAAATATGTATGGAATCTGCCACTAAGCCCTTCAGCTTGAGGTGCTGAGCGCCTACTAAGTATCAGCAGTGTTCTGGGCTCTGGGGACATGACAGTGAACAGGTAGATAAACCCCTTTGCCTTCATGGTGCTGATATTTCTCTGGGGCATTCATGCTTTAGTTTGATCAGGTGGCTATTATTTTATGGTATGCGATGTGTGTCATATCAAGAACATCATTGATTCTATGAAATACAGAGATGGCATCTCTGTTTTATGGCTAAGAGAACCGAGACACAACAGTACGAAATGACTAGCTCCAAACCCCACAGCTGGAGACAGCCAAGACTTCCTCCTGGATCGCACAGTCCCAGAGTCTATACACTCAGTCATTGTTCTAAATTCTCTCTCTATGCATGGGACTGGTTGAAGGAGTGTGAGGCTCTCACGGGTAATTGTCCAGAGCTACAGACTCACAGGCAAGGGGTAGAGGCAATGTGGTTAGGTAAGTGAGCACCTTGGGGACTTGGATATTTCGAGTTAAAGTCGTTCACTATGGAGAGTGGGCGACAGCTGCAGCTGACGAACACGGCCTTTGACATGGTGAGAGCATCGCCTGAGAGGGGTTAATGGTCACGTGGAACTCTCCTTTGGGCAGTTCGGTACCTGTGGTGAGGACCCATACTCAACAGAATATATCCTGAGAAATACGTGAAGGGCTGTGGTTACGCCAACTATTCTTTACTGAGGGACTACTTCAGTTCTCTGGAATGTCTCTCTTCACAGACAATTTACATTGGTGTTTATTTGCAGTCCATAGACATTTTTATATATGTCATATGCTTTGACTGTATTTACCTTCCCATTCCTACCTCCCTGTCATTCTCCTTATTCCTTTGGAAAATCTCTCTTCCACCCTTTTCCATACCCACCCAAGGATGAATCATGTATCTCCATAAAATTCAGGATCCACAAATGAGGAAAAGCATATGCTGTTTGTCTTTCTGAGGCTGACTCATTCCATTTAATAGGATAATCTCCAGTTGCATCCATTTTTCCTGAAAATGACATCATTTTTTTATGGCTGAATAAAATTCCACAGTTCACACAGATGATATTCTCTGCATCCATTCATTTGATGATAGGTGTTTTTGTTACTTTTCTACCACAGTGACCAAGGCAACTTGTAGAAGAAAGTTTATTTGGAGCTTACCATTTCAGAGGGTTAGAGTCTGACCATGATGGCAAGGAACATGATAGTAGACATGTGGGCATGGTGCTGGAGCAGTAGCCAAGAGCTTGCATATAGAGACAGTGACCACTGGCGCACGCCTTTAATCCCAGTACTTGGGAGGCAGAGGCAGGAGGATCTCTGTGAGTTCGAGGCCAGCCTGGTCTACAAGAGCTAGTTCTAGAACAGGATCCAAAGCCACAGAAAAACCAAAAAAAAAAAAAAAATAGAGACAGTGACCATGAGGCAAAAGGAGAGAAAGAGAGAGGAGGGGGGAAGAAAGGGGGAAGGGGGAGAGAGGGAGAGACAGGGAGAATGAGAGGGGGGAGAGAGAGGGAGAGAGGGGGAGAGAGGAGAGGGAGGGAGGTAGAGAAGGAGAGAGGTGGAGGGAGAGAGATGGGGAAGAGATGGGGAATGGGGAGAGGGAGGGAGGTAGAGAGAGAGGGGGAGAGAGGTAGAGAAGGAGAGAGGTGGGAGGGAGGGGGGAAAGAGAGGGGAGAGAAAGGAGGGAGGGAGAGAGAACAGAGGGAGAGAAAGAAAGACATAGAGAGAGAGGGAGGAGAGGGGGAGAGAGAACAGAGGGAGAGAGATATACAAACACCACAACTATTGGGGTCTTTCAGTGATTCTGTTTATCAGGAGTGGCATAAGAGGCATATCTCTAGAATTTCTTATCTGTCCAAACTTAAACTGTAAATGACTCATAAGGGGCAATATACAGTCATTTACAAATGCTATGCTTTCCCTTACACCTTACTCTCCTGTGTTTAAACACTGTCAACTTTATGAAAACTAAACTACTGGGGATTTTTTTAAACCTTCAACCTCTCCGGGTGTCTACGGGATGATTATTCTTCATTGCACTCTATAACCTCTGAAGAATACAAAAGAAGGGAGGGAGGGAAGGAAGGAGGGAGAAAGACTGAGAAAAAGAAGAAAGTTAATATGCTCAAAGACATTAATCATCTGGCTAGAGACAGATGCAAACATGGCTGTCTTCACCATCTTCTCATCGCATGGCCCATGAGCACCCATCAGGGGTGAGTGCTACCCCAACACTTCACGTGCTATATCTATTTCATACACTCAATGACTCTTTGGAGGTATCCCCTGGAACCGGGCGTAGAGATGAGAAGGCTGATCTCCACAGTGGCCCCCAGCTCGGCAGTGGTGGGGTCATTGCTGCACACTGAGGTCTGCCCAGCTCCAGACTGGCTTTATCCAGTCTGACAGTGGCGAACTGCCAGAACATGTGATTTTTCCAGGGTTGCTCATTGCCCCCATGGTGAAGATTCAAAGCCAAGCACAGTGACTAATTGCCAGCTAAATTAATAGAGACAGAGTCAGTCACAGTATGGAGTAGACTCCATCGGGACTACTGCAGCTATGCATTGTGCTTGACTGTGAATTGTGTATAATTCTCAGGCTCGTAATGTGGTCTGTGTGGGAGCAGATTGTAGACATGTAAAGTATCTAGCAGCCATGCAGTGTGTGAATTGTTACTACATTGTTACAGACCAACTAGAGCAGTGGTTCTCAACCCATGGCTCACGAATCCTTCGGGTTGGGGGGATCGAGGACCCTTTCACAGGTGTTACGTATCAGATATCCTGCATAGCAGTTACTTACATTATGATTCATAACAGTAGCAAAATTACAGTTATGAGGTAGCAACAAAAATAATTTTGTGGTTGGGGGTCACCACAGCATGAGGAACTGTATTGAAGATTTGCAGCATTAGGAAGGTTGAGAAGCACTGAATTAGAGAATAGGGCAGACAATACTGAGCCTTCCTACAAGGCTAGGTATGGATTTTGGGATACATGAAATTTGAGCATATTATTTTTCTCTCTCTCATTTCTGGCTGCCACCTAGGTAGAAGTGGAAATGGATTCCTGACAATCATGACGTCCTATGGGAAAGCATGTATGCAGTCTTTCACATGGCCAACATTTACAAGGCTCTACTAAGTATGTGATCAAGTCTTAGATACTGAGCACACACAAATGGAAAGGCACAGCTTCAATTTTGCTTCCTATGGGTTGCTCTTTGACCTCTCCTTCCCGTGTTGGCTTTTCTTTCTTAGTGTGTGTGTGTGTGTGTGTGTGTGTGTGTTTGCACTATTTGTGAGTTACAGCTCTGAAGGGAAAGGTATCCTGACTTGTCAGGAAGTCAGCTGATACATGAACCTGGGGTGCAGTGGGGGATGGTGCCCCCCACAGGATGTAGCAATCCTGCTCCTCTCCCAGAGAGAGTGGTTACAGCTGAGCTCTGCTCTGTTCCCTTAAGGGAAGATTCTAGCAGGGGAATCAGTTTCTTCTGCTCTGTTCAGCTCCCACTGAAGATGTTACTTCTGCTTCGCTCTGCTAAAGGGGAAGCTCCTGCAGAAATGTAGCAACAAAAAGTTACCTTTTCCGCTCCACTCCCAAGAGAGTTATCCAGCTCATAGAACTATTTCTTTGGGTTTTCTTTTCTTTTCTTTTTCTGCTCAGCCTCCTTAAAGGAAGGTCTCAGCAAAGTTCTCCTCTGGCAAAGGAAGATCTTCACCCAAAAGTCTTTTAAGAAAGAGATTTTTTTTTGGGGGGGGGGAGGAAAGGAGGGGTCCGGGAGAGTGACTGCCTCTGCCAGGGTGAGATAGGAACAGCCCCAAACTGAACAGGCAGAGGGGCTTATATGGGGCTTCTTAGGGGCAGAGGTTTCCCAGGGAGAAGTTTTTCTGCTCAGGGATTGGCTGGTTTTCCTACTCAGGCATTGGGTTGTTTAGTTGGTCAGGGGCAGAGTTGACTCTGGTTTCAGGGCCAAACTGTGTTTCTTTCTCTGACCCTTTTTAGCCTTTTGGCTCTATTTTAAGGGGTAAGATATGTTTCTTTTATTGGCTCTGATTCTAGGGCCAAAGTGTATTTCTTTTGTTCTGGTTTTAGAGTCAGGGTGTGCTTCTTTGGTTCTGGGTTCAGGGCTAAAGTGTTTCTCTCACTGACCTGGTTATCAGATCCAGGGTGTTTCTTTCTCAGGCTGTAGCTTCAAGGTCCTTGCTAGATTTGGCGCTCAGAGATTGGTTGGTTTCCTGCTCAGGGATTGGTTAGTTTTTTTGTTCAGGGATTGGTTTCATGTTCTGTTGGTCAGAGACAGAGTTGGCTCTGTTTTCAGTTCCAAGCTGTGCTTCTCTAGTTTTCTTATTTTAAAACATTTTTTCATTGATTCTTTGTGAATTTCATACCATGCACCCCAATTCCACTCATTTCCCAGTCCTTCCAGGTCTGCAGTCTGTGACTGCAGTTCCATGGTGAGAGGGCTTGCTTCACATGTGTGAGGCCTTGAGCTTGATTCTTGGTCCCCACACAAAGCCAAACAGGACAAAATGAAGCCTCCCCACCCCACCCGAACATTGACATACCTAAGAATGACCAAGTACTTTGATCATGTAAACAACTGCACCCCTTGGCTATCCCTGGAAAATCTTGGTGACCTGCTATTAATTAGCTTCATATGGGCTCTGTTGTAAAGGTCATGAAAACATCACCCAAGGAACATGCCCAGAGCAAGGCTGACTAAAGAAAATGGAAGTAACACAATTATGCTACTGTGATGTGGGATGCCCCTCTGTATGCTATGAATATCTTTTTATTACCCTTGGTTAATAAAGAAGCTGATTTGGCCTATGGCAGGGCAGAATATAGCCAGGATGGAAGAACAGAGAGTCAAGGAGATGCCATATTGCTGCCAACAGAGTCAGATGCCTGAACCTTACCTGGTAAGCCACAGCCTCATGGCGATACACAGAATAAGAAAATGGGTTAATTTAAGATAGAAGAGTTAGTTAGTAGGAAGCCTGAGCTAATAGGCCAAGCAGTGTTGTAATTAATATAGTTTCTGTGTCTGAGCAGTCAGGAAACAAAAGAGCAGCCTCTGTCTACACTACTGCAATGGTTTCATTCAAGGTCTCATGAGGACCGTCATGCCACGTTCTTCCCGTAAGACATCAGGAGAGAGACTGATAGAAAACAGGTGACAGGGCATGCTGAAAATCAAAACACACAACACGTGTTGAGGCTTCAGAAAACGTCACAGGTATGTTTGGTTTTGGGTGGCAGTTCACATGAGCTCTTGAATCTTCGCTTCCAGTTTTTGTTCATCAGCTCCATGAAATTCATAAATCTGTTTCAAATACACAAAGGCACAGAAGAGTTTATTGACGCGAGCGCTGCAAAGACAACGAAGTGTCAACAAGTTCTGTGTCTGATTGAATAGTTGTTTCTCATTTCCATAATTTCAGAAGCTGTTCAAGTATTAATACACATTAAATAGATAAATCCCTGACCTTTTATTTGTCGCAAGACCAGGTACACTCAGGTGATCACTCTTTCAAAATGAGTGATATGAATATTTCTCCAGGTCTCTGTAATTCTTCTTAACATATGACCTAAAGTGTATGACACTTACTGGAAATGAAGAAGCCCAATCCTTGAAATTTGAACTTTCGATATATTGGCATTGAGGGCTTCTTCAATTATATACACAATTTTCCAAAACTAAAAGTCTTTTTGTGACTTCTGCCCAGGTTATGGTGATATAATTGATTCTAACAAGTGCGTGTTTTACACATTTCTGCCAACCCCAACTCAACTTTATAGTGGATGGTATATTTTAATCGCAACATTTTTTTAGTAGTATATAAAATAATGACTCTCTCTTTCTCTTTTCGACACAAGTCTTAGGTAGCCAACACTGGCCATAAAGTCCAGTCCTGATCCTCCTGCTTTCACCCACAAAGTGCTAGGATTTCAGGCATACAGTGAACCTGACTTGCTGTAACACCTTTCAAATAACTCTCTCATGTTTGGGTTGGGGAGACAGCTCAGCTGGTGAGGTGTTTGATACACATGCATGAGGTATTGCGTTTGAGTTCCTAGAACCCAACTAAAGAGTCTGGTGTGGTGGACTGTGTGTGGTGATAATCCCAGAGCTGGGGAGTTGGAGGCAGGTGGATTCCCTGGTTTTGATGTCCAGATAATTGGTGATCTCCAATGAGAGACCCAAAATCACCAAGACGGATGGCTCCTGAGGAGCCGTGCTGAGGTTGTCCTCCAGCTTCCAGAGGCACTTACATACACTCATATGAACACACGAAATAAGTACATTACAGTTATTGAAATAAGGACGTCAACCTGTCCTTTAAACCCACTACCATGTCAACACTAGGTGTATTAGTTATTGGGATCCAGGGAAGAATGTAAGTAAACTGAGGCGAGGAGCAGGTGAAGACTTGAGCTTCTGGTAAGGTTGGAGTAGGGACTGGAACATTCTAGAACAAGCCTCTCTGCTCGGTGTGCTGCAGAGAAGTAACCGTCCCCAAACCTCTTGTTCCTGCTTCCCCCACTCAGCAGCTTCCCCTCTGGGTCTGCCATTTTATTGACTCCTTGATTGCCAGCCCCAGGTGTGGGTTATGTCCATCTCGGTCTCATTTCACTCACCTTCCTCGTCTCCACTCCACGACTGAGACAGCACAGTGTTCTTTTGAGTCTCGAGAATAGAGGGACCTATGTGTGGGTGCAGAATTTCACGGTTTATCTGAGTTGCCAGTCTGTAGCCATCTCCTCATAAACAGTTCCCCTGTTTTTTGGCCAGGGGAGGAAGGTATCAGAAGGGATCCGCCGACCAGTCTCCCCTTCAGGGCTGGGGAAAGCTCAGTCGGCGAAATGTTTGCCTAACACGCACAGAGTCCTGGCTTTGAACCCGGGCACCTCATCAGCCAACTGTGGTGGTTACACTTGTAACCCAGCATCCAGGAGGTGAAGAAGTTCAAAGTCATCCTGAGCTTCGTAGTGAGTCCGGAGTCAGCAGAGGTTACCTTAGACCTTGTTCGGGGCCGGGGAGTTCTTCCTATTATTAGGATGGCAACCAGAGAGGGTGCCTCTGGGGCCTGAAGGGAGATTCACTATCACGTCTTAAGGGGACTTTGTCCCTTGTCTCAAGTCAGAGCTGGAGTGGAAAGCAGGCTGTGGGAGGTTTTGGATTCCACTTTACTCTCTTTTTCCAGTGGGAGCTCAAGGGCGGGAATCACTATGCAAGAGCAGTGACTTCCTTCTAACCTTCTTTTGGATTTTATGTCCAAGGATCTGCCTAAATCTTTATCTTTTCTTCTTCTATAGGGGAGTCGGATGCAACTGGAGGTAGCAGTGAGACCATGGGAGGCAAACAGAGCATCCACAGGGAAAAGATGGCGTGTCTGTTCCCATGACTACCACCTAATTCCAGATAGCCTTCTGCATTCCCTAGGCTCCCTTAGAAGATATTTCTCTCATCTCTTTAGAGATATACTCAGTGGATCATGTTTTATCTGATTTATTTTAGCCTACTTCTTACTTCAAAGGACAGTGAGAACTCGGAAAAAAAAATAAAAGAGGTTGGGGCAGAGAGGACTTGCTAACTGGAAAAAGCTGTGTCTCGCAGTGGGAAGGTATAAGCTATGGGGTACAAAAAATGGGGCACAGCTCTAGAGGGGGTGATTTCTGTGATTGTGGGGTTATGAGATTCCTTCTATAGCCGCCAAGAGCAGCCAGGAGCAATAAGTATCAATAAGTATCACGGCTACTGTCGAATCTGACGTCTTTCTAGAGATGCATTGACTTCTCCACAGGGGACTGTCACCCACCCTATTACGTGAGCCAGAGCTGCACAAAATTCCGTACTGTGTAACCCTTCCCAGGCACCACGCCTGCCTCTCACATTACGCTATGCTCAAAAGCAACCTCAATTCTGAGTCCTTTCACAATGAGTTGCTTTTGCATATTTTTTGAACTTTACAAGTAGAATTCTACAGACTGTATTCTTTCTTAAAAGAAAAAAAAACTTTTTTGTATTTTATGTACCTTGGTATTTTGCCTGCATGTATGCCCATGTGAGGGTGTTGGATATCCTGGAACAGGAGTTTCAGACAGTTGTGAGCTGCTGTGTGGGTGTTGGGAATTGTATCCTGGTCCCCTAGAAGAGCAGCCAGTGCTTTTAACCACGAGCCATCTCTCCAGCCCTACAGATTGTATACTATGTCTGACTGTTTTTACTCAGTTTCATGCTCACGGTGTTGATCTGTTCGGCAGTGGTCTGGATGTGTTTCGGTATTCCTTTGCGTGAGTCTAACATAATTTATCTACTTGCACTCTGGGGAATGATGCTGCTGGGGATATTCTTGTCAGTGTATTTGTGGGCAGCATGGAAGAGTTCCTTCCTGCTGTATACCTAAAGAATAGAATTACGGGGTTAAACTTTAATGGGAGTCCTCTCTCTCTGTTTTTCTCTCTCTCCTCTCCCCCTCCTCTCTCAGAAAGGATCTTATGTAATCGCAGGCTGGTCTTCACTCTACAAAATTGCCAAGGACAACCACAAATTGCTGTATGTACAACCACACTCAATTTATACCATTCTGGAAACTAACCAAAGGCTGGCTAGGCCAGCATTCTGCCAACGGAAGGGCAATAACAGTCCCCGAAACTAACTGTCCCAGCAAAGGATGGGTGTTCTGGTTGCTCCACATCCTTGACGTTTGGTATCACCAGTTTTTGTCATGTCAGTCATTCTGGTGGCTTTAAGGGACATTACCTTTGTTTCCTAACTGGCCACCTTTAAAATGGACTATAGCAAAAACCACAAAGCTTTCTCTGTGCTCAGTTTTGTGCCTTTTCTGTCTACCTCCTCCCGTGAATCTCAAAGCTACAAATGTGTCTGTGAGATCCTTTCCAAGATCTTCAGAGTTCTCTTCCTCGTTGTAAAAATCCAGCCTTCTAATGTTGTCTTAATTTTGTCTCCTCTGCCTCAATACCATGAACTCTGAACTGTGGGAACATTTCACAGGAGACTCACTGTTTACTTCAAAACCACTTTCTCTGAGTGCTTGGCTGCAAGCGTTTTAGACCTTGGAATATTTGAAACTAAATTCCGAGATATCCTGGGGATGAGACTCAAATCTAACTGGAAATTTGTGTATATTTCACGTGTCTCACAGCCTGAAGTCTGCTCTAGCTTCCTTCATGTTGCTCTGATAAAACACTCTCACTAAAACCAGCTTGGGGAGGGTAGGGTTTTTTTCATCTCATAACTCCTAGGTCATAATCCATCACGGAGAAATCAGGCAGGAACCTGGAGTCAGGAACCAAGGAGGAATGATGCTTGTTGGCTCGATCTCTGAACCACTTCCTGGCTCATGCTTAGCTAGCTGTAAACTGCCCAGGGCCACTGACTGAGGAATGGTGCCACCAGTGGTGGGCTAGGTCCTCCTACATCAACCAATAATCAAGACAGTTCCTCATGCTCACAGACCAACCTGACTTACATAGTTCCTCCATTGCTGCTTCTGTTCTAAGATGACCCTAGCCTGTGTCAAGCTGACAATGAAGGCTTACCGAGGCAGTAATCTCATACAATGCTTTTTCTAATCTTTATTTACAAAACTAAGTCTACAAACATTGACCCATCAGTCTCATAGCATCATGTCCCTATGAAGTATCAGATTTCGGAACGCTGTGACTTTGGATGTTTGGGTTATGGACACTCACATGGTTTTCTTTTAGAACATGCACTTAATGAGTACCTGTGCTAAGCTTGTGAATGAGACAGGTGAAATCTCTTAGGCTTTCAGATGCTATTGTTATGTAAGCATGTAAATTATCTCAGATACACACATCTACTCTATCAATCTCTGCTTCTCCTTATCCAGTCTTATCCCTCCCTGATGGTGGTCACCTCATGAAGCCTTCTGAAACATTTTCTTCGCCATCCGAGAGCACGCTGGACTTTCCATTACGATATGACATAGTTGATTTTATCTTCATTCTGCCCATTAGCTCAAGGATGCAGACCACAGTTTTTTTTTTTTTTTTTTTTTTTCAGCATAATTGTAGTATCCAGTTTGGAACTCTCACATAAACTAGCTTTCATTAGAATTGAGTTCTGTTGCACTCAGTTTTGGCCATTGAAGTGTGAGTTTAAGACTCTGGGTTGTATTAAATTTCAGGAATAAAGTGTCCCCTTCCTTTCCCGGGATTAGTGTTAACTGTTGACTTGACAGAATGGAAAAGCACTGGAGATGGGCTTGGGGGCACGCCTGTGAGGATTACTCTGATTAGGAAGGCCACTCTCTGTAGATTGCATCGTTTGCTGCCATCCTGGGCGGTGTAAGTGAGGAGAGAGACTGAGCAGTGTTCATCCACCCCCTGGCCTCTTCTTCTGATCGTAGATGTGGGAGCTCTTAGTGCCTTGCCTTCCTTACCACGAGGGGCTGTGCCTGGAATTGTAAGTGAACCTGAGTCCTTTTTCTCTTGGTTGACCTTCTCTGGGCATTTTGTCACAGAGTCACGACAGGGACTAAGACACCTTCTTTCCTGCTTTCTTGCCAGCCTTTCCTCTGCTCCCTTCCTTCTGCTTTCCTTTGTTGTCCTGGAGAACTGAACCCAAAGCCTTCCCACATGCCAGGCACGAGCTCTGTCATCCTCAGCATGGCCTCCTTTGTCTAGTTGACCAAAGACAGACATTACATGCATCTCCCTGTCTAGTGCTGGGCTTTGTGTCTGGGAACGTAGTAAGAAGACTGAGTAATGAAGGAAACACTTATCCCACAAGTGGCCTTGCTCATGGGAGCTCTGCAACTGTCCCGGATATCACTGGAGATTCGAAGAACGCCAAAGTGCAGAGATGCGCCAGAGTGCATGCCTAGAACCCAGGCCTGAGTTCTCATAATTTTCACATCCTTTCTAGATTATTTATAACAGCCTGTACAATATAAATGCTGCACAGACGGCTGTTACCCTCTATTGTTTTAGGGATAATAACAAGAATGAGAAGTTTGTACGTGTTCACTATAAATATTTTTTCAAGTATTTTTGATCTATTGTTCACTGAATGTAAGAACATGGAATCCGCAGATGCACAGAGTCAACTATAAATGGTTTGTGAGTTCTGACCAAGGTGTTTCTCTCTTTTAGTCTGGTGCTGTGCTGTGTTTCTCAAAAGCTTCGACCAGAAGCTTCAGGATGTGAGTTTACAGCTCTCTTAACATCTCCTTTATTTCAAAATAATCTCCCCCACCCCCACTTTGAGATAGGGTCTCACTATGTACCTCTTACCCCACTTTGAGATAGGGTCTCACTATGTACCTCTTACCCCACTTTGAGATAGGGTCTCACTATGCGTCCCTGGCTAGCCTTGACCTTGAAATTCTTCTGCCCCAATCAACCAAGAGATAAAATTGCAGGTGTGCTCGCACACCTAGCTGGATCCTTCTTCATGAGCTGCTGCTGCTGTGTGCTGGAAAATAGTTGCAACAAAAATGCTAAACTCCTAGTTTTTGAGGCCAATGGGAGGAGGGAGGCTATTCAGTCCTTAAAAAATACCCCATCCCAACATGTTTTAAAAACAGCTTTTCTTACAGACATTTTCAAACACACACATAGAGTAATGCTTATGTTGTGGTGATGCTGCACGCCTTTAATCCCAGCACTCAGCAGGCAGAGGCCGGAGGATCTCTGAGTTCGAGGCCAGCCTGGTCTCAGAGAGTTCTAGTACAGCCAGGGCCACACAGAGAAACCTTTTCTTGAAAAGCAAAAGCGAAAACAAACAAACACATGAACCAAAGAGAGTAATAAAGTGACTCCTGATTTACCTATCAACTAGGTCTAGATAGAGGCAATATTTCTCATATGCCAAAGACATCCTAACATTTACATGCAGTTTATTGCAGAAGACTCAGAGACAGTGGTCCCTCCCTAACAAATAGATGTCTGACAGGCAAAATTACACTAATGATGCATGCATAGGCTAATTATAATAAATGCCCTGGCCGGTTGTTGTGCAATTTTGGTTGAGTGGATATTGAAGTTATATTAGACCAGCTGCATGGTCCAGACTGAGCTCATCAATCTCCCAGACATCTGTACCTAGTTAATAACAGCAAGAGGAGCAACCTGCGGTGCACCAGCTATGAAAGACAAAGAACAATAGCACAATCCCACCAAACATACAAGATCGCCTTGGGGAATGACTGTGGAGATGTTTGTAATACAGTGTATAATTTACAATAACACGGATAAAAGGAGAACATTCTGCTTCAGATAGATGGATTTTCTGAGGGATTAGATGGTATGACTAAGACAGAAAGGGTATGTTTAATGCTAGAATCTTTTAAAGCTGCCTCACCTAAGAGCAGGGGACAACAGTCAGTTCTATCTTGATTCTTCCTCTGACCCTACCCAGAGCTGCTTACTTTGAATCTCACTGGCTTTCCTATGCCTCAGGCAGACCTTGATAATGTAAAGTAATTCAATGAGAGTCTTTGGAGTTCAGCTAAAATATATCCAGGAGGCACCTGGAAGAGGGGCACTCGTACAAGATGAGGGCAAATAGGCTCCTGTTTCCACCACTCAGGCCTCCTGGATGGCACCTTTTGAACTTGTTCTGATGGTGGAACAACAGCAGCACACTGATTGACATTATTTTCTGGAAGCTGCTTCCATGTCTTACTCTTTGGGTGTCAGTGACCCAAATGACGACCAAAGTACATTGCTTTTTCTGTGGCAACAGCTAACTTTTTGGTTCCTATCATACTCGTTTTGGGGTCTGATGTTCAGATTTGCTGTGGAAGTGCAAAGGCAGACAGAGTGTTACGTAAACAAACTGGCGTGGCTGTGCTCCTGTGCGACTGATCTGTCAACAGGTGGAGGGTCAGCTTGGACTGGTGTGCGTGGATTCTTATTCTGGGCCACCAGCTGCTTCTGCTGATCAGACACGAGAAGTGCCGCAGGGTCAGATCCTCGATACGGTGGGACTTACCATCGAAGGGGACGTGGTATGATGCTGGAGTTCATCTCCAGCCACATTAAGTATAGAAAAGGCCATTTTGGACCGTGACTACCGGAGATGATGATCTGCCTGTCACTGGAATGGGACTTTGTTCTTTGGGGTAAACACAGCTTCCAGGGTCATTCTCTTCAATGGCGTATGCTTGTCCTCATGTTCCCACTGGGAAAATCTGCTCAGATTTTCAGTGTTGGGTTGCTGCAACCCTTGGCTTACCTCCATTCCCACTCTTGCTCACCAATCTCAGAGTGAGTGTCTCTTAAACCTAGACGAGGGAAAAGCTCAAGTCTGTTTTCTCTCGTTTTGGGACACCCTGATCGAGGACACAGCCATACTTTTCCCCAGTCCTTTTCAGATATCCTGGGGAAAAGGGGCGCAGAATTGCCTTCTTCAGATGGGTGAGAAGCCACCACCTCTCTTTGCTCACTTTTAGGTCTTGAGAGTCATGCAAGGCAGCAGTGCCTTATTCATCTGGGCAGGTAGGTGGTAGCTGTGCAGCCCTAGGTCCTTTCTCAGGCAGAACAACTCAAGGTCTAGACTTCAAAGGAATCATTGTTCACACGGGTCCCAGTCGTGAACTTTTATGAGCGCCGTCTATCACCAGAAGTACTTCCGATAAAGGTCATATTTTGGTTATCTGCATGACTCATTAAGAGAAAAGAGCTTATGTCTGCTTGCTTATGCCTTTCATGGCTGTGGGGCAATCTGTGTCCTTTGACAAGAGAGGGCATCAAAAGATCTTTCCGGTCCCACTAATGAAGACTTCCCCTGTTCTTTTACTCTGTATTCTTTGATGCAATAAATCTTAACTCTGAGTACAACTTGCTCCTGAGTCTTCTCATGTCTCACAAATCACTGGACGAACAGGGCAAAATTGTAGAGTGGGAAACCCTCAGGAATCGAGATAAAAAGGCATTTTGATAGAAATTTAACTATTAAAAATCAATACAAAACTCCCCAGAGAACAGAGTGTAGATCATTAAATAAAACCATGGTTTACAACACTGGAGGGTAATTTGCATTGTCTGATCCTGGAGGAGAGACAGGTAGGAGCCTCTCAGTTGCTAAGGCAACAGCAGCATCCTTTGCAGTGGTCCCAAGATGGCTAAACTGAGCTGAAAACTGCCCCAGTTCATTAGCGTCCCTTCCATCCTGCTTAGTTTTTCAACTCTATAATTCTCCGTCTCGAGCATCAGCTGCTCTTGGGGCTGACCAGCTGAGATTTGTTTTTAGTCTCCCAGGCAGAACTCCTTCGTCAGCCGTTACCTGTGCGGGACGGGTTTTACTGAGTAAGCAATGGCGATTCAGTGTAAGCAGAAGTCACACGTGTTTGAAGAGTTTAAATGGTCCTTCAAACATTATTTCTAAATTAGTTTATTTATGAATTTGAAGGGAGACAGACACAGCTGGATCCTGAGGTTCTGATAGTACCCATACTGTTAAACAACTTAACAGGAAGCCGTAACCTTCAAATCAACTATACTAGTTCTATTTTAAGGTATGAATCAAGTCCAGGGCTTGGCACTTCCTGTATATATATATTTTTTAAAACTTCAAGACAAAATTTCAAAGATGAGTGATGTAGGTATTCATCTCACAAAGAAGGAAGATGAATGTTGGGATGGCTTATTACATTCCTAAGTCACTCGGTAATAGGAAGATGCAGGACCCGAACAACCGTTATCCTGGGATAGTGAGACCCAGGTGCAAGTAATTTCTGGGAAGAAGGCCAAACATAATTATTTTTGAAGCAGTTGAACATAAGCGTTTGGAATGAAGTCTTCAGACACACCCCTTCCTCAATTCTTCTTTGTCTATTATCTCTTCCCGGCCTGTGTATGAGCCCTGTTTCGGCCCTGTCCTCTTTCTAGCAAATGATGGAGGATAGTTTTCATCTCTATACCTGCTTTATTTGATGGCAAATACCTGTTGGGAATGACTTTCGTGTTGTCAGCCAGGAGCTCTGGAGCTTGTAGACATCTGGGTAAGAGCTTCCTCCTACTTAATGCAAGAGCCCAGCAAACGGTTATGAATTATTCAGTTATGAATAATTTGCTTATTAGCATATACATGCCCATTTTCCATTGTTCTTAATAGTGGGCCTACCCAAGTGCTTTGGGAAACAATTTTGCTCTAAATTGAGAGATAAAAGTTGCAATTCAGCTGGGCAGTGGAGGTGCAGGCCTTTAATCCCCAGCACTCGGGAGACAGAGGCAGATGAATCTCTGTGAGTTTGAGGCCAGTCTGGTCTACAAGAGCTGGTTCCAGGACAGACTCAAAAGCTACAGAGAAACCCTGTCTTGAACCCCCCACAACCAAAAAAAAAAAAAAAAAAAAAAAAAAAACCAAAAAATTCCAAAACAGTTGCAATTCGCTTTTGATAGTTGGCTCAGGCATAAACAGTTGACCAAGACTTGCTAATTCATTGTTTTGCTCCCTTTCCTAAGCTCCGCAGACATCAGTTTAGCATGAAACCAAAGCTGTTGGTTATAGTGGAGCCTTTGTTCAATCACAGAGGCATGGGATCCCCTAGTATCATCTGCAAATATCAGTACTTGTATGTTTGTTAATTCTTTTTCTGAAGAGAGTTATAGTCTTTAGTGGGTTGTTAGGATAACCATAAAATTTATGATCTCTATGTGTAATAAAAATATATGGTGTAGTTTTACTTTCTATAATTTTGGTTACCTAAATAACCATGATCTAAAAATATTACACAGAAAATTCCTGAAGTAAGCAAAAAGCCTAAAATTACTGAGAAACATGATGAACTTGGATGCTTAAGGAGTGGATGGTTCCTTCTACCTGCCCATTAGGAATTTAGTCATTTTGTCATCAGACCTACATGCTTGTGTTCAAGTAACCTGGGTTTTTCTTACTAATAACCCCAAACTGTTAAGAGCAATGATTGGTGAACAAAGAGAAGCTATAAAATATTTATTTTAGGGGCTGGAGAGATGGCTCAGTGGTTAAGAGCACTGGCTGCTCTTCCAAAGGTCCTGAGTTATATTCCCAGCAACCATATGATGGCTCACAACCATCTGTAATGAGATTTGGCGCCCTCTTCTGGCCTGCAGGAAGGCAGAATGTTGTATACATAATAAATAAATCTTTAAAAAAATATTTATTTTACAAAAAAAAAATGTAAAAAATTCTTTGCTTACTAAGGAATGAAAAGAATTATTTCCAAGATCTACAGTAAGGATGAATAGGGTACCCCTCCCTGTTATACAGAGGATCATTCAGGAGTGTCTGTGGTTTCCAGTATCCACTGGTGGTCTGGGAACGAAATTCTTTTTTGATAAAGGGAGACGAGTACATATACAATAGAATACTACAATCATTATTTACCACAGCGACTCTTCCTGGAGCATGATATGATGGCTTAGATGAAAACACAGAGGAATATAGCAGAAAGGAACAGCAACCTGATTTATTACTGGGACGTGGAAGTTGCTCTGTGTGTGTATGTGTGTGTGTGTACATGCATACATGCACATTTGCATGGGTGTATGTAGAGGTGAGAGGTCAACCTCAGGTCACTCCTCATATACTATCCACCTTGTTTTTTGAGACAGCATCTCTCACATGGTATGGAACCCACCAGTGAGGCTGTCCAGACTGGCAGCAGTTCTCAGGCATCCTCCTGCTTCTGTCTCCCCAGCACTAGGATTTCAAACGTACACTATCATACCTGGCTTTTCACATGTGAGTTTTGGGGTCCAAACTTTGGTTTATGTGCTTCTGTGGCAAGTTTACTGACGGAGTCATCTCCCTGCCCACTACAGCCATTCTTTATATCGCATCCCTGCCAAGCAACTTCTTTCATGAAAACTTCCAGCAGCTAGGGAAGGATCACTAAGTACTACAGCCCCAGGTCACGATATATAGCTTTATGAATTTTCATTTTTAAAAATTTCTACTTTACTTATGATGCATATATACTAGGAATGACATGAGCAAGAATGTCCCAAGAATAGAGTAAAAGCCTAAGGGTGGCGTAGTACAAGAAACATCTATGGGGAAGGTTGGAGATACAGCAGGTAAGGGGTCGTGGGACTAGAGCAGCAGAAGCAAGCCTGAGTTTCTCGACATCTTTAGAACAAAAGGGGAATGATGTGGGAGTCCCCTTTGTATGCTGTGATTACCATTAATGAATAAAGAAACTGCTTTGGACCTATAGCAGGGCAGAGCTTAGGTAGGCAGGGAAGATGGAACTGAATGCTGGGAGAAAGAAGGGCAGAGTCAGGGAGAAGCCATGGGAGCTTCTGCCCAAGTCAGACATGCCAAAACTTTGCTGGTAAGCTACTGCCAGGTGGTGATACACAGATTAATAAAAATGGGTTAAATTAATATGTAAGAGTTATCAAATAATAATCTAGAGCTAATGGGCCAAGCAGTGATTTAATTAATACAGTTTCTGTGTGATTATTTTGGGTCTAAGATAGCCAGACGGCTGGGAACCAACAAGTAGCTTCCCACTACAGGGGAACCCTAGCTCTTCCTATCTGAAACAAGGAAACACATTGTGTTTCCAAAGGAAAAGATAGTCTCCTGTGTTCTATGTGATTTATGACCTTTTTTTTTTAATACTGTGAACCTTTAAGAGGCACAGTGCACAGTGGCTATTTGCCAGATGTCTTACTGGAAACACACAGATGTCTTCCTGGAATCATAAAGACATTTCTTAAAACAATCCTCAATAGAAACTGAACTCTAGTTTTAAAAAATGGATACATGGTACTTAATTGCTTCAGTAAGTCAGTTTCCAGTTACATGTCCCAGATGAAGGTGTGGAACCCATTTCTGGAGGTGCTTTCAAAGACACGGATTCCATTTCTCTCTATTTTCTAGAAGAATCTGACGCCAATGAAAACTTCCTTGCTTTGTTCTCCTAACAGAAAGACGTTGAAATAATTGCATCCTTTCCTTGACCCCCCTAAGGCCCTGCTTTGCAGTGGTTCCCCCTCTGCAGACCACTGTGAGACAGGAACTGGGGGAGAAGGATCCAGACATGCCATGGCTTCACCCTAACTCTTGATGCATTGGGAAAAGTGGGGCCCCATGGAGCACTAAAAGCCTGCTCAGAGCCTATTTGACATCTGAGTCAAAAGAAGTAAAAGATTTAGAGTGTTAGCCCCCTAAGAATCTTGTCATCTTTTTCTTGCCTCTTGCCTTTGGTGTAGAAAGTTGTTTTGTTTTGGTCTTGTTGCTGTTTTTTTGAGCAGGTTTCAGATGAGTAGAAATAGATGCATGTTTAGTTTTTAAAAAGAGACTTTATTTTTATTTTTTTATTTGTGTGTCTCTCTGTGTATATTTGCACATACATGCTGGTGTCCACAGAGGCCCGAAGCGGGTGTTAGATTCCTTGGAGATGGAGTTGGAGGTGGTTGTGAGCCACAGGACCTGAGTGCTAGGAACTGAACTCTTAAGAGCTAAGCCATCTCTCCATCCCAACTGTTTAGTTTTTAAACTTCATAATCAGGCTGCTATGCTAATAGTATTCAATGAAAACTTCAATTCCTAAGGAAACTTTTTGAAATATGTCTGTATACATTATATCAACATCAGATGCTTATTGGGGGGCCCTGGAATTAGAACTTAGGGAGATACAGTAGCTACTGGCAATACCATCAATTTAGTTGATTTAATTTCTGGTAGCTGCCTATCAGCACATTTAAATATTTAAATCTGAGTCTTTTTGTGCTATTTTCAGTTGTCAAGTGTCCACAAGAAGCCCAGATGGTAACTCTTGCTCTCCAGGACACTGTATGGATGCTGGAGGAGGCTGGGTCTAGCAAAAGGTCTTCAGGGCATTGTGGACATACTCTAGAGGAGAGTTAGAGGATCTCAACCCCTTTATCTTCCTCTGCTTATATTTATTAGATTTTTTTTTATGGTTGCGATTGATGCTAAAATACTCCCAGTTTATAAACATGAAGACTCTATGGGAATGATTTAGGTTTAAGTTGTGGATAAATTCAGAGTGAATCAATTTTTTTATTTTTATACTTTTTTATGTGCACGAGTGTTTGCCTGCATGTATGTTTGTGCACCATGTGCATGCTTGGTGCCTGGGAAGGCCACAAGAGGGTGTCAGATTCCCTAGGACTGGAGGTGTAGATGACTACAAGCCACCCTGTGGGTGCTGGGAACTAAATCTGGTCCTGTGCAAGAGCAGCCAGTGTTTGCCACCGCTGAGTCCTTCTTACACCTCGATAAACTCAGAGCTTAAAGCACTAGCATCTTGGCTGGATTCTGCTTCCCTCTGCATGGCGGCTTCATTATCAGGTCCCATGGGGCGAGGAGCTATGCCGTAGCTACTGTCCTGTACTTCTCCAATATAAATCCAGTAGCAGCAAAAGCAAATACTTTGACTTAGCGCTTCCAACCAAATTCTGGCATTAGTTTTGGTGTGATATGAATTTGGCTTAGTTAAATGAAAGGGTTTACACCTGATAAGTATAGAGTTAATTGATTGGTAGGAACCTAGAGATGGAGCTTTGAGACTAAAGATAGGAAATAGGGCTCCTGATAGACCATGCAGTATGGATGCTGGCTGGAAAAACACCAACCCCGGAGAAAGTAAGAGATGGAGGGGAGACAGGCAAGCTGTAGGGATGGGACTGATTTCGCAAGAACATGTTCTCATGTTGAGATGGTAGCAAAGATGATATACACAGATGATTAAACATGTAGGTGGGGCAAGTTGAGGAAACACATGCTAAATAGTCTTATTTTCAACCAAAAGCCATGGGAAGAAATATGTAGTGTTTGAAAAATATCTTAAATCTATTGCACCAGTTACACCACATCAAATACCAACAGACAGAAACAGAAACAAAAATTGTATTTCTGGTAGATCAAAGAGATGCTTTTGTTTTCCCCAATTTACACATAATCTTTATAAAACCCAAACATGTCTTTTAAACGTCACAAAATTCTTCCTAACATCTTAGTTTCATACTGTTCCATGGAATAGATGGCTCATAATTCAGACATTCTGTTGAAAAAGGCATTGTAATTGCTTCTATTGTCAATGTTAGAAATAATGTATCAATTATTACATATTCAGTTACTGTTTTCTTTTTCTTGAGATGTTTTTACAGCATATGTTCCCAAGGGCAAGATACTGGTGTGAAAGACAATGTATATTTTGTGTCTTTTAAGTTTGCTAAAAATGATAATAGTTCATGAAGCATATGTGAATAACCATCAATCCCCCCAGTCATATCTGAAAATACTAGTTTTATCATGTGCTGAACAGTTTAGCCATTTTATCCCATTAATACCTATAAGAGAAAAGCTAATAGAACACATTAAACCACTCCCACCAGGGGGGATCTCACACTTCAGCGTGATAACATATTTCATGTTCACAATAAATGAGGGCATATTGATAATGCCCTCTGTTACAAATAGGGAAACAAAGACACAGAAAGATAAGTAAGCCACCGAGGGCCCCATAGCTAAGAACGGGAGACCTGGTTTTTGGACCATGGGGATTGAACCCAGGCAGTGCATACCCAGTCATGAGGCTGTGTTTCCTTGGGATGATTTTGGATGAATGTTTCCACACATCCTGTTAATGGCTATCGACTCTAGTGGGAGGATTTCATCAAGCCCTTATCGGCTAGGTTCTTGATAATTCTGTCCCAGAGTAGAGGAAATAGTGGAGTTTTTATGATCTGAATGCCTCAGATAGGAAGCAATTTACTGTAAGTAATGTATTTTCTTTACCCTCATCATTCACTGGGTGTGGTGTTGAAATTTAAAAATTATATTAAAAAAAAAATCCAAGTATTTTTTATCTAACCGAGGAACACCAGAGTTTTTCATTTTAGTTCTGATGGTAGCTTCATCTAATTCATCCCTGCTGGTTTCCATGAAAACATACCTTTTTGGTGTGCTTGAACATCTGAAATGTGGGTACGGCTTTGATGTGACAAAGTTGAGCCAATTCCTGGGAAGAAAAAGGGGTGTTGTGAAGTCACAGTTTTGGTTCCTTTTCTCTGTTTCGAGTGACTTCTAAGAAATAGTGTCTTAAAGTCTAAGGGCACCTGACACTTTACAGGATTTTCCCAACATACCCTCAAGGCCTCCAGGACAACCCCCGTGGAAAGAGGACCATTCTGGCACTCTCGGGCTTCTCATTCCAGAGCTCTAGGTGAGGGATGAGATGCGGGGCAAATGGAATGGATGTGGAGTTCCTAACGGAACTGCATTTAACCATGCTGAGTGGGCAGAGGAGCCCCAGGGAGCCTAGTATGGAAATGCCATATTGCCAAAAGAGGAAGGAAAAGGCATGTCTTCATCGGTCACACTGGAGACAGGCATGACACACTCAAGGTTAGCACAGCCTTTTCTTTAAGTCTTGTCTTCCTTTCTCCCTCACTACTTATCTTTACTTCTGAAACATTTGAAGCCCAAGGACAAGAGAAATGGTTTGATTTCAGACCAAAGCAAACTGCTTCCAAGTGGTATTTCTTGTTTGTTTGTTTATTTCCCTTATTTAGAAGTTGACTAAAGTTAGCTGTCCATGAACAAAAAGAATTGAACTCTCTCACTGATATGCTATTTGATCGACTTCAATTCTTCCACCCACAATACACACAAACAGAAAGAAGCATTGCACACATATGCTTCACCTTAAAAGGCAAAAAGCTAGCTGGGCAGTGGTGGTGCAAACCTTTAGTTCCAGCACTTGGGAGGCAGAGGCAGGTGGATCTCTGTGAGTTCAAGGCTAGCCTGTTTACAAGAGCTAGTTCCAGGACAGCCAGGGCTGTTGCAGAGAAACCCTGTCTTGAAAAACATAACAAAATAAAACAATAAAGAAGACAAAAAACTATAATCGAAAAGCTGAGAACAGGGGCTGGAGAGATAGCTCAGTGGTTAAGAGCATTGACTGTTCTTCCAGAGGACCTGAGTTCTATTCCCAGCAACCACATGGTGGCTCACAACCATCTGTAATGAGATCTGGTGCCCTCTTCTGGCATGCAGGCATACATGGAGGGAGAATGTTGTATACATAGTAAATAAATAAAAAAAAATCTTTAACCCTGTTTCAAAAAACCAAAAAAAAAAAAAAAAAAAAAAAAAAAGAGAGAGAGAGAGAAAGAAAAAAAAAGAAAAGCTGAGAACAGCTCAGCTTTTGGCAAGATTTTGGGAAATCAGGACTGTCTACTGGAGCAGAGAAAATGGAAAATGACGTGGTTTCTTTACAAGATGGTTTTCCAGTGGCCTCCATATATCATTAGAGTGTCGTGGCAAGAACTACACATGTAGATACAGCTTCAAAAGAAATCAAAACTTGTACTCACACAAAAATTCATGCAGTAAAATTTATACAAAAATTATCACAATTGCCCAAATCTTCTCAGGGTGCCAAGTTAGTGTCAGGTTGACACATTATGACAGACTGTGGCACAGAAGATAACTAGTGTTTGGTTTTCTGATCATTTTAAAGCTCAGCTTCCATCCAATGCTTGGGTAGGTCGCTTGTTACCTTTTCTGCTATAGTTTGAATGCGGAGTGCCTCTCCTGGATCAGTAACCTGGTCTCCAGCACGGAGCTATTGGAGGTGGTAGAACCTTTAAGAGGTGGGGCCTTACCCAGAGGCTTTCAGTCCTTTCAGGCTGTGCCTAAAGGGGACTGTGGGATGCTGACCCCTTCTCTTTTTCTTCCTGCTGCTGAAGGGATCACTTTGCCCTGCCATGGACTCCTGTTCAAATGTGCTGTCTTCCACAGGTCCAAAAGCAACCAGGCTTTGATCAGGGACTCGAATTTCCAAGATGGTGAGACAAAATAAACCTTTCTCTTTATCTCAGGCACTTTTCGATAGTGATAGAAAGCTAATTAATATAGTTACATTTCCTTATTGTAAATTACTAATTCCTAGGAAGAAGTCCCAGCAGATTTTATATTATAATAAATCATATTTGGCTTAAAACTAGGAGGCTGATTATTTTGGGGGGAGGCATAGGAGAAGAGGGAGGCTGGATCAAGGGACAAGAGGGAAGGATTTCGTGGAATTTTTATGCGATATAAGCAACCCCTGAAAAAACAAATACAGAATACAAAAATGAGATATGTCAAAATGTCCATAATTATTGAGATAAGTTTTAAAAAATTATTGATAACTTACCACAACTTGAAAATAATTTTTTACCTTGGCTTCATTGTAATGTCTGCCTAGATTCATTGTAATGTCTCAGGCTTCTTAATGCTCCAGCCTTCTAATACAGTTACTCATGTGGTGGTGACCCCACCCATAAAATTATTTAGATGCTACTTCATAAGTATAATTCTGCAATTGTTATGATCATAATGTAAATAACTGGTACGTAACCCCAGAGGGGGGCGTGACCCACAGATTGAGAACACAGGCCTCGAGCATCAGGCTGAGGAGCGAGGGGTGAAGACTCTTGGGAGTGGCTCGTGCTGTCTGCCACAGCAGCAGGGAGCACCATAGATTTGCTAACATTTAAAGAAGATTGTGTAAAACAGTTTGCTACATTTATCATGAAAGCAAAGATATGGAACTCCACTTGTGTTTAGTCAGGTGATGTCATGGCTTTCGTAGAGTGACTCAGTGACATTGCATTTGGGTTTTGACGATCTGCACAGAGGGTTTAAGAGGCTTACCTTCGATGAGTCCACATCCACATTAGCGAACATGACATTTTGGTATTTTAAAGACATTGCCTTCAAGACAAAAAAGTACAATAATGTGAATATCAACATTTGTACTCTAAATGTCATTTTGAAAAGAAGACACGCGTGACTGGGTTGTTAAAGAGACTCAGGCATTATTCTGAAGGGTCGTTACAGTCGAGGACTTGAAAGTCCTCAAGGTCAAGCAAGGACGCATTGCAGAGTCTACGAACAAAACTGAAGATTGGTGGTTCAAGGTTTGAGAATAAAACACAGAGCAACTGAGTGGAGTGCAGGGGGCTGGACCAACCCTGTCGGGGGTGGGAAGGATCAGTGGGGCCAGGCCAACCCTGTCAGGGGTGGGGAGGACCAGTGGGGCCAGGCCAACCCTGTTGGGGGTGGGGAGGCCAAATAGTGTTTTCCTGAAGGTGTCGAGGCATTACCTGAAATGGTCTGGGGTGTTGGGAGTGGGCTTAGAGCAGTGTTAGAAACCCTGCCATGGTTCTGGCATCCCAACAAAGGATGCAGTTCTCTGACCCAGATATATGCTTGGTGCTTTGACCTTCTTGTCTTGACATGGCTTGGGAGGTGTGATGCTGGTGGCCTAGAAGGTTTCCCTGATGACCATCATCAGCCTGGTTTTCTCCCACCCACCCAATCTCTCTGCAATCTATCATATATCAAAACGAGATTTTCCAGATTCCCTTGCCGGCTGACTTATAGCTAGCCAATGGGAAGCCATGAAAGGTGATAGGAGGAAGGGGCTTCTATTTTGTTCTGGAAATGTCTTTAACAGAAGTGGTGACAGCAAGGGGGTGCAGATGAAGGATGTTAGTGACTTACGTCAGCACAGATTTGTATTCAGACAGCTGTGTGCACACTTTAAAGGTACCTGATTGTGTCCTGGTTTGTTTAAAAATCAGGTCACAAGCAGTTCTGGTCACCTCTGTCAAATGAAACTACCCCTGGAAGGTGACACACAAGGGGTTCAAAGCTTGGCCAGGCGGAGTCAATACTAGATGGAACCAACTGCGGGAAGGAGAAGCCGGAAGCTGCAAGGCGTTGGAGGGCTTGGGTGGATGTGTGAGAAGCCTGCTGCCAGCAGCCCGCCCTCTGATTCTGTGTGTGGGTTGTGATTTACGTGGGGGTCCTGTCTCCTGTGGCCCCTTGGAATGGTGATATGAGAGACAATTCTTGTATAGTAAACACAAACACCTGTGGGTTTTGAGAATATTTTTCAAACTAAAATGATGGTTCTGAACTGGGTGTGGCGGCACAGCTCTGATCCTGGGAGGAGAATCAGAAGCCTGAGGCCAGCAGGGAATAGAGGGAATTCTAGGCCAGGACAGCCTGTGCCAGAATCTGGTCCCATCCCCAGCCTTCTCACCTGCTATCCAGTGGCTTAAAAGCATTTACTTCCTGGTATTAAAGTCCTTGTTTAACTTATTTCTGTTTCCTGATTTGATCTCTGACAGATACCGTGACTAGATAGCGCCTTCCTCCCAATCCCTCATGGACAAGAAGTTTAACACAATCACACAAAGTACACGAATATGCTCCCTTATGATAGACTGAGCTACAGTACAGCAAATACAAAGTTTTTCCATTCCCATTTCCTTACAACTGTCACTTATTCACGAAAAGAAAAATCCCCTTTTTTGGCAGGCATCCTTCTGCTCTGTTTTATATGCATATATAGTGAATGAAGTTTGCATAATTCCTTTCAATTCTTGTATAACTGTTGTCTATTGAAAGATATGAGCTTTTCTTTTAGCTTTTAACTATGTACTATGTACATAGTATGTACTATGAATTTTTATGAGTAGGGTCATTTTATTTGATCAAGAGTGCAACTGTTAGGACATAGATTAATTCAATGTTAATTGTTAGGTCATGGGTTGTTTAATGACTTAAGATCCTATAGTAAGTTATTTAGGGACCTTTATTTTTCTTCTAACATTCTAATATATATAGTTTATATGCCTTATAAGTAATTATTACATTATTTTTAGAGTAACTATATAGTTTTACCTTTCTACAACAAAAATATAACAATACAGCTTCTCCACAGCGTCACCAGTTAAAAGAAAAAGACCAGGGTTTTAGGGCTGGAGAGATGTTTGTGAGTAAAGTGTTTGATGCTTAGTCCTAAAGACTGGAGCCTGAGCCCGCGTGACAAATATTTAGGTGTAGTGGCATGCACTTGTAATCCCATCTCTGGGGAGGTAGAAACAGATGAATCTCTGGGACTCATTAGCCACAAGCCAGGTTAGTCTTTTAGTGGGTTCCAGCCTACTAAAAACCAAACCAAACCAAACCATCCACAGCAAACAAGAGCGTAGATGGTGTTTGAGAAACAACAGCCGCTGAGGTTGTCCTTAGGCCTCTATCGGTACACACACACACACACACACACACACACCCTTAGGTGGCATATTCTGTGCCCTTGATTGGCTACTGGCACCAGCTTTAAACTATGTAGTTTGAGTGGATTCACACTTTTGTACCCGAGCCCTGGCTATTTCTATGGCATAGTTAGAGAGCCTTCTTTTTCAGTTTTGGGTGACAGAGTGATCTGTCAAACACTAAAGTGTTCCTTCTGGATAGTCCAAGAATTTTAGGCATAGTAGGGATGCTGAAGAGCCATGTAGAAGATTTGGGGGGGGGGGAGGATGGCCCAGTGGGTAAAGCCCTCGGCATGAAAGTGTAAAGGCTGTGAGATAGCTAGAAGCCATGTAAAAGCCTTTGGGTACGGTGACCTACCTATATAACATCAGCACTCAGGAGGCAGAGACAGTGGGTCCCTGTAGCAACCTGACTGGCCAGATTAGCTTGAACAATGAGCTCTGCAAGAGACTTTGCTTCAATACGTGAGATGGAGAACAACTGAGGAAAACATCTTATGTCAGCCTTGGACCTGCACATGTGAACACGCATACATGCATGTACACTATGCATATATGCAAATGCCAAAAAAGAAATGTCACGTAGCTCATTTCTTTATCTGCTACAAGTGCATTACAGCGAAATATTGATGGTTGTGCCTATTGGTAGAATTAGTTTTGCCAGATTTAAGAGGCCGAGTGAGAAAATCCAAGATGTTTAAGAGCCACACTGAAAACAGACTAGAAGGTTTTTGGTTGTATCATTGTGGTGGTTTAATGCAATTGCCCCCCATAATCTCATAGGGAGTGGCACTCTTAGGAGGTGTAGCTTTCTGGAAGGAGGTATGGCCTTGTTGGAGGAAGTGTGTCACCATGACGGTGGGTTTTGAGAGTTTCTATGCTCAGAATACCCCTGAGTGCTTCAGTCCACTTCCTGCTGTCTTCTGGTCAAGATGTAACCAGTACCATGTGTGCCTGCATGCCGCCATGCTCCCTGTCATGATATAATGGACTGAAGCCCTGGAACTGTAAGTGAGCCACCCCAGTTAAATGCTTTCTGTATAAGAGTGGCCATGATCATGGTGTCTCTTCATAGCAATGGAAACCCTAACCAAGACAGTCATCATGGGATTAAACTTCTTTATATTTGGAGGAAGGAATGCATGTCACAAAGGTGACCACAAACAACTAGGAGAAAGGAGACTAAAATTCCCTGATATGGGGGCTGGAGAGACTTCTCAGTGGCTAAGAGCACTGCTGCTCTTCCAAAGGCCCCAAGTTCAGTTCTTGGCACACACATAGCAACTCACAGCTGTCTGTGACTCTAGTTCCTGGGGATCTGATGCCCTCCTGTGGCCTTCACAGACATCAGGTACACAAGGGGTGCACAGACATACACTACAGCTAAACACAAACATTGTGTCTCTCTGCGGTCTCTTTTAGTATTTGTAAGTTCTGAGTCCCGACTTAAGATGTAATGATATGAATTCCCATTCATTTGTACACTGTAATTCTTCAGCACATCTTGGTGTTCCTTGTGGAATTGCCCATGGACAAATAACCCCATCTTGGGGTATTGCCTGTTCCAGGATATTAGCTTCAGGTTCACTGGGACGCTTAAAAGCAGACAAACAGCCGGGCGGTGGTGGCGCACGCCTTTAATCCCAGCACTCGGGAGGCAGAGGCAGGCGGATCTCTGTGAGTTCGAGACCAGCCTGGTCTACAAGAGCTAGTTCCAGGACAGGCTCCAAAACCACAGAGAAACCCTGTCTCAAAAAACCAAAAAAAAAAAAAAAAAAAAAAAAAAACCAGACAAACAAACCACAAACAAAACAGCAACAGAGCTATAACCTATGGATAGTTCAGAAGCAGAAAAACTTCAGAGTGGCTGGGAAAACTTTTGCGGGCCTAGATTCCATTGGCAACCCCAAGACAGATACTGGAAATCCTTACCTGGAAAATGGGGCCAACCCTTTTGCAGGGGCCACACCACCTTGCCGAGAACTCCACCACCACAAGCCTGCTCCCAGCAGCCCGCAACAACTCTTTAAATTCATCCTAAAACCAGAACACAGGGGGAAGTGTGCATGGTCACAGACTCTCAAAGTCCTTACGGGAAAGACAATGAATGGCTTGCTAAGGGTACCAGAACAGGGTAAGTCTACCAGGTGCCCTACCTGTTCGTCCTCTGGCTGGTCCAACCTTTGCTTAGTGAGTCTGAGGCAGGACATAGCTTTCTTTGTGAGTACCCACAGTGGCGATACATTCGTAAATACATTAGAAGTCTGCTTACAAATGGCACAGTAGTGGCGGCTGCCTTTGGGTAGAGGCAGGCCAGCCAGGGAGGAATGAAAGTTTAAGACTTGAAAGAATTGTGAAAGAGGAATATCTGTATTCAGAAAATTTTTATGGCAGGTGAAACGCATCAGTGGTGAAATCTTTTGCTTTATGGAGTGATTGCTCTTTTTTCTTTTTTTTAAAGATTTATTTATTATGTATACAACATTCTGCCTCGATGTATTCCCGCACGCCAGGGGAGGGCACCAGATTTCAGTACAGATGGTTGGGAGCCACCATGTGGTTGCTGGGAATTGAACTCAGGACCTCTGGAAGAGCAGCCAGTGCTCTTAACCTCTGAGCCATCTCTCCAGCCCGAGTGATTGCTCTTAACGTATCAATAAACACCACTCATTTAATGATTTGACTTTTTTTTTTCTAAATTTCCTAAGTAAAATTTCCAAAATTCTTGCTATCACCTAATTAAAGTCTTCCATCCCGGGATTTCAGACCACTGTATTTATATTTGCTTGTGACTGCCCTAAACTAATTGTTTGGGGCCTGCTTTTCCCTACTGAAGTCCCTTCTAGTTTAACCCTGTCCTTCCACCTTGCAGATGGTGAGCCCTTATGGAATGCCCGCTGGGTGAGAGAGTGCCAGCTACAGGGAGTGCTCGTCCCCGTTTATTTTCTCACTAGTCACTGGAATTGAGATTAGCTCATCCACTCCGCTGTTCTGAACTATAATCTTTATGTGCACCATATTCAGTAAATATCTTCATCCTATTGCTTTTACAGCCAAAGGCACAGATTTCCACCAGCTTCTCAGTCAGCCCGTGGGTGGTGGTGTGGCTGGAATTGTCCGTTGAGGCAGTCTGTCCTTCAACCATTACTGATGTCTCCCAGTGATAAACCGAACTCCGTTCACTGTGGTTAACAGTATCACCTTAAGCTCCCTGGACTAGGTGTTAATCAGGCTACTTCATAACTGGATTAAGACGAGCAGAGCTAGCCCTCTTAGGAGTGGACTTAATTCCACAGCGCTGGCACGCTTGCCCTTCAGCAAGGGAACTTGATAATTAAGTCCCATTCGGTTTAGTTTCAGGCAGATGAGGCTGATGATTCAAAGAAGAGGCTCCCACTTCCCAGACCTGTATTTCTGCAGGATGGGTGGCTGAGTCTCACGCAGCCAAGACAGGCCTCTGTTTTTCAGCTGCATCTCTATTTCCTGAGGTCTTAGAGATTAAATCCAGGGCATAGCACAAGCTAGACAAGATCTGTCTTTAGCCCTCTTGTTACTTTCTATTTTGAGACAGAATTTCACTATCCTGCCTAGGATGGACCTGGCATTCATTATATAGCCTAGGCTAGCCTCTAACTTGTAATTCTCCTGCCATTGTCTCCTGAGTAAGCCGAAGAACCAGCCTGTACCACCACTCTGGCTTCTCACGTGCTTTTGACATCACCTAGTGAGCTTCAAGTCAGCTAGAGTCACATGGGCTCTTCTTTGAGTGAGACCCTAAGACAAAAGACACAAAACAAACAAAAGAGTGGAAAGATCTCCCTGGACATAGAGCAAGGGAGGGAGACTGGGTAGAGGCAATAATTCTGACTGTTTCCCAAGTCTCACTGAACATTGCTTTGGAATCATCTTTTGAAAGATTTCATGAAGCCAATCAATACTTGCCATGTTGTTAATCACCTGCACCATGATTAACATCTGGGATTCACTGCTGACCCTCTCCTGTTGGCTCAGGTGAATCACTGTATCTCTCCCATTAATTACGGCATTCTGGATGGAACATAAAGGTAGCTTTTCTATGACATCATTGAATAGGTCATCTCAGAACCTGGAACTTTGGCAGACTTTGAACCTAGTTTCACCTTTAACCTGTGGCTAGGCAACTGGCTGGCCAGTCAAGAATTGGAAAACCAAGGACCTTGGATGCAGAAGCCATCTGGTTCCCTCATCTTGATCTTCCCTTTTTGTCATTGATTTCTTCACATTTCTTTCTTCTCAAACCACTACCTGGTGTGGAAGGTCCTTCTGTCTATGGTTTGCTTTTATTGGTTAATGAATAAAACTGTTTCAGCCAGTGGCTTTGCAGAATAGGCCAAGGTGGGAGTTCCAAGCAGACAGAGGAGGAGAGAGCAGGCGGAGTGAGTTGAGAAGCCCTGTAGCCTCTGCTGGAGCTCGGCCACCCTCTTGGTGATGCACAGATTAATGGCGATGGGTTAGTTTAGAATGTAGCCAATAAGAAGCTAGAGCTAATAGACCAAGCAGTGATTTAATTAATACAGTTTCTGTGTGATTTTTTTGGTCTGAGTGGGCAGGAAACAAACAAGCATACCTCAGACAACATCTACCTAAGCAGAAAACATCAGAAACTCACAGCTGATTTCATTTAGGATTTGAAAGAAGCTGTGCTGTCCCTTGCCTGGCATTCAGTGGGTGGCATGGTTGAGGGATAGATGCCCTCTCTCCCTTCACCTTCGCCACCTGCAGCAGGCAGGAGGGCTGACCTAGGGGCATGAGAGCAGGAGAGCTGGCCCTGTCCTTCACCAGCGGCAGTGTTTGGGAGAGCAGACTCTGCACCTCAGCTGAGCGGCACAGTAGAGCTGGCCCCGGTGGTATCAGTGAGGATGAGCTGGCCTTGAGGGCATGCGAGTGGGAGAACTGGCACTGCCCCCTTGTTGCCTGCAGCAGTGGGTCAGCTAGCCAGAGCAGTGCTGGAGAGCTTGTCTTGGTGGCGAGGATACAGGAGTGCTGGCAGGCTGACCAATTCAGCGACCACTCAGGTCCAGATCCAGAGTTATGAGTTGGTTCGCCTCAACATCCACCCCATCTATGAACTGCTGGAGCTCCCGTCCTGCAGGTCCAACGTTGCAGGATCTCCACGACACAGAGCAACAGCAGGGTTTCCAAGAGGAGGTTCAGTGAGGATCCAGTATTGACAGTGTGGCAGAAGCCAGAGGCCTCGAAACAGACCCATGACTCACTGTAATGAACATTTGCCAGTGCAGACATATGAACTAAAAGGTGACTCACTGTGACACACTTCAGCTTCCACGCTGAGACTTTTGTTTGTTCATTTTTATCTTTTTTTTTCTATTTTTTTCATTTTGTAGAGGGAGGCTACAAGGGCACAGGGTAGACACAAAGTGGAGGGAAATAAGTGGGATTGAGCTACATAATGTTAAACCCACAAATAATGATAAAAACCCCCAAAACAAACCCTGTGCTGTTTAGAAAAGTACTAACACCTTAATCCTCTAGTGAGCTTCCTGTAGATTCATTTTATGACTCACAGATTCCAGAATGTGTCTGTTTTGTTCTAAGCTATGTAAAATACAAAGAGATTTCACTTTCACACAGTCAGAGATTGGCGAACTTTTTAGTAATAGGCAGATAATATTTTAGGCTTATCAGGCCACAGACCATTGTGTGGTGGCACCATCTTTGTGTTTACAACTTTTAAAAACTGTAAAAGAAACTTAAAATTCTTTGCTTGCAAACTGTACACAAAAAAGCAATCAAGTTAAGATTTTTCAGAATTGAAACAAAACAAATAAATCTGGTCATGGCTTCTGTTTCTCAATTTCTCAGAGCATCAAGGACACCAGAAAATATGAGAAATAGCTATCTCTACAATAAAAGTGAGGAATAGCTTTGTCTGGGTTTTCCATACCCCAGGTGCTGTGTTGGTGGTGGAGAGACAAGTGCTCTACCTGAAGGGGAACAATGTTCCTGCGCTAATTTGATCTTGGTCTTCCTTGCCTGGGAAAGCTGAATCAGGAGTGGTCAACAGCAAGATGTTGTTTTTGGCAGTGGGTGTGCTGCTGGCTTCTTCTTTAACAAATAAGAGACAGAGTATCTCTGCTGTCTCCCGTTTTTTTGCCCCGGAAGTGTTTGCTTCCTTTGCTCATCTAGACCAGGCTGGCATTAGAACGTGTTAACTTTCCACTTTTGACCCTTCTGTCACCCCAACCAGGGTCTGGCAAACTGCAGCATAAAACAAAACAAACACAAACAAAACCCCAAAATACAAACGTCATGGTTACAGATTGAAGGTCTCTCTCTCTCTTTTTTTTGTATTGATTCCTGTGCTTGTTCCTTCTCAGTACAGCTAGTGTTGCTGAGCTCCCATTAGCTCAGGTAGACTGTTTCAGTGGGTGTACCATCATGGTCTTGACCTCTTTGTTCATATTCCCATCCCTTCCACTCTTCAACTGGATTTAGGAACTCATTCCAGTGCTCCAAAGGACAGATTGAAGGTCTTATCTTCATGAATTCTCCCTCCCTTTTCTCAGTTTTTATTCAAGAAGGGACGACAGGCATGACGCAGATTGAGCATCCTTTGAGCAAGGCCTTCCAGCTGAAGCCCTACCGATGCCTTGAACCTTAGTTCTCGCTATCATAGAGGGTGGGGAACCTTGTCTGCGTAGTAGGAAATTCAATAGCACGGGGATGTTGGACTCTACCTACTGGTGTCGTTTGCATCCCCAAGCGGTCGTAGCCATAAACGCCTTCTGGGGGTGCAAACTTGTGCCTGCATTCAGCAACAACTGCTTTGTCATGGAGGGCTGACTTCTAGACAAGGGTTTACCTCGCAAGTTCCTGGATAATTTCACCTACTTGTAAGGAGAAGCGCAGCGGGGTCTGAAGCTTTATGCTGCAAGAATTGATTTAGAATCACGGCACACAGAGAGACAAGGCTAAAAGGGATAGTTCAGAGGTAACTTTCAGACACAGCTAATTAATGACAAACGTCTGCCTCATCCTCTGGTTTCTATAGTGCTGTGAGGCTGGGCCGTACTTCTGTCCTCCAGTGCTAAGACTTGTAGACTTCCACGGAATTTGCTGCCTAGCAGCTTGTCCAGCCCTAGGGCAAGGGAGTATAGATGAAGGCATATGGCAGCCTGTTTGTTCTCTAATAGGATTTAAGCAGGCATTAAAAACCAGCAAAGAGTCAGGTTTACAATACTCATATCTTAAAAAATATGTTCGCATTAGTTCATAAACAGGGAAAATTCCTAGCCCCAGAAAAAGTGGTCCCAGCCAATGACTTTCTCGAACGAGAGAAGTCTGGCCATTCCCTTTGGCCCTGGCTAGCTGCATTGCTCCTGCAACGTGGGCTCACACACATTTTCCTAGACCTAGACTCATTCCTGATAGCGTCATTGGAAATGTCAAAGTCAGCAACAGTCTGGGAGAGTTTCCTTAGGAACAACCAGAGCTATACTTTTTGTTCTCCTTCGTTTTGTTTGCTATATAAAAAATTTAAACAGATCGGGAGGCAGAGGCAGGCGAATCTCTGTGAGTTCAAGTCCAGCCTGGTCTACAAGAGCTAGTTCCAGGACAGGCTCCAAAACCACAGAGAAACCCTGTCTCGAAAAACAAAACAAAAAAAAAAAAAAAAAAAAAAATTTAAACAGAAATGCAGTCCTGAGAGAAGGCCGGGATTTTAAAAACTTCCAACGATGGCAGGAAAACCAGAGAGCTAGAGTGGAAAGGAAATAAGTAGAGAGATGAAGGGGAAAAGGAAGCGGGAGAGAAGAAGAACAGAAGAAGACAGAGTTAGAATATAGCCAGTGAAAGAAAAAGGGTCAGGAGGGATTGTAGATAGGGAGAAACAGAATTACAAGTGGGACTTTCATTGTGTGGAGATGAACAGTGAATTCTCTTTGGTGCCCCAGCCCTTGCTTTTCCAAGTCCCACATAGACCTTGATTCAAGGTGAAGGCCTCATTGACATCACCTGGGAGCCTGGTAGAACTGTAGGGCTCCAGACTCTCCGTCAGATCCATGGAGCAAGAAAGAGCCTATATCCTCAGGCCGCATGTTACTCGCGCGCATGCTACTGTCTTAAAAGTCTGATTCTAAAGCTCTGTTTCTAACTGAGGCTCTCTGTAGAATTCCATCCCCGTGGCCTGGGAACTGCACTCATTCCCAGACCCCACCCTGGGCTTACTGACTCAGAAGCTCTGAGGGTGAAACCCAGCAGCACATGCTTTAACAAGTCCTTCAGGGGTTCTGTTGCAGGCTCGAGTTTGAGCAGTATTGGTGTCAATGTAAGCAAAACAAAACACCGCTGGATTGATTTATGCCAGTAAGGGGCACAGCAGCTTCAGCACCCCAAAGAGGAGGAGCAACATTCAATATACTTAACCCCTTCGCGGCTTGGTGCTAATCAACCAGGATGGGAAGGACCTGCAGCACAGCTACTCAGTTCTTGCTGGGCAGTAACCCTTTTGATGCTGGATTTGGGGGAGAACCAGGATATTTCCAAGGAGGGACTTGTTCAACCTCAGTGAGGTGGGAAAAAGGGATAGAGTAGTGAGACCCAAGGCTATTGACTATCATGCATGATGCATGCGTGTGTGTGTGTGCGTGTGCGTGTGTGTATGTATACTATGGATCAAAGCCAGGACCTTGGCCACGCTAGACAAGTGTGTTAGCACCGAGCTATTACCCCCATCCCAGTTTTCCACCACGTATTTTATAATAATTTATCATCTAGTGTGGCTCTTTGTGTGTGTATCATCCGAACAATGCCTTGTGATATTGATAATGAATGTAACGAACAGCTGCCCTCCCTACACACCAGGTTTTCAACATCAATACCCCAAAAGCAAGTTGTTTGTCATAAAATCGATGTATTTGTGGGGCTGGAGAGATGGTTCAGGAATTAAGAACACTTGTTGCTCTTGCAGGGGTCCCTGGTTCAGTTCCCAGAACCCCACATTGGAGCTCACATCCTTCTGTATTTCTAGTGCCATGGAACTGATTCTTTATCCTCGATGTAATGATCCTGCGTGCAAGAGACCTTGTGGGGTGAGAGCCAGAGGCCAGGGCAGGGGAGGGGGGGATTAGAGGGTGGCGGTAGGGTGGCAGAGACAAATATGTCATGCAGGCAAAGTTTGAGTGAGGAGTTTTATTGAGATAAAGGAAATGGGGAGGGAGAGAGACTGAGAGACAGAGAGATGCAGGGGTAGGGGAAGAGGAAGAACAGAGAGAAGTAGGTGGAGTTTCATTTTTTAAAGAGACAGGCAAGGCAGTCAGGAGGCAGAGCACCTGTCAGGTCCTCAAGGGGGCGGAGCCAGGTTCCTCTGGATGTTAACCCTTATATGCGGGCAAAAAACTCATATACAAAGAATAAATCTAAAATCTTTTTTTTAGCTAGAAACTTTTAATTAAATTAATTAATTAATTATTGCTTTATAAATAATCTAAAAATCTTTTAAAAGAAGAAATGTTGATTCAAAATAGTATTTGTCTGGAAATTTAGAGTTCAAATGGGCTTCTTCGTGGAATTTGTTACTGTCAGTGATCCCTTTACTCCTAGGAAAGAAAACTATCGCGTCCTCTGACCCAAGGCCAGGGCAGGAAGGAGCTGTATTTGCTGGCACAGGCTCAAGGAGCCAAGATGGTGGGTAGTTGGGCAGTTACACCTTTTGCGTAGTGTGTGAAAAAAAAATAAAAGCAGGTGTCATGTTATCATTTGTGGCGGGGTGACCTTCGCAGGTCACCTGGCGGTGGGAGACTGGGGTGGGTGAGAGACAGACAGATAAGCCATGTGGCTTGAGCACCGGGTTTATTTAGTGGGTATTGGGAACGGTATAAGAGTAGGGGTTGTGGAGGGGAGGGGAGAAGAGGAGAGAGAGAAAGGGAGACAGAAAAAGAGGAAAGAAAAGGGAGAGAGAAGAAAAAAGGGGGCAGGGGAGAAGGGAGAGAGGAAGTAGTTACCTCTTCAGAAGAGGGAGGGGGGCACTGGAGAGGAGGTGGGAGATTGGGAGTGGGCGGGGCTTGGCTCTCAAAGGGACAGGGTACCCAGGTGATAGGCCACACCAGCAGACTACAACATTCCCGACTTTCTCTTATAATAAAAAGGTAGGGAGTTAGGCATAGCAGGTTGAGGGGATTGGGTTGGTGGGTTCTCAAGACTGCTTCCAGCTTATTTGTGGGTGTCAAAATCTTTCTTGGGAGGCTGAGCAAGCTGGGTGCTGGTCACATCCTGGGGTAGCTGATTGCTTCACTCCTGTCCAGGATTTATGGTGTGGAACTGTCTGATATCCCTTGGACCTGGCAGGTGTTGGCAGAGCAGAGGACAAAGTTAAGTTTAGGAAGAAAATAATTTTTTCAGGACCAGGGAATTGAGAGGGGTGTGTCTGACCTGTTTAAGATGAATCCTTCAATTTGGCTCCCTGGAACTTACAAGAATTTTTTGAGTTTGTAAAAACCTAAGTTTTAGACACATACATTATATAAACAGCAGCATATTTGTACCAGGATGACTGTGACAGATGTTTTACGCAGTGAAAAGTATCTCTAGAGAATGACCAAAGAGAATTTAAAATCCTGACCTTGCAGTGGAGTAGTGGCCATACTCTGCCAGAGTGGGATTAATAGCTTATCAGCATGTTATTGATAATGTTCAGACTATGAACGGCAGTGTGAGAGAGAAATGTGATAACTTGCATTTGCCCTCAGATCTTTATAACTTGCAGGCCCACACCTTAATAACTTGCATTTGTACACCTTAAAACACCCTTTATTTAGAACATGGTAAGAAATTGTGCTGAAATTTGTTTGATGAGGTTGTCCTTTTAAACTGGCCAAACCTATCAGCTGTCAAACTGCATCAGAGATCTTTGAGAAGGATAAAATTTTACTTGAGTTATTGATTAAAAAAATTACAGAGAACTTACTCGATTGGCTACCTAGAGCCACTCCTCAGGGTCCTCCATGATCGTCGAGGGCAGGGGCATCAGGACTATTTGTCTTCTGCTGTTTAGCTCAGGTCCTGCCAGGCTTCAGAAGATCCTGGGAATTAGGAAATCTGTAGGAAAACAAACCTATCTTGACCTGAGCAGCTAGACTGTTGATTCCAGCGATTTTGTCCACTGTCTGGATATCTTCAGGGGTTTAGATGAAAGGCAGTTTCGCACAATAGTTAGCGCTTTCACTTGGTGGAGCAAATTACTGATGGACGTTGGTCTGTGCCCACCTGTCTTTTGTCTTCTTTGGAGGAGAAGGGGTGCTGCTGCTAGGAGCTCTTGCTGATGTCCATCATGCTAGACTATGTAGTGATAGGCATGTCCTAAGCAGTCTGACTGGTGCAGGGTATCTACAGTGGCATGGACAACTCATAGAAAAAGGCGGAGACAAGTTCTGAAAATAATTCCTCAACATGAATTCCAGAGATGTTGTATACTTAGGGCTCATTGCCAGAGAGAGATAGAACTTTTGAAAAAAGAAAGAAAGAAAAAGAAAGCAATGTTAAAGGAATATAGAAGAGATGCTGTGGGACAATGGTCTGACCCTGTCAATTATATTTTAAATAAATGCTAATTGGCCAGTAGCCAGGCAGGAAGTATAGGTGGGACAACAAGACAGGAAGAAGAGGCTGGTCAATGAGAATAAGAGAATTCTGGGAAGAAGGAAGTCCTAGTCTGTAGTCCTGATCCAGCCACAGAACAAACAAGATGTGACTGCCTCGCCAAAAAAGGTACCACCATGCCACGTGGTTAACATAGATAAGAATATTGGGCTAATATAAGTTATAAGAGTTAATAAGAAGCCTGAGCTAATAGGTCAATTAGTTTATAGTTAATGTAGATCGGGGCTAAACGGCTGTGGGACCTGGTAGGACAGAAAACTCAGTCAACAGAGAGAAGGGAGAGTTCTGGCTTGGCTTCTCTGTAATGCTGGGCATCCCCTCTGAAGTCTGGGAAGGGAGGGCCACACTGCTTAGAAAGCAAGGGGTCCAGTGGCTGACCAGAAGGCACTTGGCCTGGCCCTTTGCACCCCATTACTTAAGTCTGTGGATTTCAATTTTATGGTCTTTACAGAATACAGAATTATTGAGTCTTGATAGGATTGTGTGTCTGTTCCTATACATGTGTGTATGTGTGTATCTGTGCACATGTTCCCAAATGTTTTTGCCCAAGAGAGAAGCCAGTCACTCCCTATGGCAGATGCATAGTATTCCCCAGTCAATACTGTATAATTTTGATGTAAAAATAGATAATAAAGAAATCTAGTCAGGAAAGGAACTTGGAGGAGATATTGTCAGAGAGTGGGAACTTATTGTCTGACTGAGAGAGGATGCCAAAGGCAAGCTTGGTCCATGCCCACTGTGGGATATTCATATCATGTTCTCCTTATTAATCTTCTTTTCTTGTTGTATGTGTGTGTATGTGTAACCACATGTGGCATATTTATGGATGCGTGTATATATATATATGCATATATATGCGTGTGTGTGCACTTTAGTGTGCACACGTGTGTGGAGCTCAGAGCTTGGTATTTCATATTTTCCTCAATCATTCAATTTATTTTCCCTGCTTCAGCAGGCTGCCCAGCCAGTGATCTCCAGGAACCCTCCTAATTCTGGCCCCCTACCCATTGCTGAGGGACCTTGCTTTTAATATGGGTTCTGTGGGGTCCAACCCAGAACCTCATATTTTCATGGTGCAAGCACTTACTGACTTAACCATTTTCTCATCTCCCTTCCTTGCTCTCACAGACATACACAAGCATATTTTAAGCCTATTTCTGACCATGTCATTGTACCTTCAAAGCCCCTGTTCTGAGAGTAACGTGTTCCCCTACCCTTTTATAGACTCCAGCACTGTGTCGTGGATGATGTATTTCTGGTGCTATAATTTATCTGCACTTTTTGACCGAAGGGAGGACAACGGCGCAGAAGGTGCCATGAAGCTGGAGGAAGGAAGAACCGAGGCAGTGGCTGAGGTTCAGTTCTTCACTCTCTCACTAATGATGCTGTCACTCTGGTAACTCTACACAACCTGAGCCTTAATTATCAGATCGGAAGACAGACCTGGCCCTTAAAGATGCGCAGCACTGAGCTAAGCCCCCTTCTGGGCCTTGCACTGCGGAGAGGCCTGAGGTGTCCTGATTTCCTGCAGAAGCTGGTGCTGGGAGGACACATTTCCCAGAGGCTCCGAAGCAGGAGCGAGGGAGAAAGCAGAAGGATGATGTTATCAGCAACAGAAGGACAAAGACGGTGGAGGGTGGAGTCCAGATGCTGCCACCAAAGAGGCAGGCCTGCTGTGTGTTTCTGTGACTCACCCTGGAGCGGTGACGAGGCCAGTGTTGGGTGGAGAAGTCTGGGTGTGTGAGAAGCTCTCAATTGGCTCTTTGTTCTCATATTCTCTACTCAGTTCTCAGGAAAACCAGTGAAGGCTGTAGCAAGTCGGTGCACAGTGTGAAGTGATTCATTCAAAACATCAACCAACCAGCCAACCAACCAAACAAAAAATGATGCTTAGGAAAGTGCCTTAGAGTTCAGAGATTCAGGGATCTCATGTGACACTGCTTTCCTTTGCTCTTATTATTTTTTCTTAGAAACAGCAGAGTTATATTTATTCATTTATTTTATTCTTTATGTGTATGAGTGTTTTGCCTGCATGTACGTCTGTGCACCAAGTATGTGCCTGGTGCCTGTGGAGGCCAGCAGAGGGCTTCAGATCCTCTGGGAATATAGTTAGAGATGGTGGTGAGCTGTCACACGGGTGCCGGGAATTGAACCTAGGTCCTGTGGAAGAGCAGCTAATGCTCTTACCCGCTGGGTTGTCTCTCTAGTCCAGTTGTTTAAGAAGAAGCTTCCCGGACAAAAGTCTCCCAAGGCTTTCTTAGATGCAGAAAATACCCCTGGAGTCTGGGGGGATTAATTCACCTGGGCTTGTAAGTTTTCACACGCCAGATAGCATAGCGAGACCATGGCGGATACTGCAGGTTCAGCGTGATCAGTTTTTACTGAATTTAAGTTTGTAAATAATAATTTAATGACATCATCACATTGTCATACATTTACACGATGCCTCTCTGTTGTGAGACGTATTCTCCTTTCAGAAATATTGACCGTGAAAAATAGTTTCTGGATGAATTTAACATGTTCATTGGCTTAACTCTGTTGAAAAGTATGATTGAGATTCGTGTTGACTCAAGACACTTTAATCTGGGAATCTGAGGGTGTGTGGAGGGGATCCTTTCCTTAATCCTCAACATTTTCTACTGCCTAGACCTAAATGTTGAAGACAGGCCCGAGAAGCTAAGGGAGGAGGATTGTTGTTATTGGAGCAGGGGAACCAGGAAGGGGGGTTAGGGGAAAAAATATTTTGGCCACTAGATCTCAGAGCATATGCCTTAAACGGTGTTCTATTGCTGTGAAGAGACACCATGTCCATGGCAACTCTTATAAAGGAAAACATGTAATTGTGGTGGCTTACAGGTCAGAGGTTCAGTCCATTGTCACCGTGGTGTGACGTGGTGGCGTGCAGGCAGATTTGGTGCTGGAGAAGGAGCTGAGAGTCCTATATCTTGACTCACAGGCAACAGAAAGTGGTCTGTCTCACTGGGCGTGGCTTGAGCATGTATGAGTCCTGAGAACCCACCTCCACAGTGACACACTTCCTCCAACAAGACCACACCTACCCCAACAAAGGCCACACCTCCTAATATCGGTCCTTCCTCATTCCTGAAAGAAGTTTGGGAATACCAAGGCCCCAGAGTCTTAGGCCCGCTATGGCTGTGCTTTCCTCTGGAAGGGAGTGTGTCTCAGCTGCAGATATCATTGTGACGGTTGCTGTGTAGGTGCCTTCAGTTTAACCTGCTTGGGTGGGTCCAGTGTCGAGTTAGGAAACGAGAGCTTAGAGCCTAGTCTCACTAACCGTTAGTGGGACCATGGACTCACTCTGCAGGGTTCTTATTGAGGGAAGCCAACTCGCTTAACAGACTGGGTGAGTATCTGTAGTATGTAGTATGTAGTATCTCTTCTTTATTCCATCAGTGCTTCCATTACGCCAGCAGGAGAGCGAGGCATTTGAACAACCCTTTGTCCAAGTCACTGGGCTGGGAAAGTCCAGGTATGGATTGATGTGGGCGGTGGAGTTCCAGAGCTCGGCACCCATAAATAAGAAATAAACCTAGCTATTAAAGATGCCCAGACACATAAAGTAGCCAGCCTGCAAAGAGAGCTGTGCTTTAATGGAGATGTGTTTGAAGTGCCACGAAGCCCAAAGGATGAGATGGTTGGGTTAAGGGAGCTTGCATGCTAATAAGTAACCTGAGCCTCAGAGTGAATCAACCATGCTGTCGTCTTAAGACACAACACATTTATTGCTAAGTACTTTCAGAGCTGTATCCATGGGTTCAAAACCTTCCTATTGAACAATTAGGTGGTTAGGGGAGAAAAGAGAATAGAGAGCTTTTATGGGCAGCAGAGGCAGCATAGTAACTTTATGTGTGAGGTTAAAAGCCCTGAGCGCAGCAATAAACTGCCAACCAGAAGCACCCTAGACAGGGTGAGAGCTGGGGGGCGGGGGAGGGAGCTGGGCTGCAAAACTCCAGAGCGAGGTGGCCACTTATGCTGGAAACCTCCCAAGAAGGTGACTTGAAGCTTCTGAAGTTTTCTTTGGATAAAGCAATTTTCATGATTCCTCTTAGCACCTGATGAACTTAGCCAGCCTCCAAGGTAGGGTAGCTAGCAACAATTGTAGCTTTCAGATCTGTTTATTCTGTCTTTGAAACCCGAAACACAAGTTGTAAAAACAGAATTGAAAAGTCAGGTTCTGGGGAGGGGCTACAGCCTTGCTGGGGGGAAGTAGCTCACTGGGGTAACTACTTCTGATTTGTTCTCCGCTTAGTGGTTACAGTAGAAGATGCGTTTTCTTAGCTTCCTGCTCTGGCTTCCTTCTGCCATGCCTCTCCCCATTATTATGGAGTCTCCCTCTGGAACTGTAACACTTTCTTCCATTAAAAAAAAGTTTGCTTTGTGCTGAAGAAAAAAAATCTGCTGTATTTGTATGCATATAAACATAAAAATATCTAGACTATTCCATTTTTTATGATGTAATGTTCCTAGAAACTCCTCTGAACCTTTTTCCCTAAATCGTATGACCTATTTCTCCCCCTAAGTCTTATTTCTCTTCCTCGGTGCTTATTGTTTATTAGACACGGATAAAGGAATGAAGATGGCTCAATGATCCTCTCCAGGGAGTCAGGTGAGTGACAGCTCTGGACCCAACAGGAGGGCAACTCTTACTGGTCAGTGGGAAATCAGAGGGGTGTGGAGATACTATGTAAGAAAAGGCAGCAGGAAGGAAACAAGTGAAATGACTGAATTTAAATGTATCCAAATGCGAAATCAGGGGAGAAACCAGAAAGAATTGTCTGCCAGAGTTTGCTGTGAGGAGTTGTGCCAGGAATGGAGAGAGCTCCTTGTTTCACTCTCGTGTGTCCTACACACTTTCGTACCTCCACTTGTGGCTCTGGATTCTGAAATCTTAGGAGGTGCATTAACATGATGGAAATCTAAAGCGTAAACAAGCAGCCTGCAGGAGGAGCACCTGTGGTCTATTTAGCTTTGGCTCTCAGCCAGTATGCATTTGTGTTTTGGAAGAGGTTCTTGTGGTCAGATAGCTGTTCGGGGGACTAGACCATGAAGACCAGTCCTGCCGCTTGGATGGGGAGAAGCCCAATGGGGCTGTGAACATCTGCTTTGCCTTCAGTGGAACTACAGAGTTAGCAAAATAGAATAGTGCTCTAAAGATGTACATGAGAGCCGGATTCAGATACGGGGCGTGCCTGCCTGTGTCCACCCCTGCTTACTGATGGTTTTTCAGCTCAACGATCTTGGCAGCCTGTGCGGAGCGAGGCATCAGTCCCAGCGTATACCTGTTTTCCCAGCAACCATGCCAGCATGCAGGATACTCTCATAAGATAGCGGTAAATCACGGCTGTACCATAGGCATCTGTTTCTGGGGTCTAGGTCTACATTTTGCTGTTTGGTTAGCAAGCTGGGCAGTGAGTCAGCACCAAGGTCATGGACTTGTTTGAATAGTAATAAATAGATTCGTGGCGTCTGTGTGAGAGTGATAATATCAGACTTATTGGTTCTCCTGAATCTCAGTATCACACACACACACCTTGGTGTATAGCAAGGTCAACAGTACTCTAGTCCTTGGGGAGATAATTCAGCCAGTTAAGCCAGGCATGGTCGTGAGTGCTTGTAATCTCAGTACTGGGGAAAATTGAGACAGGAGGGTCCCTGTGGTCTGTTGAAGGGCCAGCCTAGTATACTTGGTGAGTTTCAGGCCAGTGAGGGACCATGTCTCAAAAACAGAACAGTGACTTCCAAGGTTGTCCTCTAACCCTCACAGGTACATGTACACACGTACATAAACACACAAATACGCACCCACACGAGAACAAATGTAGGGAGGGTGTTGCGAGGGATGGGGTCATGATGATTGAGCTAGGTGGGACCAGAGGGTAGAGCGAGGTGGTACCAGTAAGAGAAATACCTCCGGATGAGGGGCCATCATGGTCAGAGACCGGAAGCCATTCATCATGAGTGCCTCTTTGTTTCTCAGTCATGACTTCTGGAACACATGGGCTGTCTTTTAATCACAGCCTGCGGGTATTTGGTGGGACTCTCTCCTAAAGCAGAGGTGCCTTGTGATTAGGACATTTTCTTTTGCAAACATCACACACATAGGCCGTAATAACAAACTACCACACTAATAAACCTTCCACGAAGCTGAAACCTCCAGGTCAGGGCCAAGCTAAGGTTCAGTCCCTGGAAAGGGCCCTGGGATGGCCTGGGCGAGCTTGCCCTTGAGTTGGGTGTGGTCATATGGGCAGGATTCCTCATTGCTTCTTAGTGAACAGAGGAGCTCCCTGGGATGTGCCAAGACAGGCCGGGGAGGGCTGGGCAGGAGGCAGGAACAAGGAGGACAGACGATTTATTTGGTTACTTATAAGATGACAGGCGTCCACAGAGCTTCAGCTCCTCGCAACTTTAGATGATGGTGCGGGGGGGGGGGGGGGTGGATTTTTTAAATGATAAAGCGAAACTCCAACTTTAAAGTGTGCCAGGAAAGACTCTGGAGTATCTCTCCTCTAACCGTGACGTACATCCACAGGAATCAGGTGGAGAATGTGGTGTTCTTGGGAAAGGCACGCAGGTAGCCCTTTTGTGGTTCTTGCCTCAGTCTCCCCGGTCAGGTTTTTCTAGTTTGACTCGGCTCCCTCTTACCGTCCATGATGGATGTACTTTAGCTTAAAGAAACGTTAGCCTCCCTTGAGCCCTGCTGGGAGAGCAAAGACATCCAGTGGACACGATCAAAGGAGAAATCTTAATGACTGACTGAGGAGTGGGTGTGTAATTAGACAACCTCGGGACCTAGGGCTTATGAGAAAAGTTACTTGGTAAAGGTTTCGGCGAGGAGTGGGCAGGACCCACTGCTCCTCATAAGGGGAGGCCAGTAGTGTCGGATTCTAACTGGCCAGACTCCTAGCAGCCTGTTTTTCAGGGGTAGTTGTTTGCTGTGGCTTCACTCTTCAAAAATCTGAAGTATTCAGAAGTGTTGTGCCCTGAAAGGCACCCATTTTAAGTGGCTTTGGAGCAGAGAACATGTAACTATGCTTCCCCATAGTCCTGTGGCCCTTGATGTTGGTCATTGCTTTTCATGGTCATGGTCAGGACTGACTGCTTGTTTGTCTTTTGTACTGGGCCTAGGTTTCCTCGAATTGTCTTATCTAACATTAATGGATTGCTGTCACTGCCTTAAGGCATCCAGGAGGAGACTGCTGTAGTAGCCATCATTCATGGCCCATTGTCATGCTGGTTGCTAAGGAAGGCCCAGAAAGTAATTACAGGAGGACATGGCTGGGGAATTTGAGACTATATAAGTATCTGCCTCTTGTGGAACCCTTTACCTGAAGAATATATAGTACACAGGATAGCAGCTCCAGGTTGGTTTTAATGCTTGGTTTATAAATACCTTAGTTGAACCATCAGGCCGTTTCCTCTTCTGCACATAGCTGCGCACCACCAGGCTAGGATTTCCCACATCATATTAAACCAATAGTCATTGTGATCGCAATTCTTCTCCAGGGGTTTCTGAAGGTGTATTTAAACAAAACCAAAGAGAGGCAGGTTTTAAATTGATACAGTATCTGCCTACGACTATGATGAACTAGTTATATGTACATACATATTAATGTGGAGATTTTATTTCAATTAGTTTTTCTGGAGATCATTGCTTACGATGAAGAGGAAAAGTGTATTTGCAAACATAAATGTGATATCGCTTTTGGTTTTTGATGTTGAGATAAGACTTGTTATGTAGTCCAGGCTGACTTGGCATTTGATATCTAGCACAGGGTGACCCCAAACTTGGGACCCTCCCACCTCGGTCTGCGGAGTGCTGGGATTTGCTAGGCCTGCCTCAACACATCTGATTCTAAAAGTAACATATCTTCATTGAAAATGAGTCAGACACAAAAGGAAAAATTGAATTAAGATGTAAAAATTATCCACAGTCTCCTTTTTTAGAGAAAATAATAATTATTATCAAAAATTGGCAGATTTCCATGAATTTTGTATGTACATATTTTAGGCAACTGAATGTTGACATGGGTTTCTATCCCACCTGGTCCCACAGCCTTTCAGTCCCAAAGAAACACACAGAGATCTACATTAATCATGAACTAGTTGGCCTATTAGCTCAGGCTTCTTATTAACTCTTACATCCTACATTAACCTATAATTCTTGTCTGCATCAGTCATGTATGTGGCTTGGTACCTGTTATCAGTAAGGCATTTTTATCTTGCTTCTTCTGCATCTGGATTACAACTGTAGACTGAGTCCTTTCTATTCCCAGAATTCTCCTGTTTTGGTCTCCCTGCCTATACTTCCTGTGTGGCTACTTGGCCAAAAATCAACATTTTATTAAATAAGTACAAGAGACAAATCTTCACAGGGTACAAGACCATTGTCCCACAGCAACTGAGAATCACTAGAAACACATTTCATATTCTGTTTCCAAAACATATCCTGTCATACTAACTGTCTTTGTTAATATATTTACAAAATATTTAATGATGTTTTAATATTTAATACCATAAATAAACCATGAACCACAGAGCCAAGTCTAGGTTTTTAAATTATATGAACCCTTGCCTTTTAAAGTTGATTATGAGCACAAATATCTACGGCAAAGTTGGTTTCCTCGTGGGATTTCTTCTGAGTCATAGAATTACTGAGCTAAAAGGTATAAATTTCTGCTTTAAGTCTTTTGTCCCATGGTTACCAACTGTTCTGAGGAAAGGTTGTTTCTGCTCACTACAGAGGCCTCAGAAATCATCTACCAGTCAGCATGTTATCACTAGACAAATACCCCTGCTACCACCATCAGTACCAGCATCCCCACCACTGTCACCACCACCATCCCCACCACCACTGCCACCATCAGCAGCCCCATAACCATCACTGTCATCATCACCACTGCCACCACCACCACTGCACCAGCACCAGCATCACCACCACCATCACCACCACAACCACCACCACCATCACCATCACAACCACCACCACCATCACCACCATCACCACCACAATCATTACTAGCATCATCACCATCACCACTGCCACCTGTCATCATCTCTACCACTACCATCACCACCATCACCACCACCATCAGTATCTCTGCCAATTTGTTAGGCAAAAATGTAGAAAATTCTTTATTTTCTCTCAGTCTTTCCTCCTCTCCTCTCTTCTTCCCCCTCTCTTTCTCTTAGTACCAGATTATTTTTTTCATATTTCTGTCTAAAATAAATGTTTTCTTAGGGACATCTACTAACTAATACCTTACTTAAACGTGTTAAATCTACTACTGTTTACGTGAGAGATGTATGCCCGTGAGTGTGGTCATACGCACCGCCACTGTGTATGGAGATCAAAGGATAGGTTCCAGAGTCTGTTCTCTCCTTCCTTGCCGAGGCAACTTCTCTCTGATGGGCCTGCTGAACTCCCCCAAGAATTCCTATCTGTCATGTCCTGTGTTATAGTTGTTGAAGCTTTTCGTCCTTTCTTCACTTACGGTCAGACCCACAGTGAGTGAGTATCTCAAACGAATGGCCCAGGGAAGTCTGTGTGCGGGAAAGTGGGTCCCACCGGAAGTGCTGATGGGAGCTGGTGGAATCTTCAAGAAGCGAGAGGATATTAGGCCACCGGAGCTATGCTGTAGAGAGGACTTTGGGGACCCTGGCCCAAGCCTGTCTGTGTCTTTTTTTCCGCCATGAGGTGAACAAGTCTTCTCTAACACATTCTTCCTGGTCTGTTGTCCTGCGATAACAGGCCCAAAGAAATAGGGCCAAGCAGTTTTAGACTGAAATACCAAACCTTTCCTTTTATTATTATTTTTAAATATTTATTTATTAAGCATACAACATACTGCTGGCAAGAAAGTCACCAGGTCTCATTATAGATGGTTGTGAGCCACCATGTGGTTGCTGGGAATTGAACTCGGGACCTCTGGAAGAGCAGCCAGTGCTCTTACCCTCTGAGCCATCTCTCCAGCCCCAAACCTTTCCTTTTATTAAGCTGATTACCTCATCCGTTTTGTCAGGGCAGCAATGTGTGAGAACAGCCCAAAAGCTTGCCTCTTCAGTTCTGATCATGCGCCCTTTCCTAAGCATCGCCTCTAATGCACTTCCCACTTGTCTAACCTGTCTTGGTCCATTTTTCAGAGGACCCAAACTTCCAGTGAGAGCCTCTTTCTCACCCACATGTGTTCTAGGCTTTTTATTTTAGTCCATAGACACCAAGCTCTTTATGGTTGGCACAAACTGAACAATTCAAAGCTTAATTACATTTTAATACCTGCCTTAATTTCATTATTCTTCTTTATATTCTTCTAAATTGCTCTCCCTGAAAGCTATTGCACTTTCATGTAATCCTAATTTTTAATAATGTTTTAAATGATCTGTGTTATCAGTATAAGAAATCTATAATATTTAGAAACAAAAGATAGATGAGAAGCAATATGAACTACAATTATATAGAGATGAAGCCTTGATATAGGAGTGGATTTACTTTTAGTGTTTCTTTTTTCCTGTTTCCATTTCCAAATTGGAGTCACTTAAAATCCTCTTTATAGCTGGGCGGTGGTGGCACACACCTTTAATCCCAGCACTTGGGTGACCGAGGTAGGTGGATCTCTGAGGAAAAGTTCAGCTTGATCCACAGAGAGAGTTCCAGGACAGCCAGGGCTACTACATACACAAAGAAACCCTCTCAAAAAACAAACAAAATAAAACAAAAAACAAAAACAAACAAAACCCAGCAACAACAACAACAACAAAAAACCCCAAACCAAACAAAACTCCCAAACCCCTTCTCTTTATAGTCACACCCTAAAACAACTTGACTGTACAGATATGAGGGCTGAAGTTACTTCCTTTCAAGAACAAACTGGATGCTCCAGCTGTTCCTTATTATTGGCATTTGCCTCATTTTTCAACCATCTGAAATCACAGTACCAGTGTCCTCGGGCTTTCAGCTCTGTACTGTGCTGACACGCCAGGGCCTGTCGTATCTTGCAAAAAGCAAACAGAAAACTTCACTGTCTGCCTGTTTTTGCTTCTTTCTCCTTCAGATCATGGCTCGTTCTCTTCCATACTTTCTCTTTGTGGAGAAGCTGCAAGGACTAGGCATTTATCTGACCCAAAGATACTTGGGTTTATATATGCCTTGCTTTAAAATTTAGCTCATTTTTAAAAAGTTGTATGTGTGTATGTGTGTGTGTGTATGTGTGTCTCTGTGTGTGTGTGCCTATGGATATGTGTGTGTGTGAGCCTATGAGTGTAATTGCCTGAAGGACCCCGAAGGCCTCAGATCCGGTGGAGCTGAAATACCATGTGTTTGTGAGCCCACTTGATATGGGTGTTGGGAATGAAATTTAGTTCCCTGCAAGAGCACTAAGTGCTTTTAATTACAGAGCCATCTCATGTAGCTTGATTACAAAGATGACTTGTAATGTTGGACATTTTGAAAGACTCTAAATGCATTTGTAAGCCCCCTCAACCCTAAGAAAATGTAAAACTTTAAGAAAAATCTAAAGTCATTTCTGGTGACTCTCAGTACTTCCCCACCTCCCCTGGGAACCAAGGACATAACAGCTATGCATGCACGTACTGAGATGTTGGAAACTTTCCATCTCCCTGAATAGGGGCATGATAACCCTTAGGTGGTGACTCAGTTACTGATGTTTTGACTTAGTCCCTGGGAAGGGGCAAAGTGACCTTCAGAAGTTTCCCTTTACCTCATCTGATCTGGCAATCACTCTCCAGCTAATTATTGGTAATAGCCTTTTTGAATAAGCCAATCCAATAAGTAAAAAAACAACCTACAGGTCCCCCCCTCCCCCCGTCTCTGTGGCTTTTTGCTTTGAAAGATGGGCTGTAACAGCTGTGGATGTCCTTCATATCCGGAACCTGAAGGACCCTGTCATGACAGAATAAAAAATCCTCTTGCTGTTTGCATCCGCACGAGTGGTCTCGACTGATCCTTGGGTAGGGGGTCTCTCCAGAAGAAAGACAGCCTTCGGGGGGTCTTTCAATTTTCCTTCTGAGTTTTGAAACATAGATGTTGAAGTCTTCAGAGCTTGGAAGTTTGAAAGAAGAGACAGCTGGGATTAAAGCCAGGGTCTCCCACATAAAAGCACCCACTCTGCTACTAAGCTACACTCTGGTCTAGAACATTCTGTATCTTGATCCTCAACCCTGCCTTATCCTAAAACATGCTTGGCTTTGTTTCAGGTGAGGGTCTGGAAACCTGCCCTGTGTCCTCCTTCTCCAAGGGAACGGTTATTACAGCGGGTCCATTCCTGATGGCCTATTGCAATCAGCCACGGCTGCGCTGATGAAGATGGTCGCTGTTCTGCTCTGATGCCTATGTGCACAAGCATGGCACAGGAGCACATGCCTGCAACTCCAGGGCTCCTACGGCAAGACCAGAAGCAGAGATCGGATTCCTAGAAGCTTCTGTCCGGTGAAGTGTGCTGCAGTGAATGAGGGACCCTGTCTCGAGGTGGAAGGTGAAGACCAGCATGTGTACCTGCAAGCATGCACACGCACATGTGCACCCCAAAACATCATATGTCCCCACTCCAAAGATGAAAAAAGCAAAAATCCTCACTTTTTTTTTTTTGATTTTTCGAGATAGGGTTTCTCCGTAGCTTTTGGTTCCTGTCCTGGAACTACCTCTTGTAGATCAGGCTGGCCTCGAACTCACAGAGATCTGCCTACCTCTGCCTCCCGAGTGCTGGGATTAAAGGCGTGCGCCACCACCGCCCGGCTAAAAATCCTCACTTTTATAATGGGTTGCTTCCTTAAAACCGTGCATAGCACATCCTATTTGGCTTACTTTGGAATTATAAACCTTTTAACCCATTCAAAGTAAAAGCATCCAAATTCTAAACTCTTTTTTTTAAAGATTTTATTTATTCATTATGTATATTATGTTCAGCCTCCATGTATGCCTGCAGGCCAAAAGAGGGCACCAGATCTCATTACAGATGGCTGTGAGCTATCATGTGGTTGCTGGGAATTGAACTCAGGACATCTGGAAGAGCTGACAGTGCTCTTAACCACTGAGCCACCTCTCCAGCCCCAAATTCTAAACTCTTAAATCTATTCAGAGTAACAGAAGCCACACTGTGTGTTTCATCAGTAGGTACTTTGAGAACCAAGTATTACTATCAATGGCTTCTCGCTGGTACCACTTTTCTGTTTGTTAATCTTAGATTTTAAACTTTATTTTGTATTTTTATGATTATAAATGAGAAAGATGAACACAGGATGGAAACCAACAGACTTTAGACAAACTGAATGACAAGCGGCCCACAGGCTACCAGAATGGGAAGTGGGCGGATGTCAGGAGAATGAGGCAATGGCTAAGAGACCCTAGGTCCTTGTCTCTTTTCCTGCATCTCTGCTGTGCCACAGTGTACCCCGTGCCTCATGGGAGAAGTTCTCCCAGATAATGGAGCCAATATGATTATATATTTCCTATATTAAAACAAGATCTAGGGTTTGGCTTCATTTTCTGAGGTCTGGGAAGTCTGAAATAGGTGTAATAATGGAAGTAGATGAAATCATGAAAACCGCAGGCAGCTTCACTGTCTCTTAGCCATTGGTGATTCTTTTCCCTCCCTCCCTCCATTCATCCCTTTTCTCCCCTTCTTCCCAGGGGACCCGGGAGCCACCCCTGAGAACTTTTCAGAGTCCACTCACTCATAAATCACAATCATTCCACCCCTCACCACTAAAGTGGGGTCTAATGTGGAAAAGGATCCCCCAGGCCACCTCACCTCCAGGCTTTTGCAGAGGGCACTGGGTGCTACAGTTGCCCTCTTAATGCCCTCTTAATGAAGAAAGAAACCTTTGCAGCCACACACTGTAAACAAGACAGAACTAAAGGAGGGGCCCCAGCCACTTCAGAGAAACACTACTACCCAGCAAGGTCTTATTTAGTAGCAAAATATATTTTAATGGAAAGTCATCTTTAAGTAATTGAATAAAAACGTGTTCCAGGGACTTTCTCAGCGGGTGGCAGAGTATGTACATCTGGTGAGGGTGGAGCAGCATCCGTTTAATTTGACTTCCATATAGAAAACGCAAGCGTATTGAAACAATGGAGACACGTAAGAAAGGACGTCACGAAGAGCAACAGAATAGATGGCAAAATGAAAAAGTCCACCTCAGGCTTAGAAAACACACAAGCCCAAGCACCATGTTGGTCTTCCTTGCACCGTGAGTTCCAGGAGCTACCAGGAGGAGATGACCCTGCTTCCGGAGAGGCCATGGGGGCAGCCTGTGTTAAAACCCACTTCTCCTTCTCCTGAAGAAAGAAAACAATGAAACCAACGGTTCAGGAGGAGAGACAAAGTTGAGGTAGGGAGAAATTCTGGGATGTTCATGGAGAGGGGACAGTAAGTTTTAGCCCAGTAGGCATATCTGTAAAAATAGTTGTGAAGGATGAGGTTCATTCCTCAGGAGAAGGAAGGAGCATGGAAAAATTAAAGTATTAGGAAACATTTTTAATCAACTTTAATAGTGTTATTGTAGACAAAAATCTCAGACATCGGCTGGGGCTCTCTTTCTTTCTCCCTCCCTCTCTTCCTCCCATCCTTTTTTGTATTATTATTATTATTATTATTTTTTGAGATAGGATTTCACTATGTAGTCCTGACTGGCCTGGAACTTGCTTTATAGACCAGACTGGCTGGAACTCACAGAGATCCTCCTGTCTCTGCCTCTGGAATGCTGGGATTAAAGGCGTGCACCATTATACCCTACTTTGCTAGGACATTTCCAATAAAAATATGTTAAATTTATTATTTATTCTACATTTTATGTTTAAGAATATTAGTTTTATCATTTGTGTATATTTTTTACTGTTTTTAAATACGTCTGTATTTATTTAATGTGGGTGTGCATATGTGTGTGCGCGCGCGCGCGTGTGTGTGTGCGTGTGCCTGTGTCACAGCTCATGCCTGGAGAAACGGATACTCTTCCGCTACTGCATGGTCACAGGAATCAAACTCAGGTTTTCAGGCTTCACAGAAATCACCTCCACCTGCTGAGCCACTTCACCAGCCCTGAATTGTTTTCTTTAATCATGGAAGTCTGCCCCAGGCCTTGGGAGGTTGAGGCAGGAGGATCGCAAGTTCCAAATCCATCCCTTTACACAGGGGCCACATCAGCCTCCCCATGGCTCCAGTTTTAGTGTATGCGCCACTGAAGGGAGCCCAATACTGTTGACTTTTGAGATCTCGTTTTCTTCATCTATCCCAACTTAATCTTTTCTCACTTTGGATTTATTAACAGTTTAGAGAGAATACCTCGATATCCCGTGATTAACCAAGATTACACTACAATTGGAGATACCTTCTGGCTCTTGAACTACTGTCGGCCCTGAAATACAGTCCAGGGATTATAGCTCAGCACTTGTTCTGGGCTGTCTTACCTGGAGCAGTCGTGTCCTGTCCAGGCTGAGAGACAATGGCACCGGTTTGGTCTTACGCATTTTCCGCCATTTAAGCAGGGAGATTGGCAAGTAGCTATGATAAAAAAAATGCATGGATTCACTTAGTCAATACGTAGACATTCTAAAGATGCCACAGAGGCTCATGGGTAGGACCTGCCCTTTCTTCCCGCCGAGCCATCCCTGGCCATTCCTCGCACACCTTACATCCGTAGGTGGCATCACCACCCCTCCTGAGAATTCGGGTTTTCACATCAAGGCCACACACTAAGATCACCCTTACTGATCATGTCAAGTCCACTGGGTTTTATTATTATTATTTTAATGTGTGCAACCACTATGGCACTTTGTTCTGAGCTCTAAGTTTTTCAAACACTCAGTTAATTTGTGGTTATCTGTGGGGGTGGAGGGCAGCAATAAACTCTAAAGAATATGCCACAGAGTGCCCAGAACAACACATGAGGCTGGAGAGACGGCTCAGTGGTTAAAGGTACTGGCTACTCTTCCAGAAGATCTAGGTGTGATTCCCAACACCCACATGGAGGCTCACAACCATCTGCACCTCCAGTTTCAGAGGAACTCATGCCTGAAAGGGATACACAGACATATAAGCACACAAAGCACTCACACACATAAAACAGGTGCCCAAGAGCCCTCTGTACTTGGCCAGGAGACACATCTCATGCTCTTTTAAATAAAACAACCAACCAACCAACAAACAAGCATAATCAGAATTAGAGAACCTTAATTAGGGTTAAAATTAAAATTATTCATAGATGAGGCCCTAGAGAGCATCCAAAGATCAATTATACGGGCATCTTTTCCACAAGCCCACAAACTAACTTGTGCACAAGTCTGCTCCTTAAAACACCATGGAGTCTAAACACTGATAGAAGTACATTGCCCACTTAAGCCTGTCATGAGGGAAGGTGAGTCCATACGGACCTGTCAGTGGAGAGCTGACCTGAGTTTTACTTTAGCACAGGGACCTTTCCTGGATTAAAAAAAAAAACCAAAAAAAAAAACCCCATCCTTCATAAAATACAGTGTACTGTCTGCCGAGTGGGTACCAGGCACAAGTCCCAGGGGTGAAGAGGAGAAGGGAGAAGAGAAGTAAACAGGAAGCGTTCCCCTTGCAGGATCCTCTTGCTAAGTGTGAGCAAGAGAGGGTCAGCAGGGCACACTCACTTGCAGTTTAATCAGTGTGTGTGTGGGGGGAATGCGCTAAACAGAACAAAGCCTGGCAAAAAATAAAACCCGAGCGTCCCAGCCCAAGACCCAGCACCTTTCTGTTTGCTGAGCTGAGAAACCGTGACTCTCAAGGAGCACGCTGCTTGGTGGTCCCTATCTGGAGACATCGTTAGCGGGAACCACTTCCTCCTTCCTTCTCGTGCCCATGCGGTCACCCCCCCATGCCGCGGTGTGTTCTGTACAGCACTGTTTCTTCCCCCCCTTTATTGACGACATACAAATCTGTCTTCAATCTAGATGTGTCTGCTGGGAACCCACACTATCATGAGTCTGCGGTTCAGACCACTGTCCTTGTGTGTCCCAGACTCCTCTAGTTCAACTCCGTGCCTAGACACCAAGCTGTTTCCCCTGGTTCAGTAAATGGTACTGGTTTCAATCCCCGAGGCCGACCTGGAAAGAACAGAATCATCGCTCCCCGCACCAACCACATCAGTATCAAGTAGCATGCTTCTCACACAGCCGCCACTTTTTATTTTAACATCTTTAGATGTTGCCACTTCTTGTGTAGAGTGTACCTATAACTTCCCAGCTGATTCCTTGCTGCTGCCAAAATCACATTTTCTTAAAAAAACCCAAAAGCCTTTTAAGTATATGGGTGGTTTGCCTGCATGTATGCTGGTACCCTTCTGTTGCAATCTTACCTTTCAGTCCGAGTTCAGTCCATTGGTGTCTCCTGTGGTTTCATGAAACCAAACCACTAAGAAAAGAAACCATGGAAGAAAGCCTACCTGTATGACAGCGAGACCCAGTCCAGCCTGCCGGGCAGTCACACTGATAAGGAGCCACACAGCGCCCTCCGTTCAGACAGGGAAGTATGCATATTGCTAAAAACCAAAACAAAACAGATAAAAATGCGTTGACAAAGGATTTGATGACAGCACCCATGTTCAGATCTGCTTAGATGTTCAAAATCCACATTGCTGGAGGAGAAACTTCTCATGGTTCACTGAGATCTTCCCGTATGCACTCGGCTTACTAATGACCATTGCCAGGAAAACACAGCCGGGAGGAGGTCTGAGCCTTACTCAGGTGTAACCAGGGAGGCCAAAAGCACTCTTTCCTTGAGGGCTCTGTCCCGGCTGTTTGCTCAGCACTTTGCTTCCAGTCTTTGCAGCACCAGCAGAACAAACCCCATTTATCATCATTTCAGATTTCTTCTGAGAATTGTCTAAAACACTGTGAGAGGATTCGGCTGCCTCAGGCTTTCTTCTTGAACTACACGCGAGACTGGGAGGAGGCTGGGGTGTCCCGTCGTCTCTTGTCTAATAGTTCAGCAGTAATCGGACAGCTCAACTCTTTACTTCCTAGGAACTGAGGCCTGGCGGTTACAGGGCCAGGCATTACCTTCCATGGCAATCATCTCTCCAGAAGAGGCAGAGGACGCTTCATGTATGTGAGATCATTGCCTTGAGTGAACTAGGAGCTGGTTAGAAGCACAGACTCTCAGGTCTCATTTCTGCTCAACTGAACCAGTCTGAATCTTAAAGCCTCTGCAAACTGGCTTCTCTGCAAACTAAAGTCTGTGAAGCCCCCCTCCCTTTATGACGAAGGGCAAGCATATGCCAGCCAGCTAGACTAGCTAATCCTGGCCTGTGGCTGGCGTACCCCAGTATCTTTGAACCCTTAGTATTACGGCATTGAAGCCTGGGAGCCAGCCCCATATGAAAAGGAATGAAAACAGAAAGGAAAAAATATGACAGTTTTTCCCTTATCCTTGTGAAAACACTTGATTTGATTAATTGATAACAGCCATTATTTATTTTCCTTAAAAAAAAAAACAGCTGAAAAAGTCACACTGAGTAAATTTTAGAGTTGGTCTTATGTGGAGGGGGACAAAGGCCCCAACTGGTCTAATTTGACTTCTGTCACACCAATGACTCAGCATCGCCTATCCATACAGGAAGCTGTTTTATCCCTACACATATGAGGACATAGAAAAGAGCAAACTTGCAGCCGGGCGGTGGTGGTGGCGCACGCCTTTAATCCCAGCTCTCGGGAGGCAGAGGCAGGCGGATCTCTGTGAATTCGAGGCCAGCCTGGTCTACAGAGCTAGTTCCAGGATAGACAGGAGAAACCATGTCTTGAAAAACTAAAACCAAAACCATAATAATAATAACAACAATAGCAATAATAATACCAATAATAACAATACATAGTAAAACGAGTAAACTTTAGACATTAAAAGTCATTTGAAACAACTTATTGAGGGCCACTCAGATGGCTCAGCAGGTAAAAGCACTTGTCTGGCAAACCTGATGACCTCATTTCGACTCCCCTCCCCAGGTCCACTGGTGGAAGGAGAGAACCACCTCCTCAGGGTCGACCTCTGACTTCCACATATGCTCTTTGCACATGCATGTACACAAATAATAAAATTATAAAAATCAAAGTAGTTATTTTTATACCCTCAACAAACTAAGCATAGGTTAAGTAAGAATAAAAATCCTATTAATTTGTTAAGTATTATATAGACTAGGACTTCCAATTTCCCCTATTTTCGTAATTAGGAGTTATTCTCTGATAACCGAGAGCCACGGTGGTCTCATGAGTCCCCTGGAAGGCACAGTGTTCTGTGATGCTGCAATCCTTCCAACTGTAGCAAAGGCTGGGCTGGTTGTCACTGAACTGAGGTAAGGGAAGAGAGAGAGTGTGCTGCAGCAGTGGTCACAAGCCCCTCCCCTAACAAGGCACGTGAGGCTTTGGATGAGGCAACTGCAAACTCCAAGTCATAGAGACTGTAGCTAGATCTTCTGCAGCCTAGTGATCCTTGAGAGTGCTGCACACTCGGGCCTGCAGCAAGGATTTGAGGCAACCAACTCTGCGAGATAGCGAAGGCATTCCCAGAACCTCCCATAAGCCAGCAGTGTCTCGGCAAAGGATGGGGTGCAAAGGAACATTCAGAGACAGACTCACGCTCTTCACAGAGACGCCCCATCCAGCCGTCTGGGCAGGAGCAAGCATTTGGACGTTGGCAGACACCTCCATTCTGGCATGGGAACCGACAGACAGCTGGAAAGAAAACAAGGTGATTCCTAATGGAGTGCAGGATTTCTCGTTCACAGTTCCTCAATGATGCAGGCTTTAGAGAGGAGACATGAACTGCCGAGAAAGAGTTCCAGCATGTGAGGAGAGGCATGTGCTGCTGGCTCTTACCCTGACACTCAACCTTGTCTTTATGGAGGCAAAATAGATAATTGTGAACTGTATTGACAACTTAGAACTTGATAGCCTGTTTTATGCGTGCATTATAAAATCAGGCATAGTCGAGCTAATTACCATTTGCTAGCACACACAATTACCAATTCTTTCTCCCCCTTTTCTTTCCCTCCCTCCCTCCTCCCCTCCCTCTTTCCCTCCCTCCCCCCTCCCTCCCTCCCCCCCTCCCTTCCTCCCTCCCTGCAAATTGCAAAACTACAACACAATGATGTTAACTGCAGAGGAAATGCTTCAGATCTTCAGAACATGCTCACCTTAACTAACTGAAACTTTATATTCTCTGACTAATGTCTATCTGCCTCTTCCCTCGGGGCCTGAATCACACTGCACTCTGCAGCTCTCTTGAGTCTGAGCACTTCAGACTGTCCGTTCAGTAGCACAGTTCTCAATTTTCAATGAATGCTTTTACAACAAATGACACAACTGTGGTTTCCCAAACCATTCGGTTGTTGTTAGGAAAGCAGCAGCTTTAGAGGCGTGTGCTTGGGAGACCCTGTTACCTGTTTCCATTGTGAAGAAATGAGCAGGTTTTCAAAAATCGTAAATTAGTTCTGGAAAATGATGACACTATTAAGCTCAATTTAAGGCCAAGCCACACACTGATGGTTGGTCATGTTGACCTCCGTGTACCCATCCCTGCAGCCTCACTTGGGAATGATCAAATATTCTCTTACCTCTGCAAACAGGAGACGGTGTCCATGTTCCATTTTCTAGGCAGACGCTCCTCAGGGAACCTTCTAGCATGTACCCACTGTAACAGGAGTAGGTGATCATGTCCCCATACTGGTAACGAACACCTCGAGCAATGGCATTTTCTACACGAGGTGGAGGACCACACGAAATTTCTATAGGAGGAACAAATAACAATTGAGCCTGTCCAACTAGCCAAGACTGAGCACAACCTTACCATGGAGACTGACATCAGTTTAAGGATCATAGATAAAATACATAGATAAAATTCTTTCATCTACATAATGTCTAGAATACTAGGAACCGAAAGAATAATCTGCCGTTTTAGTCAAATTAGATCATAATACCACACGGTCTTTGTCCCGTGATTCAAGTACCCAGACTGAGCTGTTTGAAACCCAAGGAAAGACACGAGGCAGAGAACAAGGAGGAGATCTCAGACCTTGCCAAAGAGGCGGCTGCCAGAGAAGGTGGAAACAGAATACTTACCAAATGAACACAGGGAGGAAAGGAGCATGGTAGCCTACCATTTCAGAGGAACAATCATGGATTATGAAATGTTCTCTTACTGTCTAGAGTAACAACCCTACCAGAGCTCGCTGTGTATTTAGAGAATGAATGGATGCTAACAGCAGCCTGTGGCTGAGTTCCATGAAATTCAAGACCCCTTCTTGAGAATGCAAAGTGCCTTTGGGCATCTGTGTTAGACTGAGTAACCGTCCTTTCTTCAAGAGTACATGTGCTGTATATTTAAATCAAGATTGGGACAGCTGTTTTTGCTTTGAAGATTTTTATAAGCTGTCTCAAGATCATTCTGGTGTGCGCTGAGGCCTGGGCTGAACTCAGTATTCTACCATGTACCTAGTTTGTGTAAACCTAACAGGTGCTCAGACCACATGACCTGATTACAAAAGGCCATTTTGTTACCATGCTATTGTTAAGATTTAGTAGAGGAAATAAGACATCTGTGTGATGTTTCTATATTTTCTTTTCCTTCTGGGCTAGATGAAATGCTTATGAGAAATCAGAGACTGGGAAGAAATAAATGCCACGCTTTGTTCAGATAAGTAGGGAAGGGCAGACACATGGTACAATGAGCCTCCTGTGAGCTGTGCCATAAGAATAGATGGCATGCCATAAAAACATCGAGACAAATATAAAACCACGCTAGAGCTGTCAAGGTACGGACCATAGGGAAGTGGCATTTGTACTATGCTAGAGATGAGTCAGAGCGGGAAGGTTTCTAACTGGGACAACGGTTAGAAAGATCACAGGGAACCGATGGCTGGCTTATAGCAGTTTGATAATCAAAGCGCCTACCTGGGAATCATCTGGGGTTTTAAATACACATTTCTGGAGGTTTCTGCCTTGGGAACCTGCATTTTATGTACCCGCCCTAAGTGATTCTCATGTGCATTAAATTCTAATCTCTGGTCTGTCGGGATTAATATGAGAAGCAGGTAGTCAGGAGGGGGAAGGATGTGTGGTTTTAATCCAAAGACTTCCTGGCTGATAGAAAACATGAAAGAGGCTGGAGGATTAACAATCACGGAAACCGTCTCCTCTCCAGGGCAACTCGTGGTCCACTCTAGAATACCGAACATCACCCTGCATGCATAGAAGGCGCATTTGTAACAAACACACGTCTCTTCCGGCTCTTACTTCCAGTGGTCTGAATGGCAAGCATCAGGGAGCCAAGAACCAAGGTGAAGATGTGTGGGCAGAATGAGGCCACTTGGCCTCATTCCCTTCAGGCAGGTGGCTTTAAACCGGACCAGAGGGTCAAAGAGAAATCCATGTACGCTCAGTTACTTCTTTCCCGTTCATTAGTGGTAGATTTCGTAAGTGTCTGGGAACTAAATCCTAGCTAAAAATATAGTGTGGAATTTTCTGGCTTTTTTTTTTTTTTAAATAAAATAAAAAGTCTAATGCTGCAGTAGGCTGACTGCTAGCTAAAAATTCTGGGAGTGGGGAGGTGGAGTGACTGGGTACCTCTTCCCATCCAGAGAAACAGCTGATATAAACCCACGAGATGAGCAGTAGTGTTACTATTAACAAATGAGAACCCTAAGATTGAAAAGACGCTAAGGCATTATTGTAAGTTCAGAGTTAGAATTTTGGAGGCTAGAACTCCAGCCTAGTCTTCATGTGCACGTGGCACAGCCATATCTGATGGGGATGGCAGACGTCATAAACTCAGGACAGCTGTTTGACAAAGACCCAGCAAAGCTGAGCCACATGATGGCCGCCATGCCACCTTCGCTTTTCATCTCCCCCTGTTGCATACTTGAGAAACTTTTAGTGTGACGTCTTGAAGATGGACTACATCTCACTCAAAATATTCTTATGTTATGTAGCCTCGTACCTTGCATGTGGTTAAACCCAGTGAACATTTTCATTGAGTGCTGTTGACAGAGTAGCTTGGGCAACAAGGGAGACAAGACAGGGATCTTGGATGGGAAGATGTTTAAAGTGGAAGCGGGGAGTAAGAGATTCCAGGAGATAATCACAGTTAACCTGCAGAAGGATGGATTAACATGGTGCTGGGCCAGCAGCTGTCAAGTTACGGCTCATGGACAGCAGTATCCCTCTGCCTACTCATCACTGTGAACAAAATCCCTGTCAGAAATGGCCTAAGATATGAAAGGCTTATCTAGGCTCGTGGTTCCATATGGTTCAGCCCACGGTCGGTGGGCTCCTGTGCTTGGACAGAACCCTGTGGCCATGGTGTTCTTCACCTCACAGCAGTTGAGAGTGAGAGAGCCAGGGGCCGGGGGACAAGGTCCTACCCCAGGGACCTATTTCCTCCAGCTGTGTCTCACCTCCTAAAGTTCCTAGCACTTCTCAAAATACTGCCACTAGCCGGGCATACAAGACATTTCCTATTGATACCGTTAACAACCTTTGTAGGGGACACCCAGGAACTGTGAGAAACTGAGGTTATCTGGCCTCACAGAATCAGTGTTCTAGAGAGCTTCTGAAGTTCTACTGACATAGGCTCATGGTTGAGAACCAGCTCAGGGTAATTTTTGTTTGCATAAAGCACTCATAGCCCATTAAAGGATAACGTGAAGACTTCCGTGATGTCGAGAGAAATCTGTGTTTTAAACTTAGGGTCACGCTTGTTCTCGGAGGAGCATATTTGACATATCGACTCGGTCAATCCTAATTCTCCTACCCAGGAAGGTTTTAATTTGGTCTGGAAAATTCATTTTAAAAAAAGTGTTCAGTATTCAAACCATATTTTTGTCATTTTAGGCATCAATGCAGAAGTTAACTAAGAGAGTGCAGAGTTAGATAACTACAAACCAATCAGTGACTCCACTGGGAATGACTTCACAGGGCTAAAGAGAGGGTGCTGATGTTATGCACATTTACTGCTCCTGCAGACCCAGGTTCCGATCCCAACACCTGCATGGCCACTCACAGTTATCTATAACTTCAATTGCAGGGGACCCAATATGCCTTCGTAGGCACCAAAGACACACATGATGCCCACACATATGCAAACCACTCATACACATAAAAGTAAAATTTAAAAAAATTGCTGTAATGTAAACAGCATACTTTAATTAATTAAATTAATTAAATACTTTAATTAATCAAGTATTAATTAAAACCAGAAACAACCCCCTCCCCTGACTTCACATGGCCAGGAACCTGGCTCAGCAGGCAAAAGTACTTGTGAAGCATGTACGACAATCTGAACTGGATCCTTTGGCCCTGACTGTCCTCTGACCTTTCTACATGTATGCTTTAAGTTACACCTCCCTTCTTTCTCCTTGCTTCCCTCTTTCCTTCCTCCCTCCTTCTCCCCTTTCCCCTCCACACTAATAGTAAATAAAATAGACATTAAAAAATCTGAGAAATGGAGGACCCTTCCACACGAGCGGGCCTCCAGGGGGCTCCGCCCATCCACTCACTTTCGCACTTGGCGTTGGTCTGTGTCCACGTCTCATCGGGGTTGCAGGTGATGACACCGTTGCCTCTGAGCAGGAAGCCTTCCCTGCACTTGACAGACACGTTCTGGCCGACGTGAAACTCTCTCTCAGAAAGCAGAGAGTTCTCGGGGATCACAAAAGGGACAGGGCACGGGTTTGCTGTGAAAAGGCGGGGCAGGTGCTTACTGAGATGTCTTTTCTTTCCCTAGCTCATCTCTTTAAAGACAGAATGGGGCTTGCAGAACACAGATTCTCAATGACAATACTAATACGAATATGTTTTTTTTTTTTAAAATTTCGAACAATCTGATCTCAAACACATGTTCCTCCTGACTCAACTCACCACGCTCAGCAAAAGCTTAACAATTCAGAACTGCAAACATTAACCACAGATTTGCTTCACCCCACATGTGTGCAGATTAAAGGTCAGGCATATAAGAAATCAAGGACCACGCTGAGTATTCCCTCAATATTTGATGAATGTCAACAGCGTGATAAATTCTGCTGAACTCCTTTCTTTTGCTGAACAGCCTTCAGAGAAGATGGACACAGAGAGTCATCAGACATCGCTGTGTGAGTTTAGGCTGACTTCAGACCCGTTCTGTGAGAAACAAGATGACAGACCTTCATGTTGTGTTTGTGGCCCACGGTTCTGAGGGACCCACAGGAAGTGACGCCAGTGCGCAGCTGTGTTCAGGGAGCGTGACACAGGCTTAAGCTATTGCAGTTTTTTCTGATTTTAAGTGGGTATAAAATAAGTCACACTGAGGTAGGGCTCGTCTTAATTCTAAAGGCTCCATTGTACATGACAGTAGCCAGAAGCCTTCTCAAGTTATACTTCATTTGTACTGTTTTCATTGAGGTGGTCAAATTATCTTTATTTACCACATTTATATGTTTCATATTAACATCAGACTTAACCATATCTTCTTCTTTATCTCCTTTTTTCCTGTCAATAGAATTCACAGTATCTTCATTTCAAAATACTTTCACTAATTTGTATTTTTTCTGAATGTCTGAGTTTATAACCAGCCAAGGAGTCTGATAAAAGCGGATTCTTAGAAGGCTGTTATAACATAATACAAAGTAAAGTTTTGCCAGGCGGTGGTGGCGCACGCCTTTAATCCCAGCACTTGGGAGGCAGAGGCAGGCGGATCTCTGTGAGTTTGAGACCAGCCTGGTCTACAGAGCTAGTTCCAGGACAGGCTCCAAAACCACAGAGAAACCCTGTCTCGAAAAAAAAAAAAAACAAAAACAAAAACAAAACAAACAAAGTAGAGTTTTATAATATCCCATAAAGTTGTGCTTACTGGCCACGGTGGCCTTCCTTGGACCAATCTCACCTACCAGTGTTTCCCCTTCATTTAAGACATGTGGGAAGCTAACTATGAAGCCAAATATGATTAAAACAGCTCTTAAAGTCAACACACACGTTTGCAGAGGGGAATCAGGTGACTCCAAGTTCCATTTTCAGTGCAATGAGCCTCAGGGGACCCTTCCAGGGTGTAGCCTCTGTGGCAGGAAAACAGCAGGCTAGGTCCAGATGTGGTGTTGTCCAGGACAGCCTTGCCATTCAGAAACTCAGCTGGAGCCTCACACCTGCTCTCTGAAAGGAAAAATACAGCCTTGCATTAAATGTTTTCCCACATCTCCTTTGCTTCTCTTACTATATTTGCTGAAGCTATTTTTGTAGCGTGTGTATAATATGATATATATGTATATAACATGATATATATGTATATATATCATATATACACACACATCCACTACATGCACACACACATATATATGCCTACTTACAAATTAAACACAATAATATTTATTGATATAGAAAAAACATACTGTATATTTCTGTTGGACTACCACATGCTCCATGTGAAGATTGCTATTTAGTTCTATGTATTTCATTTGTCTTTATGTATTTTGCTAATAGTGATGGATGTGGTAGTGGTTTAGATGAGCATTTGCATGAAATAAAGGGATGTTATGGCTGTGAACTTCTTATATGATACCAATTTTACTATTATGCTTAATAACACTTGGTTTGTAAGACCAGATAAAAACATACATTTTAGCATAAACACTTCTTAAATATTGTGTGGTACATATTTATATTCAAATTTTTTTTCATCTGAAATTGAAATTTGATTGAGTACTATATATTTTTTCCTTCCAAATCCAGCAGCAATTCTGAGATAAGCTCAATAATACTTAAAAAAAGTGAGTCTCAGAAAAGCTAAAAAAACTTGATTAAGACCACATTAATTTCTTAAGTTATGTAAGGATTTATGGGTTGGATTCTCTCTGTCTATTCTTCATCCCCACAACTATGTGTGGCTTAGAGTATACCTAAAAAAAGCATATAACAGCAGATATCAAGAGGTTTTACTCTGAGTGGTGACCTTAAAAATATTTTCTTGATTTGTTTTGTCTGATTTTTTGAAATTTGTATGACTAATAGCTTAAAAAATGACCACTCATTAACACCTGGAGATGTTCGTTGACAGATATGTGGGATTCCTCTTTGTCTCCACTCCTATGTCCTACACATACAAACTCTTTTTGAACATGAGCAGTTTAAATAGTCTGCTACTGGGGTTGGGATATACAAGTTCAACACATGGATAAACTTGTATAAAATGCATTCGTATAAAATCCATGCATAATGAAATATAAAATGCAAAAATTAAGTGCTATATAGAGAATGTTTGTTACTACTCTATATTTTGACATTTGTGATTGAATTCAGATATTAATAAAATAAACCTGAAGTAAGAGAAACAAACTGGGATAATTTATAAAACAAAATGTCATTAAGGACTGCCCCAAGTTAGAAACAAATGTATTTTTGTGACTTGAGATATTACTGAATTTTTAAAAATGTTTTCATTATAATGTTTACCCAAGTTTTTGAGAACTAAGAAAAGCCATTTTTTTCATTGAATCACAATCATATAATATTCACTTACAGATTTAAGGTTCTTAAAGACACAGAGTTAATTTTCCTCTTCTACCTCTGCACATATGGTGGAAACAGAGGGAAGAAATGGTGGGCGTGGATGAACCCACACACTGGTGGAGAAGCTTGGCTATTCTCAGCAATCGAGTTTCTGAAACACCTTGCTCAACTGTGGCTCTCTATTTGTCTGATGTCCCAGCACCATTTAAGAATAATGTCATTAAGGGCCAGTTATTTTATATACAAGCAACAGTTCTAAGCCTTCATTGTATACTTATTTTTGGAGAAAATACCACAAAAGTGCAAATAAACACAAGTTTCTAAGCAAACCATGTGCTGTTGCTGAACCAGCAATCTTATGCCATATTTCAGTTACTCTCTGGTCCTTATTGGTTGGGGCCCTTGAGCAAAAGCCATTAAGTGTTCTCTTGTAGTTTATGTGTTTATTTATTAAGGCACAAAATGGATATATAAAGAAAATGGAGACACGCTGTTATCTTGTGTCCTTGGTACTATTTCTGGGACCCTTGGGTGCCACTTAACTCACCTGTGCACACGGCCACCTGCCCACTCCACTGCCCGTTCTCCTGGCAGACTCGTTCCCTGTTCCCCTGTGGAGTAGCAGAGAAGGGTCATGAACAGGATCCCAATTCATAATAGAGAGACAAGAGGGGACTGTGAAGCCATCTTAACTGTGGCCTTCAGTGACTTAGTACTAAAATGCCAAATGAATCTATTAAATGAATGTACTGTAAAGTTGAGACTCTCAAAAACAATTTCAACAAAATTCCTCCCTGGCAGAATCACGTGATGAAGACAGACTTAACTTTATCTTCTATTTTAAGTGACAGTTAATTATAATCCATACCAAGGACTCACAAAGAATGGGTTGGAAATGTCAGGATGAATTTGTTCAGTACGTTTAAAACTATTTTGAGTTGCATTTATCTTTTCAATACTTGATACATAAAACAAAGCATGAGTCCCCATCCAAATTCCAGTGATGAGACTTACCTGTTACACCTAAATGTATTAAAGGCCAATGTATTTAACATTTTAAATACTCTGGGTAAAGTCTTAAATTTACTTCTCTGCCTTCTGCAATATCTCTTTCTTGAACAATAATTTGTAATAATCTGAATTTTTCAGTATCCTGTATCTCTCAGGGCTATGTATCTATGGGACTATTCTTTGATTCCTGAGTATAATTTCTGTAGATCCTGTTTTTCTGTTATCTCTTAACAGAACCATCTGTATTCCCAACTTATATTATGTTCCTAATCAGCTATGAAACAATCCACTCATTTCCTCCTTCGTAACTGGCAATGTTTACCATGCGGTTTTTCCTTTTCTTTCCCTTTTACTTTCCCTTTCCCTGCCTTACTTTTTCTTAAGTGTGAGTTTTCCCCGCTGTTGTATCTAAGTTTCCAATAAACTTACACAGATTCTTGTATGACGCCTTAGAGCCTTAACGTCCATTTTATTATTCGCTGTGGTGGTGATTTTTAAAATAATCAATCCAGTCGCCAGTTGTTTATTTTGATTTATCCTTTAGTTCACTTTAAATATATTTTTCCTAATTCATTTCTTCAGGCATGGTAATTTTTTTTTTTTTTTGAGATTCTAATAGCTCACAAAAATCTATTTGCCTTACACTAACGGGGCCGTATTAACACAGAAGAACACAATATAATTTATATTGGGTATCTTGATTGCTTTGCCTGCTTTGGGTAGCAATTTGAATCCTGGAAGTGGATGATGATAATCACCCCGCAGAGAATTGGGACAATCCAGAGAGGGTGGTGCTTGCCACTGTCATTTGCCTGCAGCCATCCCAGCCAAGGAAGCCAGGAAGTTTACTGTACTGTGCCTGTCAACAGGCCAAGGGTGAGCAGGTCAGTGCCCCAGGGTCCTTCAGAACCCTCAGCAGAGCAGACAGTCTGTCTCAGAAGTCCTGCTGGGACTGATCTGGAGCCTCTCCCATCCACCAGCCTTGGGGGCCGGATGCTGGTTAAAAACGCAAAACCTTTGACCTAGCTTGCTTTCTAGGCCTGTGATAAAAACCCCATGACCAAAAGTAACTTGTAAGGGGAACGGGTTATTTCAGTATACAGCTTAGAGTTCATGATGAGAAGTCAGGGCGGGAACCAAAAGGCAGGAACCTACCTAATCTTAGGAACTGATATAGAGACCATGGAGGAATGTCACTTACTGGCTTGCTCCCATGGCTTGTCTAGTCTGCTTTCTTAGAAAACCCAGGACCACCTGCCCAGGTGATGCTACCCAGAGTGGGCTGGGGCTCTTTAACATCTATCATTAGTCAAGAACATGCCAGACAGGGCTATAGGCTGAGCTGACGGAGGCATTTTCTCAGCTGGAGTTCCGTCTTTCCTGGTGACCCTATCTTGTGTCAAGTTGACAAAAAAACTAACCAGCACTCCTCTACGGAACACCATGACTACAGTAAATAATAACAATAACGTCATATATTTTTAAGAACTGTGCCTTCCTAAACCTCTGGTTCCTTCTCTGTTTCCCCTGCCCATGTATGTGTCTCAGGCCTGTCATCTGTTCTGCTGATGTTCCCAGACACCCCTCTGCTGCCTGTCTTACATGATGTCACCGATACTACTTAGCAGACTGAGAACTTGATAAGACTAAGTTCATTCTCTTCCTGGAAGGGAGCAAGTCATCAACACATATTCCATCCAGAGACATAAATGGCTGCCATCTCTAGTTTGTGGGTGTGATATCAACAAACACAGTTAATCAAAGCCTAAATCCAGCAGTTCATAGGGATTGCAGATTCTGGTCTTCACTTGGCATCTGGTTATCTGTGTCCTCAGTCTTCTTCAAGGAGCCAATCCTTCCTCTTCAGTTGTGTGTTCTCAATACTGGTTTGCACAGTAGCATCTGCTGATAGTTCCAAGTCACTGTGTGTCAGTGTCGTTAAGAGTCTCCTATCTGTGATGTTTGACCCGTGTCACTGGGTTGGGATGACCACCTGTATTGCTGCACAAATGGCTTTTGAAACTTCCTCTAGTTGGCACCATGTTTCCTTTAAAGGATCACTGACTTGTTTTATGTGTGTGTGTACAGTGCCCAGAGACTAGAAAAGGGTGGTGGAGTCCCTGGGTCTGGAGCTACAGACAGCTGTGAGTCACCAGGTGGGTTCTGGGAATTGCACCCAGGTCCTCTGAAAGAGCTGCTGCTGCCTTTAACTGCCGAGCTCTCTCTCCACCCCTCCAGGTTCCCACTATTTCAGGTGATGAGGGTTTTCAGGAAGTCTTTTCCATCTCTCGCTATGGACCCGTATTTTTATTTCTCCAAGTAACTGGGCATAAATCTTTTTGAAAAGACTCTCAGGTGATTTTAACGGTTGGTTGGAATGAGAACAGTTATTAATAAACTTTCAGCTTTGTAGTTAACGGCAGGCTGTTTACTCCAACATTTTAAGTTAAATTACCAACTTCTTCAAATTTCATGAATTTGTGGTATATTTTGTTTCCAAAAGCATTAAGAAATTTCAAGATCAGGAATCCCAGGTGAAGAATATTCCAGTTTCAAAACCAGGAAAGTTCTCCAGTCACAATGTATTATTAGGTTGCCGCCATGCTTTTTGTGTTTCATTTTTTTATCCTTTGAAGAAATAAACTAAGAACCACAGAAATCTGGTTCCAGTTTTCATGGCCCTTCCTTATGACAACTCTTTGATTTCACACACACACACACACCCAAAACAACAACAACAGAAAAGGGCCGCACCACACACATTTAGCAGCCGACTGGTAATGAATGCGTCAGGTAACCTGTCCTTACACACCACTGCAAACAATAAAAGATTCCTGAAAAGCCAGATGACAATCTCTTGTGGTTGACACCAGCCCTCCTAGACAGCAATGACGGCGAGATAATAATCAGAGAAACCAACCTCAGTGCTCCCATTACAGCTAATAGGGAGATGTAGGTGCTGCCCACGGGACTATAATACTGCAGTCAGGAGTCACTTAAGGACAAAGTTGGGGTTTTCTTAGGTGAGTTCCGAGGAGTTTCGGCCTAGATATATCACGGGGAACCTGACTGCAGGTAAGAGCTTGCCCGTGCTTGTGTGCTTGCTGTTGGTCAAGGCCTGGCTTCACTCAAGCACCCCCTTGATGGGGCTGTGCTATAGTGATGCATCGTGGGGCCAGTTGGGAGCTGCCTGACTGGGCGCTGGGAGCCTAACTCCCAACTCCCATCTCTTCAGTCCCAATTTGTTCTTTGAACTCTGGATTGGATCAGGATATGTTAGACAAGCACTCTGCCCCTGAGCCACACCCTCCTTTTCTTTCTTTCTTTCTTCCTTCCTTCCTTCCTTCCTTCCTTCCTTCCTTCCTTCCTTCCTTCCTTCCTTCCTTCCTTTCTTTCTTTCTTTCTTTCTTTCTTTCTTTCTTTCTTTCTTTCTTTCTTTCTTTCTTTCTTTCTTTTTGGTGACAGAGCCTCAAGGTTGTCCAGGCAGGCCTTGAACTTGTCACCTTCCTGTCTCTGCCTCTGAGTAGCTGAGATCACTGGTGTGGGTCACCACACCTGGCTCATGTTTTTTGTATGTTTAAAAATTCTAAGTCTTCTTAACTATTTTTCCAAAATGTGTTAAAAGAATTAAAAAAATACCCAAAATATAACAGGATGTTTTCAGCATCATGTTGGTAAAATGAACTTATGCAAATATTAAAAAGAATCTTAAGCATATCAGAATAGCGCATTAATTTTTTGCTGAGTAATTTGTTACTGTACCTCTAATTCATAGCCAGAATCACACTGGTAAGCGACGGTGCTTCCAAAGCTGTATAGACTGCCAACCACCGAGCCATGCTCTGGACTTTCAGGGTGCCCACAAAAAACTGGGGTGCAGGATTCATCAGAAAACGGTGGCTCCCATGTGCCATCGGGCTGAAGAAGAGATCAGAAATTGTATGTCATATTTAGGAATCCATACATGAGTGTTCTATTTATATGGCAGACTCACCCCAAAGTGAGAGTCAGAAGGACCAAAGGCTTCCCCGAACTTTGTTGCTTGTTATCTGTAGTTCTTCAAAGTCCAGTGTAGACATGAAATAATTTTACCCTTTCGATGAGCACAGACTTACAGATAAACAACCTGAAGGATGTGTCGAGGAAACTCCAAATCTGAGTGACGGCCATCTAACCCACACGCTGGGGGAAAGGGCATGCCTGTGTTATGTAGGTCTCCTCGTCCAGCCCCCAGCCTAACTTCAGCAAATGAAGGGAAGCCGAGGGATTCATTTTACAGTCTTGATGTGGAGGCTAGGAGAAGAGGCTCTGCTAGGAAGGCCTGCTATCTGTGGGGCAATTCACATCTTTAACAAGGTGTTAGAGTTAGCAAGCTATTCTAGGCACAGAAAGCACTTCGTGGTAAACTAACCGCAAACTTTGTGCCCAAGAGTCTCTGTGTGCACAAACTGGCTGATGATTTTTGAAAGATCAAAGCTCGCAGAAGTCAGGCGTTTTCTCCATCACCGGTGTGGTTTTGCACAACAGTTATATAAAGTAAGTGTTATTTTACACGTATGTCTTCCAGTAAGGAAACCTGAAGTATAGATTCCTCCTCCCCCATCTTGTAGTCCAAACTGTCCCCAAACCTCCTCTGCAACATCTGTTCCTCAGGCCTCCCTCCCCTTGCGGGTGGGCATCACCATACGCAGCTTTCTGTGATATGAAGAGAAAACCCGGGGTCTCAGGCATGCTGGGTGAACATTCTAGCAACAGAGCTATATCCCTTCCCCAACCCTATAACCTCATAGTCTTGATACACAGCCCAGACAGGTCTGGTGATCCTCTTGCCTCTGCCTCCAGAGTGCTATGTTCATACAATGGGCCACCATGCTGGGATCATGTGATTTTCTAAAGTAAACAAACAATAAATTGTGGAGGCAGGATTTGACTACGGTTTCCTGTCTGCTGGTGCAGCTTTCGGGCCTTCCACCGAGACCACCACCGATTGCTACGTATAGAATATCTCATTATAGGTGTTTCTCTGTTTGTTTTTAATATTTTCCCTAACATTGGTCCCTTTTAAGTTTAAAGCTGGAAATATTAGGAGAAAAAACATGCTGTATTTTTTTCCCTTTTTGTTAAAAATTTTATTTTGTACGTGTGGGTGTTTTGCCTGCACGATTCTTGTGCACGTGGGCATCAGATCCTCTGACCTAGAGTTGCAGACAGTTGCAAGCTACCATGTGGGTGTTGGGAACCAAACCCAGGTCCTCTGGAGGAACAGTCTGTGCTCTTAACCACCGAGACAGCGCCCCAGCTCCACCTTCTGTTTCTAAGAAGCTTCTCAACTCTTCGGATGCGAATGAAACTTGCGGCATTTGTTACTCTTTCTTGGCCAGCACGAAGTGCCCCTGTTCATAGCTATAGCTGTCACGGTTAGACTTACAGGTCCCACTCGGAGGCAGCATCTTACCTGGCACGTTGACGAGTCTGCTCCTTCGTAGGTAAACCCTTCTACGCAGGAAACAGAAACTTGTTTATTCACCCGGAAGTCGTCTCCATGAACACGCATGCGTGTTGTGTTTGATGGCACGGGGCATTTTCTAGGACTGCAGGAGATTCTTTCAGGGACCCAATGGCCATCTTGCTCGCAGGTGAACGTATCTGTATCTGTATCTATCACGTACCCTTCCAGACACCTGCAATGCAGAAAATGAACCTGCAGAAGGTAGCACGCTGGGCCTGACGTATGCTCAGATTGAAGGAGTTGTCGCAAGGCTCAGGAGACATTTTATGAGAAACCTTAAAACTGGCTCAAAGGTCAGATGGATAACATCACTACACAAAAACATTAATATAACACAACACCCAGATTAATTAGTGATCCACATTCAAGATGAGCTGAGAGCAAAGTTGTCTTAGATATGGCTGAAGTTAGTGTCTTTTATTTATCATTCTAAAACAGTCAACAGTTCAAGAAACTATAGAGAAGTCCAATTCCTGCTATACTTAGGTACTGGTAGGAATATAACATAGTGTTTACGGTTTACTGTGCAACAAGCACCATATAAGGTGCCTGGACTAGGTACTTCTAAGCTTGAACATTAAGCATTGCCCCAGCTATTGTCTAGTTCAGACTCAAGTCAAATCGGCTCTAAAGCCTTCGTGACCTAAAAGTGTGTATACTTATGCAGCAAATGGTTCTGTACAATGATTAATTTCTGGTGACCCCCCCCACATGCTTTACACATATCAAATCATCCAGTTCTCATGTCCACACCATTACCAGGTGCCATTAGGACCGTCATTGCCATTTGGCATTGATTAGGTACCTTTCTTGAAGCTACATAACTTCATAGTTTGTGTGGGATATGATAAGACTATGTACTCTAGAGGGAGTGTTCTAGAACCCATGCTCCTACCACTATCACATACTTCCTTTTAAATCAAACCATTCAATCACTTTATAGTAATCATTAAAGAACACCTTTTAAATCCTGAATATTACCAGGCTAGGTAGGAGACAGAAGTCCTGTACAATTGGAACAACCCGATTAGTAGGAACTAAGTAAAGACCTACTACTCAGTGTCATCATCACACACCAAGGAAAAACCCAGGGGAATAACGACAAGCAGGTGACACTGTGGCCCTCAAAATGCCTAATGCATCGACATCCATACGGAAGTCTTAAAATGTGCTTCAAAGTCCAGGCGTGGCCCTTTGTTCTTCCGTTCTGTGCACAGGCCTCTGCCACGGTTCGGCTTCCTCACATGGCAGCCTTCCACAGAGTCTATTTTTACTACAGTTAGGGAACAGGAAGGCAGGCTAAAATCTTCACAGCGGATCTCCCCAGAAGAGGGGCTAAATTATCGATCAGATCTGAGGTGTAAATGCCTGGAAGATAGGCCACGGTTCACCAGAATGGTAAACAAAGCTTCAAGACAGTTGAGATGATTTGAATGTGATGCTTACTTATTCCAATAAAAATTCCGTAGATTCATTCCAAATTTTTACACCCTTCATTTGAATATTTGATAATCCTATCCAGACAGGAGAGTTTCCATTATTGGAGCAACATATACTTAGTTTAAGTAGTACAGGTTGGGTAGTCTCTTTAATTCAAATTGCTCATAGATTAAAAAAATGAATGAAGCTAGTTAGGAGACCTTGTGATTTCATGAACACCATGAGGATTATGTTAGAAACCATAGTCTGGAAAAGGCATACATTTATTTTCACAGTAAATGGATTTCTACATGACCCTGAATAATTAAGTCAAATGCTAAAAGCTTTGGGCTTTGGAGGGAAGTCCAGGGATGGAGGATCTCTCCCTAATAGCTCCATTTTGACACCTCACTTCATTTTATAATCCTGCCTACACTCCTTGCACATTTTATAGCCACCCATGGTCTTACCTGAGTTTCACTTTGCTTTCATAGGTGTATGTCTCTCCTATTGACACTGCGTTGGCAACAGGCGGTGGGGGTCCACAGGACAGGGGCTCACAGGCTGGGTAAGGCTGGCTCCATGTCCCTTTCTCTGTACAGATCAGATTTGAACTGCCTTGCATGATGTAGCCGGACCTGCAGCTGTAGGTCACCACGTTGTCCTCCAAAGGACTACTCTCACTGACGACTGCATTGGGTATGGCCGGGAGAGAACCGCAGTCAGCATGCTCACAGAGTGGCAAGCCAGACCACTGGCCATTGGCGTCACAGGTGATTTCAGAAAGCCCAAGGAGCTTGAAGCCTCGGAAGCACTCAATCTGGACTGTCTTTCCGCAGGCCACATCGGTTGCATTGACCATTCCGTGCTGAATGAGGGGCGTGGAACACCTGCAGGGTAGGCAGGAAGGTGAGTTGCCGCTCCAGGAACCATTGGCAAGGCATCTTCTTGATGGGTTGCCATGGAGCTTAAAACCAGGAAAGCACTGATACTGTATGTGACCTCCGTGATAAAAGGAAAAGCCATTAGGGAAGCCTTGGGGAAGATCGTCGGGAGGACCACAGGTCGCTGGTTTACAGACGGGAACCTCTGCATCCCAAGTCCCATCTGCCTGACAGGTAAGTTTAGGAGCCCCATGTAACACATAGCCCTCTAGACAGCGGAATGCTACTTCCTTCTTGAACCCATAGTCTAGGCCATCGGTCACCCCATTTGCCACCTGCATTGGGGCAGTACATCTGACAGGCGTGCAGCTGGGAGTGGGACCACTCCAACTCCCATTGGTGAGACAGACACGGCTCCTGGCTCCTTCAAGGATGAACCCTTCACTGCAAGAGTACGTGACCTCCTTTTGGAACGTGAACTCTCCCTTCACTTGGCCATTGTTGGGGACTGGGGGTGAGCCACAATCCACAGGAACACACGTTGGCTCGTGCCCATCCCAGTCTTTATTTTCCCGGCATGTTCTCGTCTCAGTTCCATTGAGCACATAGCCAGGGTCACACTCATAGCGTAACACAGCCAGGTATGAGTAGTCGCTTCCTTTGACGAGTCCGTTCCTGAGTGGGTTTGGCTTGCTGCACGAAACAGCTTCACAGCGCGGTGCGGCACCGCTCCACTTCTTATTCTGCAGACAAAGCCTTAAGTGGGAGCCTTCTAAAACGTGCCCCGGCTTGCAGCTATATTGCACAGCGCTGCCCATGGTCGTCTGTGTGAAATGCAAAAAGCCATTTTCGGGAGCAATGGGCAAATCACACTCAATCGAAATGCAAGAGGGAGCACTCCCATTCCACGTCCCATCTTCCTGGCAGATCAGCACTGGGTTTCCCAGGAGCTCATAGCCGGGGTCGCAGCTGTAGGAAACCATGGTGCCGTATAGAAAGTGGGACGCATGCGCATCAGGGGTTTTAGCTGTTGTTTTCAACTGCTGAGGACGGGGAGTCAGATACGGGACTTCCATCATGTCATCTTCTTGATCGAAATATTCCTGGCCGTCTTTGACTTTCGTACAGTCTCCAAAGTCTATGTGAGGAGGGAGACCACAGTCTATGGGTACACACGTTGGGCTGGAGCTGGACCATCCTGACTCTTCACAGGTCTGCATGGCGTGACCAACCACCTGAAAGCCAGGGAAGCAGCTATAGATAATCATGGCGCCATATCTGTAATCCGCACCTTCTACGAAACCATTTTCGATGGGCTGTGGGTCACTACAGTGGATGGCAAGGCAAGAGGGGGCATCCATATCCCAGTCACCTGTCTCTAAGCAGGTCAGGGCTTTGGGACCTTCGAGCCGGAAGCCTCGGTCACAAAAGTATGTGATGGTTTGTCCATACTGGAAGCTTATGTAAGAGAACTGGCCATTTAAAATCTCTTTGGGCTCCGGGCATTCGACGGGTTTGCACACTGGTTTTCCTCCAAGCCACTGGCCGTTTTCCCCACAGAGGGTGGTGGCATTGCCCACTAACTCGAAGCCTGGTTTGCAGGTGTAGAACGTGGTGCTGAGATAGGCAAGCCCTTGCACGTGGATGATACCGTTGAGGAGCTCCTCAGGTTGGGGGCATTCGACCGGGACACATTCGGGCAACGGAGAACTCCAGATGCCGTCAGCCTGGCAGAGGATGGTCGGATCACCTCTTAAGAAAAACCCATCGACACACGAGTACTTGACAGCACTTCCAAAGTGAAGAGCGCCAGAAGCAGGGAGGCTGAAGGGAATCAAGGGAGGCGAGGGGCAAAGGACCATCTTACACACTGGAAAGGAACCATTCCATTGCCCAGATGGCATGCACTTCAGGATGGAAGGGCCTTGCAAGACATGCCCCTCTTTACAGGAAATGGTCATCACGCCCACCTCGGAAGTTAATTCCTTTAATACGAGCTGGTTTTCCAAGAGGGGAGGCTCCGGGCACTTGGTGGGGACACATTTTGGGCTTGGCTTCTTACTCCATTTGCCAGATTTCTGGCAAGTCCAAGAATTATCCCCAACAAGCTCATATCCCTCATTACAGAAGAACTGAACCTTGGACCCCAAGTCAAAGCTTTCTCCTTTCATGAAGCCATTCTGGATGGGAGGGGGTTTCCCACAGTTGAGAGGGGTGCAGGACAGAGGGGCCTCACTGTGCCAGTGGCGATTGGCTTGGCAGACAAACACAGGACTCCCAGCTGCCTTATAGCCTGGATTGCACTGGAACCTCGCTTCGCTCTCAAAGGTCCTGCCCGTGGCGTGCTGCACAACACGGAGAGAAAAGGTCAGTACAACCCACAGAACAGGCGAGCCAACAGATGGAGGACACTGCTAGCCAAACAGAACTCAAAAGCCCACATCCACAAGGAATTCTTCAGGACGTCCGTAAGTAAAGATTTATGCTGTTTGTGACAGGTCTGCCCTACGTTTTCTAGGAAACAAAATGTGGAAGTAGAACATGGGAGATCTAGTGAGGTAATTTCCTCTGGAGAGATTCTTGTGGAACCCAAAGGAGAGACGATCAGGGATCTAGCTATACAGGTTGATGAGCTGAAGAACAATAGCAGCAGAATACATAGAGGACTTGGTAAGATAAAAATAAAAAAGTATACATAGATGCTTTAAAACTGATTCACTCAAAATTTTGGTTATTTAAAATGGCACCATGGCCTTTGACTTGAAAGACTAGACTATCTTCCCCTTCCCCCTCCCCCTCCTGTTCTTCTCTCTTGGTATATGTAGGCTCGTGTGTACAGATTCCAGGAGCCAACCTTCAACACCATCCACCTTGCTTTTATTTATTCTTGAGACAGTCTTTAACTACTGCTTGCCAGGCAAGCCAGCGAGACTTGGAGTCCCCCATCTCTGCCTAGCCAGTGCTGGGGTTACAGGTGTGCAGCTCAGTGCCTGGCTTTTCTTATCCTGGGTTTTGGAGACCAAGCTTACACACTCCTCGAGCAGAACACACTTTCTCTCCTGAGATACCGCTACAGCCCTTGCTCTTATCTTCCTGACACACTTACTGGGAAGACACGTTAGCGTGGAAGTAGGTCATATTTGTATCATGCTGAACAATTTGTTCATCATGGTGAAATCACCCTTGGGTATCACAAAAGGGCAATGTAAAAACAGTATCTCACATTCCATTTAAAAATCAGAGTGACAATAAATATCTCTGAGTTTCATGTAGGTGACAAATTATATAAAAGCAAAATTTTATTACAGTTGTAATAAACTCTAACTTTGTGTTTAAAACTAAGATACGGCTACAAAGGCCTTGGGATATCTGTAGGTTATTATAATGCAGAAAGATGTATATTGAGGAGGCTGGAGAAAAGGCTTAGTGATTAAGAGCACTAGCTACCCTTTCAGAGAACTAGAATTGGATTCTCAGGACTCACATGGAGACTCACAGCTGTCTGTAACTCTAGTTCCACGGAATCTGTTGCCCTTTTCTGGTTTCCTTAGACACCAGGGACACACGTGATGCAAGACACACATGATGCAAGTCATATATGCAGGCAAACACGTGTGCACATAAAATAAAAAAAAATTTAAAGATATATATTGTTAAGGTTTCACAATTATCTTGATTCATTTTTATTCAATACATGCCATGTATAGATTTTAGTTACTTCTGTTTCAGCAATCAAACAGTTCACTGCCGGGGCTGGAGAGATGGCCCAGTGGTTAAGAGTACTGACTGCTCTTCCAGAGGACTTGGGTTCAATTCCCAGCAACCACATGGCAGCTAACAACTGTCTGTAACTCCAATTCCAGGGGACCCAACAACCATGGCAAAACATCGATGTATATAAAATAAGAATAAATAAATTTAAAAAATGTTCACTGCCTGTACTTCTAAATACTGGGTTAGCCACTGTAGACGGCCCTATGAGTGACGAAAGTTATTGATCATTTGGTAGTTCTCTTACCTCCAGAAAGCCGTTCTCAACCTTAGGTGGTTCACTACAGGATACAGGGTGGCAGGTGGGCATGGGTCTACTCCACTGTCCGGTGGCCTCACAGGTGCTCTTCTTCTCCCCTTTGATATAGAACCCCTTGTGGCAGCTATAGGCCACCACGGCCCCAAAACTGTAGTTCGCCCCGCTCGCGTATCCATTCACGATGCTCGGAGGCTCTCCGCAGCGCACTGGGATGCACTGGATTGACAAGGGAGAAGGGTGCCACTCTCCGCCTCTCAGGCATTCGATCTTGGCTGAGGTGTTCAGCACAAAACCCTCCAGGCACTTAAAGCTCACCACTGAGCCAGTTGCAAATTTGGCTTTGCTCACGGATTCCAAGATGCTGTAGGAAACAGATGGGGGTTTTTCACAGAAGTGGGCTATACAGCGGGGCACAGCCTGGCCCTCGGGGGGAACCCATTTCCCCTGGGCATTGCAGATGAGCTGGGAATTGTCTGCCAGGCTATAACCATCGGCACAGTAGTAGAAAGCAGTGTCTCCGAAGAGCCTGTGAGCAGTCTCTGGAGAGGCGTGGTCCACAGCGGGGGGCTCATCGCAGGAGACAGCCAGGCACTGGGGGTTACTTGAATTCCACTTTCCATTGGCTAAGCAGATGATGGTGTCAGGACCAGCAAGGGTGAAGCTATGGGGTGGAGGAGAAAGGAAACTCAGTGTAGAATTGAGAAAAGGCATTCATCTTCGCTTCTTTATCTATGCTTTTATTATTTGTTTTTAAAAACAATAGTTAGCATTTAAATATTGAGCTTATTGGTCAAATGATTTTAATACTTGATCAGAAAGGAATCAGAGTTAAGACTTTTGCTATTTAAGAAACTAATGATTGTTACAGATGTGTGTGTGTGTGTGTACACAGTTGTACATGTGTACATGCTTGGAGAGGGTTATTTTTTGGAACCTGAAGATTGCTGATTGGACTAGGCTGGCTGGTCAGGGACCCCCGGGCCATGCCACCACACTCACACCTAGTTTTTCACATGGGTGCTAGGGACCAAACTCAGGTCCTCACTTCATCAACTGAGCCTGATCCCCAGTCCCTGACTATTTTACATTTTTTTAAAATAAAAATGAGAAATAAGCTTTGGTCATATTTGACTCAATTCAGTACTAGGCCTTGGTAGCTTTGATAGCCTTAGTCTGTTGATTTTAATACTCCTATTTTAAAAAAGCTTCAATGAGCCATATTTAGCCTAGACACAGTTTCTAGTTGCGCACTTACATCCAGTGAAATTTAAAACAGTGATTATAACTTGAGGCTCCAGTATTTTCAGCTCCTCTGCCATGTGGTTAGAGTTAAAAAGCTTTATTCTGCATATGGCTACGCCATGCAATGAGTGCATGGATCCATTTTGCCCAATACCTCCCAGCCTTTCTTTATATACAAGGTATTTGCCTATATCTGATGACAGATTGATGATACGTATGCTCCCCAGGGCTATCTCAATAAAACAGAACAAACCAGTAGGATGTGTGGTCAGTCTCTTAGACAACAGCTGTCAAGGGGTATCTAACATCCATCAGTCTGTGTTTTGATATTAATAACGAGTAAGAGAATGGAACTAGCCTAATTGAGTCTTCATTAGACATTGTGATGGGTTCATCTTACAGTTGGCTGAGTGGTGAAGAAGACAGGCCTAGTCACTCGCCGAATAGCCCAGCTGTTGGCAGAAGATGTCAGGTTTGAACTTGGCTACTAGATTCCAAGACTTACATATTCCCCACAATGCCGCTTTCTCTCTTTGATTTTCTTCCTTTCAGACTATGAGTTAAGACGACGTGTGGGGGCAAGCTATGGACACTACACAGAGCTGTCACCGTACAAAGTATTTAGCCTATCTTTCGGCAAAGATTCTTAAGTCGTCGGTAACCAAAACGTCCACTTAGGTACCTTTTAATTCTAAAAAGAATAATCTATTAGAGAAAAACTGGGATTCCATCATCTTCCCCAGAAATATTTATAATATCTTTAGGAGACTGATAGACAATTCAACAAAAGTGACATATCTGTAGAAGACTATAATCCACCTTCCCTCCGACCATGCAACGCTCAGAAGTGGTTTCTACCTAAACACTCCTAGGTACTTCCAAGAGCTGAGTGAAGTGTCCACTTAGGTCCCTCCCAGGCCACAGTTCGGGAGTCTTTGTCAGTAGATGTGGACTTAGCAGGTGTTTAGACGACATCTTTCTTAACAGTTCCAGGAAGGCACCCACAGCGGTGTGCTTAGAGCATCATCTCATTATTGCAAAACCACCACACCTGGCCTGCTGATCCGACCGCTCCTGCACAGGACATAGACTGGGTGGAAGGTCGACTTACGGAGGCTCCACTTGTTTTACAGCTCAACTTGAATCATTCACACACTTTGAAACCTGCATCATCACGGTCCCCGGCCCTTTGATGTGGCTGGCACTCTCCACTGACTGAAGTTCACGTGCACAGACCCAGACAGCCCTGATTTATAGGAATCCATTATACCTAAAGGGTTTTCTTTAGTCCCTGGCTCTAGACGCTCTGAGGCAGGAGCATCTGTCTCTAGAATCTTCCTTATTCCATAGAGAATCTTGAGAACATGAAAACAGTGTTTTATAGTTTGGCAGCACTTGGTGGGGGCTCTGACCCTTGGCCTTCTGATAACTCTCCACCAATTTTCTTAATGGAAAAAAAAACCACCGCAAGCCTTATAGAATAACAACCACTGAATACACGTTTTTAAGATATATAAATGTAAAGAACTCATTTTTAGAATCTTCAGTATCCCCCAGTCTGGATTAAGGCCTTTGATTATCTTTATGCATGTCAGGCAACACTTATTTCTTCACGCATGACTCTTGGCAGCCAGCTGTGGGCCAGTCACTTCCTTGGGGCACAGGTGCTGCACTAGTGTACCACTTGTTTGCCATGGCCAATGACATGATGAGGCAGGCGGAGTCCTACTCAGTGGGATGCTGTAAGATACATATTCGGCCTCTGGCGTGTGCCCAACATGGAGCCCCTGAGGCTTTTGCGATTTCCCAAGTGTCAGCGTTCCAGGAGTTTATACCTCAAGACAGTGTGCTCAGTGAAGGTGAGGCCGGATGATAAACAAAGATAATTTTTTTAATGTAATGGCTTTAGAACGATAAAGTAGGATATGTATTCTAGACACAGCAAGGCAATGACCATAAACTGGAGCTCAGTCGCTTAGCAAAGAAAGCCAAATCGCTTGTGCTATTTAATTCTGTTAGAAGTTTGAAAGCGCATTCGGGCCACAGGGGACATCTTTATTCACTTACTTTTTGAGGGATCATTCAGAGGATGATAAACATTTTATGGTTGATAACATGCCTTTAAATACTGGCTAACAAAGCGAGAAAATGTGAACCTGGGCTAAGTCTGAAATGTGAGGAAAAACTTGGAATCAATGCCAATCTGAATTGAAGGGATACTCACTTAAACTCTTTGTTACCAAGAGTTTTGTATTTTTATTCAAGAGGTCTTGGGGACAATCTTTTTTTTTTAATTTTTTTTGTTTATTTATTTATTAAAGATTTCTGCCTTCTCCCCACCACCACCTCCCATTTCCCTCCCCCTCCCCCATCAAGTCCCCGTCCCTCATCATCCCTAAGAGTAATGGGGGCAATCTTTTGTACTTTTATTAAACATCATCCACACACACTAGGTTCCAGGTAAGATGGTCTATCAATATCCCAAGGATGCCCTAGGACCCTGGCAATACACAAGCGTCCTTTGAAAACGAACAGAATACTTTTCGGATATGATTTTTCAATAGTTGGATTTACACGCCTAGAGGAATCTTACTAGCTAGCATGGGCCCTGGCAGCTTTATGAGTGAGCTCTGGGAGCGACATCGAATTCCTTCCTAGAAGATGAAAGCAGCTTATTAACAGCTGCAGGTTAATGGCGAAAACAAAGCGTGAAGAAGCATCAGTAATTGATCTTGTTTCAATTCATAACAACAATCGAAGATCAAAGCTGCTGCCTTAATAGAGCCAATAATTCCATTTAGAAGCTTATATGTGAGAAGAATCAGTGAGGTTTTCTGTGACATCATTAACCCTTCCATGCCTCTGAGTTTCACACCAATGAATGTCAACCTAAGGATGAGAAGAAAGATGAGAAACAAATGACCACCAGTATATTTGACCAAACAACCGAAGCATCTCACCCCTGGCATTTGGGTGCTGATAAAAAATTTAGGAAAGATAAATATTTGGGTAAAAGATAAAACTGGGAATGGTGAGTCTGATGAAGCCCCTTGCTCCTCTCTTTTCCTGGCATTCATTATTCTACTCTGGTCTCTTGAAGTTCTTGCCTCCTCACTGTAAATGTTAAGATTGTGTTTTGCTCCCATGATTCAGGGAAAGACTCTATCAAAGCTCATTACCAGTATAAAAGTTAAAAGCAATCAACCAGACAACAGTCCAGCATCCATCCCTGGCTGAAGAGCTACTGACAGATGCTAAGTGAAGGAGAGACAGCTTTCTTTAAGGGTGCGGTCCCCACTAGGTGGTCCATGCCTTAGGGGACAGTTTTGTATTCATGCATATATGGGCAGCACAAACCCGACTCAGTGGGTGGTAAGCAATGAGAGCAAAGCAGAAGCCATGAAGCTGGGAGGAGGGTTTAGGGAGCACGGTTGGATCCTAGAGGAGTTACGGGGAGGAGTGGAAGAATACGGTCAAAGGACAATGTGTACATGTATGAATTTCTCAAGAATGAAGACAAAGAACAGTGGTGAGACACCAGCAAGAATGTGTGTGTTCATGGCATATGGAGGTCTGGGTGACTTATCTAGTATGGAGGGCAGAGGGAAGGCAGACTTGAGACTCAGAAGGGAGTAAATTCCACTTCCACGAGTCTGAGAGCATCTCAGGATGTGGAAGGAGGCAGAAAAACAGGTTACATTCCACCGAAGTCATGGCTTGGATATAATGGTGCTGTTCTCAATGTAACAAGATGCAGGGGGTGTGCCAGACAAACCCCTGAGAGAATGCAAATGACAGAGCGAGAATGGGGTGGGATTCCTGGTTCCAGCTATCAACCCCATGATCTGCAAAGGATCTCTCAATAATACTTGATGAAATATAACAGACACCATTTTAAATGCATAGCTAAGCTATCCAGAAAGGAAATCTCCATGTTCCCAACAAGAAGCAGAAATTGAAACCAGAAAAGCAAGCTTGCCAATGAACGCTGTGGCTGCTTTTGGATCAGACAAAGAAAGGAACCAGAGAGAAAAAGAAACACCGCCTTAGAACTGAATTTGTAACCAGAGTGTCTGGCAGGAATCCACATCCTGGAAGGAGGTTTGCTGACATGGTGAACCTTCAAAAACTTGATCCATCTCTGTGTCTTCAGAGGTGCTGGGCAGAAAAATGAGGCCCCAGCTAATTATAATTCGGTAGCAGATATGGACTTCACACTAGAATTCACAAGACTCGCTTTGTATGCAAAACCTTTCTGACCGACAAATTAATTATGAAGCTGAGGGCCCTGGGGTAGCTGGTAGAAAAAATTCAGGGTCAGCTCATGAGGGGTTGTTTAAACAAAGCCACCTGCTTCCTGTAAGGAGAGAATCTGAAAAGACAAGACACACAGGTGTCTTAGGGTTGCTATCGCTGTAGTGAAACACAACGACCCAAAGCAAGTTGGGAAGGAAAGGATTTATTTGCCTTACACTCCCATATTGTTGTTCATCACCAAAGCATGTCAGGACAGGAACTCAAGCAGGGCAGGGAACCTGGAGGCAGGAGCTGATGCAGAGGCCATGAAGTGTGTTGCTTTCTAGCTTGCTCCACAGGGCTTGTTCAGCCTGTTTTTTTATAGAACTCAAGACCACAGCCTAGGGATGGTACCACCCGCCACGGGCTGGGCCCTCCCCTCTCAGTCGCTGATTAAGAAAATGCCTGACAGTCTTCCTCACTGCTAAGTCTTATGGAAGCATTTTCTCAACTGAGGCCGCCTCCTCTCTGATGACTCTAACGTGAGTCAAGTTGACCGAGAACTAGCCAGTAGATGAGCGTGTTTCCCATGGTGAAAAGTTCAGTGCACACAAGGAGCTGCCAGAATAGGGCAATGAGATAGTAGAAGAAAACAATATACTGGTTTTTGTTTTTTAAAAAAAGCAGCTATTGTTAAAGTTTAGAACAGAATGCTGGGTGTCAGGGACCAGGAAGAGCAGGCTGGGAGACAGAAGAAGGTTGGTGAGAAGGCACGAAGTTACAGGTACACAGAGTAAAAGATGAACTCGTAGGTGGCAACCCCGCACCCTGCATTTCAATACGCTACAAGAAGGGATTTTTGAAGTTTTCAATCTAAGGAGATGACAATTGCTGAGAAGAGAGGTATGTTCAGCCTGGTGGGAGCTTTACACTGTACACATATGTACTGAAGCATCTTATGGTGCCCCTATCACGTATGTAAGTAATCCTTAGACTTTCCTGTCTCAGTTTTTAAAAATACCATTTTAAAATTAAAATACAATAACATCATTTGCTCCTTTCTCTCTCCTCCTTCCAATCTTTTATATATCCCCTGCCTCATCCTCTCTCAAATGGATGATCTTCTTTTCTTTAATAATTATTATTGTTACATATCTATACGTTATATAAATACAACCCGCAGAGTCCATTAAGGGCTGCTTGTAGGTATGATTTCAGGGCTGACCACTTGTTAGATAGCCAAGTAGGGGGGTTCATCCCTAGGTAAGACTAATTCCTCTCATTCAGGACTCTTTAATTACCTATAATTCTTTGTCTATGAGTGGGGCCCTGTGAGAATTCCCTTTCTGTTTTAGTATGACTATCGGTATTGTTCTCGTGTGGGTCTTGTTTGGATAGCCACATTGTTGAAGTATTATGGGTGCAGCTTCCTGACATTTCTAGAGACTCAATACCACAGCCAACTTCCTGTTTGCTGCTTCTTGCACGCTTTCCAAAATAGATTTGAAATTCCAGATAGCTGTCGATGGCAGGAACCTCAAAGTTTTCTTGCCAGAAGGTGTTGTCGCCACCTGCTGGCAAGCGCTTGTAAGTTCCACCTTAATCGGGCTGGCAAAGTCGCTTTTTATTTTAGCTGTTTGTACTATCTTGCAAAGCTCAAAATATAAAAATCCCATGATGGGGAAGGAAGACTTGATTGGGGGAGGGGGAGGGAATGGGAGGTGGTGGCGGGGAAGAGGCAGAAATCTTTAATAATTAAATTAATTAATTAATAAAAAAAATCCCATGATCGTGGTCATAACTTGCAATGTCTAGACCAGGGATATCCACCTAGTTTCTATATGTCCCGGGAAACACGCAGGAATAGTCAGTGCAGCTCTGTTTTTATTAGCAAATAAAGTGGGAACAAACGAGCCTACATCAGTAGAGATGGGGGTAATTTAGAGATGGCGCCTGTGCACATGTGTGTGCACATGAGGTGTGTGTGTGTGTGCGTGTGTGCGTGTGTGTGTGTGTATCGGATGTCTTTCTCATGACTTTGCAGTTTATTTTTTGGGACAAGTTCTCTACTAAGCCTGGAGCTTGCTGTTTTGATTAGACTGGCTGGTTAGGGAGCCTCCAGGACTTGCTGCCTCTGCCTCCACAGCACTGTGACTTATGTTACACTATGTGCCACACTGCTTGACTTTTCGCCCGCGTGCTGGAGATCTGAACAGCAAGCACGTGACCCACTGAGCCATCTCCGCAGCCCAGAAATGACACGTTCTTACGGGGCGTGGTTTATAGCAGTGAGAAAGTAGTTCCGCCCGCTAACGTGTATCTGGGAGAGAAGATTATTATTCACATACACACATATACATAATTAAAGATAATGTAGCTATTTAAAGAGAGAAGTCATTTTATGTGAAAAATGAAAATTTAAATCTTACTTCTTCAACGACACAATATGTACAAATACACATAAACAGGTAAATTAAAAGTATATATATATTGCCTATGCAAAATGTGTATGTAATAATGGCAAAATTGGCATTGTTTCCTTGAGGAGAGTAGAATATTGAGAATGGCTCCCTGGAGAATCTTTCATATCATATTTCTTTCATAAATTGATTTAATTATAGCAAAAAATTAACACGTACTTGTTATGGAATATTAGTTGAAGATGTATTACATTTAGTTTTGCTGTGCAATATTTCCTTAATGATACATTCTTTTATGTTGCATTTGTTTAACTCTGTGAAGCTGTGTTACTTTGCCTGTCTAAAACACCTGACTGATCTAATAAAGAGCTGAATGACCAATAGCTAGGCAGGAGAGGGATAGGTGGGGCTGGGATACAGAGAGAATAAACAGGAGGAGAAATGTAGGGAAGGGATGAGGACCAAGAAAAGGAGAATAAGGGGAGGATGCCAGGGACCGGCTACTCGGAGACACAGTCAACCCTGGAGTAAGAAGGAAAGAGATAGAGAGCAGGGAAAGGCAAAAGCCCAGAGACAAAAGGTAGACAGGATAATTTAAGAAAAGCCGGCTAGAAACAAGCCAAACTAAGCTCAGGCATTCATAAATAAGAATAAATCCCTGTCTGAGTATTTATTTGGGAACTGGGTGGTGGACGCCCAAACAGCGAGAGTAAGAGTAAAAAGCCAACTGCAAGTACTTTTATCTCAGCAATGGGAACACTGGTGACTGTAAACAAAGCATTTGGTTGTTTTTACTGCTACATTTCAAAGGCTTTGTTAAAGATGTGACCAGAAAGGAAGGAGATGAGATAGGACCCCCCCCCCCACCCCCCATCCAGTGCTGCTGCTCCCTGGGGATGGTGTCCACAAAGGGTCTAATGTTCTTGCCATCATCAAGAGGTTGAACTCCAGAAAAAAAAAAATTGTTAATAGTTGACTTTTGTGTTTCATAAAACATTGCAGATATGTAGTGATTTGCGACTGTGGGCACTTACTATTCATTTGTCCCAACAGTGAAGATGGCTCCCTCCTGTGTTATGGGCTGCCAGCAGGTGCCCGCCGCTTCATACGGTGATCATATTACAATGCTAACATCACATTCATGCTAGCGCTTCATGTGTGTATAAAGTACCACTACAGAAACCCGCCACCTTTCCTCAGCAGCTAAGACTTAGATGGGAGGATCCAGTTTCCATCTACTCACTGATAAAGAAGAAGCCACGGTCATTCCCTGTGAAGACCAGGCACTATGTCTAAGGTGTTTCTTCTTCCAAATTCCGTCTTTGTAGAGGAGTCCGGAGAGACGGCTCAGTTAGTAAAGGGTTTGTTGTGCGGGCGTGAGGACCCGAGTTCGAGCCCCAGAACCCATGGAGGGAAAGCCTGTTGTGACTAAGAAAGTCATGTCGGATTCTTATGTTATCATGTAAATAATTCACAAGAAATTTCTTTGAAGAAACTAAAAATCTTTCCAAGCGAATGGACTGAATATAATTTACCTAGATCTCTTTATTTGTTGTACAAATAAACCACTCTATGATAGAGAGATGTAACAATTGGTCAACATAAAATCCCCTCTGACTATGCAAATAATTTATGAAGGAAAGATAAGAGAAAAATCCGTGGGCGTCATGAGTGCTAATATTAAATCTGTGGACATCATGAGTGCTAATATTAAATCTGTGGACATCATGAGTGCTAATATTAAAAACATATACAAAGTTCTGGGGAGAAAGTGTCAACGCTGTTGCTTTTCTAGACAGCAAAATCAGAGGGCACCTTTACATATAAATTTTATATTCCCTCATTGTATATGATAGTCATACATTGCTTTAATTCATCACATCTGATCTTTCCCCTCAGGTCTTTACTCGTGCACATGAGACAGTTTACCAACTGATCCAGCTCCCTAGCCCCAAGAGGCTAATCTGAAGTGAGCCAGTCTGCAGGGGATGCTATGAGTGCTTTGCCTGCATGTATGTCTTTGTACCACACGTGTGCGGTGCCTGGGAGGCCAGAAGGCATCAAATACCCTAAACTGTAGTTAACGGATGGTGTGAGTCACCATGTGGGTGCTGGGAGTGAAATCTGGGTCCCCTGGAAGAACAGCCGGTGCTCTTAGCTGCTGAGCCATCTCTCCTGCCCTGCACTGACATTTAACATTAGAGATCTCTTGCTGACTTAAGATATCACAATACTAAAATTGAAGAAGTTGATCTTACAGAAGTTTGGAATAAAGTGGTGGTTGCTAAAGGCTGTTTGGATTGGAAGCGTCACCCCAGCCCCTGGCATTCATCTTTGGAGCGCCAATGGAGCAGGAACGCAACAGGAAGCTCCATTTCAAGTCACTTCCCCCCTCCCCTTGTCCTGGTCTTCGTTCCCTCATGACACTTACAAATATTAGCCTCTAGTTAACTCGCCTGATGTGGGAGAACACTCAAGACACAGAGAGGACATGCTTCTTCCCCGAGGGCACACAAGTATCAGGGACAGAGTTGAAGCAGAAATCCAGTGGGCAGCGGCCGTAGCCACTCTAGAATGTGCAAACAAGGGTGATGAGAAAAATGCTTAACAAGAAACTGTAGACAGAGAAGAGACACAGGGGCCACAATGGATGAGCCCCTGGGGCTTAACCACACTCAGTGCTTTGCTGCCTGAGACCCTAAATGAGAACATGAGTTAAAACCTTGTAAGTTGTCCCCTGGTTTTCCAATTGTCATCTTTCAACAAAGTAGGATCATCCAAAAGGAGAGAGCCAAGCCCTCTCTTTTTTATTTTCCTGCTCACTATTATCCTTATATTGTGACTTGAAGTCTTGACTTTGGTGGACTATAGACAGATCAAGCCAGCTCTGATGCTTTTTCCACATTCTTGGCTAAAGTAGAAAGGTATTTTACACTGCTTTGCTTATGGTCTGTTATCTGAATCTTTTTGTTTTTGTTTTGTTTTGTTTTTCAAGACAAGGGTTCTCTGTGAAGACCTGGCTGCCCCAGAATTAGCTCTGTAGACCAGGGCAGGCCTTGAACTCACAGAGATCCACCTGCCTCTGCCCCGAGTGCTGGAATTAAAGGCGTGTGCCATGACCGCCCAGCTATTATCTGAATCTTAACTTGATAATTATAGTACATTCCAGGGACACACTGTTTCCACGGGAAAGTGTGCCTCCTCTCTGCTCTCAGAAAATAAGAAAGAGCTCTCAGGTTTGGCTTCCAGGAAGTTTCATTTGCTGTCCTTGGCTCTCCCTGTTCCTCTTCTCACAGGCTTTACTTACCCCTCTTTGCATGTGTAAGTGACCAGGTTCCCAAAAGTGAAGTTAGTCCCAGTGATGACAGCGTCTTTGAGGACTGGGGGTTCTCCGCAGGAGACGAGGTGACAGGTAGGTGGTGGTCTGTCCCAGCGACCCGAAGCTGTGCATTCAAGAAGGGCTGGGCCCTGTAAGCTATAGACAGGAGAGAGGGCTCAGGTCATCCCTTTGACTGGGTTTTCGATGACTGCTGTGGAGAACTAGAACTTGGAAGGAGATACAGGCTGCATGATGAGTTTTAGTGCCCAAAATAATGCTTCTTCACGTTGTACTGCCTTTTATGAACGGAAGAGAAATTTCCATCACCCAGGCCATTTAAAATAACGAATGAGTCAGGAAACATAACAACCACTTGGTGCCACGTTCAAGTCTGCCAACCTTGTTGGTGGAGTGTAAGACTTTAAGACAATTCTGAAGCCATTTTGACAATTCTGAATCCTCTCAGCCTCTGTGCCATAGTGCTTCCCCTCCTCCCCTGGGAACCAAGGACCTAACAACTACACTCGCACGTACTCAGTTCCTGAACAATTACCCATAGACGTATGTTTTGGTTCAGTCCCCTGGGAAACGGGGTCAAAATGACCTCTTACCTCACCTGATCTGGCAACAGCTCTCCAGTCAATTATTGGTAATAGCCCTTTTGAATAAGCCAATCAGAATAGTCAAAGAACAACCCCCCTTGCTTCTGTGGCCCCTTTAAAAGTAGCCTGTGCCATCTGTTCGGGGTCCCTCGGCTTCCCGAATGCTGGGGGACCCTGTCATGACAGAATTAATAAAATCCTCATGCTTTTGCATCGGCTGCTGTGGTGCATGAAATGGTCTCTGGGGGCGACTCCGCCTCGGTGTTTGGACGCTAGAGTCCAACAGGAGGAGGAACTAGGGTGAGAAGGGTTAACAGACTAATTATTATCCGACTGGAAGGTGGACACCTGGACAGGTGATCAGAGCCACCTAGGTCAAAGGGCACTGTCCTTCTAGGACCTGGGGTTTGGGTTTTGTAGCTCAAGACTCTGACTGCTAGTTGTCATTTGACTTCACAAACCCTGCGAGCCACGCCATGGCTCTCCCACCTGTGCTTCCAGCATGACTCTGACAGCCTCGATGATTTCTTTTCAAAAATTAAAAAAAAAAATTATTTATTTATTTTTATTTGTTGGGTGTGTGTGTAGAGGTCGGAGGACAACTTGAAGGAGTCACTTCTTTCTTTCCATCATGTGGGTCCCAGGGATCGAACTCATATCCTCAGGCTTGGGTGCAAGCACCTTTATCCTCTGAGCCATATCACTGGCCCTTAATTCTTTACTTCCTATCCACATGATCTGTTCACTTCAGAACCTGTTTCATGTCTTTTTGGGTATAGCCTTTTCTCTAATGTTCCTCTGTTCACACGCACACAAGCAATCAATCAATTAATCAACCAATCAAACGAACTCACAGAATTAAGACCTTGCCATGCTTTTCTTATGCTATGTCATGCTACTAATAATATAAATATAAGGTGTGCATATAAGAAAATATCCACGGAAAGGCATTTCCTGAGGTATCATGCTCCTCTCTGCAACCAACTTGGCTTTCCTCTTTAGAATTTGGATGCTCAAGAAGCACACACATTTGAGAAGACCCCTGTGTTTATAGATTTGCTTGGAAAGTCAGCTGGTTTTAGCCACTCCAGCCTAGGAAAATCAGGCAACAACAGGAAGCCGGGCTGGTGGGCCATCCTTTACCTGTAGCCGTTCTCGCAGGAATACGACGCAATGGAAAGGTAGGTGAACCCACTTAAGATGTATTTCCCGTTATCTATGGTCTCAGGATTGGGACACTTCACCAGCTCACACACGGGGAACGAATGGCTCCACGAACCACTAGCCAGACAGGCTGTCTCCTCATCTCCAGCCAAAGTGTAGCCTTTATCACACCTGGAGAAGACAGAGGAAGTGACGGAATAGGAACAGCTTTATTATGCATACTTTACAATTGTGTGAGTGTATGATGTGTGTGCATGAGTGTGTGTTCCTGTGTGTGTGTGCAGCCATGAACATGCCGTGTCGTATATGGGGAGATTTAAGGATAACCTCAGGTATCTGTCCTTGCCTTCCGCCTTGTTCGAGACAGGTCTCTCTGCTGTTTGCTGCTGCATATGCTAGTTGAACAGGCGTGGCAACTGTTTTTTTTCCTGTCTCTGCCCCACCTCTCAATGTAGGGGCATGAGGGTTACATATGCATGCCCCTGCTCCCAGCTCCTGAGCTCCTGAGCTCCTGAGCTCTGGGGATTCAAACTCAGGTCCTCCATCCCAGCTCTGTTTTGCATTATTTTATATGTACCCAAACCCTTAAAAAACACAAGGAATTTAAGTATTTGGGGAACTTTTTCACATTGGAAAGATTTAAAATTATGTTTTCTACAAGGTTGAATGTCGTACGTCTTCCCATAGTAACCTTGGGTAGAAGGCAAAAAACAGATGTAAGAATTTGTTTTGTCCCCAATATATGCCATGGGTGATTAGCTGGAAATGGACAGTTCTGGGTTTGAGAGTGGTGTGGGCTAAGCCCCTAGACTACAAGGCTTGGACTCTCAACTGGTTAATAATCAAGGTTAACTATTAGTTAGGGGTGCCTTCCATCATGATGCCTCAGGGGGGCGCTATCAGCAACAACAAGCTATTGGCCAGGAGACTTAAGAATATGGCTATCAGTAGGTTACCAGATTTGATTTCTTTACACTATACTGAACCCAATTAATTCTATATTAATAATAATATTTAAAAAACCATCTGGGGAAGCTGGGGAATTGGTTCAGAAGTGAAGAGAGTACACTGCTCTTAGAGGGAACAGAGTTTAGTTCCCAGCATCTACATTAGCAGCTCATAACCTCCTGTAACTACAGCTCCAGGAGATCTGGTGCCCTCTTCTGGCCTTCATGGGTAACTGCGTACCTGGTGCATCTACTCACACAGACACACAGATGCATAAATAAGAAAATAAAAATAAATCTCTATAAGAGATCCCCTGGGATAATTCCCTTTCCCCCGGTACTCTGCCGGCATGCAATTAGCAAGTGTCTTACATCTTTTGTTTGTTTTTTGTCTTATTGCTTTTGTTTTTCGAGACAGGGCTTCTCTGTGCAATAGCCCTGGCTGTCCTAAACTTGCTTTGTAGACTAGGCTGACCTCGAACTCACAGAGATCCGCCTGCCTCTGCCTCTCGAGTGCTGGGATTGAAGGAGTGGGCCATTGTGCCCGGCCTTGCGCTACAGCTTTACGGTTAGACACTCACCTGTAAGACACCTTACTGCCGTACGTAAACACTGACCCAACAATACCACCATTTTCAGGAGCAGGCGGAGCACCACAGGAAATGGCTGGAGGGAGGGAAACAGAAAGGGTGGTTTGCTGAGACTCCGAGCAAAGGCCTCCGAGAGCACACGGCTTTCTGACTGCATCCCCTTGTGTTTAAACTTGAGCCCAACACCTGGCTTGCCGAACAAAGACTGACCTAGAATTTACCAGGTCAGTCATTTTATCTCTCTAGAACTGCCCAACACAGTAACTCCCGGCCGTTTTCTCCAAGTACCTTCACAGGACGGTCTGACGTGATCCCACTCGCCGCTCTCCAAACACGTGACTTTGCTCACGCCCAGCAGCTGGTACCCCTCCTCACAGGAAAATGTGACTTCGGCACCCACAGTATAAATCTCGCCCGAGGAGTGGCCGTTTTCTGGATTTTCTGGAGCCTTACATTTTACAGGTTCTTGAAGGAAAGTTTTTGTGAAATACTGAGTGGCGCTCACACAATCATACAAAGTCTCAAAGCAAAAAGAATTCGACAGCAGTTAAGGGGACTGTGAACATGGGACAAAGGCTCTTGAAGGAAGAGGCACAAAGGCCAGGGACTTGCTGGATATTAGCCAGAAGATACATTGGATAACATTTAAACAGTATTTTTAAGTCAGTTTGAATGTTTTCAAATGATTTATTAGTCTAAATATGGTCTGTGGGTAGGCGCACTCAAGTACTGGTGCCCATGGAGACCAGGGCTGTCAGATCCTCTTGGAGTTGTATTTATAGGTTGTGAGCTGCCCAGTGTGGGTGTTAGGAATCAAACTCAGGTCCTCTTCAAGAGCAGTATGTTTTACTAGTCCTGAATGTGTGCATGTGTGTGTGTGTGTTTGTGTGTGTGTAGGTGCTCATGGGGGCCAGAAGAGGGTGCCAGAGTCTTTGGAGCAGGGGTTCCAGACATTTGTGAACTACGCAGTTTGGGTTTTGGGATCTGAATTCAGGTCCTGTCATGGAGCAGTGTATACTTTTAAGTAACTGCTGAGCCTTCCCGTTAGCTTTTTAACAATAGTATTTTGAAATTGCCATGAATCCTGAAAAGATGGAAATCTGATGTGACCATAAAGGTGATTATCTAGTGGGGAAGCAGTGATGTTGTCTCCAAAGGCTTTCTCCTGCGCACCGCATCCCAACCTAGAACCAGCTTGGTTTCAAGCTGGTGTAAAGATTGTATAACCTTGATTGCTGCCAAGGCTGATGACCTGAGTTTGATCCCTGCAACCCACGTGGTGGAAGGAGAGCATTGATTCTTTCAAATTGTCCTTGATCTTCCCACAAGTAGCAAAAAAGCTTACAAGGGGGGGTCATCTAGGCTATGGAAATCAAAGGTGCTGTTTATTTATTTACTTAGTAGCATTAGAGACCTAGCAAAGCAAGTCCCTGTCAATCACTGTAGTATTTAACTACACCCTCAGCCTTTTAAAGGATTTTAAATAAATAATCTCAGAAAGTTATTGCAATTATGTAATGAGTTCTGGAAAAGTAGCTATAAGTGAGCGGAAAAAGTGGTGTCCAAATACTATTTTTCCATAGTGGATATTACCTAACGTTAAACACAGAGAAAAGTTACTTATGAGAAATTTGTAAGGTGGATTATAAAACAGAAATTAAAGTTATGTTCTCAAACTCTTTTGGGATATGAATTATAATAAATGAGTCCATTTCCCATCAGGCATAGGGTGCCTCTTGAAATCGTTTCCTGGTTCCTGTGTTAGCTCACTTTCAGGGTCACATGCATTATTTAAGGGGGGTTACTTTCCTTTCTCATTGAGTAGAAATATTTTTATAATGTTTTTATGTTTGATTCCATTTAAGGCTGATTTTTTTTAAAGTGAGGAAATGCATCTAAATAAGATATCGATGAGGAACATTTTTGCAGTTTGCTCTCACACAGTCCAGGGACAGTGCTCGGCCCTTTGCAGCCTGAGACTAGCGTGGCGCAGACGTAGATGGTCAGCATTCGCTGTAGCCAAGGCCTTGTCTGTGGACAACCGAGCTCACAGTTCTGTTTCCACTGTGGGAGTCTTCCGCCCTTTGGCCCTACTGCTGCTGCTGTATCATCCTTCCTGTCCCCCACTTCTTCCTCTTCCCGCCCACCCCCCAAACAGGATCCTCACCTCATGTAACCCTTTCATCTTTACTGTCTGTTTCAATATGGATCATTTTACTTTGGGGGTCCACAGCCAGATGCTTTGACTCATTTTCAAAAAATTCCTCTTTATTTTCTGTCTCACTCTCCTCTGGTGCTTACAAGGTCAGTGAGTTGAGCAATCCGCCAGCATCACCAAAGCTAACAGAGAGGGTGATGTCCTGCGGCAAGATGTCAGTTTCCTTGTGTCTGAGGCTGAGGAAAGAGGTTGATGGTGAAGCCACGAAAAGCACCTTCCTTGCTCTGTTTGAGGCCACCAGGGAAAATGATATTTCTTTTTTATTTATTTATTTATTTATTTTATTTTATTTTACTTTTTGGTTTTTCGAGACAGGGTTTCTCTGTGGTTTTGGAGCCTATCCTGGAACTAGCTCTTGTAGACCAGGTTGGTCTCGAACTCACAGAGATCCACCTGCCTCTGCCTCCCAAGTGCTGGGATTAAAGGCGTGCGCCACCACCGCCCGGCCCAATGTGTAGCCCAGGCTGGCCTCGAACTCGTGATCCTCCTGCCTCTGCCTCCTTCAGCAAATCCTACCGGCGTGCGCCACCACAACCGGCGGAAAATGATATTTCTGAATATGCTGTTATTCTTCTACTATGTAACTTGCTTTAATATCCAACAACACTGGCTCAATTTTGCATTTCCGAAACTGGGAAGTCAGGGGAAGTTCAATGCTAATTAATTGTATCTTTCATGGTTGCTATGTGTCCTTGATAAGAATGCTATATCCCTTTGGCATTTGAACATGAAACTCCTGTCTTGTTTTTAAATAACACACCCTTAAAATACACACTGGAATTGAGCACCAGAGATAAGAATTTCAATACCTGCACAGTTTTTACCGTCTCCCGTGTACGGTGGGTTGCATGAGCAGATGTAAGATCCATTGGTGTTCAAGCAGGAGGCGTGTTTGTTACAGTCTGACCCGACTGCACACTCGTCAACATCTGAAATGAAGACAAGTCACGCACAATCCAGTGGGTTTGTTGGTTTTGCCTCTAGGTCACTACATATCACGTAACACACAGCACTGAATTCATTCGTCAATATTTTCTATTTATATTTCATGTATGAGTGTTTGAGTGTTCTGCATATATCCCTGCAGGCCAGAAGAGGGCATCAGATCCTATTATAGAAGGTTGCGAGCCAGCATGTGGTTGCTGGGAATTGAACTCAGGACCTCTGGAAGAGTAGCCAGTACTCTTAACCCCTGAGCCATCTCTCCAGACCCATTGTATGTCTTTTTATGAAATTTAAATGCAACCACAGTGATTACATTGGAAATAAATGATAGCATCTACTACTTCCTCAGCTGGTAGGTAGAGAAGCAGAGAAACAGGGGTGGAGAACACAGTCTTAATATTGAACTTGACTAAAACGAGGAACATTTTTGGCTCCTCGGGGAAGAAACAGCCACTTTGCCGTTACCCCCTTGTCCAGGGCTTACTAGGGTGGGGTTAACGGGGATGCCAGGATAGCCTTGGATTTGCGGTAAATGTTTTCCAAAGACTATGACCGAATCCACACAGCAGTGGCCAGCGTCCATCTCACCGAGACAGGATGGTGAAATGCCATTCCAGCTCCCGTTGTCTGTACAGAACATTCTGGAGTCGCCCAGCAAATAGTAGCCATTGTTGCACTGATAGGTCACAGTGCTGCCAGCATGGAAGTCCTCAGCTGAATAGAAGCCGTTCTCCAAGGCGGGAGGCAGCCCACAGCGAATACCTGGATGGGGTGGAGGAACACACTGCAGTCGGAGGGAGCAAAGCGCTCAAAGGACAGCTAACCTAGTTTCATGCAGCTGCCTGGGACTTTCCCTACCGCACACAGACATTGGCTGGAGAGTGCTCCCCATTGCCGGGGCGACGCACGGGCTGTCAGCATGTGGCACACTGTCTGGTTCACAGAAGCCATGAACTCATTCCTTCTTCAAAAACACCCGTGGCACTCTTTCTACCCATCAGGCAGTGTCGTAGGTGCTAGATTTACATCAGGGAGCCAAGTAGATGGGATCCCTGCCTTGCGGCACTTCCTGTCCAGTGAAGTGGACAGACAAGATGATAAACGCATGGTGTGTGGGCTGACAGCTGCTCTTCTCTATCCAAGGCAGCAGTCTTGGCCGTACAAATCTCCTCACTTCATCCCCCTGGCCCCGCCGCTTGCTTAGCTTTCTGGCCTTTATCATTATTCTTCATTATAAATAAACATTACTGTGTGCACTTGCTTATTTTTTTTTCTGTCTCTTCTGCCAGAATGTAATAAACACAAGGACAGGGCCAGCCTCTCTAGGACATATATCGACGTGTAAATAAGGTCAGTATTTTAAAACTTGGGGAGGCAGTGAACGAGCGGATACGCTCAGCTGAAGACATGTGATCCTCTTTCCTCGTCCACAAGGGCATACCTGAGGGCGGCTCTCCAGCCTACAGCTCCTTATTTCACTGCTCTCTAGGTCCATGCTACCACCGTGGATGCGTTTGTGAGGGGTCTCTGCGTCCTCATCATTCACCTCCCACATGGTGCCTGGCCTAGTCTCTTACACAGGGCAAGGACTTGAATGTTTGCTGGGTTTGCTACAGCAGAGCAGGAGCATTTGTCTAGCGTTCCGCACGTGCTTATATGGATCCCCTAACTTTCCAGAGCCACCCAGGTGAGTCGAACAAAGACTGCTCACGTTCACAGTGAGGGAGTGGTTGTGTCCACTGCCCCTGGTTCAGACAGTACTGCACAGGATTCCCGACTATCTGGAAGCCGGGATCACAGAACAGGCTGACTTTGGAGCCCGGCTTTCGATCTCCTGACGCAGTTCTCAGGTGCGGTATGGTTCCTTCTAAAGATGGGCAATCTGAGGGCAAAGAACACAGGCACAGAGCATGTTAGCAAGACAGCAGCAGGGCCGTGGAGTCAAGGTGCTCAAACTCTCTTTTGCACAGGAGGGAACCAGCTTTACCGAATCAAAACAAGTTTTCATGTACTCCGTCACTGATAAAGAAAGTGGTAAGAAAAGATTTTATTTTCATGAAGTAATTTTCCTCCATCCGTCTGAAATCTGTTGGGTATTTTTTAGAGGGGCAAAGGGCATTGTGGGACAGCAGCACACCAGTAATTATCTAAAGCCATGAATTCCACAACGCTTTTCAAATTAATCCATTGATTTTTGAAAATAGTTTGGATTATCCAGAGGGAATGTCCAGGGTGTGGCTGAGGACGGGCATTGGTTTATCTATTTCACAAAAATATCCCCATCTCAAACAGGAACCCAGGGATTTGGCGATTATTATAAACAAAGAGAGGCCTTGAGAGATGGCTTGGTGGGTAAGAGCCCTGGTTGCTCTGTAGAGAACCAGGTTCAGTTCCCAAGACCCACAGTGACGTTCACAACCACCCTTAGCTCCAGTGCCAGAGGACCCAGCGCCCTTAGCTGGCCTTCATATGGGTACCAGGCACAGTGTGGTGCATAGACATACGTGCAGGGAACACATATGTATAAAAATAAAATTAAAAATCTCGAAAAGTAAAAACAACACAAACTCAGAAATCCCCATCCATCTTTGAAAACTTATTTTATCTTTATCCAAATATCCTGCCCAATTACGTTGTTGTCTTCTGTGCAGAAATAATTTCAATAATCAAAACACCCTTTGGATGAACATGAGGTAGAGGTGAATTCCAGTTAAGGGGCCAGCTGACAGGTGCCACGATGTGGTTCCAAGAGAATTCTGAATTACATGCTTTCGACAGAACATTCCAGAAAAGCCAAGACATGGCAAAGTTGGTGTAAGAGAGAAATTCTCACCAGAACAGAATATGCTGCTGGAGTCAACTTTCACCTTCCCCGTGATTCCTGACAAGAAATCAGGCCAGGCTAACACATTTCCCCGACTGAGTTCCTCTGGGCAGGAGCTGGCCAGCGACTTCACCTGTGAGTTTAAAACATGCTTTTAGATAAAACTTCTACTAACCTGCAGCTTGCACATCATACTCCACCCTGTTGAAAAGTCACAGATTGTTGTGGCAGAGGCAGAAACATATTCTCGTCTAGTATGATTGCAAAGGCCACAGGAAATTTCCCTTCTTTATCCAATCCCCACGATTAGTTCTTCCTAGTATTTCTTCCACTTAAAGACTCATGGTTGCCTGCAATTCTGAAATCCTTTGCATAAAGTTTCTTGTCTAGATGTTAAGGTTGGTTAAGCCATAACTTTTTTCAAAAGATGTTATTTATGCTTGTGTGTGTGTGTATACACACACACCACCTGTGTGCAGGTGCTTGAAGTAACCAGAAGAGGGCATCATATTTCTGTAGCTGGAGTTGCAGGCAGTTGTGAGTTGCCTCCCATGGGTTCTGGGAACTGAACTTGGGTTCTTTGCAAGAATCGCAAGTGTTCTAGACCTCCAGCCCCATCTATCAGCATGATTTTTGAGAGTAAATACTTATCAAACCATAGCTATGGAATAAACAATCCCACAAGTATGTAGGTTGTCTTTTGTTAATGTTGCCAAAACTCTTTTACATAGATGTCTTTCTCTCTCCTTCATAGTTAAGAAAAATGAAGGATAAAGAGATGGAACAACATGATCAAAGTCATCCCAGAAACTGTGGTTGAGCTGTGCTTGGATCTCAGGCTGTTGGGTTCAATCCCGGCTTGACGTCCAAATCTGTTGACATCTGGGGATGTTCTGACACCTGTATTCTCAGGATAGTCTCTAGGCTCTTTCCATCTAAGAAATGAATATTCCACAAGATACACATCCCCATTTAAATGTCAGAATATCACTGAGAAACTAAAAGGGTCATCACCGGAAATCACTGTAGATAACATCCGCCTAACAGACCATGCTCTCCAAGATCAGTGATAAATCCTGCTAATTAGGAGTTTACGAATAGATAAGGTCATCGTTAGACTGTTCGTGGTTTTGCTAGGTTTGTACCTGTGCATCTCATTACTGTCATACACTGAAAATGGAATTGACCTGCTGTGGAGACAGGACATAGTCCCAGAGGTTGAGTTGGCTTATGGAGCCCACAAAAGACTCAGCTGGGTTGAATCCCTCTCCTTTTTTGTCTTGCTCTTGCCCAAGAACTAAGGCACCACCACCTAGAGAGAGAGAGAGAGAGAAAGAGAAGGGGGGACGCAGCATGAGAATAAAGAAGAAGAAAACTGGTCTCATGGTTTCTTGTTCCCCAAATGCTAATGTCATGAAAGGATAGGTAATACAACTGGATGCCGGTATCATCGAAGCACAGTTATGGAACTTTACTGCATGGCTTAGCAACATGGACAGATTGAAATCATGTTTGTGTTGACGGTCAAAGGCATTTGGAGGGTGAGCCCATCAGGCTCCCTGCCTCTGATCTCAGAGTTTCTTACATCTTGGATGCCTTTACCCTCTTTCTTGTCTAGCCAACTACGCCTCAGCCTTCCATGAAAGCTCGGCGAATGTGGCAGGCACTTATGCAGCTCCCAGTCATGCGCCAGCCGCAACACCAGGGTTGGAAGTGCACGGGTGTGAAAACAGCAGAAAGGTTTTCTGCCTGCGAGACTGTAATTCTAAGAGAAGATATGAACACAACCCCCTTTTCATTACAGCTTGGGGAGCACAAACATGGAAGTATTCAGAAAGGAGAACCTGTGGGGGTGATGGGGAGAGGGGGAAGAGGGAGAGAAGTGGTTATAAAGACATGTTTGACTAAGAGTTAGTTTTATTCAGATAAAACATGCAGTTTTGGGGCAAAGGAGTAAAATACCAGAAGGACTACAACTGTATGGTGTGTACACACACACACACACACACACACACATGCACACACTCCTTATCGCTTCATTCTGACCATGCCTGGGATGACTGCTTCACTTTAAAGGGCATTAATTTTAGGATGAAAACCTCAATTGTTTTCTTTTAATTAAATTTTTTTATTTATTTTACATACCAACTACAGTTTTTCCTCCCTCCTCACCTCTCATCTCCTCTCCCCACCTCCATTCTACCTCCCTCCCCCATCCGCTCCTCTTCCTTTTCTATTCAGAAAGGGCAAGGCCACCCATGGGAGTCAACAAAGCATGGCGTATCAAGTTGAGGCAGGGCCAGTGTCCTCTCTCCTGCATCAAGGCTGAGTGGGGCATCCCACCACAGGGAACAGGAAAACCTCGGTTGCTAATCTGCCCTACAAGACTTTGTATGGTTGGCCACGACCCTTTTCTACAGGCTCAAGCAGGGCACAGAACACCTGCTTGTCTCATATGCATTACAGATTTTGCCATTTGGTCTTCGTTTAATTCATTTAACGAAGTCCGAGTCTCTTCATTGGTCAACATTTGGCTAGCCTTAGGACTGAGGAAAAACACCTCCCTAGCCTTCATTAGCATCTACTCTACACAATTCCATGTCTGTGGGCTGTCATGGAGCTATGTCCCATTCCTTGACAGTGATTACTTCAGCTTGAACTACATGGGATTATGGATCCAAAACAATATATCACCCTTCTACCACTACCATCAATTTAAAGCCTTGTAGAGGGCGATGATCACATGAGTTTTTGTCAGTACTTTCATGAGTGTTGAACTTACTTAGGGGGCAGCTTCTCAGTACATGTTCTCTATTGTCACAAATAAATTAATTTTAATGCCATTTCTACAATCTTTTAGTATTATAAAGTAAAAAAGGGACATAGCTTCTAAAATACAAATTAAATATCTGTTTTGTGGCCTTGCAAAGGCGATTTCATCACATTTTCATGAGGGTTGATCTTTTGCTATATACTTATTATATTTACCTTGGTATGATATAACTTGCTTCTAGAAGATAATCATTCATTTTTAATATTTAAGTTATTTTAGTTTATTTTTTATTTTACCTAGATACTGATTTTAAGTATTGGAAACATGAGGAAAGTGAAGGATAATGATATCTACACAGCTCTTCCATGGCGGTATCTACACAGGTCAACTTTCTTGCCAAGGAAGTCTTTGGCAATTTTCAAACGAAAGCTCCCTGAATATTCGAAGTGACTTCAGAGGAAAGAGTTCTACCTGAAAAGGACACAAAAGCTGGAAAATGTGCTGTGTCTCAGCTTATATACACAGTCCCAAAACAAAACAGAAAGCCCCTAAAAACAGTAAGCAAGCAAGGAGGGTCCATTAATAACCTCAATAATTGCTTCCTCAGAAGACAGCTTAATAAACACTCTTAGTTCAGCTTGCTTCTTGGTCAAACCAAGATCCCCAAAGGCATTGCTTACACAGCCATGCACTTCACCCATGGAAAAGGGTCTGACAGCTACAGTCTAGACAGCTGATGGTTGGTGAGAGACATAACCGTGGATCTTTGTCTGGAAGCAATGACAACAAAGCTGGCCAACGTCATGTCTGTGTAAGCACGGCCACCTCCAGTCTCACACACACGTATTCATTTCACTAAAACATACCAGGTATGGCTTTGCCAATGGAGAGGCCCGTACCACTGTCAGATAATGTCCCATCGATATAGACCCTCCAGACTCCTCCAGTGCTTGTCCATGTGATTGCAATATGATGCCAAGAGCCATCATTTACGGAGGGGCAGTTGGTGATCTTTTCTTTTCCATTCACATAAAGGACCCAGCTGTGGAGAGAAAGATTCCAGGGAATATAATCAATGGTCACCCGGTTCTTTCCCTGGGGCATGTTACACTTTATCTCGTGTGTGTATTGTGTGTGTGTGTGTGTATGCACGTGTGAAGTAACTTGTGTAATCCATTAGTCATTCATAATATTTTAGAAGCAGATCTGAGCTACTAATTACACTTAATTCTAGCTCATTGTAAACACCGATGAGTGAGAAAAAGTCTTAGGAAAAGCCAAGATAACTGAAACAATCTACCGTCCTTTGGAAAGTCAAGAAGGAGCAGGAGCTGCTGAAGTGTCTGAGAGCCTTCCTCGAGAATAGGTGTTTTCCAAAACTAGGAGCAAACTTCTGATACCCATAGGAAGAGAGTATGTTTCAGGGCTTCTACTATTGCCTGGGCATCTGTGTTCCCTCAAAAACTGTGTGTTCAAAGTCCTAACCAACAATCTGTCAGTGTAAGAAGGGAGGCCTTTGGGGGTGACCAGGTCCTGAGCACAGTGCCCTCTGAACAGGATTACTGCAGTTACAGAAGAGGTCAGAAGGAACCAACCCCTTGCTGCCTCAGCCTCTGAGGGCACAGGAAGAACATTCCTGGGGAGACTCTGGAAACCAGCAAGGGGCTCTTCAAGTCCCTGATTCTGCCATGACCTGATCATGGGCTTTTAATACTAGCCTGAACAGACTAAGGCAGTTGTCAAACTGGTCATAAGGAAACCCAAATACACCCACCCAAATAAAAGAACCAAAAGAAGGTTACAGAGACCCCACCAGTCGGGGGAGCCGTGTAAAGACAGTAAACAGCTTAAAGTGGAAAGTATCCAAAGGCAAATGGAGATGATGGTGGAAAGCAGAGGGGGAGAATAAGTCTTCTCAGGCACTAGTAACAGCATCCACAGGAGAGGAATATTCTTGCCACATTGTTTCTGCTCTAGATGTTTTTCCTTTGCCTCTCTCTAGCCAAGCAGGCAAAAGTTCATCTCTTTATGTACGTTTTACTTCAAGTGTTGGCCAATGCCACAAAAGACCACCAGTCACATACTGAACAAGCAAGAGTGCTTTATTAATTCCAACACGTTGGGGTAGCACGTGGTGACCACAACAGAAATCCACAGGCTCCTTTTAAACCAGATTAAGGGAATTCCAGGGAGGAGACATTAGTCTGGGGGCTGATTGGTGGGTGGAGATTAGTCTGGGGCTGATTGGTGAGGGGAGAATAGTCTGGGGGTTCTAGTGGTAAGGAACTTTCCAGCAGGAGGGTAGGGAAAGCTATCTTTAGTTATCAGGAGACTGTGGTCACCTGCTGAGCCAGCAGAAGGTCAAGGGTGCGCCTGTTGATTGGTTGCCCCTGAGTTGTAGTTTTCCTTGAGAACTGTTTGCTCAGCTCCAGCCACCTCGAATAAACCGAAACTAAGGCCTGGTCCCTGGCAGGGGCTATTAGAAACCTGTCATGGCTGTGATCTGGCATCCCGGTCCTCACACTGGGAGGTTCATTAAGCCAATGTGATGGGTGAACCTGAGAAGAAAGGGCCCCGCGGAACAAGGGCTGGACTTGCAGCCTCACCGAGGAAGGCAAGTGTGGGAAAGAGTGCAGGGTCTTCAGAGGACGACAGAAGCTAAGCCGGGGGGGGGGCAGCTTAGCATGATTAGTGTGGACAGGCCACAAGTGGTGGGGGCTGTCCAAGTTTGTGGCTCATCAGCAAAATTCTAGATACAAGTGGAATGACTTTACAGACAGTGTAGAGGGAAGGACTCTGGAGTTAGGTTCAATTGCTCTTAAAGGAATACAGAATGCCAGCCCCCTTGGACCTGGGAGGCTGTGCGCAGGTTCTTACCCAACACACCTGTCTCCCACAGACAAGTGTTGCTGATGACCCTAATCTTTGGATGTCCTACTAGGTAAAAAAGAACATCAGTCTCTTGAGAGTTAGACCTGACCTTCCCAAGAGATGACTTGTAGGGGCAGGGCATGGCAAATTATTTAGGATTTTGAAATGTTGTTTTGCTGTCTATAGAAGGGGCAGTGTTTCCTCCGGGCATTGTTAAGATAAACTAAAACAATACCCATGACAACACCCATGCTTGTTTTCCCATAGAGCTTGTCTAGGAGTTCTAGCTGACTGCTGTCAATCAATCCTCCAAGTCCCCTCGTTCCCAACCCCAGTGTCAGAAGGTGAGCCCTATGCAGGATTCAGTTCTAACCCGGTGTCAGGAGAAGCCTTCCCCGCCACATCCATCCTAACACTTCTTACCCATTATAATCCGTCAAGAGGAAAGTGTTGTCTTTGTCGCCATCGAGAGCGTAGGAGATTGGCGTCCCATAGTTGATGACGTCAGAGGATCTCATCCAGAAGGCACAGGTGACAGCATGGAGAGACGGAAGCACTCCATCCAGAATGACATACCCATAGATGCCAGACACTTCAAAATCCAGGTTAAAGCCTGAAGGCTGTTCTGCAACAAATAAGGAGGGTGTGCAGAATGTGGCATTCCTGTGCGCTTCCAGCTGTCTGGGGAAAGCAGTGGGCAAGAAGCACCAGCTCCAAAGATGCTAACTTCAGCGAACATGAAGATGTGAGCGGGAGTGATTTCAAAATTAAACAGAGAGTTCTTACAAAATATACGTATTTAATCTATATATATATTTAACTAGTGTGTAGACATAATAAACAGCTGGTGCATGGCAGAGCCTGGGTGCATGCAGAAGGTTAGAAGGGAAACATGGAAGGGTCCGCCATATTGTTTTCTGCATTTCCCTCCTAGATGTCTAAGCTTCAGTTTCCCCATCCACACTGTTGGGGATAACGACAGCAGTATCCAGCTTATAGATGGCCATGAAGATGAAATAAGGGCCAGGTGCTTAGCAGAGCCTCTGGTGTGTGGGTAGTACATGGCATAGGCCAAAGTCGTCCCTGTTCTATAATTATTCTAAATATTGCTATCAGTTATTCTGAGTTCATACACACCTGTCTCACACCCGAGTTCATACACACCTGTCTCACGCCCGAGTTCATACACACCTGTCTCACGCCCGAGTTCATACACACTTGTCTCACGCCTGAGTTCATACACACTGTCTCACACTTGAGTTCATGCAGACCTGTCTCACACCCAAGTTCATACACACCTGTCTCACACCTGAGTTCATACACACCTGTCTCACGCCCGAGTTCATACACACCTGTCTCATGCCCGAGTTCATACACACCTGTCTCACGCCTGAGTTCATACACACCTGTCTCACACCTGAGTTCATGCAGACCTGTCTCACACCCAAGTTCATACATACCTGTCTCACACCTGTGGCCTGAAAATCCCGGCCGACATTTACAACTGTACGCGTTCAGCTCATCCACGCAGGTGGCCTGGTTCCTACATGGGTTGGACTGACATTCATTGATGTTCAGTTCGCAGTGTGGCCCCGTGAAGCCTGCTGGGCACTGGCATCTGGAAGAAAATAGAATGCAGCACCAGGAACCATTAGAGAAACTGTGTCCCTGACTTAGGACACCTTTGTCTCAGAAGACTTGGAAGACTGAAATGCTAAAACCTAGCCCACAATCCAGAAAGCACTGAAGTTGCGTCTAATTTTCCCTTTCATCTGATTGTGACTGAACACTTTTAAGACACTCTGCATCATAAACAGAACAAAATTAAGTAAAAAGGAATTCTGAGCCAAGTGAAATCTGGTTTATGTGAGCTCTTTCCCCGCAGAAATTCCTAGGGAAACATGGATAGTTCAGGTCCTATTCTAATGCCTTTTAGTTTACCACGCCATTTCTGTAGCAATAAGATAATGCTGGTGTCATTCCCACCGTGCCAACGTCACTCCCACCGCGATGACGTCACTCCCACAATGATGATGCCATTCCCAATGTGCTGATGTCAGTCCCACTGTGATGATGTCATTACCACTGTACTGACGTCATTCCCGCTACGCTGACACCATCCCCACACTGCTGACGCCATTCCCCCTTTGCTGACGCCATTCCCCCTTTGCTGACGTCATTCTGATGAGTTAAAGTTTGCTACGGCAGTTACATCACTCGAGGAAGCACTGCTGTCACTCGGGGTGGCGAGGGAGTCTCAACCTCATTCTTACTCTTTGTGGCCATAACCAGTTGTCTAAACACATTCCAATAAAAAATACATCCCTTGATGACAAGTGCTGACCACCGTGTTGTGAAACAGAAAGACTGAGATGGAAATTAGAATCCCAATCCCACAGCGTCAAGGGTGGTTGAGAGCCTGTCTCCCAGAGCCCCGTGCATCTACTTCATGTCACACTGCACGACAGCTACACATCCTGCGTCCTGTGTCCGTGACGACAGTGCTCTAGCAGGACAGATGGGAGAGCACGCCCCGGTACACTCACGTCATGGATACTAAGCAGCCGTTATGACAAATGAACCACGGCAAATGCATCTACTTGATAATACTTGAAAACCATGCTGGGTGACAAGTGACAAATGGCACCGCTGGGGTGTGATCCACTTGTCTAACATCTGACACTCTGTAGGCTGCTCAGGGATGTGATTTAGGCAATAAATGTAAAACGTAAGTGAGTTCTATCTGCCTATATAGGAACTTGACAATATTGGTTGACACTAGGGATGAGAACGTGTGCGTATGTATGCAAAGTAATCCAATTCTATATTTAGAAAGTATTCCTTAAAAAAAGGTGTGAGTCAAATAAGGTAAACACCGATATTTGCTAACCACAGAGCTGAAGTCACATTTTTATTATTCTTTGCAATTTTCTGTGTGATTGAAATACTTTCTTTAAGGAGGTCATATCATCACTAGCACATTCACCTGGAGCTGTCTTTGACGATGCTCTGAAGGTGACACATAGACACACACACACACACAGAAACACATAGACACACACACATACACACACACACCAAAAAAGCAACAACAACAACAACAAAAACTCTAGGCTCACATCTTGGCTTAGCTTTGCATTGCAAGTGGTGGTGAGCTTCTACTGTGCCTATCTTCGGGTGAGCATGTGGGGATAGCTGACTAGGGGCTTGCAGCTAAGGCTCTTACTGAGACTGCACAGTGACGACTCAGTCAAGGAAACAAACGAAGAGAAACTCTACACTTGGCCTTTTACCTGAAACTGTTGGCTCCATCCTTACATATGGCGCCATTTTGGCACGGATGGCTGAGACACTCGTCCACGTTTTTTTCACACCGAGTACCCAGAAATCCAGGTGGGCATTTGCACAAGAACCCGCCAACTTGGTCTTTACAAACTGCGTTATTTAGGCAGGGGCTCGAATGGCATTCATTGACGTCTGTCTCACAGTGCACACCTGGAAGGGGTGAGGATGAGAAAGAGCTCAGATGATTTTCCTCCGTAGGAAAACTGAGCCAAATGGGACTCCTTGAGTGCACCCACAGAAGAGACGCTGCAGAGCCACCGCCATTAGCCTGCTCATGGTGCCCCTTTGAATAGTCCTGACTTTGTGGAGTAATTTCAGAACTCCACAGTTTTGATACTTGGCTTAGTTTATCTTCCTTCTGAAACTATGGTTAGCAATGGGCATCGAGCTGAAATAATGTTTAAAAGGACAATAAATTAGTTCCCCTTTTCTTCATTTCTTTGAGCTCATGTTTTTCCTTCATTAGCATTTTACCCCTCGGACTTTTTCCCTAAAAATGAAGTACATATGTCTTTGACCAGACTGCCTTCCTAAGTTTGCAAAATATCACATTTTGCATCCATTTACAATCATTGAATGAACATCATTTGTATGACTTATCTCCAGTAGTGTGTTCATAAAATCCAAGGATAATATTTAGATACTGTATTAGTAGACACACTAATTTTTATTTACAGAGTTTTGAGACAAGGGAGAGGACCTCAGACTTCTTACCAGCATATCCCCTCACACAGGTACAGTGGTACCCGGCCAAGCCATCCGTGCAGGTTCCTTTATTCAAACAAGGGCTGGAGCTACACTCATTTATGTTTTCTTCACATAGCTGGCCTGCGAAGAATCACAGAGTATCTGAGCTGGAGAAAACGCTAAGTTTTGTTCAAACAAGCTGTTTAGAATGAGAACAGAGCAACCGGAAATCATGGCCAATGAGCCCATGAAAGTTTTTGCTCTTGGTCAAATACATGGATACAAATATTTCACTTCCATTTTTGAATTTCAAAAAAAATGCAGCAAGAAATGTAACACATTTGGTCTATTAGAAAGCTGACTAGCCAATAGCTAGGTAGGAGAGGGACAGGCGGGTCTGGCATGTGGAGAGAATAAGTAGGGGGAGAAACCTAGACCTGAGAGAGAGAGAGAATGAGGAAGAGAGAATGAGGAAGGAAAGAGCGGGGCCAGGAGTCAGGCGGCTGCCAGCCAGTCAGACATGAGAAAGTAAGACATACAGATGGAGAAAAAGGTAAAAATCCCAGAGGCAGAATGTAGATCAAGACCAATAGATTAAGACAAATAGATGAGCTAAGACAAGGCCGAGGGTTCATAATTAATATGACGTCTTCGTGTTTTTATTTGGGAGCTGGTTGATGGCACAAAAGAGAAAGGCTGATACACATTCTATTCCATAAGACTGTTATCAATACTGGAATCATTCTGATGAAATTCAACAAGGGAATTGGCAATGAGGTGATGCTCTGAACGAGTTTAGAGGGAGGCTGTGGAAGGGCTGCAGCTCTATGACGTAAACGTGATGAACACTTAAACACGTGATCGCCTTTGAGTGTGAGAGAAGCAGAGCCTGTAGCGACAAAAGTGTCTGGTCTGGAGGAAAACCACACACACACACACACACACACACACAGAGTTCACTATTTCAGTGAGGTGACAGTGGAAAGGTGGGGAAGGACGTGGCCCTGGTCCAGCATTTCATGAGGACAATTTCCACTTAGGAACCAGAAAAACAGGAACATTTGGAGGTTCTGAAGTTGCACATCTTGTAGATAAAGAAGGAACTAGGTCTGCCCATTCTACCTGTTTTTTTTTTTTTTTTTTTTTTTTGGTTTTGGTTTTTCGAGACAGGTTTTGGAGCCTGTCCTGGAACTAGCTCTTGTAGACCAGGCTGGTCTCGAACTCACAGAGATTCGCCTGCCTCTGCCTCCCAAGTGCTGGGATTAAAGGCATGCACCACCACCGCCCGGCTCCATTCTACCATTTTATAAACTATAAGCAATGTCATACGGAGAAATTGATACCTTGTTCTCCTTACATAATATAATATAATATTATATAATTAATATAACAAGCTCTTTCCAAATGTACACATATAATCCAAAACAAGACTCGGTTTATATTGTAAAGACACTGGTCTTGCTCCTTACCTACATAACCCGATGGGCACTCACAAGTGAATCCCCCAACTTGGTCTCTACAAATTCCACCGTTGAGGCACGGCAGTGAGCTGCATTCATCAATATCTGTTTCACACTTTAAGCCTAAAACGCAGACCAAACACTGAATGATAAATCCAAGTAAGGGAGTATTAAACATGTGTGATCACTTAAGAGCAATGATCTTCATAATCTAGACCTAAAAGGAAGAGCTACCATCCAGTCATGTTTAATGAAGGCACTTCATGTTTCCATATAGATTTGATTTAAGATACCTTACAACACTACATGGAAAACAGCAAAATATCTTAAAACATTAAGAGGATGGAGAGGGAAATTTGCAGTGATTAAATAGGAGCCATAAGCTATGCTAACCATAAAGCAAACCCCACAAAACTATTTAGAGTTGCTACCAAGGTCACCTGACTCAAGGGGTGAGGAGGAGTCAAGTTTCTCTAAATCTTAGCTCATAAACCAGACGCCCTAAAGTGGGCATCGTCTTCCCATAGGTACACACAGGATGTCTGGGCTAGCTCTGCTAGAAACCCTCCCTACCAGGGGACTGTGATCTTCAGCTCAGCAGCATCAGCATCCCCTTCAGACAGAAGAGAAACGCTGCATTTCAAGTCAAACCCTACACTACTGAACCGGAAATGCAGGCACTGCCAGACTCTGCAGGGTCCAGTGATCTGCAGCTTGGCGAGCCTTCCGAATGACTACGGCATGCACTAATGGATGAGATGCAATATCCTATACACCTTTAAACTACCTTTGAAGTGTAGAATTCTCAGAAAAAAACCCTCCTTCCCGCCCTCCCTTCCTTTCTGTCTTTTAAGATAAGATCTCACTGTGTGTCTATGGCCGTCCTAGAACTCACTTTGTAGACCAAGTTGGCCCTGAACTCAGAGCTATTCCCCTGGTCTCTGCCTCCCAATGCTGGGATTAAAGCCATGTATCACCGTGCTTTGCAAATTCCATATATCCTATGAAACATCAGTACTTTTTTTTCAAGAACACATACACATGAGTCAACTGTGATAAATGAAATGCCAATATTCTTGTTAGCCTCTGGCTATCTTTTGTTTCCAGTTTTCCTTTTGCTTATTACTTTTTTGGTGAAAGCTACTTAAATATATTTTTGCATGAAAAACTTTCAGAATTCATTGTATGCTTTTTTGAAGCAAAAAAACCCATTTAGAGATTAAATAAGGGATTTCTTTAAATTAATTGCAATTAAAAATATAATTTATTTTCTCCTAAAATTGTTTCTGGACACATTGGTAAAGTGAACCAAACAGCAAGTAGAAAATAATTCCTACTTATTCCTACAGTCTCTAAAGTCATGGAGTTCTTCTGAAGCTAGAAACAAAGTAACAATTCTCATCTATGGACAATAACTTCCACTCTTGAGTAGCCAAGGAGAGAAGCCAGGAATTTGTTCTAAAATGTTTGTGTTGGATAAAGTTGAGTGTTATGCCTTTAATTTGTGTTAGAACAAAACCTTGGACATGACTCAGGACTATATTCCAATTAAACCCCCCAGATATAGTGTCAGCTTTCATAGTGAAGATCTTTTTCTTTTTCTCCAAACTGTGCAAAGAAAAGCTGTTAAGTCTGCACACCTTTTACTTTGTTCAACCCAATATTTCTCCTCACAAACATGGCCTAACATGTCTTATAATCTGTGTTAAGTATTTCAAAGTCTAACCCAATAGTTACACCAATTTCACACAAAATGTGTTAAAATTAGCATTCCTTTATGTTACCTGTAAATCCGAGTGGACAGAGACAGACATAACCACGGCCGAGCTGTTGGCAGGTTCCACTGTTGTGGCAAGGGTTTAAGAAACATTCGTGGAAGACCTACCAGGGCAGAAGACATGTATCACAGGGAAGCTCTCGGTTCATTTCAGAGCATCCCTACCTGGGGGTCTTAACGTCATGTTGCTTCCAGGTGAGTTCATTCAAGCTAGCTAGGCCACTGCTGTATCATAGGAGGTGCTATGTGTGGGCTCAAATGATGATACTTCAGTGAGGTCAATGTATGCAGTGTTCCTAAGAATTGGTTGCATATTGCATGTTGCATGCCAGTTGCATGTTGCATGCTGGTTGCATCTCCATTAGAGATGTTTTTGAAATACAGGAAGTACAGGGCTCAACCAAGGCCAGGTAAAACAGAGCCTCTAATGTGACATTAATACGTTCTTATTTAAAAGTGGCCTGTGGGCTTCATCACACCACTACTTTAGCAGTTCCTACAGATGTCTGCGCTCATTTTCAAATGCAATGTGGAGAGCCCTTGCAGTTCACTACGTTGGTCTGTAGGAGTTTGACAGAAGATATATAATATCGCTGGTTTAAAAAATGTCAATTGAAAGGGACTTATGACCCTTAGATAGGATGAATTAAGGGTAACGGCAGAATCTACCCAAAATATCATCTCTATTTAAAAAAAAAACACATATATGCATGTACATAGGCACATACACACATGCACATACACGCACACATACACACACATGTGCACGTACACACACACACACAAAAGAAAAGCAATTAGTTTAGTTATGCTTCTGAGTGACAGTTCTTAATTCGTTACATATTATTCCAAGAAACAATTTCTTTGGCCCCCAAAATGTATAAATACTTTTGAAATAAAATCTGAATTATCTTTCTACCCCCAGAAAAACCTGTGGTAACTAAGTTTACCTTTTGCAATGATGGTCCAATTAGTGAATCAAAGCCTCCCACATCTACATACTGTTGAGCAGGTATTTCAGGGAAAATAACTCCAATTTTTTGGTACTAAATGTTGCACTTTTTGAAAGTGCTTATTAAGAATCATAGCTAAATATTCCTATACAGTATGATGTAGGTTTCACCCACAGCTTTCTATGATATGTAAAATAGCAAATTAGTTACTAAGAGCCCTATCAATAACAATGCTCCGTGCAGGGGTCAGACTCGCCTGGCTGCCGACTTCATACTTCTTCTGGGTGTATCCAGGAGCTGCAAGGGGCACTACGCTTTCTTCTGCTGCAGAGAAAGTGGAGCTAAAACCTAGCAAGACAAACAGGCAAAGATGTCAGCGGGTGGTGGGTGAGGCTCGTAATTAAACTCTCTCCACATACTCAGGGTAAGATCTGGTTGCAGAGTGAGTCACGCCACATGTATTTTGTTTCAGTATGACTAAACAGGAAAGTAGCCATGGGTGGCATGTTCTTCTATCCTAGACTCTGAGAGAGACACTTGGAAGTTACCAAGTGCAAAGTTTCCAAAATAATTCTTCCAGTCTTGTCATCAAAAAGATCATAAAAGGGGCCGGTAGGACAGCTCCGTGAGTAAAAGCACTTACCGTCAAGAATGGTGGCTTGAGTCCAAACCTAGGACTCACATGGTGAAAGTTGTAAGTTATGATTCCTGTAAGCTGGTATTTGCCCTCCACATGAGTGTTGTTGGATACACGTGTGTATATGCACACATGTGCACAGACATACACATGCATGCACACACATGCATGCACACAAATGAGTACATGAATAATAAATGTAATAAAATTGCTTTACGAGTCCACCTGACATGGTGATGCTCAGCACAGAAGAGACCAGAGAGGCACAGGCAAGACCCTGGCATAAAGTCTGAGAACTCACTTGAGCAATCCGTGATAGATGTGGCACCAGTGATGGTTGTGGTTCCATAAAAGGGACAAGCTAGGCAGAAGGACTTCCCTGCGTTGGGCTGGTAATA